>NC_081832.1:42672943-43300443 GCF_030867095.1 Alligator mississippiensis
TGAAGTCCAGGTATACGACATCCACCCCTCCTCCTGTGTCCAGGCGTTTCGTAACCTGGTCATAGAAAGAGACTAGGTTGGTCAGGCACGATCTGCCCGCCACAAACCCATGCTGGTTTCCCCTCAGCATAATTTGTCCTGCCGGGCTCTCACAAATGTGAGCCTTGATAATTTTTTCAAATACTTTACCAAGGATGGAATTTTTAAATCTAGGTTTCCTATTTCCGCAAATAAATTGTAGTCTGCCATTCATCTCAGAGATTTGTTGGCACTGTAATGGTTAGAATTTGGAATAGCAAATTAATTCAAAATAAAATATTCATTTTAACTGCTGTGATTCTACCTAACCATGAAATTTGACATTGTGACCAATGTTCTAAGTCTATTTGGGTTATTTCAGTCAAAGAAATATAATTAAAACTGTACAAGTTCTGCCATTTTTTAGTAATGTTCACCCCTAAGTACCAAATTTACTCAAATCCAAGATGAGCTCCCAACCCCCACCCCCATTCCGGTATAGGGGAAAAAACCTTTTGTTTTGGATTTGAGTACAAGCGTGGCTGCTGCAGCTCTTGCCCCTGCCCCAGCTCCAACCCTAACCCCAACCTGGGATCAAAGTTAGAGATGAAATTGCTGTTCTTCCCTGCCACCTGCCTTCCCCACACCCTGAGTCTTGGCTCTGGCTCTGGCCCCACTCTGACCTGAGGTATGGAGCACATGCTGACTCCAGCTACTGCCTGGCCAGGAAGCAGTGGTAGCAGTGGCAGTAGAAGCTCTGGCCCAGGCCCTGGTTCTAGCCTGAACTCTGGCACTGCTGCTGGAGCTGCCATGGCTGCTACCACTGGTTCTAGGCCACGTGGAGGTTCGATGCAGCATGTGCTCCATTCCCTGGACCCAAGCAGGGCTGGAGCTGGAGCCAGAACTTGAGCTGTAACTCAGGGAAAGCAGCAGGAAGGGTTGGGCCAAAGCGGGGGGGGGCAAGCAGTGGGGGGATGAAAGCACAAAGGGGTGCAGGCACTATGAGGAAGGGGCAAGTGTGGGGAGCATGGGTAGCTGGAGCACAGGCATGGGGGGGTCAGGCAGGGGCAAGGGGTGGGGGTCAGGCTGCTTGACTCCTCCACCGCTTGCCTCTCTGTCATTCTCCCTGTCAGAGCAGGGATGAATTTAAGGTGACTCTCCAATAATAAGATTTTATACATGGAAAATTATAACAAATTTATAAATTTTCCATGTATAGAATCTAATTATTGGAGGGTCACCTTAAATTAAAAGTCATCATGGATTCAGGTAAATGTGGTATTATGATATGTTGCTATTTCTGAGTGCTGAATCTAAGTTCTCTGTTTCTAAGACTTCCCACATGAGAATCTCAGAGCATCTTCCAGTACTGATGAAGGATGGCCTTGCAGCTGATGAGCAAACTAATGAGCAGAGAGGGGCAGTTGAGTTGTCCAGAGCTCATCACTGAGGGCTAAGCCAAGCTGGGAGCACAGCTTTGCTGTCTGGCTCCTGGGCCTGTGTTTTAGCCCATGCTTCCTTCTAGCAGGGAGTCAGGCTGAATGCAAGCTCTCTAACAAGCTGAATTGAAAGACCCCCATGGAGGAAGAGGGAAGATGTCCTCTTCAGTGTGAACTCACTGCAGGGCTGTTCTGCGTGAGGAAGTCGTGTGCGGTGGCCAAAGCCGGCTTTGGGCCCTGTGCTCCCACGGTGCAGAGCTCTCACTCTCAGCCTGGGGCTGAGTGGGAATGGAAATTAGGGCAGCTGTTAATTCTTCCCAGAGTTTCAGGCGGTGCCAAGTGCTGCCACCAGCTCCTCCAGTCCCACAGGAGAGCTCCTGGCTCCTGGAGGGGGGTTGCCACGAGGAGAAACCAGCTCCTCCCGTGCTTCCCGCACATGGTCGGGTCCCAGGCGGGCAGGGACGCTTCCCACCGCACCCAGGGCCCCGGAGCAGCCGTGGGGGGTCCCGGTTCCCTCTGAGGCAGCTGCTGCCTCGCTCTCGGCGCGGGCCCGGCCCGTCACGGCAGAGACAGAGACAGCAGCTCCCCTGCCGGGGCCGGGGCCGGAGCCGGGGCCGGGGCTGAGCCGTGCGGGTCGCAGCGGGCTCGTGGGCGGGATGCGGGGCCGCCGGCAGCTCCTGACCCCTCCCGCCCCGCCGAGGCCCGCACGGGGAGGCCGCTGGTTCTGCCCGCCCCGCGCCGCATCCCGGGCCCGCCCCCCGCCCCGCCCCGCCCCGCCCGCCGCGCTCAGCCCTGGCCCGCAGCCGCCGCCAGTGCCCGAGCGGCCCGCGCCGCGGCCATGCTGGGCAAGGACTACATGCTCGCCATCATCCTGGTCAACTGCGACGGTGAGCGCCGGGGCCGGGCGGCGGGCGGCGGGCGAGGGGCGCAGACCTGTTGCCGGGCTGGCGGGGCCGGGTGGCGCCTCCGCTGCTTCCCTCCGGCGCCGCCTTGTCGCGGGCGCGGCTGCCTCGGGCTCCCCAGCGGGCTCTGCCCAGGCCGGGCCCCCGCCCTGCCCTGCGCTCTCCGCGGTGCTGATCGCGGCTCGGGGCCTCCCGGCCTCTGCCCCTGCCCCTGGGAGTCCGGGCCCGGCCGCCGAGTCCTCCCCGCCGATGCCCGCAACCCCGAGCCGGCGCTAAGCAGCTGCCGGAGTTTCCCGGCTCCAGGAGGGGAGGCGGCCGGCCCAGGGCAGGGGCAGGGGCAGGGGCAGGGGCAGGGCAGGGTGCTGCTCTGAGATGCTCATGTAGCAGGTCACTGGAGGGGCAGCACCAGCTCTGGCTGTGGGATTTGGGGCTCCTCTGCCTCTCTACCAACCATGTCTCCCTCTACCAGCCCATCTCCAGAGACTTCCCCTAGGAGTGACCCACCAGCAGGCACTGACTTGGGGGCTCCATTGAAACACCTACCTCAAAAGCAGCACTTTTGCAGGAGTCCAAAGGTGGAATGGGCTGCAGGCACAGAAGATGCCTCTTGGCCTGGTAGCTGGCTACAGAAGATGGGAGTGGGAGACATGCTTTGCCATGATCTGTTGATGCTGCTCTGTGGATAAGTGGAGGACATGGTCTCTAAGGCTGGCAGACCAGGTCCCATTAACATCAGGAATGGCCCTTAACTTCCATCCTTGCTGTGTTCTTGTGAGAAGCACTTGGTGTGTGAGCAAGGCCTGGCTGTGGGCTCCTGCTCTGTATGCAGCAATCTTCTGATTGCTCTGGACATGTGTGCCAGCACCCCACAATGGGTAGCAGAGCTGCTGTAACAAATCCAGCCCCCTTCTCACTGAAAATGCACCTGCTGTATTTTAAAACAAAGCCCGCTTCTTGTCTTGAGCTGCCAGATGTACCCCAGATTTCCTTGCAGTCTTGTTCCATATAGACAAGCCATCGTCTTCATTATTGAGAGCAGACATGCTGAATCAAGGAAGTGCCTCCCCAAAAGCTTTGTGAAACTAAATTGACCTGACAGTGATGCCAGTAGATAGCCATTTGGTGGCTGGCCTGTGTGCAGTGAGTTTGGGGATTTCAGTCCATTGCCCCTTGAGCAGGTTTCCACATCACCCAAACCATCGCTGCATTTTGCCAGTCCCAGGAGAGAAGCCAAGGACTGAGTGGAGGTCAATCCCTTGCCTTCCTCATTGTTGGGCCACTTTTGGGTTAAGAAGGAGGGAAGATGAGGGGACCTGGAATTGCCACTGCCTGGCTGTACTTGATCTGTGGCTAGAAAGAGGATTCAGGCTGAGGGAGTGTTGCTGCTTACAGGCATGAAATTCACACTGAATATGAGAAGCTTTACAAACAAGGACAGATTTTATTGAAGAGGATCTGTTGCTAAAGAAACAGTTCCCATAACATTTCCCAGAGCTTCCTGCCCAGATGCTTTCTCAGCCCAGTGAGAGATCAGAAAGACTCCTACTGTTTTCGTGTAGCAGCTTAACACCTGAAGGAAAGTTATCTCCCCTCCAACTTGAACACATTCTGTCCCTGGGGAGGGCCAGCTGGAGCTGGGGGGAGCCCGTGCTCTGCTGCAGTTCACTCTGGCCAGATTAATCCCTGTGCTGAATGTCTGCAGTCCCTTGATTAAATTCCTGGAGTTGGCATGGGTTTGGCAGTGGTTTAGTGTTTTTCTGGGAGTGATGTTATTATCCTGCAGTGTAACTCTGAGCTGCGATTTGCAGAATTATGGACTGAGAGTCAATGACATTACAGCACAGAGCTCCTTAGTAGTTCTTGGCTTTGACACTGATGGGGATTTACTATGAGGAGCAGGATCCTCTAACAAAGGAAAGGGATCAACTTTGTGGGAGGGCAAATGCATTTGTATCAGTGTCAAATGAGATGCTCCAGAGAAGACCTTCTTCAAGGGTCTGATACTGTAAGATGCTTGGTGTTCCTCTCTTTCACTGAAGTCCAGATGAGGGGTGAGAGGTCTCTGTGGCTCCAACTGCAGGATATGGTGGCTTTTTGGTTGGACACAATCCAAAGAGCAGGTCTGTCAGCCAAGCTACAGACACCTCCTCCACTAAGCTGTCTCCAGCATGAGCATCTTAGAACTCATTCACATTGGCAGCAGAGCCCCTGGCTGGCTGGGCAATAAGAGGTTTGGGGAGGGAGGGTCTGAGGTCAGATTCTCAGCAGAGTCTGTCTGAGCATTCTTTGGGGGGAAAAAAGGAAGGAACAATACTGCGAAGAGCCTCGAGCTGAGACAGTGCCCTTGGCCTTCCTGGCTGTGGCTTCCAGGTTTCTTGACTGGAAGAACTGAACCCCCAGGTGAAGTGAATGAGGCCAGATCACTCTGTGGGTGAACAACTTACAAACAACCAAGCCAAAGTGGTGCCAAAGGACATGGATCAGACCCTGGTGGGAGAGGAACCTTTCATAGTGATGCAATGGCCGCAGCAACTGGTGTGACCCCAGCACTCCCAACTGGCTGGGTTCAGGGGCATTGACTGCCCATTAGAGGGCGTGTCCATGTTGGGAGAGGAGACTGGTATGTATCATGCCCTTTTGTGGCCCTGAGGGGAAGGCTATTTTGTAAAGTGCTTTTCCTGCCTTTTTTTGCTTTGGGTTCATGCCTCTTTGCTGAGATTCAGCAAGATTAAAGTGCTAGACTGGGAGCAACATGTGCAGTGGAGGGGAGAAGGGGACACTAAGGGGAGATGGGATAGACGGATGGGATAGAGTCTCCAAGGGGAGGCCTGGGAGTCCCATTGTTGGGGCAGGTCAGTTTAGATAGGAATTAGCCATGCACAGGGAAGACACCTTAGGCAGCCTTGGCCTCAGTAGAGGAACTATCTCACCTCTGACTCCAGGTCAATTGCCTTAAATCCAACCCCATGCCACAAGATTCCTCTTTCTGCTCCCTCTGCCAGCCTCTGAGGATTTGGGTCTTGATACACTGCCCAGGGACCTCACTGAGTGCTGGATTGAACCACTAGTTCCTTTAACTTTTCAGCTCCTTGATCACTTGCTTCTGTCCCCCTAGCCTGGCCTGAATGCAGTGTTACAGAAGCAGGATCACAAAGATTGTGTAGAGAGGGATGGTCTCTTTTTTCTGTTAGATCAGGTATAATCTTACCCTGTTTCATATACCAATGGCACCAGCCTCTCCTATTCCATCTGCATGTCACCCCGGGTGTCCTGGGGCTGGAAATATTTGGCATCATTTAACATAGAGTGGAGGCGGCCACCAGGGTCCTAGCAAGTAACAGGCTCTGTCTGAGAAGTACCTGGTTCCCCAGGGAAGTGCTTTGCAAATGACAGAGAGAGGCTACATGGCTGGGAATGGGTATGATGGCAGGAAGGAGCTTGGCAGTGATTGGTTGCACTGCAGCAGACTGTATGCAGTGACATTAGCTTCTGTGTGTGGAAGATGCAGGCTTCTTGTCTCGGCAGCTGGCTGAGCTGCTTCAGATGATGGCAGGACCTGATTAAGCAGAGTGCATCTACCAGCTGCAAGCCAGGCTGTGCAGCCAGAGACAGCAGAGGCCCAGAGTATATTGAGTTGCTGTGATGGATTATTCACCTTCTGTTCCTCCCATGTTGTGAGTATCAAGAGGATAAGAATATGGAAGGGGCACACTGACCTTTAGGTATTTTTAGCTGCATCCACTGGAACAGCTACAGTTACAGTTCTGCACCTTTTATCCCTGCAGGACTCATCCTGTCTGTTCTGAGATGGGGCAGGGAGTGGGCTATTGGGGGAGTGGGGGTGGGAAGTGGGAACTCATTCAGAGATCTTTGAGATCTTCATAATTTCCTTCTTTGTTCTCCCCCTTATGAAGTGTTACTGGGTATGGTGCACCATGAGACCCATTGCCTCTGCAGCCTTCCCTCCTGGTCTGTGAACTCACCACTTGGTAAGGGGCTGAAGAAAAGGCAGAGGAGCCTCAGATGGTGTTGGGGTGACAATCTGAGTCACACTTTCCACTGGGTGAAAGTTGAGACAGTGCTCTGAGGTACCAGGTGGCTGGGTGACCTATAACATGAAGGCACGGCTGTCTTTGGGTGGTTGAAGCCATTCCTATTGAGAGGCTGGAACTAGAAATGCTAGAGATGCCCTGTGTTCCCAGTTACCACAGCTCTGCTGCAGAAGGGTTGGAGGAGAGGGATCCTGCTTGAATCCTGAAGCTGTAGCACCTTGCCCTCCTGCAGTGAAATGATAGGCCTGCCCTGTGTGGGGTCTCTGCTCTTTTCTGAAGCACTTTCTCTGTCTGGCAGCAGGAGATCTTTCAGGTTGGGCACTGCTGGGGATTTGGACTGTGAGGCTAAGATCACTGATTTACCTGCCTGTGTAAATGGAGGCTTTGGAAAATGCCTTTGGCTCAGATCCCATGTGCTTGAGATGGCTGTTGGTAGAGGAGATACTAAACTTCCTGTGCTGGAGCAGTGCCAGCTCCCTGGAATGAATTAGCTTTGGCTCCATCAAATTAATGGTGCATTTGCTCCTGAATGTCTCTTGGGGACATCAGCTCCAGCCCCTTCTTCAGGGCCCCAGTGCAGTGTGTGTGGCAGCTACATTAGGTCTTTGTTGGTAGGATGGTTCTCATGCTGGGACTTGGGTCCCAAAGCTCTTGACTACATGCAGGATAGTGAAGCTGTGCCCTCAGCAGTGCTGTTCCCTTTGCTTTCAGAGGCTCCTCAGGAGACCTTTGAGATTAACTGGATCCCTCCTACCTCCTTGAAGGAGGGGATCAGTTTGTCTAGGAAGCCCCCTGAGCACTGTATGATTTTCCCATTTTAACAGCTCTGCTGAGGAGATGGCTGCTTTTCTCTTCAGTCCAAATAATCTAGATTTGCTAATGCAATGTCTGGGGCAGGGATTGCAGTGTACGAGCCTGCCAGGAATCAGGCACTCTAGTACAGAGCATGGTGTGCCTGAAACAGTAAGGAGATCCCAGGGCTCAAGGCACAGGCTGGCAGGAACCATCACTTTGAATCGCCTGTCTGTGTTCTCAACCTTTATGTTGTGCTGTTGTCATTGAATTCCCTTTGCTGTTGTCTTGCTAATCAAAAATATGTTCAGTCTCTCCCAGACCAAGCTATGTGTGCTTGCTTCAGCTGTGTGGGTGGCAATGCTCACTGTGTGGAAGAAACCTGAAGTAGTGGTTAGAGCAGTGGTAAGGTACTCTAGTCAAGGCTTAGCAGTTTATTTGCTCTGGGGCCTCAGGCTGTTTCTCCACCCATAAAATGGGTCAGATGCTCCCACCCCATTTCCTGAGGCACTTGCATTGCTGCTCCATGTGTGAAAAGTGCTTAGAGATCTTTGTGGAAAGAATGTGACTGCAACCTCTAACACCATCCCTTAATTCAATGAAATGGTCCCTGACATTGTCCAGGCAGGCACACATTTCTGTGCCTGTAGGATCTTGCCAGTGAATCAGTGCATTAATCAGTGTTGGGTCTGCAGCATCCTCATTCATTCAGATAAATGCATTAATCCCTGCATTGGCTGAGTTGGCATGGGTGTGTTGCTGGCAGGCTGTACTCACTGGGGCCTGGAGAGGATTTCTTGTGTCTGGAACACATGTATCCCCACTTCTTTCTTGGTAGCTCCTTCACACATCATGCCTTTGCCTTGCTTTTCCATGCTCTGTACCTGACCCGTTGGAAGTCCCCAAGCAGAGTGGACTATAGTGCCAAGCCTCTGCTGTTCTGAGCCCTTTGCAAGTCCTGGTGGAATGCCGTGGAGTTCAGCAGACCCAGACTGCCTCTGCCTTGGTGTGCTTGGAGTGGCAGGAAGGCTTATCTAGGCACAGAAAGGCAGAGGGGCTATTTTGGTGCCATCAGCATTCATGGAAGGGTCTGGAAATGAAACTGGCATGGTCTTGTCCTTTGCAACTTCCCCAGCACTTTAGCAGACTGGAGGGATTGGCTTTGAAAGATAACACCTGCTCTAAAATGCACAGGCTGCCTGCAAACCCCAGAGGTATCCATTTAGCCCTTCCTCCTTCTCAGGATAAGTTGAGTGTGATATGTGTCAGCATCTTCTGGATGAGACCTGAGAGAATAAGTCCTGTTCATGGCTATTAAAGATCCCAGAATGCTTTTTTTCAGCATGGGAACATGCAATTCCTGTTTTGTTGTGTGGTCTTATGTGATGTCCTGCACCCCAAAAGTAGCTGCAGTTCAATGGGACCACACAGATAGTATGTATGCAACACTTCGGGATGGAAATTGCTGGAGAAAATGAGATGATGGAGAGTTGTTACATTGAAATGCATGCCCTGAGAGCTGTGTTTGGTGGGCTACTCCCAAGGATGTGGGCTACAGGCCCAGAGTGTTAGAGAGCAGGCCCCTGTGGTCCTGTATGTGGAGAGCTCCCAAAGACTCCTGCTTTGGCTGAGGAGTGTATGCAGGATTGGGCCCTGACACTGAAGGCATCTGTGTCATCAAATACTGGCCAATATTTCCAGTTGGGTTTGAAGCCTTGGACTTCATGTGTTGCACCTGGGGAGCAATCAGCCTCTTTCCACACTCCCCAGGAGGATGTCAGCTAGACCACAACTTAGATTTAGACTGGACATTAAGAAGAACTTCACAGTTCGAGTGGCCAAAGTCTGGAACGGGCTCCCAAGGGAGGTGGTGCTCTCCCCTACCCTGGGGGTCTTCAAGAGGGGGTTAGATAGGCATCTAGCTGGGGTCATCTAGACCCAGCACTCTTTCCTGCCTATGCAGGGGGTCGGACTCGATGATCTATTGAGGTCCCTTCCGACCCTAACATCTATGAATCTATGAATCTATGGTATCCTTCAGTAGGACTGAACTATCATTTCCTGTCCTGGGAATATCCTGAACTACCACAAGGTATTCCCAGGGAATGCTGTGTTGCCAGAGATACAATCAAAATCCTGATTACTTGTGTCATCCAGTATTCCAGGAGCTGGGGTGTTTGCTTTGGTTTCCTGGCCAGACCTGCATTCTGGAAGCTTCTCAGTTCTTAGGTGAATTGGCTGAAGTGTCCTTTGTTTTCTGGCCTAAATCATTATATTGGGATGGTGACAAAGAGACATTGTATCGCACCCCACAGCTGGCTACATTTCTGTAATGGGTGAAGGGGTAGTGCCATCTGTAAAGAACACTGGGATCCTTTCGGATGAAAGCTGCTCTTCAAGCCCTGGACCCCACAGCCTGGTGCTTTCTGTGTTTCTAGATAACCTGTGGAGTGACCAGAACCTGGAGACAGATCCTGATCTTCCCCCAGGATGGAGGAAAATTCGCGACTCCTCTGGCACTTACTATTGGCATGTACCCACGGGCACCACACAGTGGCAACATCCATCGTGCAACTCTGGTCTGGGAGGAAGCCTGGGGCCTGGTGGTGATGCTACATTACAGGAAATGGTATGGAATCCTCAGAGGGTATCAACTTATATCTTAACACTGGCCATTCCATGCTAAATAAATGAAATTAGACCCCTCAGCTCCCTTCTGCCTTGGCAGACCTGATAGCAAGGGCTTATCAGGAGCTTTGTCTGGGGCCCTAAAGCTACCACTTGGATTTCATGGAAAAACAAGTTCTGTGTAGCTACTGATGCCATTCTCATGAATCTCTTCACTTCTCTTTCTGCTCAGGATCTCCAGGCAGCCACAGTAAAGCACTTGTCTAAGGAGATGCCCATTCCCAGTCCAATGGCATCATTGCCCAGAAGGTAGGCCTGACCTCATGGTTCCTTTGCTAAGTAACCTAGTCCAGTTAAGTAACCTGCATTCCATTATCTGGGGTGGTCTAAGAGACCTTTCATGTGTGCTCATGGCAGTGATGACTATAATGGGTGTAGCTAAGGGGGACCTTTACCAGGCTGGACTGGGAGCATATGACTCAGAGGTGTCCATGCTGTGTTGCATAGCTGGCTTGAGGTGGCGGGGGGAGTTACTTGCCTCAGCATCTGTGCGGTGCTGCATGAACCAGGACACAGGGCTGGGCAGACAACTGGCCTTGATTTTTGGATGAGAGCAGAATGGCTTTCCCTGATCCCAGGCATAAGGGGATAGATAGGCAGAGTGTTTGTCCTTGTTTCTTGCTAGGCAGACAGAGAACTTACCTTGATTTCTGGATGGGGGCCAGAGGATGCTCCCTGGATCTAAGACAGTGATTCCCAAGGCCTCTGCATCAGGGAAGGAAGTTGGAACTGTGTGCTGCAGGTAGATCTTTGGATCTGAGCAAGCCAGCAGCAGGACATGCTTGTAGCTGACTTCCATTCTGAGAGCAGGGCTATAGCTAGGGGTCTCAGAGCCCTGCTTACTGGTGCTGCTCAGCTATCAGAAAAACTGGTCACAACACATGCCTTATTCAGTCTGGAATTGGTCCAACCACCAGGGGACCTGGACTGGTTCTCCTAGGATGAGATGGCCCAACTGGAAGTGAGTGGCTCTTGGCTGGCTAGTGGGGAAGGAGCTGGATCTTAGTCCAGTTCCTAGTGGAGCTGGGTCCTTCCCAAGAAATCCAACCTCACTGAGCACTAGCAAGCCAAGGCTGGCCCTACATAGGGGCAGATGTATTGTTCTGTGTTGCCCATGCCCTCCCTGCCCTGGGAAGAAGCAGAAACCCTCAGCCTCTGGAGCTTCCCCCAGAACCTGCTAGGAGCCACCTTGTGCCTTATTCACTGCAGTGGCTGAGCCTTTGTTTTCCATTGCAGAACCTCACTGGCCTGGCACGGGGAGGAGTTTCACCGCAGCAGTATGGAGCCAGGCTCTAAGGTACTGTTGGGAGTAGGGGGGAGTGGGCCATGCAAGAGTAATTTCATGCCACCCTGGCTGAGGGACCACTCACTAGGGCTTGTCTAACAGAGAGGTTTTCCATGACTTGCTCTATGGCACTTCGTGTAGTTAGCCTGGCACCATACATCAGCTGTAGGTCACTTTCTGAGGCACAGGACCACACCATGGGCACAAGGCAGCCCCCTCACACTGCCTTTTCACCTGCTTGTCTATGTATCAATGGCCAGTGTAGTCTTCCAGCTCCCCTGCCTGATGTGAGAGAGCCTTGAGGACCCTGAATTCTCATCCATGTGCTCCGCTACTCCCATTAGCATAGGAGTAGGGCTCTTAGCTGGGGTAGCTGGGGCACTAGGCACAGTGCTTAGACCCCTGGGAAGCTGGCAAGGTAGAGGACATTGTTTCTATTAGCCCTGTGCCCAGACTTGGCCTTTGCTCTGGCAGGCTTAGTGAAACTGTGTGGAGTGGGTGGGGAGTCCGGGCCACTGCTGAGTGTGACCTCCCTTATATGTCTCCCTTTCTCAGTGCTTTGCTGTGCGTTCCCTGGGCTGGGTGGAGATCCCAGAGGAGGACTTGGCCCCTGGCAAGAGCAGCATTGCAGTGAACAACTGCATCCAGCAGCTTTCACAGAGCAAATGTGAGAGTTTGGACCCTGCAGGCAGCTGGGGTGAGGTAAGTCTCTCTTGTCTGGTCCCTGTGGGAAATGTGGCTCTGTTTGTAAGAGTGGGTGTGTTGGCAGTAGAAACTCTGCCCCTAGATGGAAAAGCCCTGGGCACAGGGTGCCACTTGCTTGTCAGCCCCTTCCCCCACTCCCCCACCCATCCTTCTTGGTCACATTCAGGTGTGCACCACTAGACACAAGCAGGCCTTGCAGATCACCAGCCATTCCTGACCAGGCCATCCTGGGGGCACCAGATGGTGCTTGGTGGTGGTGAAAAGGGCTTCCCACCCCAGCTTTCTTTAGTACAACTTCTATCTGAGCAAGGTGGGAAGGGGGAGCAGGGTAGGCAAGAAAGGGAGGCCTCAGTGCTGAGTGCTCCTGCTCACTCTTTGCAGGGCCAGAACATGGTGATGATCCTGAAGAAGGACACAATGAGCTTGGTGGACCCTCTGGACCACAGCCTGATCCACTGCCAGCCCATCATCAATATCCGTGTCTGGGGGGTGGGCTGCAACAATGGCAGGTGAGAGGCTGAGGTGAGCAGGAGGCTGCAGGAGCTTATCTCTGTGGGAGTCAGCTGTGGGAAGCCCACTTCTCAGAGTGTAGGCACAGCTGCTCTACGTCCTGTAATGCAGCCTCTTAGGGCATTTGAAACCATCCTCTTATATCTTATATAGAGCCGGCCTTAGGGGTAGTCGATGTGGGTGACTTCCCAGGGCAGTGGTCAGGGGGGCACCAAACACACACACACATGCACACACACACATGTGTGAGCCACTCATGCTCACAGCAGAGCTCTCCCCTGCCCACTCTGGCTGATCTCTGCCCCGGGCAGGAGAAGCAGTGCCCAGCCCAGCCCACCTCCCCCTCCCTGCCCTTTGCCTCTAGCTGCTGCTGAGGAGTAACCAGGTTGGGCACATGCAGGTGAGGTGGTACCTGCTCCAGTCTGCCCACCTTGCTCTGTCTTGAAGTAAGGCTGGAGCCTGAGCAAAGGGCAGAGTGGGGTCAGAGGGCCCAGAGCCCATAGAGGGGCAGAGAGTGGGGTCAGAGGGCTAAGTGTGGGGCCAAAGGGCCCAAGCCCAGAGAGAGGGCAGTCTGTTAGCAGGGCTAGAGAGCCCAGAGGTCTGGAGCCCAGGAGGGGTGAGTGTTAGCAGGGCTAAGTGAGCCCAAAGGTCTCACTGACTCAGGAGTGGGGCCAGGGTCCCAGAGAGAGGCCAAGGGGATAGATAGGAAGTACTAAGTAGGTCTCACCTGGCCAAGTCTCACCTGGCCTCAGAGTGGAGCCAGAGCCTTGGAATAGATAAACCAAAGACCGGGGGGGTCACAGCTGGAGACTGAGGGGGGGCCAAGGAGCCCATAGCCCAGGAGAGGTGAGGACTAGGGCTGGAAGCCTGTAGTCCCAGAAGGGCATGTGTGCACATCATCTGTAAGGCATGGGAGTGGATATTAGGGAGGATGGAGCCCATGTAATTGGCAAGATCAGGCTTGGGAAGCCCTGTGGCAGCCTCCCTTTATCTAGATGCTAGATACATCAAGGTGTGGTGGGTAAATGAAAGGGCAACTGACCAAAGAAGGTGAAGTGGATAAGGGCTGAGGGGGACCCCAGGAGGTTCATGGCCACCCTTGGAGATGAACCCTGTTATAACCAGCCTTTGCCCATAACCATTGCTGGTTCTTTATTCTAGGCCAGTAATTCTCAACCAGGGTGCCACAGTAGCCTTTGGTGCTATAAGAACTTTTTAAGGGTGTACTGATAGGTGCAAACATGTATACATGATTCACAAGGTAAACCCAGAAATCTCAAATAGGAATCAATAGAGTCAAAAACATTCTGACCCGCTGTGGGCCTTCTGAGTTCTTTGTAATAGAAGAATTGCTCTATTTTTTTTTCCATTGAAAAGAAACAAGTGAAAGGGAAGAGCTGACACTTTCAGAGGCGCCCTTAAGTCTAAAGGGTTCAGAACTATTGTTCTAGGCCAGGGGGTGGGCAAAATACAGCCCATGAGCTGGATCTGGTCCATCAGACAATTTCATTCAGCCTGCAGGCAGGCGCCCACCAATTAAATGATATCGGCAGGGCCGCAGCTGCCCTTGCTGTGCTCCGCATGGGGCTGAGCCCAGTCCACTCCTGCCAGGCCAGTGCACTACGCTCCTACCTTTGCCTGTGGGAAGTCCCTAGCCCCCACCCTGGCCCCGCCCACATCTTCTGGGTGGGGCTGCTGCTACCACCCCAGGGAACTGCTGGAGGCCAGGGGGGCCAAGTGGCTCCTCCTCCTGTCCCTGCTGCAGCACTCTGGGCAGCAGATAGGGAAGCGGGGGTGGGTAGGGGAAAGCTGCAGCTGGGTGGGAGCTCAGGGCCAGCAGCCAGGCTGGCAGGAGTGCAGAGCACAAGGCTAGGGCCAATGGAAGTGTGGGCCCCACACTGGAGCCTAACTCCATTGTATGGGGTTCCCTGTGACTCACATGCAGCTCCTGGGTCTCAGCTGGAAGCCATGCACAATGGAGTCAGTGGCCTCTCCCTGCTCCCTCCCGCCACACACAGCTCCTGGGACTTGGCCAGGGCAGCAGGGAGCTGGGCTGAACTGGCTTGGGTCCATTACACAGGGCTCCCTGCTGCTCCTGGCCAAGGCCTGGGAGCTGCATGTGAGCCGCAATATAGCAGTGCACAATGGTGCCAGGCCAGCCTGGCCCTACTTCCTGCCACCACGTGCAGCTCCTGGGGGCCTCTGCCTGCTGTGGGCCATGAGCACCCCACGGACCTGTGCCTGCTACTGCTTCCCCCAGTGGCAGGGGCTCTGTGCCATGGGGAGGTATTGGAGGGTCCACACACACACAGCCCACACCCACATACCTCAAAGCATCCCCCCCAAATGCACCCCACAAACCCCACACACACACCTACACACAGAAACACACCCCTCAACCACAGCCCACACACTCCCCTACACCCCCCCCCACAATATACAAGAATAAGATTTTATTTTGAGCTATTATGCAATTGTCTCTATGTACACTATGCAAACACACATAAATCAGGACAAAAATATTTTTTGAAATAAAATTAAAATACATTATAGTAAATGTTTTATTTTTAGTATATGATTTGTTTTTTTCCGGTTCCAAGATGGTTCCAAGTTTCCGGTTTCCTCCCCCAAAAGGGGTATTTCTGGGGGCAAGGGGAGGAACTTCCAGTGGCAAAGGTCAGGGGTTAGGGGGCATGACTTCTGGTCTCAAGATAGTGACCAGGGGGTGGAGCACCTGTCAAGGGGCGGGGCTGCCCTCATGGCCCTCGATAGCTCACCAAAACTCATTAAGTGGCCCTCCAGCCAAAATAATTGCCCGTGCCTGTTCTAGTCCCTTTCTCCTGTCTCAAGGGGCTGGTTCCCAGGGTGAAGGAGGTGTTGGGATGCAGGCCCCAGCTCACTGCCACCCTGTAGCAATCTGTGCAGTAACTGCTGTCTCCATTCCTCTTTCCACATGCTGCCATGCTGGATGCAGGGACAGGTAACATGTTCTGCTTCCAGGTGAGGGATGGTACCTTGAGCCCTCTGCCTCCACCTCACCTGCCTCTTCTCTGTTTGTAGGGATTTTGCTTTCGTGGCCAGTGACAAGGATACATGTATGCTGAAGTGCCACGTCTTCCACTGCAATGTGCCTGCCAAGGCAATAGCCAAGGCCCTGCATGAGATGTGCTCCAAGGTACATGTATGAAGACCCAAGGAGACCTGAACATGTCCTGGCTCCCTCAGCCCACACGCAGACTCCCCTGAGAGCTCCCTTCCAACCTGGAGATGAGGCATCTCACACAAGCAGCATATCTGCAGTGCCTGCTTGGGGACTGTAGGAGGAAGTAAGAAAAAGAAGCTCTGAATAAACTGCAGTCAATCCTGTCATCTGAATGAGGGGCGTTTGGTACCAACTTCATTGGGTAGACAGTGGCAGGGACAATGGCAAGGGCTTTGATGGGCATCACTGGGTGGCAGGTAGAGCACGAGGCTGGGAGTCAGCAGGGACCAGATCCCAATCCATGCTCTACTGCAGACTTGTTGATTACCCTCAGAGTCCTCCCATCCAGCACCTGTGCCTTGGTCTCTACATCTATACAGGGGAGAGGACACCTGTACATTCCTCCCTCCTTCCCAAGGGAATGAGTTTTGTATCCTTTTCCTCTGGTGCTGGCTCTTCCGTACTGTCTTGCAGGGGTGCTCCTGTCAAGAGCCCAGGACCCAAGCAGAAGACAGGCAGAAGTCCCCTTTGTGATGGTGTTTCTCTGTCTCTCATAGCTTATGGCCGAGCGGGCAGTGACCAACAACAGCCTTACCCGATCTGTTACACTGGAGCCCATCTCTCCAGACAACCTGCCACTGCAAGGTACCAAGTGGTTTCCCCTGATCCCTTCCCCTGTGCAAGCTTCCGTTCCATGTGTTGTCATCAATTCCAGGTCTGACTTCCTCACCTGCATTCACTCCAACACGGCCTTGGACAGCTGTTACTGCTAGAAATCAGAAGAACCCATCTGGGACAGGGGGCCATCTTGCAAGTGGTCCATACGTTGGCCCACCCACCTGTCTAGGGCAGTCCGCTCACCTGCCTTTCCTGCCATACCTTTGATGTAACTCAGAAAAGTTTATAAGGCAGGAGGCAACGCATTTACTGCCTGATGCCAAGGGCATAATACATGGCTCTGAACCTTCCCTTATACCATGTCCCATTCCTCAAAGACGACATCACTATATGACTCCAGCCCCACAAAGGACCTCCTTCTTTGCCCGCCTGGCATTCAGACCCAACTGAATCCTTCCTTCTCAGGCAATCTACTCTGCTCTTATTCTGGGTTGCCAAGCTCCCTAAGCCCTTCTCCAACTCAGCCATGGCTCCCTCTGGGACCTTTAGCCACACAGGCCCCGGCCTCACCTCTAAGCCAGTCAGAACCCCCGGCTCCTGGCTCTGGGCATCCGTCATGATGGGCATTCTGCCCCTTAAGCCGTTCTTGTCCTGGCCTGAGCATTGACCAGTCGAGGGTTTCTCTGGTCAGGTTATTGAGTCACTTGCTCTTTCTGTCTCATACGGGTCCACCTTCTTGTGCCCCCCCAAACCCAGCTCACTCAGTCTCTAAGGCCAGCCCATGTACGGTCCTTCAGGAAGTTCAGGCCCACCCATGCAGACCCTACTTTACACGGCCTTCTCACACACCCTTACTGGGCCCACTACTCTGCCCCTCACTGGGGCTCCCAGCCTTACACCCCTTGGGTCTCAGGCCTGATGACATGTCTGGACCCCTTGCCTGTCCTCTCTATAGGATAACCCACCAGGTTATGGGGACTGAGCCTATATGGCACCCCATCCTCACCTTTCACTAGGGAGGCACTGGTGTGGCATTTCCTGGGGACCACCCCACCACAGGCAGCCCCACCACATCATCCAACCCCAGCAGGGTGTAGTTTTAAGTCATTCCACAGGGCCAGGGACCTCCTCCATCCCCATAGCTACTACCCTTGACCACCAGGTGCTCTGGGAGCAGCAGCTCCAGTTGCTACCGTTATCCTTCTGGCTCCCTGCAGCAACTGCCAGCCCATCTCTGAGGGCCTCTGTTTATACTGAGGCTGCTCAGCCCCATTCTCCAATCCAGGATCTCTCCCACGGTCATGTGACCACCTCATTAGGCCACATCATACCTGCTGGCTGCTCCAAACCCTGCTCAAACCTCTTAAAGTGGCAGGCACCAAAGGTGACCTGCCACACCAACCCAGAATATTTCTTACTCTCCCTCTTGTGGAAAACTGGAAGTGGCCCTGCTTTCCTGCCAAGGATGTGCTAGGGGGCCTTAGACCAATGATTGAGGATACAGTCTGATACCCCTCAACCCTTCAGTGCTGGAAACTGCTGCCTAAAACTTAGGGAGAGCCAAGAAACCCCTTCTCAAGGGCATAGAGGACTCTTTGCTAGCCCTGGGATATCTGATTGGAAACTGATGATGCCTTGATTTTAAACAAGAGGCTTGAAATCTGTCTTAGAGTAAACCTGTCTCCTCAACTAATGCCTGCTCAGTCAGACTCCTAGCAGCCTGGCTTTGTAAAGAGGAACCAAAGAGCCCCAACTTAAATGCAGAAGTAAAGTGCCTACCCTACACATGCTGCAGCCTGTCCTCAGCTACTCTGAGAGCCTGTGGGACCATCGTGGAGGCATGAGTTGTACTGGAGTGCTTTTAAATAGTGTTGTTTATTAGTGAAATCTTGAAAACAAACCCACATGCAAAGGAACAATCCAAGGGCTGGGGAGTGCCCAAGGCTCCCCTTGGGAGGGGTGTTGTGACAATAGAATTGCTTGCCTCCCACTCACACTTTCCTGTGAATCTCAAAGCAAAATGTCTGTTGCTAGATGAGACAATCCAAATTCCCAGGGCCCAGGCGCCTGTGCTGCAGAGCCTGCTCTAGCACGTGCAGCCCTGGGTTCTCTGTTGGCACTGGGCAGTGTAATGCCAACCCCTTCCCATTGGCTGGATTCTGAATGTGCCCTCCTTGGCAAAGACCTTTGCTTTGTTCAATGTACTGAGAAGCTGGAGGAGAAATTATTCCACCTTTCTCATTGTCTTTGGCAGTGGATATTCTGGATGCTGTGAGGCAGTCTATCCAGAAGTATGATGCCCTCTACATTGGCAGCTTACCTGTGTCCAAAGCAATGGGTAAGTAACTTAGATGGTGAACCTCTGGCTGCACTGTCATTCTGTTATACTGCTTGGGCAGCTGGGCTTGGTTCCTTTGTGCTCCATGGGTGGCAGCTGTGCCAAATTAGCTCCCCCTGCAAAGCATCAAGGGAAACATATCTAGAGGGAACAAAATTAAATCTGCCCTGACTGGGCTTTCCAAGCTGCAGTACTTGACTAGGAACTACTGTCTCTCCCCTGTTGAGAACCTAGCACAGGCAGGGCACTGCAGGCTTCCCAGCCTCAGGCACCCACTTGTCAGTGTATCTCAGTCCTACTCTGGAGGGGGTGCAGGAAGAAATCTACCTGTATGGCCCAGTCACTGCTACTGCACTTAGTGCCCATGCAACCCAGCCAGCTGGGATGAGGCACTTCACCACACTCTTAACTTTATCTCAAGAATTCACTAAAGCACATGATTTCCTGTGTCCTCATGTCTTTTTATGCTTGTTCCCAACCAGCCCACCCAGCAGCTCAGGGGTCACTCGAGCTCCAGGGGGCAGATGCATGCCCAGATAAGAGCCTGGGAGCTGCCTGGAAATAGCTCTCCCCCAGTCTAGAGAACTATCTTAGCAACAAGTCCTTGCCTTGAGTGATGTGCTTGGCTGAGCTTCCTCACAGCATGAAGAATCCATGCGTTCTTCTGTCTCCTTCACTGAAAGAACTAGAATCGTCCCTAGGAAATGAAATGTACTCTCTGGTAACAGGAGTTTACAAGCCAGAGCTGTTCTGAAACCCCCTTCCTGAGGATCCAACAGCGTGGGCTCTGAATGTCCTGGCTTAGGCATTACTGCAAGGGCAGCGGAAGGGCAGGGAGGGGTATGCTTATGACAGCAGTGATTGGAATGGCCCTCAACTGAAGTGCCATTTTTCCAGCCTGGAATGGGAGTGTCTCACCCATGTGTCCTGGCCATGCTGCACAGCTGGTTTGGGGTGGCTGGCTGTTACATGTCCCTGCCATCTCCACTCTCCTGTTGTGGGAAGGCCTTTAGGCAGGGCTATGGGCTGGCCTGGTGCTGTGATTGTGACTGTGCTCTGCTCTCATCTGACATGTTCCCCACTACTGTTGTGTCTTTGCCTAGTTGTATGGGTTCCTTCAGGGACCCCAAGTTCCCAGGGTGCCTCTGAAGTTGGTCTCCCCATTGGCTCCCACAGTCGCTCTGTGCTATATCCTGTGGCTTGCATTTTCTTTAGGATTGTCTGAACTATCCTGCCAGCCTGTACCTGACACTACCCGGGCCTCTCTTTGCCCCTCTGACAGAAGCTGCCTATGGCCCTTTCTCTCCCTCCCCTTTTTCCCCCTTGTCTCTCCTGAGTTGGGGAAGGCACTCTTACCCCAGCATTTCCTGCAGGGCAGTGTGGGGCTGGCTGGATCATGTGGCTACAGAGGAGTTTGGCCAGTAGCTGAAAACTGGCCCTGTTGGGCTGGATCTAGATTTTCTGCTTCATCCCATCCCCTTGTCTCCTCAGGGATGGATGTGCTGAATGAGGCCATTGAGAACCTGACAAACAGTCATGGCCGTGAGCAGTGGACCCCATCCCTTATCAGCGTGTCAGACTCGGTGATGAAAGTGCACCAGGCAGAGGTAACTCTCCTACTGATTCACCTTCTGGGTGCTCAGCCATGGTGCACACATAGCTCATACTGCAGCACACCCACCAAGGGGTTCCTGAAGGACCTTTCTGCCCTGAGTATGCAGGCTGTGCTGCAGGCAGGGAGCTGTACTGCTGGAGATGGCTCCTCTTGAATGGGAGGGCAGCTGAAGTCAGCTCCATTTCAGGCACATGGAAGGGGGTTACTAATGGAACTCTGACCTGAGCTGGGTAATGGAGCTGAGTCCTCTTGACTTCTGCAGTTACACATCTGCCAGGCTGCCCATGCCAGAGGGCCTCTGCTGTGAGCTCCACAGACACTGTCACCCAAGCCATGGCATCTGGACCCATCACCCACCCAGGCCCAAGGGCACAATTGTTCTGGTAGCTATCCCATATTGAAGCTACACCTGGATCCACTAGGGCAGGGGCGGGCAATTATTTTGGGCGGAGGGCTGCTTACCGAATTTTGACAAGTCATCAAGGGCTGCATGGGTAGCCCCGCCCCTTGATAGGTGCCCCACCCCCTGGTTACCATCTTGGGATCAGAAGTCCCCTAATCCCTGACCTTGCCACCAGAAGTCCCTCTCCTTGTCTCCCAGAAGTACTCCTTTCAGCAAGAGAGTTTGCCATCTTGGAACCAGAAAAATACCAAATTATATTCTAAAAATCAAATATGTACTACAGCGTTCATTAATTTAATTTCAAAAAATAATTTTGTCCTGATTTACATGTGTTTGTGTAGTGTACATAGAGGTGTTAGTTTAATAGCTTAAAATGAAGTCTTACTCTTGTATATTGTGGGAGGGTGGGTATAGGTTTGTGGTTATGTGGGGTGTGGAGGAGGGTGTGGGTGCCTGTGTGGGATTTGTGGGGGTGGATAGGTGTGGAGGGTGTGGTTGTGTGGGGTGTGGGTGTGTGTGGATTTTGTAGGGAGCTGTGAGTATGTGGAAGGAGGGTGGCTGGGGAAGGTTGTGGCTTACATGAAGGGGGAAGACTTGCCCACAGCCCATCCCCACATGGCAGGCAGAGCCCCTGCCAGCACTCCTGCAAGCCTGGGCTCCACACTTTTGCTGCTTCTGACACCAGGGCAGCAGTGCAGGGCCCATACTCCCACTCGTTGCCACTTCTCCCCATTTGCCACCACTGTCTTTCTCCTGCCACTTCCTTCCCTCCCGCCCTCCCACTGCTCCGGCACTGTGTTCCAGCTGCTTTTGCAGTCCCAGCAATGCAGCTGGGAACCAGATGGTCCCGGAGCCGCTGGCGGGCAAGCGGGGGGGGGGGGGGGGAGTGTGGAAATGGCTGCAGTAGGTGGGGGACAGGGGCAGTGAGCAGGCATGCGGAGCACAGCAACAGCTGGGCAGCGCAGGGTCTGGGTCAGCAGAGGTCTATGAAGCTGAGCTGGCTCCTCTTCTCTCTGCTTGAGCAGTGCAGCCCAGTTCCATACAGCCCCTGCTGGCCCAGACCCTGCACTCCTGGGCAGAAACTAATGCTTGGCACGGGGGAAAGCACCACCCCTCTCCCGCCAGTTTTAGCTGTGTCTGCCTGGAGCCCACATTGAGCTACACTGCAGTGTGGCTCCTTCAGCACTGCCTCTGTGCTGCCCAGTGCGGCAGCAGTGGCCATGTGGAGCAGCCACGATAGCCCGAAATGAGGAAAGCAGGGCAGCTCACAAGCAGTAGTGAAGGAGCCGTACCGCAGCCTAGCGTGGTGCGGGCTCCTGGCAGATGCAGCCAGGGGTGACTGGTGACTCCTGAGTCTGGGGGGGCACAATTTGTGGGCGGGCCCAGGGGCGGGCCTGGGGATGGACCAAAAGCCCCATATCCATTCTATGCTTCTGTGCTGTGGCTTAGTGCCAACACGCCGCTGGCCCATGTGGCAAGAAAACTGTGGCAAAAAAACTGCCCCACTTTTGGGGGCCAATCTTAGGGGTGGCATGTGCCTCTCCCCCCCGTGCTCCCCCAACCAGTCACCTGTGGACGCAGATAAAACTGCCCAGCGGCAGCGAGGGGGAGGGGCCATTTCCCCCCCACTGAACAGCTGTTTTCTGCCCAGTTGCTGCTGCTGCTACCGCTGCCACTCAGCCCCGACAGACGAGCCCAGAGCCGGAGCAGGGCCCAGGCTCAGCAGCAGCAGCACAGGACAAACTGCTGCTCAATGCAGGAGAAAAGCAGCCCCTCCCCCTCCCGCTGCCAGTGCTCCTTGGTTCAGCCACTCATCCCATGCAGGCCTCCCTGTGCCTGCTCTGTGCTACCACCACTGTCCCACAGAGGCAAGGGTGACATGGCAGAGACACAGGACAGTCCTGCATGGGCTTTGGGTGGCTGCCCCAGGAAGTGATGGCCAAGGGCAGGGGGTAGGGGTGGAGGACCGCTTTTCTCCCGCACTGAGCAGAAGTTTGTTCTGCGTCACTGCTGCTTAACCCAAATGGGTGAGCACAGGGGCAGAGCTGTGCGCACTCGCCCCTGCCTATACCACGGGGCTGAGGCAGGCGGGACTGGGAATGAGCAGGTGCATGGGAGGCAGCGACAGCTGGACGGAAGCGCAGGACCAATGCTGGTGTCCCAGGCCCCGCACTGGTGGGGGCCAGAGCAGGGCAGCAGGAGTGCAGGGTCCCAGCTGGCAGGGGCTATATGAAGCTGGGACAGCTCCCCGCTCTCCCTGCTGGCACAGCTTAGCCTGGCTCTACAGACCCCTGCCAGCAGATGCCCCAGGCTCCTGCCTCCCTGCTTTGGGCCCCACTGGTACTGGCCCTGGGATATTGGCACAGGCCCCGTGGTCCCACATGCCTGCTTGCTTCCACTCCCCCTTCCCCCACTTTCCTCACTTTCTTGCCTGCCTGCCAGCCACTCTGCACCATGTAGCTCCCAGCTATATGGCTGGACCACAGGACTCAGCAGGAGCTGGCCCAGCCCTGAGGACTGGGGCTATCACCCATGGTCCTTCCCTGCATCCCTGCCCCCCACCCCTTCTTACCTGAATTTCCTGCTCCTGCACAGTGGGCCAGAAGCCCCTACCAGGCAGGGACTTCTGGCTGGGGGGTGGGGGCCAGGCTGGCCTTGCTGTTCAGGGTCCTGCCATGGTTTCCCCGGGGTCCTACTGCCCCTGGCTCCTGTCATCTTTGACAGGCAGCCTGGGGCAGATATTCATTTTCTAAATTTTTTAGGGGCCCCATGGACCCAATAGAATGGGAATGAGCAGGACAGATCCGGCCTGCGGGCCGTATTTTGCTCACCCCTGCACTAGGGACTGGTGAACAGGGCAGACAGGATATAGGACAGGTGACCTGCAGGAAGCACCATCCCACCCACATTACTGCAAACACCCATACAGGCCAGTTCTAACCACAGGAAGTAAGTGGCATATTTTCTGCAACCCTGGTGTGTTTCCTTCTATATCATGGAATCACAGAAAGTTAGGTTTGGAAGGGACCTCAGCAGGTCATCTAGTCCAACCCCCTGCTCAAAGCAGGACCATCTCCAACTAGATCATCCCAGCCAAAGCTTTGTCTAGCCAGGTTTTGAAAACCTCCAAGGATGGAACTTCCACCACCTCTCTGGGTAGCGTGTTTCAGTGTTTTATTTACCCTTCTAGTGAGGAAATTCTTCCTAATATCTAACCTAAACTTCCCTTGCTGCAACTTGAGACCATTGCTCCTTGTTCTGTCACAGTCTAGCTCCATCCTCCTTCAAATCCCTCTTCAGGTAGTTGAAGGCTGCTATTATATCCCCCCTCAGTCTTCTCTTCTCTAGGCTAAATAAGCCCATTTCCCTCAGCCTGTCCTCATAAGTTATGTTCCCCAGCCCCCTCACCATTTTTGTTGCCCTCCTCTGGACTCTCTCCAATTTGTCCATTGGCCTATGCTTGTTCCTTATGGCAACTGGCTTAACCAAATGATTTGCCTTTGCAGCCCCCTTCAGGGACCCTGCAGAGACAAAGTGAGAGGAGGGATGTAGGAGGGAACAGAGAGGAGAAAGCAGGACACAAGACCAGGGTGAGAGAGACAAATGCAAGGTGAAGGGGATAGAGAAGGGAGCCTGAAGAGCCATGGACTTTTGCATTTGGTCCCCACAGCAGCCCAAGGAAAGGGCTGTAGGGTGGGGTTGAGGACTGTTCACCTAGGCCACCAGTGCCGTAGCAGATCTAAGCCACTCATAAACAAATGCCTCTGGGCAATCCTGGTGGTGCTGGTGCCCAGCTCAGGCTGGAAGGAGCTCAGTGCTGCTAGCTCTTGGGCTTTGTGGTTGCCCTGGCATGCAGTAGAACCGATTCTGAGGGGGAAATGGGCACAGACCTCAAGCTGCCAGTGCATCTCAGAGCTCCTCAGGCACAGGCAAATCCAGAGGCCCTTCTAGAGGCAGACATTGTTGTACTAAACAGTAGTTAAGGGGAGGGGGTGAATGGAAATGAAATGATTGGTGAGACTATTCCAGTCTTAAATCCTAATTTACTGAACACACAAGCAATACCAATATTTTAAGCAAGGCTTTAAATATAACACAACTTTTAAGCAAGCCCTAGCAGTCAACATAGATATTCTTACATGAGCCTTCCAACTATGGATACAGTGAGTTCGGCTGGCCAGACATCCGTCACTGCACCAGAGGTTCAGTAGTTGTTGTTTCTTTTCCTGTGTGTCACTCTCCCTCCAACGTCAAGGGTTTTATTCCATGTTTATATACACTATTTATAGTTCTCTTTTGTATGTCCCAGATATGGTTATGTCATAAATATCCACCAATCATCTTCTTTTAGAGTGGTTGTTTTCCTGTCTATCCTCCCCCCTCCCCCCACTACAAGGTGGCTGGGGAAACCCCAAAACAGACCTCCCTCTCCTGCCTTCTCCCCCTTCCATCCTGAGTTAACACAGGAACTGGGAGAGGGGGGGCAGAAGTAGGGGAAGAGGCTGCAGAGATGCAGCCTCTGTCCCTGGATTAGCTCCGAATTGGAGCTCGATCTCCCTCCCACGCTCTCAACCATGGACAATAAGTTGAATATGAGCCAGCATTGTGCCCTTGTTGCCAAGAAGGCTATTGGCATACTGGGCTGCATTGGTAGGTGTCTCGCCAGTAGGTCAGGGAAATTATTCCCCTCTATTCAGCACTGGTGAGGCCACATCTGGAGTACTGTGTTCAGTTTTGCGCCACCCCCCCCCCACATAGAAAAGATGTGGATAAATTGGAGAGAGTCCAGCAGAGGGCAACAAAAATGGTGAGGGACTGGGGGACGTGATTTATGAGCAAGGATTGAGGTCACTAGGCTTATTTAGTCTAGAGAAGAGGAGACTAAGAGGTGACTTAATAGCAGCCTTCAAATACCTTGAGGGGGCTGGGGGGTGTTGAAAGAGGATGGAGCTAAATTATTCTCAATGATGGCAGATGACAGAACAAGGAGCAATGGTCTCAAGTTGCAGCAAGGGAAGTTTAAGTTAGATATTAGGAAGAATTTCCTCACTAGAAGGGTAATAAAACTGGAACAGGTTACCCAGAGAGGTGTTGGAGTCTCCATCCTTGGAGGTTTTCAAGACCCGGCTATACAAAGCTTTGGCTGGAATGATCTAGTTGGGTCTAGTGCTGCCTTGAGCAGGGGGTTGGACTAGATGACCTCCTGATGTCCCTTCAAACCCTAATTTTCTATGTTTCTATAACCCAACAACTAACATCTGTTGGGTGGGGAGGATCAGTTTATCTCATGGCATTTTCTGTGAAATGCCATGAGTTAGACCCAGGAGCTGCACTTCTGTCTGTGCCCTAAGGCTGATGGTTGGGGATGGCTGGCCATGCACCAAGCCACGGAACATCTCTCAAGGTCTGGCATGGATGGGCCATTGCTTGGGACTCTTCTAACTAGGCTGGACAAAGCCTGGGGTGTGGACAAAAGGAAGAGTCCTGCTTTTGCCCCCTGGTTCTCACTGAGAAGTGATGTTGAGGGGTGTCCTTTTTCCTCTCTCCCTGCTTTAGTTGAGTGACTGATCTCTTGTATGTTCCTTTGAGGCTGACGAGGAAGATGCCCACATCTGGGAATGCCAGGTCCGCTACGTGACCTTCATCGGGGTTGGGAAGGATGCCCACACCTTTGCTCTCATTGTAGATTTGGGGCAGCAGCATTTCCAGTGTACGGCTTTCTGGTGTGAGCCAGATGCTGGCACCATCTCCGAGGCCGTGCAAGCTGCATGCATGGTGAGTGTGCCCTCTCCTGACTTGCTGAGAAGCATCTATGTGCAAGGACCTCCATGGTGGTGAAAGGTTCTGGACTGAAAGGCCTAGTAACCACCTTCTATTACCTCAGAGCTGGGATAGCTGCAAGGCAACTTCCCCCAACCCCTTCAGTCTTCTTGGGACTGCTGTCAAAGTTGTCTGCAGTTTAATCAAGCCTTGGCCTTCTGGCTGCTTACCTTCCAGTCCATGCCCACTCTGTCCTGCCCTTGCAATCTAACAGGACTTCTGCCCCCACAACTGTCCACCTTGCTGTGGGAATTCAAGCAGCTTCTATGTCCTGTTATCCATTACAGTCTATGGTAGTGGCTGTTCTTGGTGTCCAGCACACAGGCCCTGCCAGTGTGTCTCCAGCAGGGTGCTTGGAACAGGGAAGCTCCTTTAGGGCAGACACACTGGTTCTTCCTCCCTGTCTGGGGCCAGGAGACCATCACACCTGAGCCTTGGGGCCAGATGTTGCCTTTTGAAAGCGTTTCCCTTTCAGAACCTTGAGGGAGCTCATCATTAGAAAGCTGCTTCCATGGCAAGGTGAGAGGGGGGAGTTTAGGAGATGAACAGCCTGCTATGTTGCTCTTCTCAGACACTGGGGCATGGGATGGACCTAAAGGCTTTAGGACCCAGCCAGAACTGGGTCATCCAAGGGTGCTGGTGCACTTCCCTGATGAGACTGTGGCCATAGGTAGGGGGTGTAGCTTGACTTGAAAAGGGGAGGGACTTAGTCTGGGTGGCTTTAGTTTGGAGCAGCTGCCGAGAGGTTTTTCATAGATTCTGAAAGGTATTTAGTAGAGGTGCACCAATACATTGGTCCGATATTGGATTGGACACCGATATAAAGACAATTGTCTGTATCGGAAGTCAGCCTAATATGGATTATAATTTGGCCGATAAATGGCTTGTGCATGTGTGCAGCTGCAGCGCAGCATGTAGGCAGCGAGGAGCATAGCCTGACAGCTTGGAGAGCTAGGTGCAGCTGGTAAGTCCATTGTGGTGGAAGGGAAGGGGGGGGGAGGGGGAAGAGAAGGGGCATGACGGGGCAGATCAAGGCCCCAGCGGTGAGGGAGTGAGTGGGGCTGGGGCAGGGCAAGGTGCACCAGATGGAGCTGTGGCTCATCCAGAGGGCATGGGGAGGGAGGGGGGCAGGTCTCACCACTGCGCCTGCCACTTGTCCAGGAGAGCATGGGGGCAGGGGGGGCATGTGTCCCCAGATCTGCATGGGGCAGGGACAGGTTGGGGCTGGGGCTGCACGGGGCTCTTCCCGGTGGGGGCTAGGCCAGGCTGTGCTCAGGGCAAGTGGTGGTGATGGGAGGGGGGCCTGGGGTAGCTACAGCAAATTTTGAAGTGGCTGCAGCCTCCCCCACCCCCATAACCTCCTCCCAGAGCCACCACTACCCGCCCCAAGTGCAGCCCAGCTTAGGCCCCTGCCAGGAAGAGCCTGGTACAGTGCTGGCCCTAGCCCCAGCCTGCAGCAGCAGCCTCCCCGCCCCACACAGAATTAGTGGGCAGCCCCCTGTTCTCTCCTGGGCTGGGTGCAGCGGTGGGAGCCACCCCCTACCCCCTCCCCACATCTCCCAGATGAGCTGCTTACAGCTCCGTCCTATGCCCCACCCTGCCCCGGCTGGGCAGTGCCTGCCCCAGCCCCAGCCCTTGCCCCAACCCCACTCCCTCTCACACCACAGGGGCCTTGATCTGCACCCCCACTCCCCTTCCCTTCTTCCTCCCCTTCCACCACAACAGACTTACCAGCTGGACACTGCTCTTCAAGCCACCAGGCTGGTATCAGAAATTGGATTGATATTGGCCCCAAAAATCTCTATTGGTGCACCCCTAGTATTTAGATGTCTGATTCCCATTGATTTCAATGATACTCAATTTGGTTTTAGTGGGAATAAAATACTGATGACTAGTGAAGAACTAGATCATTGTCTTTAAAAGCTCAGTGCTCTACTGATTTATCACAAATCCTGGTCTCCCACCAGAACTACTGGAGGTCTCTGCTTCTCCTTGTGTTTCCATTGGAACTCCTGGCCTTTCCCAGGAGCTCTGAGTATTCCCATCACCACACTGTGGGGAATGCACTTGAGGGTTAGGAAAAAGGCCAGTCCCTGGAAAAACATTCTAAACAGAGCGGAATATCAAAATATCTAAGAGGAGAGGCAAGACCTGTGCTAGAGCACAGTCTGACTGGGTGACTCCAAGTTGGGGGGATGAAAATGGGAGAGGGTCTCGGAAGAGTTAGGTTTAGAGGTCAGATTGGAAGGGAGAGTCTGGAAGCTGCCTTCCTCTTGCTATTTCCCAGTAAGAGCTCCAGCCCAACTATGCATAGGATGTGGGAAGTTCAGAAGAAATTTGAATACATGGGTGTGTGAGGTCTACTGGTGCAAATTAGGAAGAAGAGTAAGGTGGGACTCCTGGGTTTCATTCCCAGCTTTGGGAGGAAGTAGAGTTTTGCAGCTAGTGGAGGTGGGTGGGACTGTGAATCAGGACTTCTGGGTTCTCTCTGAGTTGGGGGAACTACCTGCAACCTGTGCCATGGTGTGTGCAGTGATTACACATGAAGTGGTGGCAACAGGACACTTTTTCTTGCCAGGGCTTCCCAGGTGCTGGAAGGGCCACCGCCTCTTTGTAAAGCAGGGTGGGCAATTCTCTGAGCCCTTGCTTTGTTTACATCACAGGTGCAGTACCAGAAGTGTTTGGTGGCCTCCACCTCACGGATGAGGCCAAAGGGCGCCTCACGCTCCATGCTGAAAATGAAGAGGACAGCATCTGTTGACTCCCCAGGGTGCCCATTTTCTGCCACAGGCCATGTCCTGCAGAAAAGTGGCAGTGGCACCAGTACTCGCAAAAGAGGGGTCCTCTCTTTTTTGGAAGTGTTCCGGCAGAAGCATTCTATGCTACACACCCCGTAGACTGCAAGCTGTGGGCTGGGGAGGGTCGGTGTGGGGGGTGGGGGGTGGTAGAGACCAAGGCAGCAGCAAGGAGTCTGCTTGACTGGCCTGTGTAAATAGCATACTCAGATCTGTTGGCTCTTTCACTGTAGCAAAGACCCAACAGGCCCAAATGACAAGTCTATGGCCTGCAGGGAGAGTTCCAGCTGGTTATGGATGTCCTAAGCAGAACCCTAGAGTCCCTTGCTATGTAGATGATCCCATGAGGAGCGGGGACACTGTGGGGGCACTCTGGGGAGTCGCAATAATGCAGCACATGTACGTTTTCAAGTAGGGAATGTTTCCTAATATCTGAAGCAGCAAATTTGACAGTCAAGCCCAATGCCAGCTGAGTTCTGCCCTCACAACCCAACTTGAGATTGGAGGTAGATGAGGTAGCTTGGGGGGCAGATACCCCAGTCACCTCTGCTGCCTCTTGGGTTTCACTTCTGAACAGGAGCTCATCTTGGTTGTTAGCTCAAGGTTTCCTGTCTGCCAGAGAATGAGTGCTTAGCCTATGAACTCTACCTGCAGGGCCAAATAATGGGATTCAACTATGTAGGCCTAGATCAATGTTTCTCAATGTTTTAGGCTCAAGGCACCTCCTCCTTAGGCTCAAGACACCTCCAGAAATTTCCAGTTCTTAATTTTCACTCATTTTTACTACAGAAAAAAAATAGACCACTTATTTTGTTGCAAAGAACTCAGAAAGACCACAGCAGGTCAGAATGTTTTTGACACTGTGGATTCCTATTTGCTATCTCGGGATTTAACTTGTGAATCATGTTTGCACACTTAACAGTGCTAACATTGTGTGACACCCTTGAAAGTCTCTCAAGGCCACAGCACCCTGGTTGAGAATCACTGCCTTAGATCTATGTCAGTGGTTTTCAACCTTTTTTCATTTGTGGACCCCTAAAAAAATTTGAATGGAGATGCAGACTCCCTTGAATTATAAGTGTGGGTATTCACATGCTTCTGATTGATCATAGTCATCTTTTGAGGACACCTCTTAGATACAGTCTGTGGACCCCTGGCTGAAAACCACTACAGACCACAGGCTGAAAACCACTGTTCTAAGTGAAATTCAGAGCAGCCTGAACATTGACACCACCACGGAGGAAAGATGCTTCCTGTGGGCTGCTTGAGTTGCTGGCTTTGGAAACAAGGAAAATCCTTTCCCTGGCAACTGAGTAAGCACCCTGTACATCATGCCCTGAAAAACGGCTGGATGTGGTGCCATCCCACTTCACTCAGTAACTAGCCAGTTAATGAGGAACTGGGTGCATCAGGGAGCCCGTAACATTTACAGCATGTAAAATGTTTTCATTCTAAACAAAATTTGTGTTTCTTTTCCTTTCTACAATGTCCAAGCCAACAGCCCTCCTGCTCTGAGGTTAACATGCCTGGATGACTGATGAGAGCACTGCTTAGTGAGCCCTAGCAACCTCCAGTAGCCAACTGATGCACACAGCTCTGGTGCCTATGGATGACCTGACCCTAATAGACCAGCGTGCATGGCACTGGCATCAATAACTAAGCTGACAGTTACACTGGCATGCAGAGCCCAGCACTCAGGCCTAGCCCCACAACACCAAGCCAGGGCTTGGCTCAGCAAGGTAGTGTTAGTCAGGAAAAGAAAAGCATTTACAATGTCTGAATATAAAGCTCTGGCATGGTCTCATTGCCCTTCAGTGGACAGTCCTGTGTTAACTCTCAGTGTGGCTTGAGGTGTGCCCCGCAGCACAACTAGTGTTGCCAAGTTGTAGGAATGGAGCAGAACAGATGTCCATCCAGCTGCCATGAGCCCAGCTTGGCAGCCACATGAATCACCTGCTGTGTGCTATGAGGGATTGTTCTCTTGATCAGTTTAGACATCACCCCAATCTGTCAACATTGCCCAGTTTATTAATCCCCTCCAGTCAGTGCCCCTGTGGGGAGCCCCCTGGTATGACAGACTGACGTCTACCTCAATAACACTTTATATCTGATCATTTGTGCAAATAAAACACTACCATGCAGAAAACTGGATCCTGCCCTGTCTTTATGTTGCTCCCTGTTGGCTAAGCATGCAGCCAAAGCAGGGTGACTGATACAGGGGGCAGGAGAAGGGAAGGAACCTTTTGCTTCACAAACAAAGGAACTGCAATGCTGGCTCAGGCACGTGTCCAGCAGTGGCTGTTTTAGAGGACAGTGCATGAATGATCACATCCAGGTTCATCTACTTTCTCGCAGGGATAAGGTTGAGCTCCAAACCTACCACATCCTGGTCCCTGAATCAATCCTTTCTTGGATGCTGTCTGCAATTGACCTTATGTCTATGAGACCTCCATGTGCACACTTATGGGAAATCCTATAGGGGAAGGCCTGACCACCCCGAACTCAATGACAAATAGCCCACTGATTGCAAGGACAGACTTGCACCCATAGCTTCCAAATTAAACATTTATTTGTTCCATTTCTAATATGGTGTTCCCAGACTCCAGCATGCTGCAATCTCCCAGCTAAACAGAGCCAGCACTTGAAGGAGCCCCATCAAAGAACACTCAGGCTTGTAGAATAGGTCAGATGTGAGAGAAGCTATTGAGGGAAAGCGTACAATCTGGAAGCAGGCTCTGTGTGAGAGTTACAGGAGAAGGCAGAGCACAATGGAAAGAATGTGGAGATCACCTGTGATCAGGAAGGGAAAATTTTGCAGTGGAAAGATTAGAGAAAAAGCAGAACTTAGTAAGACCTGGTAAAGAAAAGCAGGTTGAGGGGGTGGCGGAGGGCAGAAAGAAGAGTCACCCAGGTCTGCAGACTACATGAGGCTTGGGTGGAGAGAATGAAGAAACGGTTGGTGTGTGCTCAAAGGACTGATGGAGACAGGGCTGGTTGGAAGCAATGGGACCATCTTTTAATCCAACCCCTGCATAGTTCCAGGACTGATTGACCTAAAGCATTCCATAGAGATATCTATCATTCCTCATCTTAAAAAACACAGCTGCAAAAGTGGCGCAGCTGTACAAGCATTTGGGCTGATCCAGTGTGTGCTTGAATTTGGAAAAAAATGTTCATAGTTGATCAAGCTTCCTTTTGCAGTTGACCTTGAATCAGTTTTTTGTCACCCTCATGCAGCAGATTTGCTCAGAGGCAGGTCACACATGCCTGCCTAAAAAAAAAAGACTGGAGCAGCGGAGGAGAACAGTGCCAGAGTAGAATTTATCTGGGATATTAACATTGCAAGAGTAAAATGATCAAAAATATTTGTTATTCACAGTGATATGAGCATTTATTAAGGACAAAAATGCCTTAGTGCTGAGCTTGTTGGTGAGCTATGCATGACAGCCTTTTCTCAAAGAAAATCATTTTGAAGCTCCAACAGGACAACTCCATTTTCCAGATCTGGCAGCACTTCTGAGGGCTGGGAGGTTGTTAGTGGGGTGTAGCAGGGGACTCCTACACCCGCTGCTAGAAGGAAGAAAAGAGCAGTGTTACAGAAGGCAGGTTAGGGAATGCAGCCTGGAGAAAGATGAGCTGCTGGATTCCGCACAGCTAATGAGGGGTTTGACAGCCCTTTTGCTGGTTTAGATAATTGGCAGCATTTGGGTCTTGTTTTTCCAGGGAGTCCAAATTAGGTGACCAAAAGGAAGAGGAATCAAGGGCCATATAAACCTGAGCCTGGGGCAGAAGGCTTAGTCCAGTCCAGATCCCCATGAGTATAGGAATTCTGCAGCGAGCTGTATACAGAGATACACTATATTTTGCTTCTGATTTGGGTTTGTGGCTAGTGTGAGCTTTGGGGTGGTTTGAAAGGGGGGAGGAGGCCACAGGTGGGCTGCCTGGTATGCACTATGTGTTATGAGGGGCTAAAGCCCAGGTAGACCCAAAAAAAGATCTGGGACCTGGTGGGTTGTGAGGGGCCTGGGGAAGGGGGCTAAAGTCTGGAGGAGGAGGAAGCACAGATGAGAGCAAAACAGGCACAGGAGGCTGAAGCTGGGACAGAGCCAGGGGCCCAGCAGGAGCAAGAGGGGTGAAAGTCTGGGAGAGGCTGAAGTTCAGACCAGAGCAAGACAAGGCCAGCAGCTGAGACCACAATGAGAAGGCAAGAAGAGAGACCTGGTTCTGCTCAGGCCAGGGTGTGAGGATGGGGCAGGCTGGCAGCCTGACAATGAGCAAGGCACCAAAGGCCGAGCTCTGGTTCTCTGTGGGCAGCCTCTTAGAACACCCATTAATGGGACATAGTGGTGTGGCAGGCAAGAGGGCAAGGCCCCACTGGGGAGCTGTCTGGGAAGGCATGGTGCCACTTCTTCCCATGATGTGATGAGCCCATTACAGCAGGAAGCAGACATTCATCATCACCTGGGCTGTGGATCCTGTGGCAGCCAGCAGACGCCTGGGAGAGGAGGAGGCAGAGCTGAGGTGAACAATGCAGGGTGGGAAACCATATCTGGAATATATGGGGAGGAGGGGCTGCAGTGCTGCCCTTGAGGTACCAGACAGATTTTGAATCAGTGCCTCCATGGAGATGAACCTGAAGTTGGTTTCTTATTGCCAATTCCTTATGCCTGGTTCCTGATTCCTTTTTCAAAGATACAGCACTTCTAATAGTCTTTAATTGTGTAAGGATTAGGAACAAAGTTTGGCGCTTGGGCTAAGGCCTGCAGTGGCAGCCTGCCCTCACCCCATGCACAGATCTGGGGGGCACATGCCCCCCCATGCATGCCTGGGAGTGCATGCTGCGGCAGGAGCCACTCCTTCCCCCATCCCCACACCCCCACAAATGAGCTATTTGTGGCTCATTCCCATGTCCCGCTCTGACTGGGCAACTCCTTTGCTTTGGCACCTGGGGTGGTCACCCCGCTTGCCCGTGCGCCCCCCCCCCCCCCTTTCCACCCCCTTGCTACAGCACTGAGTGTTGGTAATAAATTACACAAGCTAAAGAGTTAGGTTTTAATCAAAAATGCATATTTACTAATAAAAATGTAAAACAACACCATGTATCAAATACATAGCCCTGAAAAAAGACCTGAGATTAGGCTGGAATTATGGGAATCCCTTTTGGATCATTTCAAAACATGTCTACACCACCAGGGGATTCTTCTGACTGAATAAGTTTGAGCAGTGTGCTGCCCCATCCAAAGCTTGGTTTTTGAGTGCCAGTCAGCCCACCAATGGACACCCCCCCCCCCCCCCCCAGGCCTGTGTGCAATGTATATAACACTAAATAAGGAACTGTGTTTGGACTAGATTATGCGTGAAAATCTTTTTCTGGTCACCCTAAAACGCAAGAATCTGCCACCAGGAGAATCTTCCAAAGAGGTCTGGCCAAACTCCAGCCTGACCTGAAGCTGGTTTGTGCGTGCCAGGCTACCAACTCACAGGCCCCCAGCCCTTAATAAGGCGCTGGGCTGGGGGTGTGATTACGGGTGGAAATCCTTTTTGGGTCACCCCAAAACACTCTCCCCAGAAAGTTTGGGCAGAGTCTAGCCTGACCCCAAGCTTGGTTTGAGTGCTAGGCTGCCAACTCATGGGCTCCCAGGGCCTGAATAAGGAGTTTGGTTTAGACTGTGATTATAGGTGAAAATTCTTTTCAGATCACCCCAAAGTACACATCCCTGACATTGGGGGACTTTCCTGAAGAAGCCTGGTTAGCATCCTGCCTGACCCAAAGCTTGGTTTGTTAGTATTAGGCTGCCAACTCAGGACCCCAGTCCTGAATAAGGAGCTGGGTTTCATCTGGGATTGCAGGTGGAAAAACACATCTCTGGCATTGGAGGACTTTAGCCAAGAAGTCTGGGAAGAGTCCAGCCTGACCTGAAGCTTGGCCTCTGTGCGCCAGGCTGCCAACTCACAGGCTCCCAGCCCTGATTAAGGAGCTTGGTTTCAGCTGTGATTATGGGTAGAAATTAGAGGTGCACTGATACATGGATCACTTATCAGATCAGCACCGATACAAGGAAAATTGACAATATCAGCCAATTGGCTTTTTTTGGCTGATGTTGTTGATAATGTCGCTGATAAATGCCCTGTGCTTGTGCAGCCAGAGCTCAGCTTTCAGGCAACCAGGAGCGCAGCCTGGCAGCATGGAGATCAGCCAGGTCCAGCTGGTAATTCTGGGAGTGGGGCTGGGGCTGGGGCAGGGCAGGCGCTGCACAGCTGGGGCGAGGTGAAGGAGGGAGCTGCGGGAAGGGGGGGGGGTAGCTCCCACTGTTGCACGCACCCTGCAAGGGCATGGGAGGTGCGTACCGCCAGATCTGCATGCAAGGCGAGGGCGAGCTGGGGCCGGGGGCGGTGCTGGGCTCTTCCCAACAGGGGGCTGGCCTGGGGCTGCACTTGGTGTGGGCAGCAGTGGCACTGGGAGGGGGTCTATGGTGAATTTTGGGGTGGCTGCAGCCCCCCCTGTAGCCCCTCCCAGCACTGCTGCTGCCCACCCAGCCTCCTGCCAGGAAGAGCTCGGCACTGGCCCCAACCCGCAGCTGCAGCCCGCCCTCGCTCTGCATGCACATCTGGGGGCACACGAAAATGCGGGAGCACACCTCCCTGTGTGCGTGTAGTGGCAGGAGCCACACCCCGCCCCCCCCCGCCACTCCTCCCAGATGTGCCACTTGTGGCTCCGTGCTCCGCCCCGCCCCAGCTGTGCAGCACCTGCCCCAGCCTCACTCCCTCCCTCACTGTGGGGCCTCGATCTACCTTTCTTCCTCGTTCCTTCCCGCACAACAGACTTACCAGCCAGACCCTGCTCTCCAAGGTGTCCGGCTACATATCAGCAATTGGATCAGTAACAGCCGATATGGCTCATTAAAAATCAGCCATTGGTATCTGCCCAAAACCTCTGGTGCACCCCTAGTAGAAATCCTCTTTGGTCATCCCAAAAGATGTCTCTGGCATTGGGGGACTCTCCTGAAGAAGTCTGGTCAGAGTCTTGCCTGGCCCAAAGCTTGGTTTCTGCATGCCAGGCTGCCCGCTTACAGGCCCTCTGACCTGTGTGCTCTATACAGAACATGGAGCAAGATTTGGACCGGGATTATGGGTGCAAATCCTCTTTGGGTCACCCCATGGCACACCTTCCTGCCATTAGGGGACTCTCCTGAAGAAGTCTGAGAAGAGTCCAGCCTGAATTGAAGCTTGGTTTGTGAGTGCCAACCTGACAATGGACAGGCCCCATGCCAATGTGCTCTGTACCTAGCCCCAAATATAGAGCCAAATTTGGGCTGGGATTATCAGGTAAAATCCTCTCCTGGTCATGCCAGCGCACACGTCAGCCCCACGTGCAGACTCGCCTGAAGAATTCTGGGATGCCCCTGCCCGGCCCAAAGCTCCGTTTTTGCGTGCCGGCCTCAACTGATGCTCCCCCGAGCTGCGTACTAGTTACACAGCACCCAGTGATAAGATTTGGGGCTGAGGTCTTCAGTAAAAATCCCTTTTGGGTCACCCCAAACCAGGTCTGCCACCAGAGGATTGCTGAGGAAGTCTGGGCAGGGCCCGGCCTAACCCAAAGACATGTCTGATACCACGCAGTGCCGGATTCGGAGCCCGAAAATACTTTTGCCCCATAATCCCAGCCGAGTCTCAGGTCATTTTTCAAGGCTCGATGCATGGTTTTATTTGACATTTTTGTTAGTAAACATATACGTGTGATGAAACCCCAACCCTCAGCCTGTGCAATTCATCACCGACAGCCCGTGCGCGCCGATTAGCTTTGAAAAAGGAACCTTCAGCCCCAGGCCACGTGGGGGCGCGCCTGGGCCGCCGCGACCGCTCCGCACCGGCCCTCGGGCGCCACCGCTGCCCATCGCCCCGCCCCGCCCCGCCCCGCCCCGCCCCTGCAGCAGCGCCCCAAGCCCGGGCCCAGCCCAGCCCAGCCCGGCCCGGCGCCAGGCGCTCAGCCGCCCCGCACTGCCCCCGATCTGGGGGCGTAGCCAGGCCAAGCGGGGCAGTCCGGAAGCGGAAGGGAAGGGGCCTGATGGTAGGCGGAGACCGGAAGTGTGGTGTCGCTATGGCGGAGCTCTACGTGAAGCCGGGTGAGGGGCGTTGGGGCTAGGGGCGGGCTGGGGTCTGCTGTGTTCCCCCCGTGACCGCGGTGTCTCGTGTCCCGCAGGGAACGCGGCGCGTGGCTGGAACGACCCTCCGCAGCTCTCGTACGCGCTGCAGGCCCGGGGCGGCCGCCGGGGCCCGCTCACCCGCAGGGCGCATGCGCCGCCGCCCGCCGCCGCCCCAGGTCAGTCCCCGGGATGGGTGACGCCTGGCGCCGACCGGGCAGGTGTCGACGGCGCAGGCGGGTGCCCCCCGAGCGGGCAGGCAGCCCGCACCCCCCGGGGGGCTCTGATGTCTGCTGCTCTGTTCTTGCTCCAGCTCCGGAGGACGCCGCTCCCCCGGCCTCGAGTCCAAAGCCCGTGGGGCCCCCGCCGCTGGGGCCGGCGAGCCCGGCGCTGCGGGAGGGTGCCGTGAGCCGAGTCACCAGCGGAGCTGCGGAGGAGCACGACGGCAGCAGTCCGAGTGCGGAGGACGTGATGGCCCCTCTAATGGAGGCTCTGGGCACCTGCCGGGCCTGTGTGCGGGTGAGGGTGGCTGGCCAGGGCCGCCTTCCACACGTGGGGATGTTATCATAGCAGCTGCCCGCTGTGCCTGCCGCTCACGCCAGGGTTTGGCTGGAGGGGGCCTTTGTGTTGCACGGCGGGCCCCCGAGCACGAGCCCCAGTGTGAAGGGAGTGCCAGGGCCTCCCTCAGATGCGGGGTGTGAGGGTGCGGTTAGTGCCTGTCCATGGCTCTGAGCCCCAGTCCCCATGGGTGCTCCCCAAGTTCCCCCCCATCCTGCGGTGGAGCAGGGGGTGCAGACTCTAAGAGGCTCCTGCTTGCTTTTTGCATGGGGATACCTTAGCCTGGGCAAGGGGCATGGGCTGGCAGCAGTGAGGGGGATGGTGCGTGGAGCTTTTTAGTAGAGATCCTATCTGTGCTCTCACAGAAACAGGTTTGTGATGACATCAGCAGACGCCTTGCTGTGCTTCAGGACATGTGGGCCCAGGGGAAGCTGTCTGCCCCTGTGAAGAAGAGAATGGCCATCCTGGTGCAAGGTGAGCCTGGGGACCATGACCTTTAGTGATGGGGCCACAGCTTGAATCTAAGGAGGGATGAGGCCACTGCTGCCTTTTGCATACTGCTTCCCAGGCTCCCCACCTTTGCACGTGCTCCCTCATCGCTTAAGTCATTGGTGACACGTAGGGGGTGCATGTGCACCCCAAGATCAGCTGTGCACTCCCTGGAAGCACCAGCCACTAAACTGGAAGTGACACTGGAAGACCCCTCCCCCCCAGCTCTGGAGGCACCAGTCACCCATGGCTGAGGTGCTGTCCTGCTGCCCCTCATCTTGCATCTCAGTCAGTTGCTGTTATTCCCATCTCCACCCCTGTCCATTCAGAGGTGGCAGGCAGCTATGTCCCTCACCTGATTTGCACCCCTGTAGTTCTGTGCATGTGACTTCCACTAGGCCCAGCCATGTTGTGGGGACTGGGGGGAAAGCATTGTTCCCTGCTGGGGGATGGATCCTTTCTTGCAGCCAGGAGGCTTGGGGTGCGCACTGGCACTCTCCTTTTATTTTAGAGCTACAGAAGAAGAACTGGGACTCCGCAGATGAAATCCATCGCTCGCTTATGGTGGACCATGTCAATGAAGTCAGTCAGTGGATGGTGGGAGTTAAACGCTTAATTGCCGAGACAAGGGACTTGCTCCCTGGAGTTGTGGCTGCAGATACTGAAGAAATTGCTGGAGCTCAGCCAAGTGGAGAAGCTTAGTGAGATGGGCAAAGCCATGGGGACTTGAGCTGCACCTGGGCAAACTACACTCTGAGGTATTGGGAACATTATACAGCACTAGTGGAAGAAGGATGGGACTCCTCCATCTCCCTCTGCTGCTCCAAGGACCTGATCCAAGACATATTCTCCAAGGGGAGCTTTTTAATTACCAGTTCATCTTGTGACAATGTGCTGCACACTATTTAATAATAGTAATAAAAAATATCATTCCTCTATGTCTAAGCCTCTGAGCTAACTCAGAGCCCAGTGCTGAGGGAGCCCCTGCAGTCAGTAGGTTCCATGGTACAAGACGAGGGAGCACTGCAGGGCCTTGAGGGTAACCGGCATTACAGAAGCTTCACAAATAGCAGAAGCACTATAGCCCTGCATGGGACACCTGACCAAGGCACAGATGTTTGCTGAGTCTAATGTGCCCCAGGACCTGACAGTAGGTGTGGCTAGAAAAGGAGGAATGAGCTGGCCACTCCTGATGCCTGCTGCAGTTCAATGGAGCAATCGGACACAAGCAGCAAGTGGGGGTGAAAGTCTGGCCCTGATCTTCCTAGGAGAGCAGGGCTGAGACAAAGCTGACCTCTCCCTTGCAAAATCAAGCACCACTGGGCACAGGCAAGGCCAAGCCCTGGGATTGCAGGGCTCATGGGTGGTTCCTGGGGTTTGCAACATATCAGACCTTTCAGCAGTCCCCAAGGCCCCCACAGGCTGAAATGCTGCTCCCAGCTTGTGGACCAATCATTTTGCTGTAGCTCTTTAAAAAGCCACTCTGCTGCCCTCATATTTTGGCCCTGGAAAGGATAGGAGCTTCACCTGCCCATCTCCACTTGGAGAAAGTTCTGTCAGCCCCAAAGAGATCCTTGGGAAGCAGAGAGTGGAGCCTGTCTGTGGTTTCCTAATAGCTCACATGTCTGGGCAAAGCTAAAAATAAGCTGAGTCCTGAAGTCCTCCACATTCCAAACGGCCTTAAGCCACAAAAAGGACGTCCCAGGCCTCAGAGCTGCTTGGACTACACCAACCCAACAGGGTGCTCCTTGTTGCAGTGATGGGGGTGGGGGGAGGTCTTCCTGCTGTGGGTCATTGAATGCGAAGATCTACAATATCCCACCCTCCCCTAGAGCTGCCACAGGGCCCAGCAGTACCTGGACGTTCACCCATTTTTGATCTGATTCCATAAGGCAGCAGTTCCAGGACAAAAGAGGAGTCCAGGGGAGCAGTGAGCGCTTCCTGTGCCCTGAGCAAAGGCAGACATGGGCAACAGAGTTGGACACGAGGCACAGAAGATACTCTGAGCAGGAGGCTTTTCAGATTCTTTATTGAAGAGCCCCACAGTGAGTCTGGGAGAACTCATGCTTAACAGTCAGCAGGGCAGGAGCCAAAACCAGCCCCCCTGGGCAGCAGAGCCCAGGCCTCCAGTTCCATAAAGAGATCCAGGACAAAAATCAATTGCAGAAAGGCAGTATTAAAAACTCAAGCCAGGCATGCAGCTGGCACCACCACCAAAGCCTCACTCTCTTCTGCTGCCCCAGGGCTGAGAGACAGGGCAAGGGGCTGGGAGTTCCCTCACATCGGCCAGTAGAGCATGCTGGCAGGGAGCTCAGATGTCCATCTTAAACTGCTCTTCCTCTGTGGGAGGGGAGACAAGGGCTGGTTAGCATAAGGCTGGGCCTGCGTACTCAGTACTCCCACCTTGAAGGGGATGAAGTCAGCCAAGGAGGCAGATGGAAGGGTTGGGCTCCCTGTGGTGAATGCTGGGGTGCCTGTGGAAGGAGCCCCCTGCTGGTCCCTAACCCCTCCCCCTGCCTCTCAGCAATGGCTGAGGTGCTGGTATTGGGCTGACTGCTAGCCCAGGCTCTGTGCTGATGTGGCTTCCAGCACGGTGCTCACTCCAGAGCAGCCCCTACAGAAGGCACGTGGAGGGAGTCTCAGCTTGTGTCCAGTGGCACAGAAAGTCTCCTTTAGTCCAGACCACACTTGCTGCAGTCACAACAGAACAGAAGGGGCGTTTTGACAGGAAGCAATGAGCAGAAGAGGGGGGGAGGGGTTAGGCTCTGGCTAGGCCAACCCAGGGCAGGAGTTAATGCAATTTTCTATGATCTTCCAGGCACAACCACCCTATGCAGACTGGTCCCAATGGTGGTGGGGGAGCTGCAGCCTGGTGCACTGATTCCTGCAGAGAAGTTGTTGGTCCCTGCAGCTCAGTGGGATTTGCCCCATAGACTCAAACCTCTGCTCAGGCTAGACCACCCAAAGATGTTACCTTACAGCCAGGCCCCTCAGGAAAGGAAGGGCCAGGGCAGGGTGCTGTGTATGCAGCTCCTACCTGGACTCTCTTCCTCCAGCTCATTTTGCTCTTTCAGGTCCTCGAGCTTGGAGAGTGCTGTATGGGTAGGAGTGGTGACACCAGGGATCTGTGGGAGGCAGCAGGGTGGAGTCTTAGCGATGGGGGAGTTTTTACACTCCAGCAGGAACTTGCGGTCATAGATGATCCTGGTACCTGCCAAAGCCAAGCAAAGCATCACCCCAAGGGCCCAAGGTACTCACCCTCTTCAAAACAGCCCACAGCTTGGGGGAATCGCAGCCCCTGCCCACATCACAGGGGCCTGGGCAGTTCCACAAACCTGCTGCCAGGAAGGGTGGGGGTAGCCTGAAAGGCTTTCTCAAATACTGAAGATGCACAATAGCAGGCAAGGGCCTATTGCCTTCCTAGTCTGGTGCAAAAGTAGCAGCTGAGCAGGGCATGGGCTGGGGAAGTACCCTGGTCATTCTGACCTGCTTACCTGGATCCCAAGAGAGATGTTGAAGCCTGGGCTACAGCAGAGGTGCCCATTCTCTAGCATGAGGGTGCTACACTTACATGCTTTGTGGCACACACCACAGAGACTTATTGGCACCTTCAGCTGTTGCATTAGTGGGAAGCTCCATGCCTTTGGCAAGCTGCGGGGAGCAGCCCCTGCTCCTGGAAATGACCCTGACCTGCAGCCCAGCATGAGTTCATCACTCACCTCCTAGCAACGCTTTCCACCTGCCCAAGGCTGACCTGCCCCTTGCAGCTAGGGGGAACCTCTGCTACACTGCAGTGCCGGTACCTGGCAGGGAGCTCTGGGAGAAGGGTGGAGACCTGGTGTTGCTGCTAAAGCCCTTTTCCTGTCTGGAGCAGAGATGAAAGCTCAGCCTCGTGCCAACTTCTCCTGGGCTTCCTGTTCACCAACCCTTCCCCTCCCTCTGGGGTGCCACAGCAGGGACCCCTGGGCACTCAGGGCCTCTTGCTAACTCATGTTTGTTTGCTCCCACAGTTGCTCCACCTCTGCTTCCTGCACACATGCCCCTCTGACCTGCTCATCCCTTTCCTTCTTTCCACTTTGCTAATCCTCTCAGCACAAATCTGCCCTTTGCTGCCATTACATTCGTCATCCTCTGATGTGTCCCACCCTGGGGCTGTCCTGGCTAGTGAGACTGAGCTCCCAGGCAGGCACCAGTTACTGCAGTTTATGTAGGGGGGTCTGGGTTGGCCCCTTCAATGCTGCCCAGATCAGTACAGTTGTGCAGTGTGTGTTAAACTTAGGTTGAGCTGCTAGGAGCATTAATTCAGCATTTAAATATACCTTTCAGTGCAAACACAGGAATTGCTGCACCCATATCTGAAATACAACTGTTGCTGGGGCAGCTCTCAGCAGATGCATAACAGCTCATAATGCTCTGGGAACTGGGAGGCAGAAGGGGCATGGCCAGGCTGCCCTTCTCATTAAGGCCTTCTCTGTCCCAGCTTGCTCCCTCATATTTCCGTTTCAGCTCCCCTGGTAGGGGCGTGGGCACAGGAAGAGGCTACCAGGTAGCAGTGTGCTCATGCTGTCACTGAGTCCTCCCAATTGGAGAATGAGGACACAGCGGTTGAAGTGCCAGGGGTGCCCCAAAGGAGTGGCACTAGGAGCAACCGGCTGGGCTACATGCATGTATCAAGCACCCTGGGATCTGAGTCTACTGTGAAGCACAAGAACCTGGGTCCTCCCTCTCCTCCCACAGCACCATGCTCCCTAGCACCTTGGAGCAGCACCAATCCGGGACCATATGCAGTCTGGCACCACCCGCTGCCAACACCACCTCTTTCCCAGCAAGGCATCCTGCCCAGCTGGGGGCTGCAGAAAGCATGGCCCTTTAGCAGACCAGCCGCAGGCAGTAACTTTGTTCAGGGATCTGCCAGTGTCTTCCCAGGCTGCCTCTGCAAAACTATTTCCAATCAGGCTGCAGAGGCCTTGTGTGTCTGCTACCCTGGGAAGGGGCTGGGGTAGGAGTGTCAGGGAGTCCCCAAGGAGTTTCTCCTCCCAGCTGGTAAATCCTCCTGCAAACATGCCACACTTTACCTACTGAGCACAAGATGCCAGCATCCAGCTTCCTTCCCTCCCTCCCTCCCAAACAGTGGGCATTCTGCTCAGTGCTGTGTAACCCAGACCCCGCTAGCAGCCAGGGCTGAGCTAGCTAGGGAGGGAGGGAGGGAGGGAGGGAGGGAGCCAGGCTGCTTCGGGGGCAAACAGGCAGGAGTGTTTGCTTTCATGTCTGCGGGGAGGCTGCAGCCAGAAGTGTCAGCCCCAGGGCAGCAGAGCCAGTAACAGCTCAGTGCAGAACTGCCTGTGCTTGGGCATGGGCTACACCCTCCTGCCAGAGCAAACACGTTACACAACGGGGCCTGCCCGCGTGCCCGCCCAGCCCCTGCCCTGCCCTGCCCTCGCCCCCCAGATAGGGCTTATCAAGAGGTGCATGACCGGGCAGCGCCCACAGCTGTAGCTGGAAGTTTAACGAAACATGTCCCTGCCCACTGGGTACGGGCAGGGCAGGGCAGCTATCCTTGCCCACGTGGCAGGGGCAGGGACAGCCCAGCGCGGGTCTCCAGACTCCCTCAAAACCGGCGGCCAGGGCCTGAGTACGCAGGGGAGCAGCCTCCTCCCCGAGACCAGGGTCTGGCCCGGGTGACGCCGTGGCCCTGCCGAGACCGGCAGCCTCCGAGGCCGCTCCTAGGAGCTCCCGTTCAGAGGATCCCGAGACCCGTGCGGCCGCACCCGGCCCCAGAGGCGCAGGCGCCACCGCTCCCCCGCGCCAGGCCCGGGCCGCCGCCGCCTCCTGCCTCCGCCCGAAGAGCGAGAAACCGGGCGCGCCCGGGCCCGCGGCTCCGTGCCCCCGCAGCTCCCGCCCCGGGCCTGGCCACAGCCGCACTGCGGGCGGCGCGGCCAACGGGAAAGCCCCGGAGAGCGGCCCGACCCGGCCTTACCCCCCGGGGTGGTAGAGTAGAGCGTCCCGCCGGGGGTGCAGCTGTAGCCGTCCGCGGAGGGCGGGCAGCGGCCGCCGGGGATAGGGCAAGAGCCGGAGTCGGCGGCGCCCGGAGCCGCAGCAGCAACCGCAGCCATGGCCTGAGCAGCGCGGCGCGCCCGGGCTCGCAGCACGTGCGGGGCTGGGGGCGGGGCGGGGCGGGGCTGCGGCCACAGCAGGCGCCGCTCCCAGCAGGGGGCGCTCGCAGACAGCTGCTGGAGACGAAGCTGCAGGCTCGGCCCGGCGGTGCAGGCAGCGGCCGGGTTAATAGGCAGCGCCCGGAGCGGGGAGGACGGGTCCGCCCTGCCGCCAGCCCCGCTTCGCTCACAGCTCCGCGCCTGCAGGGCCCCGCTCAGACCTTCGGGCCGGGCCGTACAAGCCGGAGGGCAAGAGTATGCGGAGACCAGCGCCAAGTAGGCGCAGGGCTGCTGTGGTCGTAGGGCAGCCCCTGTCTAGCACCGCACAGCCCGGGGTTTCCCCCTGCAGGGGCGACTGCCGGCCTGGGCTCGAGACCCCCTCGCAGGGGTTGCCCCAGCTGCACCAACGAGCGCTTTGTAAAAGAACAAGATTTCTTTGAGAGTGGTGCGCACACCTGTGTTTTGGGGAAAGGAGGCTGACAGACTGGAGGGCTGTGGCTGTGAAAGCAGAGGCCTTTGTGGAAGGGCACATAGCTCAGTTCCCGTCCTTGCAGGAAAGCAGCAGGCCCTATTCCCTTGTGATCCCACTGCAAACATGGAATTTAAAAAGCAGAGAAATAAACCAAAAAACAGCATGGCCACTTACTCAGTACTCACTAGCTATGCTCATGGAGACAGGTGGAAAACAGCAGCTCACATGCCCATGAGGCACATGAGATAAATTTAAATACCTGCAACCATTATTCCAGTGCCCATCAGTCCATATGCAGGAAGAAAGAGATTGGCTCAGGGCTCCACAGCACCATTCTGGTTGTGATACAGCAGCTCTGCACTGTGTAGACTCTCCCCCTCCTTCCTCACACCTGCTCACTTTCACTAGCTCTTGTCCTTGCTCTTCTGGAGCTCTCACCAAAGACTCAGTTTCTGGAAGATGCAGCATCCACTGGACAACCTAGGCCCCAGATACTTCCTGTCCTCTGTCACTCAATCACTCCATCTTCCTCAGCTTGACAGTAACTGTTCTCAAGATCTCACCTCAGTCTCTAATGTGGTAGTAGCTCTCCTGCAGTGCTCCCCCCAACCCCTCCCTTTCCCCACCATACACACTGGCAGCCTTTGCCATGGCACTGCTTTGCTGTACAGTGGTAAGTCACTAAAATGAGCAGTTTAGCATTTAATTAGCCATCTTAAATACTAGAAGAAAAACTGAGTATGCCCAAAGGAGTATGTTGGCCTGCCCAAAATGCTTGGATAATGTGTTCACCTAGTATTTTAAAAAAACCTTTAACATTTAAAAAGGTATCTGGGACAAAAGATGCACCATAATGCTGTACCATCTTTGCAAATTCCCACTGAAGTTTTTCTTTTGGTTGTTCTTTCCTCAAGTTTTTCCCAGAGAAACTTCATTGTTGCATTTAAGGAATTCTCAAGAAGGGTACTAAGGTGATAAAGTCTGTTAATATACAGACCTGAGTGCTGAAAGTGGCTTAGTACACTGGACACTGAGTCATGTAGACCTGCTTCATAAGCGGACCATACCTTCAGATGGTGCATCACTACTGAGCAAAAGCAGAATTAAGCATAGTTTTAAAACCAAATTCTCAAGTTACCAACCTGTGGGAATGCTGATATTATCATTAATATGGATAATAAGTGCAGGTTTCAAATAGCATGCAGAGGAAACTACAAAGTCCAGTTCTTCACTGAAGTGACACTATATATTCTTCTCAACAGGTTTAAATTACTGTGTCCCTTTACAACAAATACTAACTTACATATGTTGATGGGGAAAACATTTTGTTTCCTAATACCATTTTGTGTGGGTTTTTTTTAAAAAGAAATCCAGACACCAAGATGCATATTAAATGAAAAATCCCATCATTTATCTAGGAGCCACCCAGTGTTTTCTGTTCTGTTGCCAAGCAGTCATTGGTTGGCAGGATGTCAAGTGAAGCCATATATTCCCAGTGCCAGAACAATATCCAGTATCTTAGTTGATACACCAGTAAAAACCAATGTAACAAAAACCTAGAGATCTGTTAGATGAAATTAAAAATACAAGAAAGATATGATCACTACTCAGGGAAAGAGAAAATAGAGAGGGGGGAGGTATCTGCAAAACAGTTTACAGACAATCTTGCCTCTTCTGCAAAAACTACTCGACTTTGTTCCTCTGTGAGCTGATTAATATAATCAAAGTTTTGAAGTGACAGTGGATACCCTAAGAGACACTGCTAAACATTAGAAGTATCATGGACAACAAAATGTGGCCTCCACCAAAATTCACACGCACAACCTATAAATACTGTTCGCCTTTTTATTGAATATTCAGGTAAATATTTCACATTAATACAGGCTACATAAAGTAGAGCCACTATACGACATGAAATTTACTCAACTTTTCCTTTTTAAGTATGTAAACAATTATACATGTATTTACCACCCTAAAAGGTTGAAATCATGTAATCATCTAGTTCTCTGCTGCATACAAGTAGCATTCAGTAGTGTTTAGCCAAAAGCACTAAATTCATCTGATTTTAAGTTCAAAATGGCTAAACTAACTGGAGAACAGAATCAGTTGTATAGGTAAATCAAATTTGTTCTTATACAATGGGCAATCAAGTTTCCATTTTTACAGCCCACAGAAAAAGAAAAATGCTTTGTTAGGCACATTAAAAAAATCCCCAGGGTTCTTCAAGGTCATAGGTTTCCCGAACAATGCTAAAAAGGATAGACCCTCAAATCAGTTGACGTACTTGAGATGCATGTTTCCAATGTGAGGTGCCCAGGTGCCAGGCCAAATCTACAGCAGGAAGAAAAAGTCAAGAAAAAATTTAGACACAGATACAGTTCCCAACTAAGACTTACTGTGGCCAAATATGTTAAAACTGGGTGTATAAGTTCAGGCTCCTACATAAAAGTGGTCAGATATTGAGGCGTGAGCTTTCCTCAGGTGATGCCAAGGTCTTGTCTGTATGGTATTGTATAAAATAGTCCTATCAATGTGTATTAATACTTCATACTGCTCCTAGTAAAATGTATTACTTTGATGAATGCTTCTGAGAACCAGACCGCTTATTTAAGGAACGCAGGATTGAAAGTTTTGACCTGTATATTGAGCTTTAAAACATAGTGCCCATGTATCTAAACAAGACATTTTAGGAAAAAAAAGTCATGTGAAAAAGTCTCACTTTAAATACAAGTCAGGTTTTAAACAGTTTCATTTATTCACAAAGTACAGAAATATTAGGGAAACATGATGCAAGGTTTCATTTTAAAGACACAGGCAACTTTACCTGCTGAGCATCAGTACATTCTGTTGAATTTTGGACAACCTTGATCATAGGGTTCCAGGCTGGATCTGGAGTATGAAGCCCATTAAACAGAGGGCCTCCTGGGCCATCAGCGAGCTGAGGATGCGAAGGTATTAGAGTGCCTCCATACATGGAAATTGGTAAACCCTAAAAGATCAAAAGGAACAACTGCTGAATAGTCCTCTGGTTATGGGCAATGACATTATGTACCTTATGTTTCTATTATGTAGGACCTTTCAGCACAAGAATGCCAGAGTCCCCTCCAGCAGTTATGGGCAGAGATTAAATTCCATCTACCCCTGAACACTGGGTTAGAAATACAGGAACAATTTTGCATCAACAGTGCAGTGAGGGGAAAAAATACTTCATATTCAACTCCAGGCACAATTCAGTGCAAAACAGAATGTCACTAGCATTTTCCAATGGGATGCACAACAGAGTAAAATGTATTCTCCAAGATGGAGGTACACAGGCAATTCATACCCCCATGCAACATTGAAGAAATGCGAACATCTCTGCACTCTGTGAGAAAAAGGGTAACATTTGCTGGTCTAAGCATCTTGCTTGGAATACTTGAACTCTGACCCACAGAAGTCTTAAATCCCAGAAGTGCTAATTTAATTCTTCATCTTCCTGACTCATCCAAATTAAGCACCATGACTGTATGCACATGCTTCTTTCATATGAATCTAAAGCCAGATGTGTCTGCTCTGCACTGGGGAATGTCAGTTCTCATGTCATGCTGTCACTGGCAAAGTGTTGCCTCCTTATATGCCACATGTCCTTCTATCACACCCAGCCTTGTATAAGCATGGCAAATGTGAGGTGCCATATAAAATATTTTAATAGCCAACTGCAATAGTCTTCGAGTTTAGCCAATATATATATGCTAATGGCTTTCTCTGAAGAAAGTATCCTATATTGAGTCTTGCCTGCCATGACGTTCTGGCAGTTCTCACATGCATTCCCTACATTCCTACACATGGTAGAAGGGAATACAATTCTCAGTACAGTAAAAGCTGTATTAACTGGCATAAGTGGGGAACCTGGCGTGCCAGTTATATAAAAATTCCAGTTACCCGAGGCAGGACGCTTTTTTTTTGGGGGGGGGGGGGGGGGGGGGGGGGGCGGCGGCGGTAGCAGCGGCCACACACGGAGTGGCAACAGTGCAGGGTGGTGGGTGGCAGCTGCCGCGTGCAAGCTTCCCCCCACCCGCATCTGGCCAGTTGGCCAGAAATTCCAGTTAATAGAAATGCTGGTTAACAGAGATTTTACTGTACTTTCCAATTTCCTGTCACTTGCTGCTTATGGGCGGAAAGTATTCTTCCTGCATTAGAACAATCACATGTCAAGTTCAGAGGATTCTGACCAAGTATTTTCTCCAAAAGTTCTTAGAGTCTTCTCACAACATTGGTAGGACTGCACATGGTCCTAGCTATTCTTCAGCTACATGAAATGGATGATGATTTGGATGTACTGCTCTGAGCTACTTTTCAACGTTAAACCACTTCTGTAGTTCTTTGCAACACTGCCACATGTTTTTAAGAAAACCATAGGATAGGTTACATACAGTCTCTTATCTGTAACTTGCACTGGAAGTATTAAACATTAACCAGCTTGAAGAGATGATCAAGTCCCACAATTCAAAAATTTCAGGATCCAACACAGCATGTGAAGAAGAAAAAGTGGAAGGTGTCATTAAGCAAGTTTCCCCATAGACCTGGGGTACTGGTCAGTGTCCAAAAATATTACATTTCAGGTCCATAAAATTCTAGGTGTGAATAATGCCCCTCATGCCTAAAGAGTATTTTAAGGTAGGAGGAGGCCTGAATGACAGAATCCTCTCATCTGATACAAAATAATTATGTCTGAAGAGACCAGTGGCCTGTGAACCTAATCCCAATTTACTTCAGAGAAAGGGCATTAAGATCAAATCCCTTTGCACATTTTTGTACTTTTATAGTCAAACTAGCCATCTGCCAAGGGGCATGTTTGTAAGGGAAATGCAGATAGTTGTAACAAATGCAGTTTCTTTGCAACTTACCTTAGAAAAATCCACAAAACTATTTGGCATAGGTTGGTGGAAAATGTTTGAGGGAGCCACTATTCCAGAATCATCTCTTTCCATTGGCTGATGCTGAGAAAACGTGCCTGGGTCTGATAACTGTTGATGCATTGGATGATTCCCCATTACGGGTTGGGACCAACCAGACAAGCCTTCTAAAAAGAGGAAATTAAAAATGATTATAGCAACATATTCATGTGCACACACGTCAATTGAAAACATTCTGGAATGGAAGTCAGTCAGTTGCAGATACCACTTCCACATATTTTAGACATCTTAAACACAGAATGCTTTTGATCCGTTTCCTATCTTGCAACCTTAGTGACTGGTTACTGACAAGGGAAGCACACGAGCCTACCATCTTCAGTCTCATAAGCCGCTCTCAAAACAGCTGTACACAGCCATAAGACCCAGCTATATATACACAGCCTTTCTTCCCTAACAGGCCTCAAACACCTTTCATGACTATGTCAATGCAAGATGGGAAGGTCCCAAAAGTCACACTTGGGATGTAAACTGTTACTAATGGAAATGCAGAGAACATTCTGAAGGCTGAGGCAGGAGATTATGATGACGATATCTCAGGTGGTGGGGGAGTGAATGCATCTGCTATTCTCTCATCCCCTTATATATGCCAGACAAGTCTAATGCCTGTACTAGTCACCAAAAATGGTATTTCAGATGCCTCCAACAGAGCCAAAACTTTGGGAGTGGTATCATCCATGTACAGCACCACTGTATGAGAACTTTATAAGCTAATTCTCAAAACAGAAAAGCAACAGTGAAACACCAAAATTAAGTAGGAAGCCATTATCTCAGATCTGAAACAAAATTTAGGCCTCACTGCAGGGATCCTGGTTTTCTCCGTTTAAAAATCCTAAATTCTCTAATTAAAATGCACAGGTCCAGAATTCTCTTATTAAAAACCCCCGAATTCACATTTTTCCACGATTAAAGTGAAATGTAATTTGGAAGGATATCAGTACCTCAAACCATTATAATAAAACAAATTCTAAATACCTATATATTTTGGCGTTTGATTTTGGTCTTTTTATCGTAGAAAAATCAGAGCTCTGCCTGCCTCTTACACTCATCAGGACATGGGTCCAACTGCAGCCGTTCCCCCTGCTGCTTTGTGGCGCTGAGAAGCCTTGATATGCCAAGTGCTTTGTCCCCATTCCTGGAGTTCCCCCTCACTCCTGACATGCAGATCCCTGTCCCTGCCAGTGCCCCTCACTCCTGACCCATAGAACCCCACCCTTCCAGCCCTGCAAGTGCCTCTCACTCCCAATCTGCACTCCCCTGGCCCCGCCAGCACCCCTCACTATGACCTGCAGTCCCCCACCCCCCAGCCCTGCTCCCAACCTACAGCCCCTTGCCCCCCTCACCTAGTCCTGCTGGAGGGGGTTCCCATCTGCCAGGGCTAGGGCCCACACAACCCCCTCTTCCCTCCCACAGCAGCACCTAAGCCCTGACTGCCACACGCAGGAAGCAGTAGCTGCTGCAGCTGAAGCAGAGCACAGAGCCAAGCTTCTCCTCCCACCCCCCTCAACATGGGCAGCATAGCCAAAGTAGATCCCATGGGAAGGGAATGTGGGCTGCCCACTATGGGGCTCCCCGCCCTGCTGTCCTTCCCCTGGGGGCCTTCACAGCCCAGTATGTGGGACCCAGCATAGGATAGTGGAGAGGCTCAGTGCTGCTGCTGCCAGCACCACTGCTGGGAGCCCCACACCAGTTGTGCCGCCATGGCAAGGTGCCCCCTGCCCATCTGGCAGCAGAAGGTCAGCCATGGCAGGGTTATGACCCCCTCCCTTTTCCCACTGCTGCCAGGAGAGCAGCGGGGTGCCTCACCATGGTGGTGTGGGGCTCCCAGCAGCGGTAGCGGCACTGAGTCTCCACCTTCCCAAGCCAGGTCCCACCTGCTGGGCTGAAGAAGCCCAGGGGAGAGGACAGCAGAGCAGGGAGGCCTGAGCCCTCAGTGGGCAGTCCACATCCTCCCCTGCCCTGTGCACAAATCTGGGGGGACATTCCCCTTTCCCCAGGAGTACGTATGGTGGTAGGGAGCCAGCTTCCCTGTTGCCCCCTGGATGAGCTGCCCATGACACTGTCATATTCCCCAGCTGGACCCTGTGGCCGCGCATTCTTGCCCTGGCCCTAGGGACTGTCCTGGCTGGGCAGTGCACCCCAGCCCCCAACCCTGCCCCACTCCCTCCCTCACTGTGGGGGGCCTCAATCTGCCCCCCTCCTCCCCCAGACCTACCTGCAGGCAGCTAGAAAAAGGTGCTCTTCACCGTTGCCTGGCTGTACAGCTGGCTACATGCATGTGGCGCCCCCTGCATTCTAGTTCTCCCAGCCCCAAGCAGCCCCTTGCAGGCTGAAACTCTGCTAGCCTCCAAGGGGAAACCCACCGTTTCCCAGGTTTTTCTCCTTTAAAGGAGAAAATAAAGGAGGCAAAGTTTTTCTCCTTTAAAAGGAGAAAATCCACATTTTTCCACAGCCAACAGAAAACCTGGATCTCTGCTCATTACATACTTTAACACACTTAAGATGCTGATTCTCAACTGGGGTGCCATGAGTTCCTTTTAAGGGTGTCATGGGACACAAGTTCACCTATCAAATTCAGTAGTACAGAAGATTTCAATCTTCCACATTTACCCTGTAACTCAGCAGATTGTAAACCAGGTAAAAAAATTACATGAGAGAAAATTACTACGGTTTTAGCAGAATAAATTTGGTATGATCTTACATGAAAGCAATTGGTAATTGGCTAGAAATGTGTTTTGAGATTGCCGAACATGAAGCAACCCTTAGAGTCTCCCTTATAGGTTAGAGATTTGGCACCAATTGATTTTGGGACTAACAGAGGTCTCTATCTCTGAAAATACTGCACAGTGATGAACAAAAAAGTAATCATGGAGAAAAGTATTTTTGTTCTTCAAAAATCTTTATCCCATCCCTAAATGGAACATTTGATTCCTTAGTCCATAAAGGTACATTTTTATGTGTAACTAGCAAGTTTCATTCATTACTTTAAATTTCATCCTGAAATAATACATTTGGAATTCTGTATTACTCCAATAGCTTTTTAGCATGCAAATACCATAATAAGTCACACAGCTTTCTTAAACTAGTTTAGTTAAGATGTATTACACTTACTTACCCGATACACTGTTAACTCCAAATGACCAGATACCACTGTGACCAACTGGAGCTGTGAAGTTGGTTCCCAGTGGGGTAGGAGTAACAGACCCTCCCTGTCGAATTCTAGCAAGTCTCTCTGTCCCAATGGGAGGTGGTACTTTTCGATCTTGACTTGTGTTACCCGTTTTTGGCTGGCCCAAGCTAGAAGGTGCAGAAGCAGCTGATAGGGGTGAGGATGATCCCGAGGAAACTGATGGAATAGGAGATTCACCTGCTGACAAAAATATTTCTCTTGCTTTATTATACATGAAACATTTAACAAATAAAGCTAAATATTATAAATGGTCTTCTACATTGTCAATCAAATTCTGTAAAGTAGACAGAAAAAAAGCAAGTGTATACATTTTATTTTTCTAAGCCAATTGAATAATATATTTTGTGGCTGAATATTAATTGCACTAATCACTGTTTGGTTCTCCAGAAAGATTCTTCTTTCAAAGTGTTTAGCTTAAAATAATTTTATAAATGTACAAATGGTTTCAGCCACCTGAGCATCACATGACACTCACTGGACATACTAGTACAGTTAAAAAAATTAAACGAAAAAATAAGAAACCTGAAATATTTTCCAAAGCTATTTTAAAGTCCTGGCCAAAATTATCTAGGCATCCAAGAAGCCTGATTCTTGCAACTGCTGAACATTCAAACCTAAGTGGGAACAAATTAAGGACAGCATTTTCAAACATGCATCCCTTCCCCTACCCTCCCCCTCCCAGTTTCCACCACCTTGCACTAAGACACTGTTATCCTTTTGGAAATCTCATTCTGAGCTGACTGGCTGGGCCCTCGTGTGTTCTAGCAGCTGCAATGACTACAACTACGTTGTGGCAGGAAAAGACAGGAGAGTCTTTCTGTTCAAGAGAATATATTAAAGACTCAAACCACTCTTCAATTTTCACTCACCATAAAAAGGGAAGCCCTTACTGAATTTTTTTAATTGTATGAAGACAGAGTACCAAATAAATCCAATGGCTTCACTTTTTTGAAACCAAGCATCATGGAATCTAAAAGAAGCCACATCAATTTCATCTAATGTAATTATATTTTATGACAAGTCCAAGGGTTAGTCACAAAAATGAAGCTTGTTGATGCAGTCTAAGCCCCTGGGAGTGCTGCCCACATAAGCCAGTAATAACACCGTCAAAACCCAATGGCTTTTTATACAAAATATGAGTAGAACCAAGTTAAAAACTTTTCTACATGACTTATATTTGATAAAGCTAAAAACAACCAACTTAGTTTCTAAACCCAGTTATATTTAAAAAAAAAAGTCATCATTAGCTAAGACAATAACTAAGAAGATATATAATATTAAGACAGACCCATGAAGTTCCTACATGAATTTGTTGCGCTTGTCCACGGATGTGGTGAAAAATGCTGTCTGTTAAAACTGGGGGTCCCAACAGGTGCTGGCCCTTGAAGATAAACCCGTGCTCCTTGTATGTTGGCTGAAAAGCCTGTCAGAGGCCCTGAAGACGATGTTGTAGAGATGTTTGATGGATCTAAAGAAGGTAATCCTGGAAAGAAAAAAAAAAAAAAAAAAAAAAAAAAGAAGGAAAATTGGTCAAATGTACAAGTTTGAGAAAGTACTTCAGTGTACCAAAAGGCCTACTACAAACACAATTTAAACCTGGTGTTCAGACACCCTCTTCTGGGTTATTTTCATGTGTAATAAGGTTTTCATTTCTTAAACAGGTTCCAGGTCAAGGGAGAGCTACATTCTGGAAAGTTAATTTTTTGTCAGGTGTTGTGACAATACTGTGTAGGTCATACTTTCAGTTACTCTGAGATATTAATGCAAGACTAACACAGAAGTCACTGTCCCAGCTTCCTCTTCAGTCACCCAAGCAGCCAAGTACAACCACCAAAACAAACAGGAATGACCTGGGTTGGTGGAAGACAGAGGGCAGAACACACTTTACCAAGCAGTGAGTCAGATGGATACCATATTTTCTTGCATACAATACTAGACATTATCTAAAGGTTCAGAGGTTTTTTTTTAAATTTTTTTTTTAAACTTTTATTGCTTGAAATCTTCCTAGATGTGACGGGAAAAAAAAGTCTTCTTCCAAGGTACTTCTGACCAAACCCAATGAGATAGCATTAATATATGAGGGAGGGTATTTCAGAAAGTAACAGCAATTTTGAAATAAAACTACTTTGTCTACAATAATCACATCACTTTTCTACACAGTCATGACTGATGGGTGCATGGGATAAGGCTGCCATCAGTAGTCCCCTGTTACTGTGCAACTCCCTGCTTGGTCTCAGACATGCAGCACGAGTAGTCATTTTGCTGCTACATTTCTGATGCACCCTCTTAAATACTCAATTATAAGTAAAGGGAAAAAGAACTGACTTAGCAGCACTTCCCAAAGTAAAAGTCTGTTTCATAACAACTGATGAAGATTCAAATTTTCTAATCAAGCCAAGACTTTTAACTAAATGCATCACCACCAAAATCCTTCAACACCCTTTATCATAGTTTATTAATAAATATACATAAATTAGGATAGAACCAGATTTTTTTGTGTTCATTTGGGTTTCATTTCAGACTGAGACCCTTTGCTTCCAACTTGTATTTTTCTATATTAGAAGAAAAGAAGACAGCTCAAATTCTGCCTCATGATACAGAGGCAACGTATGCCACAATATTTGAGTGAATAAGGAACTTAACTAGGCACTCTACTGAAAGCCCATTTCTAGGGCAAACTCAAAGAAGTGTAAGCTTATGGAAAAGGAACTTAAAAGAATAAACTTATGCTTAGTCACACAGGTGATATAAATCTTGGTGGCAACTTCATAGATAACAAAATTTTGATAAGCCTTACTGTACACCCTGTCATATGAAAATAAGATGACCTACCAGTGAAAACTATCAGTCTTAGATGCCCAGAGTTGTTACACTCCTCAGCACAAAAATACCAAAATTGGTAACTGGGAGTTTTGACCTCAAAAGATGCAAGGAAATAGTGTAAATTGTGCTGGAACATAATATCTACTATTTCTATCTCAATATTGCACATAGTTCCAGAACCTCCTGATATACTTGGAGTAAAATCAGCTATGCAAGTGCAAGGGACAAAGGGTTTGCTTTTTTTTTTTTTAATTAAAGAAATGAAATGAGTATAAATTTAATAGCAAAATTACTGCAGTGAAGGAGTATCATTTTGCCTTTATAAGTGTAGTTACTCTCAGAACTCCTGAACATAAATAATTCTAGGGGATCAGAGTGGCATGGCAAACTGTCCTATTTACCATAAAGTTTCTTACAACAGTGACAACTGGTCAACTATAAACACCCATAAGAGAAAGAATAGCTGCTGAAGACCACTGGAGAAAGGCAAACAAATTTATTTAGAGGACTGGAGGAATGAAGTCAGACTACTTCAACTGCAACAATTTTAACAACATCTAGTCTTGTTTGGCACACTGGGAATAGACAAGTCATAAATGTGCTATTTACTTGCATCCTTCATGAGGTGGCCAATTTAAGCAAATACCTTTAAAAGCTCTTTTAGGGATTATGGCAAACATCTTCCAAGTTGTATGCCTGAAGCTAGGAAGGTAAAAGGAAAGTGGACTGATTTTCAGACATTTAACACCTGTAGTGCCATCTGAAACCAATGTGAATGCAGCACTACTGAAGACAAACTTCATGTACATGTCCAAGTTGAATATTCAAGTTTAAAAATGTTGCCCTAAAAATGAAGATGATTTTTGGGATCAAAGACAGGAGGACTCAAAGCCAATTAAGTTGAAAAAGCTTGAAGGAAAGCTGTCCAGCTACCCACATTCAAAATTCACTAATTCTCTATTTTGGGGGTCAGCAACCTACCTGCAGAGCTATTTTTACTGACTCTCAGAGCTAAGGGGGGCTTCTGCAATATTTTGGCATGGGGGACGGGAGTTGGGGGTGGTGAGCGGTGGTTGGAGAGGATCATTGACTGGACTCTGGTAGCAGCAGTATGGGCCAAGTTGAAAGTGCCACATACTTGAGGCTAAGCTCTGTTAAAACAGCCCCCCCCCAATCATACAGGTTGAACTAAATGATCTCTTGAGGTCCTTAACAGCTTGGATAAGGTGCTATGAAGGAGCAATCAGGTCTACCATGTGTTTTGCTCCTTACTGATAGATCAAGTCCCAAAGGATGAGAAGGTTAGACAACTGCCATACAAGCAATAGGGAACAAGATCCTCCTCCCCTACTACTTTTGGTTTAGTGTCTTGACAATCCATCCTACAGCTAATAAATGCTAGAGTGAATTCCACCCATACGTATCAAGCACAACAGAGCTTTAACTTTCCGCTAAGTGGCCAAAAGTTGCAAGCTGCTCCTGCAGCATTCCCAGTGCCAGAAGAGTTGGAGGGGGAGGTCAGAGGATCCATGTTTATCATTCAAAACAGCATTTGAAAAATCAAACTTGGCTGACTCCGCTCTTGTGCTGGGGTTCTATGAATGTTACCTTATAAAATACTTCTGGACCAACCTGAGGAGGTTAAAGATCAATGACAACTTTCACCTTAATCCAGCACATCATTTTAGCGACTTACCTACAGGACTAGTAGAAACTCTCTGGGAAGGTGGCCTAAATCCAGGAGCCTTGGAGTTGTCAGGATGCACATTTTCTACATGTCCAAGCACAGAGTTATTCAGAAAAGTAGACTGAACAGCGAAAGATGGGTCTGCTGCTGCTCGCGTGGATAACGGACAGTCTCCCCATCCTTGGTTGGCTGGCACCTGGTTGCTATCAAAGAGACTACTAAAGTGATTGAAGAGCGTCGCTGGCCCAAACGTAGGAGGCAAGGATTTGTTTGCTGGGTTAATGTGCATCTGAGAACCATTCATAACGTTCATGGCTGATGAAAGCTGCACTGCAGCAGGCGGGCCTTGCGAAGGTGTTAAAGGAACTGGATTTGTAACAAAAATAGACTGAGGATCTTGATGTAGGTTTGCATTTGGTACCACTGAATAGAAAGAACTCCTAGGCTGCATTCTGTGAGAAACTCGAGGTGCTGGTACAGCTAATTGAGGTAAATTACTGTTGTCCTGATTATCTGCAGCAACTGATCTGGGTGAAGCTAAGCTTAATGGAGTGGGTTCTGAGCTAGATGAAAAAGGCATCGACATAGAAGGACTCATCTCTGACATGCTGGTTGGCAATATCTCATCTTGGACATTATTCAGAGGTGCAGGACTGCTTGCTGGGCGAGTTTCTACGACTCCTGGATTGCTGCTAGTTGACATACTGCAACTACTTGCAACGGAAGTTGGTGCGTTCACACTTCCAACAGGCTGGTCAGGTGTTGACACCTTCTCTTTGGGTGCAGAAACAGTTGAAAGAGAGTCCGTTTTAAGTGTAGATTGCTGCGTCTGTGGACCATTAGAGGGCAGAAATGCTGTGGGAACTTGCCCATTGTTGGCAGGTGCAGAGGAAGCAGAAGGCAGACTGCTACAGGTGCTTGTCACAGTTGAGACCGCTGTTGCTCCAGTACTTGTCTTCGGAACACAAGCAAACAACTGCTTTCTGACTGATGAGGGAGTCCGATTGCTGGTTACACACAGTGGTTGGGTGGAAGCAGCTACAGATGAGACAGTAATAGGACAACTAGAAGTAGCTAATCCAGTAGACTCAGACTGTAAAATATTCCCATTCTGATTACCTACACGACTTGAACTATTATGCTTCGGAGAGCTGTTTGTGCTGCCAGGGTTAACTGGTCTCACTGGGAATGGTCCCCAAGTGTTCGGTGAAGGTGAAAAAGTTCCTCCAAACTGGGCCATAGGTAAGCGAGGGTGCCGAATCTGTTGCATAGTTTGGGCAGCCAGCAAGGCAAAGTGAGGGTGGGAATAAGCTAAAGGAAGAGACACTGGAAAAGAAGAACGTACGTTTGCTGGAACATTCTTGTTTAGTTTACTAGTGGGCTGGAAAGTTGATAGCGTTGATGACTGCGATGTGACCAGAGGTGGTGCACCAAGAGGAAACGAATTTTTGTTAGAAGCAGCTGCAGTACTAACTCCAGTCGAAAAATTTGCATGAATTGATTTGGTGCTAGAAGCAGGTGTTCTTATATGAGTTTTAGGAATCAAATCTTCCAGTTCCTTGGCAGGATCTTGAATAAGAGCATTGATGAGCTGCACTGCATATCTTGTTGACTCTGTACCACCCCTGAAATTTAAAAAAAGTATAGCATTAATCTTTCCTTAAAATGGAACCCTCACTGTGTTGTAATGCTTTTTGGGGCATCATAACTGTAAATAGGTTTATAAAGTGTGTTGGCTATATTAGCATTAAAATGAAAGTTAATAATAAATAAGCTTATTTCCCAATATTTGCTTTATGGATTTAATTTCGAGCAAGCCAAATCTTAGCATACATCTCAACAATATACCCATTATGCTACTGCCAAGGAACTAATGTGTCCTATGTTAAAGGGTAAAACACTCCATGAATGTAACACACTGTACAAACTCAGATATTTATTTCCATATACGGTACCTTATTGTGATCATTCGCTCTCCATTCTTATCTTTTTGTTTATCCACATCAATATGAGCACCAGTGACATCCTGAATTGCCGTGATGTTACACCCACCTCTTCCCATTATTCTAGATACGACAGAAGCTGGGACAGATAATTTCTTTGACCTATAATCACAGAGATTGCAAACATGTGAAGCTCAGAGAAGGTAAAAACAGCATTAAAAAGCTTACTGTTTGACAAAATGGACACATTCATTTTTTTTTAATTTCATGGCAGCAAAGTGGCTGTCTGCTGGTAATTAGTTCACTCTTTGGAGCCTTTCAAACTCTCCCACTGAAATAAGTTGTCTTTCTCAACACTCAAGTTTCTTTAGAGAACTTCACCCAACTGTGGCATCACAGATATATGCACGTTATACCACATATACAATGTTTGATGTGATTCTCTTCATGATTTGTCCTAAATTGTTTATTTTTACAATTTCTAATGACATGAAATCTTAGCTGACCATCTTAATTTACATATTACTACACCATTTCAAATGCTAAAGTTTGTGGTTTTCAATCACAAAAATTAGTCGTTAGATTCAAGGTGCTTCCATGCGTTATAACCAGAATACTAACCTTTTTTAACATGTTTGCACTGAACATCTTTGGAAAACCTTGCCTGAGCAAGATTTTGAAATCAGGGTTGCAATCACACATCCTTTTTAGAGTCCATATCTCACAAACTTCAAGTGAAAAATGACACAGGCTCTGAAAGCCTGCAAGTGACACTATCTACATACTGTTGTCTAACAAATTGGTCAATTATAAAATTCTTGGGTCCAAAAGGATGCAGAAGCCACTATAAAGGGCAGCACTGATGTTCAGAAATACAAATAATGAGTATTTCAGGCCACAACACCACAACCCAAACTCAGTAAGCTAACTAAATGAAGTGCTAGGATTTATGTTTATGTGGCATTGGTGGGTCAGCGCACGCATACAGCACTGAGAAATCTTAGAACATAAGGTATACTTGCATCTAGATCCTAGCCAAAGTCCCTTTGGGTCACCCCTTGCTCCCAAACTTAAATGCTGGACCTCTTAAGCCCATACGTAACTTTCAAGCTTACCAGTGGTATATAATAACGAGTGAACTATGCAGTTAGAGGGGACTCAAAGGGGTTCCAGAAACCACTATGATGAAGGTTCAATAATTTTTTAGTACAGTATAGACTGTAAATAATCTTAATTGCTGCCAGCTCCACCTATTTTAAATTTCGTTTTATTTAAAATTGACATTTTTAGACTTACATCTGACTATATTAAAATTCTAAATGCCTCCCTGCCTTAATTTCTCTCTCCCTTCCCTCTATCAAGTGCACACTATAACTATAGTTTTTTCTTTTATATATATTTATATACATGTATATATAAGAAAGCTAAGTTTTACATGTTCCTGAAGTGTAGACTTTAACAGCAACACCAAAAATCATGAGTTGGCAACACTGAATCACCCACTAATGTCTCCCACCCTACCCACACCAAGCTCACTGCTTTTAACTCTGAAAAGCCCCCCAACAGTACCTTTTTGCTCCTGAACAGCAGCGCCCTCCTCTCTGTAGCTGGAACTGCTCAATGGGTGTTGGCTGCAGAGTATTGCTAGGGGGTGGGTCTTTCAAAACTCTGCCCACTTGCCTGTCAATGGTAGAAGGAATGTTTTCATTGGTTATTTCTTTGCTAGAAATCCCTTCTACCCAATGGGATGCATGCAGTAGAGGGAGTGGGAAGAATTGTTTCTGGAACTGGGAGGGACTTTAATTTCCTTCTAAAGTGTGCAACTCCCAGGCACTTCAGTTGCTAAATGATTCTTTAATTATATCAGTGTACTGCCATTCACGGCAGGGTACAGCAAACATAGGTCCAGAATAGATTTTTTGAGTACATTCCTTATAAAACAAATCTTAATTTCTTAGGGTTACCAAAATCCACCATTTTAGAATGAAATGTTTCAAACACTAACATTGCTGACAAGACAGTAATGTGTATTAACCAAAAAAAAAAGCAAATGTAAAGCATAACAGTTCAACTGAGTCTATGAAACTCAAGAGACCTGTCTTGAGAGATGGTAGCAACTCCAGGGTCAATAGTGGGGTCCCCTGGCAAAGCCATGTTTCTAATGGTTTAAATGCCTGCATGACTCACCAAGTGGGCATCTGTGAGCAAGCATTTATCAAAAGGACCTCATAACAAGAAACAATATTTGTGAATATATTCAAAACAAAGGAGGAACCCTGCATACTATGACTGACGTGAAATAACAACTTGAGAGACTGAAACTGTATGGCTTTTCTAGCAGCAAAAAAAAAAAATAGGCAGTTTAGGTAGGTTCCCTGAAACTCATACTTCATATCCTCTAAAATAGTGTTCAGTATACATATGCTAGAAGATGCTCTTGAATGGGCTACTTAGCATTTCAAAATGTGAAAAAAAGTCAGGGATAAAAGCACCAAGCACCAAAACATCCAGTAGCTATGGTTTTATATTGTATTTTGCTTCAATAAACAGAATTAAAAAAAAAAAAAAGGATAACAAACACTTGCCAGCTACAGCTAGCAAACAGAAAAAGGTTAATAACATGAAAGACTCATAAGCCACCTGATGTCACAAAAATGCACACAATTTTTTCAGTTAGGAAGAAGCCTTTCAGCAGAAGCAGCTTTGATTTAAACATGTCCCTAAAGCCTATTCTAGGGCTGTGACTGAATTGCTTTTGCCCACTGTCCAGTTCTATTTATCATCATCATCACTGATCCGCACCCAACTTTAAAGAATCCCATCTTAAGCTCCAGACCAAGCTTTTGCTATGATGTCTTTTCGTTACCTGTCAAGCCCCAACCCTTGCCACTTAGCAGCTTGAATAAGTTTCTCCTCACAAAAGGGGCTTCTATGTGATCAGCGTTAATACAGTAAAAGATTCCAATTCCTATTTTCCAACATAATGCCATGTTGGGTTTTTTGACTAGTGTGTAACTACAAACCAATTACACTTCTTTTTTGTTGGCAGCACTGTACATACACATCAGGGAAGAAGGGATTTTATAAAATAATAATAATAATAATATTATCATACTGAAACAAATTCTACTGGACTTTCTGCACAGGTGTGTGTGTATGTATTTTTTTATTTATTTATTTTTTTACCTTCTAACCACTTCTTTCCAGCCTTCTTCTCTCTTCTGGCCTCTTTTTGGACTAGTAAGATTCAGCTTCACATTTGGAGACGCAAGAGGCAGGGACACAGATTTATAACTTGTTGATAATGAATTTGGATTAGTTTCATCATCAAGTCTGGGAACAGAGATGTATTGATCACAGATTATAAAATTAAGTTACAAAAAGTAGTTGTAATATATACATATTAAATAAGTTAGGCAAAATATAAATACTAAAATTCTTTTAATTCTTTTATTCATATTGTGCAATAGTTGTTGAAAGGGAGCCTCTATCAGGTATCTCCTCACCAGTTGTCCAGAACCCACAAGTTCTCTGACAACCATATGCCTAAATTACATCAAACAATACCAGAGACAAGATTAAAATGACCTTTATGCTAGGAGGTGCATAACCCCCTGGTTAAATCCCTGTGATGCATGCTATATTTTTGCCATGGTTTAACACTTTGTTAACAACTTAACTTTAGGTAGTTCTGTCCCATATTATCAAAATCTGAACATTTCATAAACATGCACTAATCCTTACATGAAGCAGGAAGAAAAATCTACTCCCCCCCAACTTTAAAGATGACAAAGCAGAGTAAAAATAGTAAAGGTCACGTATTTTTAAAGGTATTTAGGCGTTTAATTCCCACTGATTTCAGTAAGTTAAGCACCAAGACATCTTTTAACAATGAACCTTCCCTTACGTGACTTGGTCTAAGCTAACAGTATATCTGTGGCACAGCAGGAAAGTTAATGGAAGTTAGCGAAGATCTCTAGCCTTGGAGCCATCAATCCCTCTTGTATTAGTCAGGGGTCGGCAATGTTTTTGGGCAGAATGCCAAAAACACCAACTTCAACTTGTAAGATGTTGGTGTGCCAGGTGTGGATGGCAGGGGATCCACAAGGGGCCCTATCTTTGTTGTGGCCATGTAGCCCTGGCCCCTTCCCTGCCATCCACCTAGAAGCACACATGCCAAGCAAAATGCCTTTGAGTGCCACACTGGCATTTGTGCCAGGGGTTGCCTACCCCTATACTAGGTCTTCCCTTGTTACCTGCAGCCCCTTTGTTCTACTTTCTCATTCTGTCTTCCTTTATTTGCTGTCTCAAGTGATTAAGTCAGCCAATCTGTTCATGTTCTATCTACTGAATAAACCCAGATTTCAATTTGTGTGTAAGCAAACCCTACATATAAAAGAACTCTGCTTGAGGACTGATGCTCAAGCAATACATTTCACAAAATTTTCTTTTTGCTTGTGCATGCTTTACCAATGTAACAAAGCAGTTCAACAGACCACCTGAATGTTTCCTGTAGACTCTCAGCCTCAAAAATCTGATCATTATGGAATTAAAACATTTCCTACAAAAGCCTATTAGAGAAAAACCCCCAAACAGTGAGATATATGGCTTGGATAGGGGCAATCCTGCTTCAGGCAGAGGGTTAGACTAGATGACCTCTAGAGGTCCCTTCCAGCCCTGCTTCTCTATGATTCTATGAAACTGATGATGTACAAAATAAAGTACCAAAGGCAAACAGAGCAAAGTTTTTTCCTGCCACTAAGTAATTATTAGGTTATATTTGTAATTACAATAGCTAAACTTTCAGTACGAAGTGACTTTTTAAAGCAAATGTTCTGAAGTACAGATATGGTTAATTTTATCATAGGCATGGCAAGGGAAGCAGGCAGTCAAATACAAAAAATTCAAATGGGCTGTTAAAGGTATCATTTAGGGAAAAAGATGCTCATGTTTCAGAAACTTAATATAGGCAGTCCTCGACTTACACCGTTTTGAGTTGCAACATTTCGCACTTACAACGTTTATAAATTGACACCCTGTTTCAACTTTGATGTTAGTTTTGACTTACAACACTTAATCTGATGCAACACCATGCCAGCGAACGAGTTCGCTGTGTTGCTCACCTCCCTGGAGAACATCTGTCCAAACTTCCTTGGACACTTTCTTTAAGAAAGCAGATAAGACTCCAGAAAAACCTGCAGGTAAGACTCCTGAGAAGACTCCAGCCAAGAACCCTCAAAAAGTCCAGCAAAGTCACCTCAAAGAAGTCCTTCCAAATCAATATGATTGGTATTTACGATATAAATACATTAATGTAGCTATATTACTCATCTATAATTGATAGATTACAAAATTCTGGGGTATTTTTGGTGAAAATAGGGTATTGGGCCGTGGTTCAGGAACCAATCCCCCATTTATAACATTGTTTCTTATGAGAAAATTGGTTCCGAGTTGCAACGTTTCGACTTAGGACGCGGTTTTCAGGAACCAATTGTGTCTTAAGTCTGAGAACTGCCTGTAGTTTAATACATGAGTCCAATTTCACTTGTCCAATTCTGGCTTTCCATTTACTTGAGACAAAGGACTGCTTATCTGGATAACTGAAAAGTTTGCTGCTGTCTTGAAAAATAAATTATGATGAAAAAAGTGATGTTTATAGTGACATTATCGTGTGCCTTGCAAGCTTCTGTGGATATATATTTAAGAGGCTTCGTCTTGAAGCATCAAAGAACAAGCAAGCATTTTTAGACTGAACTGTCTATACACTGGTACCTGGTACTGAAAATGCAAGCAGGGCCAAAATAGTTAAGAAGAAGGAAAACTACTATGGATTGAGGAATATTCTAAATTGTGCCAAGTTACAGGAAGACGTTTGATTACCTAAGCCCTAACCTCCAGTCTGCAAAATGTATCTTAGTCTTCAATGGACACATTTTAAATGAAATTAGATTTTTTGCCTCTTTTCAGGCTGTCAAGTAAATGAGAGATACTAAAGCACAAATCAAGGTACAGGTGTTGTGTTCTTTTAAAAGATTTTTGTTTTACTTTTTTTACTATTGAAATCATCTTGATCACAACCATAAAAAATGATGCCCTCTGTTTGCTCAGTGCAGGCAAAACACAGGCAGTAATGCTACAAGATTCCTGCATAAAACCCTGTAAAGGTGTCTCAAAACATGACTTTAAAAGTAGCTATGTTGAGGGTCATAAATTCAGATTTGTGCCACTATTCAGACTGTGGCTTCTGTATTTTATAAGGTTACCTATTCACTTGGAACCACACTGAACCTCCAACTTATTTTACGTAAGCCAGTATACAGCCATTACACTGCTTTGACCTTCTGGTCCAGGCTGGATATTAATGAATCAAGCAGACAGTCTGAAGATGAAGGGTTCTATATCTCATTACCAAATAACCTGTCATCCTGTCCTTCTATTTAAAACAAAAAAAAAAGTCACAGAACTATTCGTGTGAATGAATTATCAAACCATATAACAGCATTACTGAGTAATGGAACTACTTTTGTAAGACTATAAATAAAGCTGACACTGAGGTTTCCAATCCTCTTACTGTAAGCTCTTTTCACAATCCATTCAGTTAATGATTCACTTTATACATCTAACAAGTGCACAGAGATCCTGATTTAGCAGAGCAGTCCAATTTTGTATGGGGTTGCCAACAATGCCAGAATTCTCATTTACTTTTCATTTTTAAAACTGGCACACCCAAGTCAATTCAGCTATTTAAAAACCATGCAATAAAACAGAATTTTAAGACCTTAGTCTCACAAACTGATGAGATTTACCTGCTGTACTTTATCTCCAACAAACATTCACAGATACAGACCAAGGTACAATTCCAAAAGGGCGAGGAACAGAAACTGATGGCTCACCTTGTCGGTGTTTTTGGAGCTGAGGTGCTAGACTTTTCTTCCTGAGAAGGGAGCAGCAACGAGGAGTATCGCCTATCAGTAGATGAGTTTGTATCCATTGTGAAGTTTAATTCCTGGCTTTTACTTCCACTGCTACTCTCGCTATTACAATCTGTGCTATCCAGGTTATCAGAATCACTATTCCCACCTGCACCGCCACCTCTTGGCTCTCCATTTATTTTATTTGTATCTGCTTTTTGTTGTGCTAGAGATATATGCTGATCTGGCAAAATTATCTGCACATTCTGAGGAGTGTCCTTAGTTTTATTTTTCTTGTTTTTTCGGTTGGTGCTGGGGGTAGTCACCACATTGGCTCTCTTCTTCCCGAAGACATTTGTGAAAGTTGCTGATGTTGCAGAGATTCCAATTGTAGTTGTAGTGGTTGCACTGGGAGGCTCTATAGGAACTTCTTGCTCCACTTAAATAAATAAAAATAGATAAAAGTTATTTACCGTGTGTATTATATCGTAAATACCAATCACACATTGTAAAATTTAAAATGTTACAATTTTAAATTGTGTGTAAAATTTACACACATTGTACAATTTACACATACCATGTGTAAATAATGGTCTACTATTTAAGTGGGGAAGTAGGCCACTATTTAAGTGGGGAAGGAAGGGAGCTGAACAGGTAAAATGGTTTGATCTTGTAACCTCTTCTGTAAGAGAACAGAGCCAAAAGATCTTTTACATATGCCATATGAGAAGCGCTAAAGGTTACGGATAAAGGGGACTCAAACTCACATCTGTCTGAAGTTTCTTTACCTATTAATGCTATAATGCTTAAGAGGTTTAGGTTGTAGCCGTGTTGGTCTAAGGACATAGGCAGACAAGGTTCCTTAATCCAAATCTGCCTCGCAACTGACTCCCCAGCCCAGCCCCTGGCTTCTTTACTTTTCATTCCATCCAGGAAGAGCACACACCAACTGCTGAAACTTCCTTAGCCTGACGAGGGTTTTTGAACCCAAAAGCTTGCTTAATAACTATTCTCCAACTATTTGGGTTGGTCTAATAAAAGATATCAAATTCACCCAAGGAACCTTGTCTGCATAATGCTTAAGAGGATTTCAGGGAAAAATATATTTTTCCAAGTCCACTTGTACACAAGAACAAAGATAGAAAATTCTTCCTGATCAAAGATACTTCACATTTAAAGTTGCAATTCTGGTCTCAGCTGCCACTAAAATAATAAAAGCAACTGTTTTAGTTATTAGTAAACATCCTAGATGTGCTGAGGGGATTTTGATTTGGGAAGAAGGAAAGAACTGAAAGTATGTGACAATTAACAAAAGCAGTTTTACTCACTAGGAACACTGAATTGTCAAATTTAACTTTTGGCTGTATGGTGAAAACCAGAGCAAGAAGCAACCCTGAAGTGGAGTGAGAGAACTGGACCAGTCTATTCAGCAAGACTTTCGATTTCTTTAAAGATAATAGTTTGCTCTTCTCCGAAGCAAATAAGACATTTTTTTTAAACTAGAAGTCACGTTAGGTTTTAAAGTTGTTTTTGGCTATTCCAGAATAAGTACACTTCAGTATTTGTACTAAAATCTAAAAAAAAGTGTGTTCAAGCTGCAAACCAATGACTAAAAGAACGTGGCATGGTATAATTATGTTCCCATGCTTATTTTTTTTTTTTTTTTTATTCATCTACACTATTTCACCCATTGTAAGCTCTCTACTAATAACAAATTAAAAAACAGTCAGTTTGCCAGTAAATTTTGCTCAAAAACACAAGCTTGCTCACACATACAATCCGGTACATAAATTACAAATACAAGCTTAAGCCTTCTATTTGGACCCTAGAAGGAAGACCAGCGGACTTCTTTGATGCCTGAACGACACCTGTGCCCAAAAGCTTTCAAAGAACAATTATTCCAATTATTCAGTTGGTCTAATAAAAGATAAATTAAATTTATTATTAAGGATTCAGGCTGAAAGCCATGCTCCTGAAAACAACATAACAGATATACAACCATAATATAAAGTTTAAACAAAAATAATAGAAATGCAAAATAATAAAAATAATAAAATAGGGCCAACCATTATAAAAGCATTATTCCTACTCCTAGAATTAATATAATCAAGTACAAATATGGTGATAGATCATGAATCTATAAAATGTTATGCATAGGTCTACAATTAACACACTAAAAAACAAATATAGTGATACATTTAAATAAAAGATATCATATTTACCCAAATAACCTTGTCTGCCTATGTCCTTAGACCAACACAGTTACAACCAACACTCCAGAAAATGCATGTTTTTCAAAATAAAAATATTTTATATTTTTTACCTTCATCATCATTTTCCTCTTCATCATCATCTTCTTGAAGCTCTAGAGTTTCCTTAGGTTTGTTTTCTTCATCTTCTTCCTGCTTTCTTTTTTGTTCCTCTTTCTTCTTCTTTCTCTTTTCCTTTCTCTTCTCTCGTTTAGCTGCAAGAGCTTGTTTTCTGCTTTCTTCTCTTGACTGTGGGAAGTGAAAGCATCCATATTTAACCATACTAAGCATTAGTACTTACTTATGCTCATAATTAGGTCTTTGCATGAAAATGAGGGGGAGGTAAAGAAATGGTTATAAACTGTTATATAGAACCCAGACATCCTAACACTAGATCATACAAAATGAGATTAACTGGAACAGAAGCTTTCAGAGACTTACCACGCTGAAAAAACATGCAAGGAACTGGTGTCACCAACATGCATGTAACCAGAATGCTACAGACTGCGTTTAATGGCAATTTATGACTTATTAAAATATAAAATGATCTGTCACCATCTCAGATTAATACTGCAAAAATACATTTAAACAAATCTGAAGCAGCAAAACAATATCTAGAACATGTACAGTCAAAGTATACACTGCAGACCCAAATGACAGCAGCAACTACAAATCTGAAGAAAGGAAAACCAGCCAGTTTCAATATACCTGAGATAAAGTTCCTTTATACCAGTCAAAAACCAAGCTAAGATGATGGCATTTTTCCCCTCACCTTTTCCAGGTCAAGCTCCTTTAGCAGGATACTAGCATTCTTATTTGCTTCTGCAGCTTGCTGATCTTTAGCCTTCACAATTGTCTCCACACACTGGTGACATTTTTTCAGCAGCTCCTGAAAAGTAAAAATACTACTTTATGAAAAGAATCGAAAAAATCCAAAATTAATTATTGGAGCTTATTCTGCAAATATGAGATAGCATGTTTATGAATATTAATGAGTCAATTAGTATGACATAAGAAGATACTTCTCAAAGGCTTGTATTCAGTAATTTACTAAGGACTGTTTGATATTAAAAGAAGCTCATTACCAAACTGTGAATAACTTCTCAAACATTTCACTAAGATGCCATTTTTCATCATCTGACCCGATGTTTTGCTTTTCAAAGAAGAATGTATTATATTCAAAATCTTGTCCAGCTAGCCCAACTATACAATTGATCCAATAAAAATCAACACCCTAAGAAACCGTTGCCTGTTATGGAATTACTGGATCATCATGGCTAGAACTCTTACACTACTACAAAAGAGGACTCATTTTAAAATAAGAAAAATAAATTATTTTTTATTTGGTCTCCTTTCCTTCATTACAATAGCTATTTAAATAAACTTCCTAAAAATTAAATAAAGTGAAATGCAAAGGGCTTTGTTTTGGGGACACTCCTTTAAAGTCTTAAAACAGAAAGAAAAAAATAAAATTATATGATACAGGTATGTAAATTAGTCACATTAGTCTGAAAGTCAAGCACAATGTAGGGCAGGGTGGCACCTTAGAGAGAAACTCATTCAGAAATGCATAAGCTTTTGCAGGTGACAGCATCTGATGAAGTAGCCAGTCAACTACAAAAAAAAAAAAGTATGTATTTTTTAAACAAGTTAGTTTTAAAGGTGCCACCCTCCTTTGCCTTCTGTGAGAGGCAGAATCACAGGCTGTAACCTGATTTTAAAAGCTTTTAATTTTTCTAAGCAATTTTGAGTCAAAAAAGAAAACAATCCATGATGGAAAGACCAATTTGTCATACAAGAGTTGTTAACAACAACTAACCAACCAACCAACCAGCTTTATTGTATTTGTGTTTTTATTTTAAGATGGCTTAAACTTTTTTTTTAGGCTTAAGATCTTTGAAGGGCCCAGGACCGTATTTTGCACATATCCAGAAGAGAACTGTTAGCTGAGCTAAGGTTGAAAAGTCATACTAAAATAGCAAGACAACAAAGTTGCAGCAGAAACTGAAAACACTCAGTTATCTAATAAATAATCATGGAGAGGCCCAAGCTCTGCCATAAGAGCAACAATTTTCTAAACAGAACAATGTACATCTAACATTCAAGTATGATGTTTCTATTTCACAGGTTTGCTAAGACACTGGCACTTCTATCTGCATATTTTTAAAAGACTTAATGCACTTGGTCTGCTTTCACAGTTAAACTTACCTTGTCAGTTATGGTGGCTATGTATCGCATACACTCAATATCTGAAGGGAACTGGTTAACTTCTTTCACCAGGAACTGAACTACTTTCACATGACCCTAGAAAATTAAATAAAATTGCAGTCTCCTCTGGCTATGAACAGCACATGCTGGCAATTACAACAGTGAGTGCTGTTAAAACAACAGCAGAAATAGTGACATTAAAAAAAATCCACCTACGTAAGTGGTAGTGATCATCAGAATTTATAAAGCACTGACAATGATCTTGTTGTACAAGAAAGAAACAAATATAGCCCCTGCTGCAGTGAATTCATGGACTAAAACAGTGATTCTTAACTAGGTTGACAGAGTACCCTAGGGTGCCCCAAGATCTTTTGAAGGGTGACACAAAGTATGAGGAGATAACTGTAGGCTCAGGCTTGTTCCTGCCTGGCCACTGCCCTGCCCTGCCCCAACTTTCTGGCCCCTTTACAAGGAAGCAATCACTATCATTAATAAATTAGGGTGCTGCTCAATTCATAAAAACTATTTCAAAGTTATGCAGGGGTGCCTCAAGTCTGAAAATGGTGAAAACCACTGGACTAAAAAGACAATGGACAGGAGGCTGGACACTGGAACTCCAATGGCTTATAGTGGATGATTTTAACCTGGTGGTTATGGTGTGAGGGCCGTTTTGAGTGGAGAGACTGAATGTCTCTATAGGCAAGACAATACAGCTAACAGGACTAGGCAGCCCTGCCTCCTCAAACCCAGCACCCACAGAAAAAACAAAATCAGATGTGAAAAATGTTCAAGATTGTTGTTCGTCTCAAATCTGTAGCTTTCCAACATGCTGTGTTAGAAGCATCTGTGGTTTAGAAATTCCTTTACTAAACTTGCTTTTACTTTCCAGATATGTAGTAAGAAACCAGAGTTCTAACAACAAGGTGGCTTCTGGGGGAAAAAGTGCAAACTGCTGGATTTCAGAAGGACTGAGGCACTACTTCCAGAAGTTGCTGGACGACAGCGCACTGATGACTACATAACACTGAAGCAATTCATATATCAGCAATTTTAAGCTCTTTCTTGAGATAAGAATTTAAAACTTACCTTAAAAGCACTAATTTTCTCAAAACACGAAAGTGACAGGTACATAATAATTTAAAGATCAACCATTTAGATTTAAAGCTGCTTGAGAAATTATTCCATTTGGAAAAATACTATCAACTTACCTTGCGAAAGGCTGACATAAGGGGTGTGATTTTTCGGTTATCTGCTGCATCGACATCAGCTCCTGCCTGCACAAGCAACTGCACCACATCAAAGTGGCCACCATTAGCTGCTAACCACAATGGTGTATTTCCTTTCTTGTTGCGAACATCAATATGTGCTCCCCTGAAAGAGACACATCATTAAGTTAAATAGGATATCTGATGACTGGGAGATGGGAAAGGTTACTAAAAACATGAAAATTCAAACTGCATTTGAAGTTACAACTTCCATCATTGACAAACCATCAGGAGCAAGTTGGAAAACTCAAGAACAAAATGTAAGGAAATCCTTTTCTATTTAAGTAACAATGTAAATTAAAACAAGATAAACTTAAATCTACGTAGTAAAATATGACTGGGGGTGAACCTGTATCTACATTAGCCTCTAACTACGAGTTGGATAATTAACAGAATATTTAAGTTCTAGTTCTCATTTATTACAGACTATGCAGCTACAGATGACATAGGAAATAATTTACCGATTAATGAGGAGCTCACAGAACTTGTAGTGGCCTTTGTCTGCTGCAATAGTTAAAGCCGTATCTCTTGAGGAAGGCACTGGTGGAGCATTGACATCTGCTCCTTTATCAAGGAGAACTCTTCCAACCTCTGCATACCCTCCAGAAGCAGCTTCCATGAGAGGGGTGAGACCAGTCTGAGACAAAAAAAATAGTTCTGAAATATGCAATTTATGCAAAATGCAGTCTGGATGCATCCTTAAGCATTTTAGCCCTTGAAAAAAAAAAAATCAGGCCTTTTATTTGTGTGTCTATACTGGACCAATGAGTCTAGCTTCAGGCAAGCAGTTTTTAAAATTTTACTTACTTATACATTACAGTGACCCAGGCAAATAGATAACAAATGTCAGTAGATGCAGTATTTAAACTGTAAGTTCTATAGTAATACCACAGATTTATTTTCAAGAGAGGCAGATTTCAGCTAAAACATTTTTGTTGTGTATGAAATGGCTAGCTATATCTGTGTGTTATGCTCAAAATGCCACTTGAGAATTATACTTTTAGAGTGAAAACTGTTGGCATTAGCAATGCGTAAGGGTGCAACGCAGATGCACGAGCACCCTCTGAGATTGGCAGTGTACCCCCTGCCAAAAGCGCCGCCAACATGGCCAGAAGCATCTGCAGGCGGTTGCCACTCGGCCCCCCCCCGCACCAGCGCCGTGACCGCCTATGGGAGCTCATCGCTCACCGCTGCCATGCTTCCACTGTCAACAGTGCTGCCGACGCCTGCAGGAGCTCGCTGTGCCCTCCCAGCCTCTGAGGGCACACAGTGTTCCTGGCTGTTGGGACCTATTTACTTTTTATGCAAAAGGAATGGCTAGCTGTTTATTAAAAAACCCCACCCATTTGATAAGAAATCATGCAATTCATTCTACACACTATTTATTTCACAGTTTCTAAACAATATTTCTGACTTTTCCATAAAACATTTTCTATGAAACATTTTGATTTGGATAAGAATGATGGTTTGCTTTGGGGTCAGTGAAGTGGATATAACCAAGGGGGTTAAAAGATTAAGAGAACCTGACAAATCTTGAAGTACACTTGTCTCAAGCCAACTTGATGGGAAAGTTAATTCATGGTCTTACCTTAGCCCTATGTTCAACATTGGCTTTCCTGTCCAAGAGAAGACTGACCACCTCTGCTCGGCCCTGGAAGCAAGCCAGGGTGAGAGCTGTATTCCGATTAGTCTCAATTTGGGCATTAATATCAGAACCCATATCAAGCAACAGTTTCACTGCAGGTACATGGCCATTCATTGCAGCCAACATCAGAGGAGAAATACCTAACTTACTCCCAGTCCTAAAGAGAAAAAGAATAAAACACCCAAAAATAAATATTTTACAAAATTCAATGAATACTCTGGGACATTCAAGTACATTTTCATTTAAGAGGAATAATATTTGTGTAACATTTTCTAGATTGCCATAAAACCTGGCCTAAGGTACTAATTCAACACTGATTGAGAACTACGAGAATAACTAGACACAGCAAATATCTGAATTTTAAAATCTAAGAAAAAAGTTTCTTAGACTAAATAAAATTTTCTGAAATATTTTTATTATTCTGTAATTTCCCTACATGTACGAATGAATGAATGCCAAGCTGACAGTTCCAGAAAGAGAGACAACCCTATGACAGAGCACTTCGTCCTCCCTGGACATTCCATCACTGATCTTAGAATATCTTAGACAGCAAAACTTTATAAACCAACTTGAATGGGAAATTGATGAACAAGAAATCATCTACACTAGATTGTGTAAAGTATGGTCTAAAGAGACTCCAGATTCTTATCCTATTATCTGGACCAGCTTTTGTGACCACCCCTCACTGTCCACCTCTCCTTCCTCTCTGTCCTTTCTCTGCCTTGGATTCAAATCACTCTCTCCATTTTATAACTGCTCTGTGCATGTCTCTTCATAGTATCTGATGAACTGAGCTCAGGATCAAGAAAGCACGTGCAATTCCTCTTGGATTTTGTTAGTCTATGAAAAAGTGAAAGCCTCCCCTACCTTCTGCCTGACTTGAGATTAAGATGGCAAACTACCTCTCTCTGTTCACCCCATTCTCATTAAAAAGCTAGGCAACTGTGGCATTGATGTCTACACAGTCAGATGGATTGCAAATTGGCTGAAGGGCCGCACCCAGTGAGTGGTGGTAGATGGATCATATTCAACCTGGAGGGATGTGGGCAGTGGAGACCCCCAGGGCTCGGTCCTCAGGCTCATACTGTTCGATTTCTTTATTAGTGATTTGGACGAGGGGGTGAAAAGCACCCTGTTCAAATTTGCTGATGACACCAAGATTTGGGGTGAAGTGGGCACACTAGAAGGCAGGGACAGGATACAACTGGACCTGGACAGGTTACAGGGGTGGGCAAATAAGAATAGGATGGGATTCAATACTAACAAGTGCAGGGTACTACACTCGGGCAGTAAGAACCAGCAGCATACCTATAGGCTAGGGAACTCCCTTCTTATAAGCACAGTGACAGAAAGAGATCCTGGAGTCATTACTGATTCCAAAATGAACAAGGACCACCAATGTGAGGACAGTCAGTAAGGCACCTTGTCATGCATCCACAGATGTATCACGAGCAGGGCCAAGGAGGTGATTCATCCCCCTCTATGAGATGCTGGTCAGGCCACAGTTGGAGTGCTGTGTCCAGTTCTGGGCACCACACTTTAGGAGCGATGTGGCCAGCATCGAGAGGGTCCAGAGGAGGGCCACGCACATGATCCAGGGACAGCAGGGCAGACCCTATGAGGAGAGGCTACGGGACCTGAACCTGTTCAGCCTTAACAAGAGAAGGCTGAGAGAGGACCTGGTGGCCGTCTACAAACTTACCATGGGGGACCAGTGAGGAATGGAAGAGACCCTGTTCCCCCAAGCACCTCCCGGAGTAAGAAGGAATAATGGCCATAAATTGTTTGAGAGTAAGCACAGGCTGAAGTAGTGCCTTCTAATGTCCAAAGTCAGGGCGGCTAGGATCTGGAACCAACTTCCAAGGGAAGTGGTGCTGGCTCCTACCTTGGAGGTCTTTAAGTGGAGTCTTGATAATTACCTAGCTGGGGTCATACAAGCCCAGTATTCTCTCCTGCCTGGGGTAGGGGGTCGGACTTGATGATCTACTTAGGTTCCTTCTGACCCTACATCTTATGAATCTATGAGAACCAACACTGGAACATCTGTCCCACATTGCAGTTTCTCTGATGTGGAAATATCTTACCGTGAATTAATTTCTGCTCCAGCATTAAGCAGAATCTTAATGATGTTGACATATCCCCCAGATGCAGCAAGACTTAACGGTGTATAATCAGAAACATTCCTATGCTCTTTATTTGCTCCCCGAGCCAGCAACAAGTCAACCACCTGTAAAAGTATAGTAAAAAGGATGTAAGAGGTATGTCATGGGATGCCATTATCCAGGGTGTGGAAGAATTTATTAACACTTTAAAAAAACCTTTATGCATATTTTCAGTAATCTTGAGATGCTCATTTAGATTCTTTAACTTATACACTGCATCGATCCAGCAGCTGACAGTATTCATAAAACAGTCTGCATGGACTGGAGCAGTGAAGCGCTTCTTTCTCAAAAGGATGATCCTATCTAACCAAAAAATGGTGGAATTTCTTCCCATGAACGGAGGTCTGAGATTTACGGTATATATCCAAATCCTGAGAAGTCTGACATGGTAGTTCAAGGGTTTCCCCCCAAGGGATTTCCTACAAATTGAATTAAACATTGATATTAATGCCAAATCTGACTGTCAGTTGTATACATCTTTTCAACAAGAAGTGCAATATTGCCAAAAATGACTGAGGTAACAGAAACACAAGGGCGAAGGCAGGGCATCTCTCCAGCTTCTTATGAGGAACAGAGAAGGAGCTTTCTCCTGGAGGAAGAAAATTTACAAAAATATTAACTGTGTCAGGTCTCATCTACTGATGGAAAGTCTGTGCAACTAATAAGGAAACTAGCAAATTCTGGAAATACCTCATCTAAAAGGTAGCCAAAAATGTGATACACTGAGCTGTTAACATAAGGAAAATGGAGGAAGAGGGTGAAAAATGGAAGAAAATGGGAAAATTAAGGAAATTTAACAGGTACTGCTTTAAGTCATTGTATAAATCTTTCCTCCATTTCTCTTCCTATTTTGCCCTTTGTTCACATATAGCTTTTACTAGTTAAAGTGAGACCTGTAACACCCGTTTTTTACTTCTTTAAATGACTAGTGTACTATAAAAAAAGAAAAAAAAAATCATTTTCCATGACACTTACAAATTTTGGATTTACTCTGCAAGATCCAAAATTCCAAAGTACATGGAAGAAAATCCTGAGATTGAATAATTAAGAGGGTGGAGAGGACCCAAAACAAACACTCAACCTCCTCATTATACTTATTTCTTTCCGAAAATGTGAAACATATTGTGCAATAAACTTTTTTCCATGTATGTACTGACATTCCTCCCTTCTCTTTTTTCAACAAGTAGGAGGTGAAAGTCAGGTACTGAATCATTAAGTTTAAAAACCTTGGAAAAAAAATTAAATGTTTCACTTTAAGGTAAATTAAGAGAAGAATGAAGTCATTCACATACAACAATTCAAACCCAGTAGAAAAAAAGGAGAGAAAGATGTACCTCTTGGCGTCCACCAGAACATGCCAGTGAAAGTGGTGTGTCTTTTGTGCGCTCAGACTGTGCCTCTATATCCCCACCTTTGTCTAGTAGGATTTCCACTACGCCAACATGTCCGGCAGTTGCAGCCAGAATTAATGGTGTAAAACCTAATCCAACAAGGATCATGTGAGAAAACTGACAAGCTTAACAGATTAGTGGTAGGCATGTAAGTATGCCTCAATGGGTTAATCGATCATAAGTACTCAAGTCAAATACAAGAATAATCATCCTTAGATGCCACCCTGAATATTTTAAACAAACTGTATTACAGTGGAGTGCCCATTGTGGTACAGGTAAGCTTAAGTGCTTTCTGCTTAAAAGGTAACTTAGGTTAAGTCTACACCACAGCAAAACTTGAGTGCAACCACCCTCAAAGCAGTATGACAGTGGTAGCTGCTGTCTGGTACAGAGCTTCTGTGGACAGAAGCAGGTAAATGTAGCAAGGCCTTAAGTACTCTAATATCCACATGCTTGCTAAGGCTGTTTTGAAATATCCTGTACCTGTTCAGGAAGCTGGGTAGTGAAATCAAGCAAAATTTGGGGTTATTTGAGCAAGAAGTTCAAGATGGAGACCCCAAAACACAAAATTCCACAAAGTCACTTTTTTGAACATCGGGGGGGGGGGGGGGGTGTCATCTTATGGCTCCAGGTGTCCAACTGATTTCAGTTCCTTGACATTTATCTCAGGCAGGCCATGAGACTCAATGCTCCTTTGCAGAAGCAATACAGGTTTCCCTCGCTTTATGCAGGTTCCGTATGCACGAATTCGCTCTTATGCGCTGACCCTTTTTATAACAAAAATTTATTATATGCGAGGTAAATTCACTCTTATGTGTTGGGTATGGTAGAAGCCTGCAGTCAGCTGCTTTATATGGTGCATTGTGGGAGTGATGTACACCAAAATGTAGTCTCCTGTGTGGATCTGTGCTTCTCGCTCGTTGCCTGCAACACATTTCTGTAGTTGCCATCCCCATTATGACAGTGCCCTATAATCGTATACTGTCTGCTGTTAGTGAGCACCAAAATTGTCTTGTAAAAGTGGTAGAAACGGGTTTGGGGTCAGTACAGTCAAGGTCTTGGAATGTATCCGTATTTGTTACATTGTAAAGTGGGTTCCCTTTATGTGATTTTGAGTTATGCACCGTTTTCCAGGAATGCATGTACAGCACAAACGGAGGGAAACCTGTATGGGAAACGTTACTGAAAGAGAACTGCCTCCTGGAAAGGGAGTTCCTGAACACACACAAAGGAGACTGAAACGCAAATGTGCAGCAAGCCCAAAGAAGTCTGTAAGAAGCCCTCTGTCATAGGAGCTGGATGGTGCAAGGAGACAATCTGTGGTCACTGAACCTGAAATATTAAGTCTGCCTAAAGCATTCAACTTAAGCACCACTCTCAGCAGAAAAAAGGAATTAACTATGGGCACTGACACTTTTAAAAGTTGTTTTTCTTTTTAGGAAATGCACTTGCAAACCTGTGCAGCTAATTATCTTAAATAAGATAAATTACATATGCTCTAGGTAGATATGAGGGGATGAGTGCGTGCTATATTGCTGCTTTTCTACTCTGCAGATTACTATAGCAGGGCACCAGCACTGATTGATCAATTACTACTGTTTAAAAGATTACAGAAAAAAATGAAATGCAGTCAGGAGAATGTAATCATGTTTCCTGAACAAAGGCCCTGATTATATTTAAGGTCAAGACATTTCTGATGTAGCTTCTAATATGAAGTGTTCATAAGATTAGATTCCTAATCTTTTTGGAGCAGGGCTATGGAATTTGGTATGTTTCCATACTTCAGGGACTAGAAGTGAGATGAGGCTGAAGTGAATGAGTGTGGAGATTTACTGAATGTCCACTGCTATGTGGTAACTACCTAAGCACATACTGTTACTCTATAATAGATGAAAGCTAATCAGTGGCAACTGTGAGGGCTACACTGAGTTAGCATTCATTTCCTGCAGGGTAACAGCACACACAGACAGTCAACATGGAGTGCCTAATGTATGGCAAAGACCTATATTTCTTTTACTTTACAAAAAAGTGTCTGTATGGTCATACCTACTCCTAAACTCCTAAGGGATATGGGGAAACAAAGACAAGGGTGAGGCTAGTGGTATACATGGAGTAACTCAAAAGTGGTGGAGATGTAAGAAATGAAATATACACTGAACTCAAACAATTATTTGTAAAGCTTACCCTTCTTGTCTCGGTGTTCAATATTGGCACCTCGTGCTATTAATACAGATACAAGTTCTTCGTGACCACCTGCACATGCAAGGGTCAGTGCAGTATCATGATTACTCTCAGTCTGAATGTGAGAAGCAAAAAAGTGTACATTAAGTTTTTTTCTGACAGTGAATTCTCAGTTTTAAACATACGGCTACTGGACTTCAAAATTTCAAAACAAATCATTAAAGCAGATGAATCTGTAGTCAAATTAAATTACTCACATGTGCATCAATGTCCACTGAAGGATACATAGGGAGTACAGACTGAGAAGCTACATTGCTTGGCGTCTGCGAACAGGGCTCCGGTGTAGGAGATTCCGTGGTGTGTGTGGAACTAGTGGAGCCAGTGGGCACTCTGCTATTCACAGCTGAAAAACAACATTAATATTGTTATTCTGCTCTTAGGAATTGTTCATTTCAAATTAAACAAAGAGGTACAGAGTCTTACAATGCATATCCTAAAAGCACTGTATCAGCTTGAAGGGGCCCCTGAAAATAACATAATTTATAGAAACTTTTCTGCAAATAAAAAAGCAAGTATGCTGCACTGCATTTGGATCAGAAAGGTGGTTTTACAAGGTTAGTTGCAAATAGCCATTAATATAAGTTACTTTTTTAATACTGTAACCTCAGCTGTTACAGTTCAATTACATGTTCACTCTAGGCAGACACTGAAAGTACTTACAACTAAAAGCACAATCTAAGAGTTGGAAAATAAGGAACAAGTCAGGAACTCAGAAGTATTTCATCTAAAGGGTAGTGAACATCTGTACAAAGTTGTCAAGTAAAGCTAATAAAGAAAGACTTAAAACTTGAGTTCCAGATTGCCTTAATTTTGTTTCGGTGCCAAAAACAAATTCAGAAGAATAGAGGATGTCAGTAAGGAAGTAGCAGTCTGGGAAAGTAAGAAAGCAGAAAAGTTCTTGTTTATTTCCCCTAACCATTTCTATCATTTTGAATCAACCTTTTGCGAAAGAATGGAAAAATCCCATCGTGAAATTAAGTCTGCACTTCAACTGTGCAAGAAACCTGTTAGTTTAAAAATCAAATCTGAAGTACATTAGGGATAGTAACCCAAAAATTGAGTATAGAGTCGTATAGAGTTCAAACAAAAGACTAGGAACAAGCAGAAAGGCCAAAAAAAGGACACATTCTTAGCATATTTTAAGTTCAGGACCTCAGCATAACCTCAATAGCACTATGGATCGTTACTATTTTTGAGGAAAAACCAAACAAATTAGAAAGGCTCCAACAGGAAATCAGATGAACAGAAATATTCCCTATTTCTCACTAATTTGTTTCAATGCCCTGCATGCTATTAAAAACCACAAATATGAAAATCACATTTGGACGCAAAAATGGCTTTTGTGGAAATATGAGATCCTATATTGTGTGCTCCAGCCAGAGTAATCCGATTTGTTCTAAGCAAATCTGAACAAAATGCACAACTGACACAAAACAGGTAGTGTTTTACATTGTTTTTTGCCATAAGCAACTGTGATGACAAAGGTGTCTGATGAGCTCAGGTGGAAAGAAAGCAGTGTTACCTGTTTTCATGCAAATATTCTTAGTAGAAAAAGGATGATGAAAAGAAAAAATAAAGGTCATAAGCAGAATTTTTCCTAAATATAAACATTTGAAATTTTTTAACAAACCATTATTTACTAATAGGAAGTGCAAATACACTAGCTAAAAGACAACAAGCTTATCATCAAGGATAAATATCATTATAACTGGGAAGACCAAGAAATATTATGATATACCCCCTTCTCTAAATCTCAGTATGTTTTATGTTTGTTTTTATTAACATGGAATACCAATGATACGTTAAAAAACTGAATGGATTTTAAAAAGAATCAGAATGTATTTCTTAGAGCTGACGAAATCTGGGGGGAAAAAATCCTCTGAGGATTTCAGATACAGTTTTCAGATACAGTTCCAAAAACACTCAGTGTAGTGTCAGATGTTCACTCTAGTCACTACTCAAAGTTGAGCATTACATTTGAATTACAGCATAAAAGTGATGTCTTACACTTGGACTCAAATGGAGTTCACTTCAAATGCTAAGTACATCATGAACAAATCAGGTTTGTATTATACATTTGCAAATGTAAAAAGTTCTTACACTTCATTCACTTAATACAGATTAACACATACCTACCTTAGCAGTATGCTTTGATTAATTAGACAATGTAATACAGTTAACATATACGAAGCACTATTAAGTGCTTTGTAGTAAGTGGATTTCCAAAAATTACTCTGTCCAAAGTAAGAAGAAAAATTACGCAGTTAAGGACTAATTCCTTCTAAAACAAGATAGACCCTCCTTAAGATATGTATTAGCACAATGACTTCACATCCTACAACCATTACATATTTAATTTTTTTGGAAAGGAAGAAGAAAGGTAGCACACAAAGGGATACTACTTCAGATATTTAATGTCTTTAAGATTCCCTATTAAAATATATTTCCTCTTAATGCTGAAGAAATCAAAACTTTAAAAATGCATAAGGCCTAAATCCATTCACAGGGCATTGCCTGTTCAACTTTGTACAGTAATAAAAATATTGCACAGTGGTTCAAGTTAAATCCAACAACCAGCTTGCTACCATATCTGATGACTGATAGGGAAGTCAGTAATTTTTCACTGCTTTCAAAAGTTACCATATTGGCAAATTTTAGATTCCTAACCTGTGATTCTCTATATTGGTTATCAAGCCTGAAATTGGACCAAGGAAAATGTTAATGTAGACTAAATGCTCAGAAATATCTCGTAAAGGTTTCCAACATTATCTGGAAGCCAATTTAGTTCAGTGAAATATCAAATCAAAACATCTATTAATATCAATGTGTAGGTTGGTCAGGATTTGCCTTTATTATTTTATAGAAAGATCCCCAAAGAACCCCTTATGACAAGTAACTTTTCCTTTTATCTTGACAAAATATTTATACGGGACCAAATTTAACTAAGCTGGTACCACTATATTTCACCCAAAGTTTATGGTTCAGCGTTATAAAAATTACAACAGAAATGCAGGCCAGCATTAAATCTCACTTGTGGAACACGGAAACTCAGAAAGCATGGCAACACTGAATCCTTGATTATGAGAGGGTGCTGTAGAAGAATGGGAGAGTGACCTCGCCATTTCCTTTTTAAAAGCAAAGAAATCATTATACTTGAAAACAGCACGTGCTCTGTATTCTTGCCAGACTACTTAACAATTTGAGATGTTGGGGCAATTTGCAAATGACTAAATCCTATTGCAGTATAACTTGAACTGCAGATTTCTAGTAGCAACAGTTTGAACATGTAGAATTATAGCCATCCCAAGTTTTGGCTGCCTTCAGCAATAGTATATTTTGAGGGTGCAGCACAGCAGCACAAAAATTAAGACAACCTGCATGAATCAAACCATAGTGCCAAGACAAAAGAATGCTATTAAAGAGAAAAGGTCCAATGGAAAGCTACAAAACAGATGCTCATGTGGGGCAGGACAGATTTAGTGGCTATTGTAACTGGAAACTTCACTGACAGTTTGTGAAACAAGAGCAGGAGGAAAAGATTCCTCATGTGGGAACAACCCTTCCTGGATAGATTTCATAAGCAGAAGAATTGGTCATACTTTCCTGGATAACTTCTAAGCTGGTTTTTAACCTCAGAAGCCTGCATAATTCTCTATTTTTGGCATACTCTTGAAGGATTCTGATACAGTTTACCATCTGCACAGTATCAAAATAGCACTATCTAGAAATGCAAGAGCAAAGGAAGAAAAGAAAATTATATAATGAGGAAAGGGAAACTTTGCTAAAGGACGCTGCGACAAATGCATATGAGCACAAAAACAGTCCTAGGATCTTGTGTGTGCAATGAAGAACAAAGCAGGAAAATTTAAATTGGAAAGAACCCTATACTGATGCACTTCATGAACTGGTGTGACAAATATCAGTATTTGATGGAGGACCTGAAAATCAGTTATTACTATATAAATTTAGCAAGTACCTTCAATTAGGTCTCTAAAGAATTCTGCAGGATTTAACTGAAATATATTATGTTTCACCCATGACATCCATAATTTTGTGAGTCAGACAAAATCCTAATGACCTGGAGGCCAAGTTTTTGCTTTACTTTTAAAATACAAAAAATATTTTTCTTGGTATGATAAGGCCAAAAGTTTAATTGCAGGAATTATCAAAGAATGTAATTAAAAAAACTCCATGCATTTAACTTCATATGCCCTTCCCCCCTCAAATAACATTCACCCATACCCAAAATGACACTGAATTTAAGAAAAATTCCAAAAATTAGATTCTATACATGGGAAATTTATACATTTGTTGTAATTTTCCAAGTATAGAATTTTCTTATTAGAGGCTTGTCTTAAATTCATCCCCCTCACCATGGGGCAAGCGGTTTGGTTTGCCCCTGCCCACTAGACCTGGCCCCGTGCTTCCTATTCCCCTGTTCTTATAACCTCTGGCACCTGCTTCTCCACTGTATGCCTCCCTGCTGCTGTTTGCCAGATGTATGCACTTTGTCACTCACCACTTGCTTCCTCATCCTGTGCCTGCCTCACCCCTTCACCTCTGCCCCCGCCACTTACCTTTTGTTGAGGCTCTGGCTCTGGCCCTGTGCCGAGCACAGGAGGCAGGGCAGAAACTGCTGCCACCACAGCCTCAACTCCTGGGAGGGGGCGGGAAAGGGGAAGGGAAGATGGACAGAAGTGGGAGTGAGGGGGCAGAGGCAGCAGCTCTGACTCCAACTCCAAGCCTAAACCCAGGGGAAAGGAGAAAAAGCCTAGTCTTGAATTTGAGTCAATACCATATGCAACTCAGGAACTAAATAATACAGTATAGGTTTTAGATGCTTCCATATATTAACTTTTAGAAGAGGCACCTGTACAGACCAATGTTTTATTTGATAAGCTTTTTGCTTGAATAAGTATGAAGTTTTAATAGTTTGCCTATGTTGATTTTAAGAGTTATTCTTATTCTTTCTGGGATTGGTTTTTGAAGATTACATTATGAATACGTTTGACATTAGACTAAAAACAGAATCACAGAGCAGAAACTAACTTATGTGAGACCCTATAATTTTACATTAGGTTGTTATAGTAATTTTCGAGAACACTGGCAGGAGTTATGGCAATGGTAGTTCTAGTTTGCAGCTAAAGATAGATGTCAGTTGCTTCATCTGTAAACTGCTAAATATGACTTATGTTTACTGTCTACTCTACACTAAGACTGCTAAGAAAATGAATGTAATTAACAATTTAGGTTTATTTCCCTTGATTTTTCCATGGATATATATTTGTAATATTTCAGTATTGCATTGTACACTGATCTCCAGCCTTTCCTGGTCCACGAGCAATGACACTGAGGAAGTCACATGCTGCTGGCAACCTCACTGCTCCACCTGTCAAATGGTTTTGAACTTTTTGAGCCCCTATAACCACACTTAGATTGGAGTATCTTGCAGGTAGTATGTGTTTCATCTCATGGATTAGGGACTACTGATGGCTCCTTTTTATAAAACCATTTCTTGAAATAAATAAAAAAAAAATACTACATTAAAACTCTAGTATTCTATCGATTATTAACAATTCATCTTTTCTAACCAATAATAACCTATCTGCTCTGTTTAGATCAAACGGTATTCTAAATGGGACTCTAGTATAGACAACTTCTGTTTTCCACTTTAGATTATACTGCTGACCACTAGTTCAAAGAGTTATCCAACATTTCACAATGCAGTAACCTAAAAAGTAATCTTGAAATAACAATAACAAGATATCACAACAGATGTTCATTATGGGGAAACATTCCCAAACATGTATTTCAGAGCCAAATATTAGCAAAATGGCTGTACAACAAACAGAAAAATTTACATTTTATAAATTCAGTTTCAGTTCACCCAACCAAATTTTCTAAGGTGAGAAATCCAGACAGAAACAATGCAAAATTTATGAAAAATATAAAAAAAGGAGGCTGAACGGCACAAACTGAAGAGAATAAAAACAAATCTTAATAAAAAACATCAACAAGTAAGTTAAGTTTGTGGTCTTCAGCAGCAACAGACCTCTAAAATAAAAGTGGCTAAATGAGAAAGCTTATTCTGTATGTGTGCAATATGAACTATAATAAAATCCCAATACCTAATGTCTTGCCTACCAAACCTGAATTGTAATGGAGTCGTTTAACATGGTGGAGCCTGCAAGATGACAGTCAAACTCACTATAAATTTCAAAATAATCTGCACTAATTTATGGCATTTCTCTCTTTTAAACACAGTGAATAACCATAACAATTCCATCCATCTTTATCAAAACCAATTAAGCCTTGAACCTAACCCTGGTACAACTGCAGTAAAAGAATTCAGAATTTTGTTTTGTACACTACTAAAAATTCCACTTCAACTAAAATGTTACTTTAGGATGAATCAGTTCAATTTAAAAGTTGAATTTAATGTCTTAAATTCTGCTTAATTATAACTGAAGATGGGTACAGCCTGGCAGCTTTACTGTAACTTGATAAACAAGGAAAAAAGAGCTTCAGCTTTCTTTTATAAAAACTCAATCCCTCCCCCCCTAACATCAGCTGCCCTATGTCTTAACACTGTGCTCTCTCTGCAGCTGATGCACTAACTAGCAGACTAGTTAATATAAATAATGATGCTGGGGGAAAAATTAACTGCTGTGGTGAAGGGCCTAAAATTCAGCAGAAATAAAGTAGTTCACACTTAATGTTTAGTTTCATGGTAGGTAGGGGTCAGAAGGGATCTGAGCAGATCATCAAGTCCAACATTCTTTCCTGCCCATGGCAGGGGGTCGGGGTCAAACGACCCCGGCTAGGTGATTATCTAGTCTCCTTTTGAAGATTGTCAGGGTAGGAGCGAGCACCACTTCCCTAGGAAGTTGGTTCCAGATCCTAGCCACCCTGACTGTGAAATAGTGCCTCCTGATGTCTAGCCTGAACCTACTCTCAGTCAGCTTAGGGCCGTTATTCCTTGTTACTCCCGGTAGTGCTCGGGGGAACAGAGACTCTCCCATTGCCTGCTGGTCCCCCTTGGCAAGTTTGTAGGTGGCCACCAGATCTCCTCTCAGCCTTCTTTTGTGTAGGCTTAACAGGTTCAGGTCCCGTAGCCTCTCCTCATAGGGCCTACCCTGATGCCCTCTGATCATGTGAGTGGCCCTCCTCTGAACCCTCTCTATGCTATCCACATCCCTCCTTAAGTGCGACGCCCAGAACTGGATGCAGTACTCCAACTGCAGCCTGACCAATCACATAGAGGGGGAGGATCACCTCCTTGGACTTGCTCGTGATGCATCTATGGATGCATGACAACGTGTGGTTAGTCTTCCTGACTGCGTCCCCACATTGGCAGCCCATGTTCATCTTGGAATCAATAGTGACTCCAAGATCATTTTCTGCCTCTGTGCTGACAAGAAGGGAGTTCCCCAGCCTGTAGGTACGCTGCTAGTTTTTCCTCCCCAGGTGCAATACCTTGCACTTGTCCGTATTGAAACTCATCCTATTCTCTGTAAACTGTCCAGATCTAGTTGTAGCCTGTCCCTCTCTTCTAGCATGCTAACTTCTCCCCACATCTTAGTGTCACCTGCGAACTTGAACAAGGTGCTTTTCACCCCTAGTCCAAGTCGCCGATGAAGATATTGAACAGTGGGGGCCTGATGACCAAGCCCTGGGGAACCCCACTGCCCATGTCCCTCTAGGTCGAAAATGACACGTCCACCACCACTCTCTGGGTGTGGCCCTCCAGCCAATTTGTGACCTATCTGACTATGTAGGCGTCGACACCACAGTCACCTAATTTTTTAATGAGGATGGGGTGAGACAGTGTCGAAGGCTTTCCTAAAGTCCAGAAAGACTACGTCTACCACGACACCTGCATCCAGGGTTTTTGTGACCTGGTCATAGAAGGCCACCAGGTTGGTCTGGCAGGACCTGTCTCTAATGAACCCATGCTGATTGCCCCTAAGCATAATCTCCCCTGCTGGTTCCTTGCAGATGTGCTCCTGGATAATTTTCTCAAAGAGCTTCCCCAGGACCGAGGTAAGACTAACTGAAGTTTCTAACTTGTAAGATTTATCTTACAAGTTTAGATAAATCCTCTTAAGAAGTCTGCCACTAATGCGCTACATCAATACTAAAAGCAATGGACAAATTGGATTCTTGACTAAAACCAAGAAGCTTAAAAAAAAAAAAAATCACTGTTGTTCATCTTCTGGAAGCTTAACTCTTACTTTTGTGAAATTCAGAAAATGCCTTTTAGTGGAACAATAGTAACAGCCGTTACAACAGCAGCATGTGGAATCTGGGTTTCTGAAAACTATTCATTGTTACTCTTGTGAACATACTGGATATTAGGATAAATTTAATAGCAGCACATGTCTAACTGGCACTCTAATATCTAAATATAAAAATAAAAACTATCTTGTAATGAAAACTAAATGTGTAAGTTCTATGAAAATTTGTTCTTAATGGCTGCAGACACTGCAGTATATAGTTTCATGGTATTAACTGATAAATGAGATGTATATAGACACTGTTAAAGACTACTCATTTAGAATATATTGACAGGGTTTCTCAATTATACACAAGATATGCAATAGTCTTCAGTAAAAAAGCAAGCATTTTCAAGTAAGCGGTCTGTATATTTCACATTTCAATCAACGTACATTTAGTAAATGTAAATTAAAAGTAAATCTTGTTAAAAGATTAAGCTATTTACGGTATAAGTTCTGAAAAGTTAGTTACATTATGTAATATACACAAAACAACATTAGTACAAATAGATTTTTTTCTATTATCTAAACTAATTTCCTGCAGGTCCTTCTGTTGCTATTACCTTCCATGTGAGTGGAGATCATACATGATCTGAGACAACTACAACTGCTAATTGCTTAAATGAACATGCCATGTGCCCTTCCTTGTGCCAGATGCGCAAAAAAAACATGTTAGCAATACTCAGTCCAAAGATTCAGCTCTTTAAGTCATATTATATATTACCCCAAGTTTTCCTTACTCTGCTCTGAAGTTTCAGACTTCAGACAGTAAGAATATTTAAGAGTAATTCACAGCTTTGCTTGTTACAAATTAAGTGGTTAATTCCCAATTTAATTCTCTGAAGAAACATTGCCCAGGGTACAAGAGAAAGCCATGCCAGGTAAGAGGAATCCTACTCCCTACACTGCTGGAGAACTTCTCTGAATGACAGACACCACTACTGAAAAGAAAGTGGCTTTGTGAGATATATAATGACTATCTAAAAATACTCAATGTGGCTTTCAGGGAAAGCTGCAACACTGCTGTTAGGCCTGACATGTGCTTGCTTGTGGCAAGTTACCAGTTAGGAAGTTCCTGCGAGCCAGTTAGCAAATCCTACTCTATATTTATAAAAATTCAAGATGAAATTAGGCTGATTAATCAAAGAGGGGGAAAAAAGACAGGCGAATAAGGGCTAAGGAATAGACAAAAGGAGCTGAGAAGAGGTGAGATACTGGATAAAAACTAAAAAACAAAGACCATCAAGGAGTAGTCTGTCTCTAAACATAATTGTGACTACATTTAGATCTTTCGCATCTTCAGCAGGAAACATATCCTAGCTAAGTACCAGAAGCAAGCTCCACAAAGTTAACTTTTTCCATAATGTGACTAGTAAGCATGAACTTATTTAGGGAAATCTTGATTCATCTTCATAAAGCTATTGGCAAAGCCACAGTTGTTTTGATCTTTGCTTTTCATCCAGATAGCCACTGTGGCATATCCATCCCTTGGTTCCACCACCACTTGATTCCCTTGGACAAATGGAGCTGCATATACCGTTTTCAAAAATTAAAATTGTTACTATAATGACTGAGGTTTAGAATTTGTTCTGAAAACAAGTCAGTTTTATAGATAAGTATTGAAGGGACAGATGGACTTGCATGTGTGTTTAGAGTTTACACTGTATCAAACATTTCTGGCAGAAAGGACAGTACATTTGTCAATGAGACAATATTTTATGTACTTCACTGGAGACAACTGCCAACTAAGGAAATCCATGTAGGTGTGAGGCTATATATAAAACTCCATAGCAAGCAAACAAACAAAGAAAAAAATTAGTGATGTTTTCAAGTTTCCCCAATGGCCTCTTCTAACTACACATGACTAGGTCTGTACCACAGAAAAAGAAGAGGTTGCAGTGGCTGACAACAGATGTCCTATAAAGGAAAAGTACAGCACTGTTTTCAGCAGTTTGGCAAAACGAAAAAAATGTTAGAATTGGAAGTGACTGTTAGGATTAATAGCACTAATAAGGAGTATTCTTAAGCAAGTATTCCCAATTTGGAAAACCCCAAGATTTTTTTTTGTTTTGTTTTTTGGAGGGAAGGAGAGAAAGGGAAACTGAGCACACAAATTAATGTAAAAATATGTATATTTCTTAACCCACCTGCTATTAGGTCATCAAGAGTGTCGGTAAGCGTCTGGGCTGGAGTGGCAACCATTAATCCGTCTGGTTCTTGAACTAACAGCCCCTGCCCATGTCCAGCAATTTGCTGATGCTGTCCTATATTCTGCTGATTACCTAATGCTTTCTGAAGTTCAAGAGAATCTGTCCCATTATAACCTAAATTACTGGAAAAATTACACTGCGATGTTGGCAAAGGCTGGATGGGGACAAACTCTATTGGTTCAGCAGGTGGTGAAGACTGTTGTTGCTCATCATCTTTAGACAAGACTGTGTCAACCTGAGGTAACCCTGAAAAGTTATCCTCTGGTAGACCCTTATCTCCTTCCACTTCTGGAAAGACACCTGTGTGTGGGCACTGTTGCTGCAGGGGAAGTGGTGTGTCTGTCTGACCTTTGGTCTCCAAATATTCTTTGGTAAACTGCTGTTGTGTTTTCATCTGCAACTGCCTTTCCACTTTCTGTAGCTCCTTCAGTATTTTCTTCTTCTTCTGTACTTGCTCTTCTCTGTTCTTTTTAAGTTCTTCAATTTTATCTTTATTTAACGGTTCGCCTTGAATTAATTCCAATGATTTGAGTTGTGCTTTTTCAATAGCACTAATTCTCTGTCCAAGTTCATTCAGCTTGCCTTCAGTCTCTTCTACTATGCATTCCAAAGGCTGGTATGGGTGAAAAGGTGGCAGTAGGTCCTTATCTGCTACCTGCAGGGAACTTGACTTCTGCTTGGATGTACCTAAGCACATGAAAAATGTTTGAAAAAATGCCATGCTGAAGTTACCCCATACCTCCCCTCTCTTCCCACCCAAAACTTTACAACTATTGCTCCACATCTGTGAAACTGAAGTAAGGTAAATGGGGTTATTAAAGACTACACTCCATATTAGAACAGATAGCAGAAGGCAAATTAAAATGGGATTTTCAATGCTGATCCTAATATTCCCTTAAACAAAACTATTTTCAACAGTATCAGTGAAATTAAATCAAGAGTAAGCAGTCCAAAGGCAGTTTTAGCAATTTACTGAGTAGCTTGAATAAAAGTTGTTCTAGTATTCAAAATATAGTAGCAAACTAAATCTAGCAAAAGCACAAATCCTTTTACAGAGGCTACCTTCCCAAAACTAAAAGCGGCAAGCAAAAATGTCCACATCTGAGAGAGGCTAGCTTGACAACAATACTAGCATTTCATTTTGAGTTGTTTAAAAAAAAAATGCTGTAGTATTTCTTCTCTTTGATAAATCTTGTCAAGGTAAATTTCAGCTTCTTGCACTGATTTTCATAGTGGACATCTGAACAATTTCATCATAGAAAATTAACCTCCTGTTTGATCTTCTCCACTAAGTAACCAATGAAAGGTAAGTTTTGGTTCAATGATAAAAACAAAACAATACAACCCTCCCCTAATAAACAAAAACACCTTAAAAAAATCTTTTCAAAATCATGGAAAAAACAACAACCCCTGCCCTCCTCCCCCTCAACTCCCTTTCACACATCTCTACAAATGCTTACAGGAAATCACTGCCTTCAAGGAGACCAACCTTGGTTTGAAAAAAAAGTTTGAGCTGAAAAACAGTTCTACTGCATGGTAACTCCAGTTAGACATTTATGCTTCAAGCAAGACTTACTATGCATTTAATACCAACCATATTAGTATGAAAAATATGTTTTAATAAAAATGATAATAGAGGTTTGTTTACTTTATGAAAGGTGATTCCTCATAGCAGTATTTAATATATTCAAATAATACGAGTGATTTAAAGAACTGAAGTCAACTTGAAAATTTACATGCTTCTCCACTGAAAGTCTGAGTTTAAAAAGTTTCAGACAGCTTTGTTTTTAGAAAAACCTGGGCACAATGTATTTAGAGGAATATAGATCTAGCTAGATCTATATTCCTCTAAATACATTGTGCCCAGGTTTTTCTAAAAACTAAGCTGTCTGAAACTTTTTAAACTCAGATTTGCAGAGATAGATAGATAGATAGATAGATAGATAGATAGATAGATAGATAGATAGATAGATAAGAATTTACTTAAACCCAAAGCAAGCAAATTTAGAACTAATGAATTTTCACAGTATTGCATTGAAACGTTAAGCAAGGGGACAACACCTTTTTCCATCTTTTTTTTTTTTGACCCACTGGAAGTATCAGGTTGAATAGTCATATGCTATCTTTCAGTCTCTCCAATTCTGGAACAGCAACTGTGCCCACTATAACTTATGTTTAATCTGTATTACAGGCCTGTTACCACCACAGCTCTGGTGACAGAGACCCCTCTGTGTCTAGACAGCTGTGTTAGCAAAGTTTTTTTTGCTGTTAATTACGCCAGTTCTCCTATGTAGAAGAAATGTTGCTGGCAGCAGCTTTCTTCTGCAGGAAAAGCTGCATACACACCCGGGTTCTCCCAATACAACCATTTGGCTAATAGACTGAAAGCCTTGAATAACTTTCCCAACACAGCTGTGCACAACTTCACAGTGTAGACAAGGCCCAGGAACAGGTTCAGGACTGCTCTAAAAACTTCCTGGCTGAAGCAGTTCCTTAGGGACTACAGCACTGCGCACAGATCTTGCAGTGTTGCCTTGTGGTTTAGCCCCCACCTCATTTGTGTTTTCCAGTCACCTCTTGCATACCCCTAAAAGAGGGGACATTGGGCAGAGAACAAGCTACATCAACTTTTTATCAATCAAGAGGAATCCTTAGCAAAATGGCAGAACCTGGGCTGTTTAAGTCCACTCTATTGAAGAGACAACTTACTCCTTCATTCCAACCCTGCTTTTTACTGTGACAATAATGATCAGCCACTAAGTCTTGTGACAGAAGAGGAATACTGGAGAGTTATACGGTTAAATGGACAAGCCATTTTTAAATTGCGATCATGACATGAGGCTGCAGTGTCAGCTTCTGACAAGTAAAATCTTCGATGTGGTTTCCACATACTTTCTGTAGCAGTTCATCTGTTTGACTACTTCCCTCAGACAATGCTTTTCATTATTCCCTGAGCCCTCACTGATTAAAATACAGCATTTTTACATAATTCCATTTTGTTTATACAGTGATTTTTACACCAATAATCAAGAGATGTCAAATGGGTAAATAAAGTAAGCTTTTGGTTCATTCTTTTTTGAAAACCTTACCAGGAAAAATAAGTGCTATGGTTATATGAAAAATGTAATCACCTTTAATGAACACCATTAAAGAGCAAGTGCAGGAGAAACATTAAAATAGAATAGAACTAAAAGCTGTACTGTTTCTGCTAGTCTGATCCTTTAGAAATGGAACCTTTACCTACATTACTAATTCCCCATCCCCCTTTATTTAAAATTGCTGACGCATTCTGACACCTCCAGAAACTATCATTATAGCAAACAGATATACCATAGTACGAGCCATACAATGAGAGTGCAACTATTTGCAATCTTCTATTTCCATTCTAGGGTTTTACCTAGCATCTGAATGCCTTCCATATAAAACTAGTAGTAACAGACCATTCATGGCTCTATTTCATTATGTTCACTGTTCCAAAAGTATCAAGAAAATTTCCAAGAAGGGAGAAAAAAAAATATAAAGAGTTAAAGATTAAGTTACTTTGTGTTGGTCAGCAGGAACACTTAGCCCAGGGTGTTTAATGTTGTACAAAGATCTACTAACTTTCACACTGTGATATAATGCAGACACCTTGACAGTTCTCAAATAATTTTACAAACCACTCTAGAAATAGTTTATGATCACTAAACATTCTTAAAGTTATCTCCTGATATCCTGATAAAATTCAAAAATAAAGTCAGTGCACATTAATCAGATTTAGTCCTTTTCTATTACTTGGGCTGTATTTGTAAGGATTTTATCCCTCGTCAGGGTAACGTTTGGCTCTGAAGAATCTCCCTGAGGTCCTTCCTAAGAACCAATGATCTTGTGTTAAGCCATTCTATCATCAGTGCTAAGGCTACATATTTGAACTTCTCTTTGGGCTTTTGATGGAAAGGGAGCTATGAAAATAGTTACAATTAACAGTAACTTTATGCCGTTCCACTCCTCTACTGTGGACAAAACCAACCTGGTTGTCATAAGTAAAAATATTTTCTAAAATGCAAGAGAAATAGCTACATTATAGTCTTGTACTAAGACTCAAACCTTCTAGTTTATTCAAGTACAGGAGGCTCTCAGGCCCATCCCTAAACTGTTATTTATAGAGAAAATTAATCTGTAGCCTGAATCCAGATCTTGGGATCTTCAACCAATACAAAGATGAAGCCAAGCCCAATAATGCTCTTGAAAAGATCAATATAGGGTAATATAGACCACTTATGGATAATTGTAAGAGATAGATTCTCCGTGATTATGAGAAAAGGAAAATTTTAAATCAGTATCAAATTAGTGGGAGCTGTTAAGTTTTCAAATTACAAAACATTTTCCCTGTAACTATTAGAAACCTGTGGCCTGTAATCTTGGGATTGATAGGAAAGCATATAAGAGGTAGGATTCAACATCAGCTTCTGAACCTTAAGTGATTTTTCAGAGGCTCAACAAATGAAACTGTAGTTTAAAATGTCTAAAGTAGTATTATTTGGTTAGCAACTACAATATTCAAACCAGTATCTAAAAATTCTTTTTTGGATAATCTGAGATCCACCTAAACACTGTTAACACTTAAATCCTTGAATATTCAAATGTAAAGCTCTACACAGTGTCTCCTGAATAAAGGCATAAAAACTTTGCTCCTCAGCTCATGTATTAAACAGTCCAACTCATGATGGGATTTCAATGCTGACAACAAAGTCTTGCATCCAGGATGCCACATTCAGTAACACTTGTGAAATCATAATGTTGTATTTAATATCCTACTCTTCAATAATAATGGTTGTCACAACAACATTAAATGACAGGAAAAGATGGATTTCAGCAGGAAGTATCAACAAAGACCATTTAAATTGCCTGTTTATTTTCAGATCCCTAAACATATTAAGCTATCCATAAAACACCCATTTGATTATAAATAGTATGTTTTTAATATCAAGGCAACATCATATCCTTTAACTCATGGATTGCTTAGATACAATAGGACTTGAACTCATAAATGCTAGGCAATCATAACTTATGCATTTTGACAGTGCGTTTCTTTCAAAGATTAATTTTGGGAAAACATCAAAGGATGTTTGACACTGGCAGGACAACATTAACAATTCAAACTAGTTTGAACATCCAACAAGCCATAAGAACTGAAACCAGAACATAACTTCATCATAGTTTATTCATATGACAAAACGGAGAAACATTTTAGTGCCCCGAGTGCACTTAGTTCTACTCCTGTGCTGTACCGTTTAATTATAGTGCTAAAGTTTAGGTAGCATGATTACTACAATGAGGGGCAATCTGTTCACATGATACTTGACTGGCAAGATTTATTTCCATAATATAAAAATTTGACTTCAACATTTTATTAATGCGTTTATTTTAAAGAGAATATAAAATACATGAAATATTATGAAGAGTACATACTACAAAAATGCTGTAATGTTTGGTAGAGGTACAAAAGGTTCATCTTAAATCTTATTTTACAGTCAGACAATTCCACATGTAGGAACACAGGCTGACTTCAGTACTATCAACATTTAGTAAAAGTCAAGCTTTATAAACTAGTTGGCTGTGTGAAAATGGCTACTGCCCCATTTCAATTTTTAAAAAAATTCTACCCTTGTTGGTAGTACAAAAAATATAGCTGTGGTACTAAAAAAAAAATAATTTAACTAGCTTCCCATTGAGCTATAAATTGCAAAACAGTTGGACTATCTGTTCTTTGGCACAGCTGAAAGTTAGAAAAACAAAATCTTTATTTACACACCAGGAACATTTGATCTTAAGTCACCGAGACAAAGAGGGGACTTACGAGGCCACTTCTACATGGCAAATCTTCAAAATGTAAGAATTTAATTCAAAATCTGGAATTTTGAATTACCTTTAAAATGTAGGTGGAAGCAGCTAAACAGGACGGTGAAGAGCCTTATCAGATATTTTCATTTTTGGATACTTATTTCAATTCTTCTTAGACTCAATTATTAACAAGGCTTATTAATGTGTATATCTGGAATAAATATTATTTTATTTCCTTTTTTAAACTATGTACTTCTAAGATACTTCTTCAGGATACTTTCAAAAATCAGATACAATTAGCAATGAAGAATCTATCATTCCCTTCCCTAGTCTCTTCAAAAAAGGTCTGGAAAAACAAAAAAATCGTTTCCAGAGCAACTGTTTCAATCTGCTCTTTGGAACATCTTGCTAGTAAGTGTCACAACCCAAAGTTGTGATTTTTTGTTTGTGTGCGCGCTTCGGCACCGCTAAATTATTTCCCGCCAATTTGTCGCTTTCTTTGCACGGTAGAGTTCTCTGCTGCAAGAGAGAACTCTGGTGCAACGGGGGATTTCCCGCCAGACTATGGCTTCTTTGCAGCATGCATCTCTTTCTTGCATCGTAGTGATACACGCTGTAAAGAAGTTCCCGCCATTTGTATTGGGATTCGCGCCATGTTATTGGCCGATTCCTAATTTAGGCACACGTGGCGATTGGCTTGCTAGCCGTACAAAAGGCTTGGGTAGTTTCCGCCCAAGTCAGAGGAGGGAGGACAGGAGAGATTCTGTGTGAAGATCTCCAAGCGCTGCGGACCCTCGCGGACCCGACGTGCCTCCCCTAAGCAGGCAATAGAACCGAGCCTACGGAGCTTTTGCTTCTCGCTTCTCCCCGTCGCCGAGCGCAATCCTAGATGTATCCCTTTCCTGTAACTTCGGACCCGCAGAGCCCAAGTAACTCCGGGGAAACTTTTCGAACCCAACTTTACCGGACCCGCGGAGCCTAGCAAACTCCATGGCAGCAATCGATTTGTAAGAGTCCTCCAACGAGGGTTCAAGCGGGAGCTGTGCCTGGAAACCTGTCCAGCCTACACCAATACCATCTTTGAGTGTAAGTAAACAATCTTTTCAATCAACCATTACGCCTCCGTAACTAATTCTAACTCGTGTGCGCTAAACTGCCCTGCGATTCTCTCCAACCCCGCGTGCCCAGGATGCTGGCCACAGCCTGTGTGCACCGAAGACGGGTCCGGTACGACCCCGGTTCACTCCTGGCTTGCCCATGGCGGCCAGAATGGGATCAGAATCACTGCCGCACATGGCGATGAGGGCGGGATCGGGGCCCAGCCCGCACAGTAAGGAACAAAGGATCAACACCACCGAACACCCAGCTTTTGCCAGAGTATTGGTAATTCTACTAGGTAAACTCAACCAATATGAAGAACACTGTTCAAACCACATGCTCCCACAGTAAGCATTTGGAAGCCAAGAAAGCAAGAGAGGACTCCTATTCTTATTCAAAGTCTCCCATCTTGTAACTGCTCTACTGCTTGATGTTCTAACTAGTGTTTTCAAGAGCTTTATCCCCACTGCATACCATTCTCTGCACTCTAATTCTTGAGGATTCAAATTTTAACCATCATTCCCTGACCTTGGTAATCCTAAACTAGAATTCTTATTAGCATTAGTCACCTACAACCCTCAACTTCCTTTACTAAAGGATTATTCACTTGTATAGGACTGAGACCTGAAGAAAGGTACTCTGCCCTTGAAAGCTTGTCTAAATCTCTCCTAATTATGCATTTGGTTAATAAAAGCTCTTTCACAAATCCTGAACCATCGTGACTACATCATCACTCCAACGGTATCAGTCATCTAGGAAACCCATTTGATCTTAACTCAAAGTCTCCCATGGAAAATCAACCTTTCAAGTTCAATGAATTGCAAAAGAATATCTTGGGTATTTTGAAACCCATTCATATACTCTTTAATTTTGAAAGTTTAAGTTATTTTATGGTTTTCTCATAACTCTCCAAACTTAAAAATGGTTGCCATCTCTGCAGGTTTCCTGTTTATCAATAAATCCAGCACCATTTTTCATTCCTATTATATGCTATCCTCCAGGAATATTCTTTTCAGCCATGGGACTTCTGATCCATAGGGTACCCTCTATTCTCAGAAACCTTTTAACTTTTGACCACTTATACAATGATCGATTGACAGGGAAGAATAAGCATAAGGAGAGATTTAAGTTCAAACTCTACAATAATTTCTAACAATTTTCTCAGTGATTTTTGGAATAACAATTATAAGACTACACTCATGTTTATTGCCCACTTAAATATCAGCCTTGTTTCACTGCAGTATGGGCCGTAGGTGTCAAATGCAAGTTTAATCACAGTAATATATACCCTAAAGAAAGAAAGACTGATAAAGGAATATAGGAAACAGCCATATGAATATATTAGTAGTTTAAAAAATTAGTTTAATGACAGACTTAAAAACATTTTACCAATTAGCAGGCAGTGACATGTTCTACTGCTCTGACAAGTGTCTTTGGACCAGAAATCACAATTGAAAAACACCCAATAATTAGCGAACAAGGTATTTTACCTTTGCACTAAATGGCTAGGTTTCCGTTACTCTCTGCCTGACTTTATAGCAAATGGTCATTTTAAAGGATAAAATGGTTGGAAAAAAAAAAAAATGAATCTTGCAGCCAATTCTGCTTTTCAGGAGGGGCTTTTTCTTTTAATACAATTTTTCATCAATTTGCTTGTATTCCAGCTCAGCTCATCTTGGGAGCCTTGATCAACAGTGTTATTTTGCCATTAAGTCAACTTCTGACATCTCAACTGCCTCATTTTAAGCACTCTGGATTTTATTCCCACTCATTCAGTTAACAGCAGTTAATTTCCAAAAACCCTACTTAATTTTCTACTGACTTCAGTGATAGAACTCACTAACTTCTGTGGTAGCTGAACTAAGTCAGTGCTGAGCATTTATGAAAATCCTAACTTTAATTCTAAGATTCAGTTTACTAAGCAGCTCAATTCAAAGTAAAGTGGGTAATAAAAAAAAAAAATCACATGATTTACACCTGTGCTAAACAGTACCAAGTCACTCAGCTCCTCAGATATTTTGCAATAGTTTAAAGATCCGTTTTGTTTCTTTACTCAGGTTGTTTCCTTTCATTCTCTTTCCTCTTTCTGTTCTTTTATTTAAAAAAAAAACCCCAAAATAAAACATCTACCGTCTTCCCTCCAAAAAAAACAAAAACCAAAACAAGACAAATGTTCTTTTGATTACATTTTGGAATATACTCCATATACAAAACTAGTTGCAAACCAAAGATTAACTGAACCCTAAGATCTGCAGGTATTTTTCCAACTCACTTTTAATGTTGAATAGTATGATCGCTACATTTTTTCCAACACCTTCCAAAAGTTAAAGTCTTTTATAAGCTGCAAATCATGCAACACAGTATTATGCTCAAATATATTACTTCTCCTGCATCCTCTGCAAGTGATTTGCAGAGCAGAGGTGTAAAGATGTGAAATGGGTAAGGGCTACAGATGGCTGAACAAGATACAGGTTACATAATCTTAACTCAATTTCCTGATTTGGAAAAAATTTTGTTTCATTTCAACTTTAGAAGTCTGTTTGGAATTTACCCAAGATGTAAGTTAGTAGGTAAGACACTGAGCATCAATTTATTTCATCTAGTTTAGTGCTGTTTTTTTAACCAAGAAGCATCATAAGTAATCAGAAGTCTCTGGTCCTGAAGACTGACAAGAAAAAAACATTGATAAGGGTAGGTGAATGACTTAACTGAGAAAGAGCACTGCAGAAATCAATGAAGCTTGGAGAGAAAACAGAGAAAATGGTATAGGGATCTCAAAGTAAAATACTAATGAAGGACTATGCAACTGAAGGAACATTTCTCCTTGGGTACTGAGACCTTAAGATGGGACACTAAGACAGGTGCAAGAAAGGGAAAGACAGTAGAAGTCTGGGAAAGAAAGGAGCTGGAATTTTGCATTAAAATGGGGAAAACAGCAAAAACAACACATCTTTTGGAGATGGAAGTACTTGGGATCTTCCAGTAGTACAAAAAACAATTGTTTAAATTTAGGATCCTGGATAGGAGAGAATTAAGTGATTGGACTACCCTTTGTTTAAAATGATCATGCAGATTGATGGCGTGAGTGAAAAAACAGGAAACAGCAACAACAACAAAACAGTGCAGCATGAGAAGAAACAACAATTGCACCATTAAACAAGGTGATATCTGAAAAATATAGAAGTGATTAAAATGAAAAAGTCTGACAAATTAAGACTTCGTAGCTATCTTTGCTCCTTCCCTTGAACCAAGATTGTGTTAACAAATCCTGTTTGATATAAAACAGATTTTTTGGATTAGTTATACATGGGTGTGTGGTATTATCACTGTCAGCATTAGAATCCAGATTAGTTCTGGTCCAAATTAGGGTTTGTTGGTTTTTTTTAACCAAATTGTTTCAATAGCTACACATGAATACATCTTTGCACGTGCCCAGAGCTTGTAGCTTCTGGAAGAAAGAATACATATGGTACTGCTGTTTGTAGAGTTCCTGAAATTTGCAATGCTTAAACATACCTAGACGACTTAACACAGCACTCTGGTCCAGTGCTCAGTAATCAAAAACATTTCTGGACAATGTATATGTAAAAGTAACTGCAAATGAAGGCAAAGTCTTTTAACATAACCTCTTGCATAATCCCAAGCCAAATTCAACAGTGACATGCGTGATGGTTTCAACTTCTCTGTTAAGTCTCTTAGTTAATCTGTGTGTAATAATACCAGATTAAAAATGGAACTCCCATTTGCAGAAGCTTAAGTAATTGATAACCTAAACTTCAAAATAGACATTTATTTCAAATTTATTCATAACCTCCTAAAATAATTCTTGTTTAATTTAAAAAAAAAAATTGAATTTTGCTCTAAATCCAAAGAAATTGCTTCCGTTGGCTTTCCTAAACATGTTCTTAGTGCATAGCTTTCTAAGCAGGTGCAATTTTTAAAATTAACGTCTAAAAGCATCTCCTGAGCAATACTGTAACATTAATTGAAAATGTTCTGCAGAAGATTAGTTTAGCATATACTGCTGTTCCTTGAAAAAACTTAGAAGTGCAAAAAATAACTTCATTCCCATCTCTTAAATGTTGCACTACATTATAAACCAGCTATAAAAGAGTACCGTTATCCATGACAGTTTCATATCAAGTATTTTAAACTCGCCTATGATCATTTTAAGCTACTGCACCCTGGGCAGCTCTTTTTATCAAGTGGAAGCGACTTAGCAACATTAATTTCCATAGAAGGAGAAAACTGCCTTAATTAAAAAACAAACAACAATAAAAAAAACAACCTCTTGTAACTGTATGCTCAAAGGAGTTTATACCTGGAAGAGCTGATGACTAAGGCAGTCTATGGAAAAAATAGCATACATAATACAGCAACAAAAGGGTTACATCTGTTGGGGAATGAGTGGGAAGAACTGCATTTGCCAGCAGAAATAGAATTAAGTCTGCTAGACTGACATGTCAGGAAGAACAGTTTATGAAACATTATTAAGTAACCCCTTCCAAGAGCTCAGCTTTGCAAAGCTTTATCTACTACTCAGTGCCAGAGGTTTTTTGTTGTTTTTTTTTTGGGGGGTGGGGGGGGGTGTTGATGAGTAAGTAGATTTATTTCATCATAGGAGATATGAGATTTGATTGCGTTTATCAGTTTGAATTTATGGAAGAGAGCAGTGTAGCAAGTCATGATGGGTTCTGCAACACCAGATGCTCATTCATTAGCTAACAGACCCATGACCCACTTCAGGCTTAAGTGTCATTACTGTATCATACATAAGAGTTAGCAAGGACTTAAACTGATAAAAAAAACCCTCTGGACCTTCCACTGAAGAAGTGTAGCTTTTACCACCCAGCTAAAAGGAAAAACCCCTAAGCTGTGGCGGTTCTGGTTCTTATTAAAGCTGAGGAGTTGATTCTATTCCATTACATTTAGAAAAGAAACTATGAAACTTATTTAGCATTTGAAACAGCTGGTATGCATAAGGTTTTAAACTCACTGCTGTTTAAGCTTTACATGGATAAGTTAAATTCAGGTGATAAGAAAGACTAAGAGCAGTAACATACATATATCCCCCCCCCCCCATTAAAACTGAGAATGTTTTTCACAATTGCTCCTTATTACACAACGATAATATTTTAGCTTAATGCCTATAATTCAAGTGAAAGTATTTCCCATTCAAAACTTGAAAGGGTTGAAAATGATCATAACTTCTTTATGACTGTGCTCTTGATTCATTCTCTCAAAACTGATCTAAGTGTATCACACTATCTACTTAAAACCTATGGTCATTGCCACCAACATGGTCTTTTCACTCTGTAAATTGTAGTATTCCTTCCCCCTGCATTTGATTATTGTTTACCTCATTGTTAAACAGGTTGCTATCCTTGCACAACACATTTATTGACATTTCCTGTCAAAATGTCACCATTCATTTTTTCCTAAATCATGTTAATATTAATTTGTAATTGTTTTACAAACAATCAAACCCAGATAATATCACTCCTCTTCATCACACTCCACCTATAATCACAACTTCTGTCACCAATGGCTAACTTCCATACATAATAATGCAAAACTTCTAATTACTCTCACTCAGGACACTGTCACAAACCAATCAAATTCAACATCTTAACTGATCATGACTGGATAAATTTACTGCTTAATGTCACTATTGAATGATGTTCTGAATCAGTACGCATACAAATATTAGCAAAATAATACACCTTCTTGAAGAAACATTGCAATAGGTTTTACTACACAGGGTAAGTTTTCAGGAGTATTTGTGAAATCCTTGAAAAGCCAAAAGAGTAAATAAAAGGGCAGAGATTGGGTGAAGTAAGTTGTGGTTCCAGGGGATGGTGGGGAGCCAGGCATAGACAGAAGGACTGGAGGGACTTAAGTTCTCCCAATTTTAATTGTGTGGTGATATAACCTCTCCCCCAATCAGTGAGTATATCACTTTTTAGCAGAGCATATTTTCAGGGTTTTTATTTCACTTCTTATGCTATAATTTTGTATTAGCTAATTACATAAATAAAAAAAGATACACAGAAGGAGTAGGGTATAAACCCTAACCCTTCTTAGTTTACAGCCATGACATCACCCTCTGAGATGCTATTTGAAAACAAGTCCATTGTGCAGACACTCAAGGAATGTGAACAAAAAGTTTTTTTTCCCCTTGTGGTCATCCTGTTCTGTTTCACGTGCAAGTCTCATTATTGTCACCTTAGTATCACAGGTTTCTGTCAGTTCCATGCATGTGATATTATCAGGGTTTGACTGTACATAATGCCAAATGCATCTTGAATCTTACTCTACCCTCATGTCACCTATTTTATAACTTGCTATACAACCCTAAACAACAGCTCCTTAACTTTTTTAGAATTGACATACACATGAAGATTTTTACAAATAGTGTATTACAGTCCCAGTATAATATTTAATTAGCAAGTATTCATTGTGATTGGAACTGTTGCAGAAGTCTAGTATATGGATTCCCAAAAGAGATGGTAGTTAGATACTAATGGAAGGAATGACATTTTGTCATTTGAAAGTTATAAAGTCTATGCAAACACTTAAACAAGAAACCTGGTAAAGTTGTTAAACTATTTAAGTCTTAATCTGTATTTCCCGGCATAAGTCAACTCAACACTGATCAGACCATAGAATGTTCATAGGAATAATAAGCATGACTTTTACTGACTCCTGTCCTAGAACACCCCTCCCCCCAGAAAATAATAAAAGTAACATGATATTAAGGTTACATATTCTCAAAGTAAGGAAGAAAATGTTAAAATCTGACAACTCTAAACTGGTTATACACGAGTTAACTATTGTATGCAAAGTATCATTTCCCCTAGATACACATAACAACTTAAAAATACTATGCTCACTATAATGCTCCATTAGCTCCAATGACACATGACAGTATTTTACCTCTTCTCCAAGATGGAACATTTTAGTTTTGTCAGCACACCTAAAAATCTCTTGAAAATGTATGTTCTCTTTTGGAGACCAACACACTGCCCAAAAGCAGTTCTAGAAACATGTTATTATACAGATCACTCAGATTTACTGACACAGTGTGGCTTCTGGTTCATGTTTAGTTAAGCATAAACTATTTTGTTTGGAGGCAACTTATTCTAATTCTTATTCCAGAATACTTTCAAATATTTTAAAACTTTTATTTCAAATAATATTTTGTGCAGAAAATTTGAGCTGACATGATACTGATCTGATTCAACTACCTCCGATTACTCAAATGAATACAATATCAACTGAACTCTCCCATAAACTACAAAAAGGTTTCCAAATAATTAATAGGGTAAGCGGTGGTGTTTTGTTTTGCTTTTTTGAAGAAATGTATGTCAAAGCAACTCTGAGATTTAATACTGAAATTTAATTTCAAATATATACATTTTTTCACTATGTATAAAACAAAATAGTCTGCTTTATATTCTTCTCATATTCAGTCTTCTGGACCTTGATGTATTAAAAATAACTTATTTTATATTAATCTAAAGTTTTTCCTTCAACTATATTTTAAATTGCATTTGAGAAATAAAGGTATATAAAAATCAATGTATAACACTTGCACAAGTAGAGTGGTTCCACATTCAATCTTTATCTTATGTTTACTCTATTCATTTGTGTGCTGTGTCTACCATGTGGTATTCCACACCTCACAGAATGAAAAAAAAAAAGATTAACACGGATTTACTACTATCTACCACATTTCCCATTATAATTTTAAATATGTATTTTATTTTTATTTTAAAAAAATTCAAGTCCCAAGCAACCTCTACATGGAAGTAGCTTCTCCTCCTCCTCAACTCACTTAACAGAAGCAAGTTTTCAACACAATTTCAACACACAATCCATGTCCAATAATGAATGATGTAATTTACCATTAAGTGACTGAAAGCTATTAAAGTCAGCTTGGCCTCTCTTAAAATGAAAGGACCCAATATATTCATAACTTACAGGGGACACTACCAGGAGTCTTCTATAAGTAGCTCTGCACATATTTGTTTCTGCAACACCTCTATTCATGTCATTAATATAAGCAGAAAAATAGGCTGATGCAAGGAGTATATGATTACCCATTATAACTCCTTAAGTATAATCAGTATGCAAGACTTAAAAAAAAAAAAAAAAAAAAAAAAAAAAAAAAAAAAATCAAACCCACACTTACATACAAGTACACTATTCAATCCTGACTTTGGCAATTTGTCTTGCAAGTGAACTTGTTCTTCAAGAAATTTTATAAATAAATAAAAAAAACAAAAAATCAGTAACAGATATTACTACTGGATACTACAAAACAAATATGAACTATACACTAAAGAGAACATTCTATTTCTATCAGAACTACACCTACATTACAGATGTTTAAGGATCAATGGAGTGGGACTGCACTACATCTTTTCAAAGCATCAAAACATTTTCCCCAAAAGCTAAGATGAGAAGATAAGATACCAAGGCACCTTCAGAGTGGCTTACATACTAACCTTTCTGTACTCCCAGGAGGGGAGGGGAATTCTCTTGAGGTGTTCTGTCAGGTTCCTGGGGAGGTACAACCATGGGAAGTGTATGCACCGGTACACGTGGAACCTTTAAAAAGATCAATTAAAAAAAAATTTTTTTTTTTAATTAAAAAAACCAAATTAAGAAAAAGATCATCTTGGTAAACGTTTAAAGGGTTAGGTTTCATTAATTAAACCAGAGGCATGCTTGCTAGCACACACACTATTCCACTTTGCCTCAAACTGTGCACTGCATGTTACCCATTCCAAATATACCATGTTCCTTAACACATACTATACCTCCCAATCTACTACTTCCAAATCAGTTATAGAATGCTTGTGCTGGGTCTGTAAATAATACCATCTAGAATCTCATGTCCAGAAAGACGAGAGAGAAATGTGGAGGCCCACACTATCCATTACACAAGTAAATTAGGCACACAGGAAACATTTGTTATCCACTACAAGACTATAACATTCAGGACAACATTAACAAACTGGTCTTCTTCACATTACCTGTAGAAGGGGTGAGTCACAGTAGGGAACTGCTGTATATTATTTTCTGTATGTTGGAATTTTAGTTCTGTTACTGACAGCTTAAAGCAATGGTGCCCAGCCTTTTTGCCTTGCGGGCCAGGTGGGCAATGCCAGATCCCTCCATGGGCTGGATCTAGGTTGGGAGTCACTTGTCTAGTATATACTACAGTTCACAGTCTCCAGTGTTTTATATAAGTAGCCTACCCAATTTTAAATAGTGAACATTGCCACTTCAAGTTATATTACAGCCAGGAAGCATGGAACATACTGCTCAATGAAACTTTGTAATGCACTGCATATCTATGTAACCAGTATAATTATACCACTGATGTAGTATTCGTGAAATTAAATTTACACACATGTATTATACATACATGCTCCTTACTGGAGTACTATATATGCAGTTTTTGAGCTATATGTTGTCAGCATCTCTTTTCTTAAAAGTTGGGATAGATGAGGGGACATGTCTGTAGTAGGAACTAAAAGAACATTGTTGGGATAATCCAGGAAGTAGGAAACCACGCGGTTGTCATTCTCGGTTCTTTTGTAGGCTGGGATTTTCCTAAAGTGTTCTGAGAATTAGGTGGCTAACTCATCAAAAACCCTAATCCATGGCTTCTTTATTTGAAAGCTTTCAGGTACATGTGCCCTTCCTCAGGCATAGGGGAATGCAAAGATTGTAAAAATTTATCCCAGGTAGAAATGAAAATTCATATTGTACAGGAGAGCTGGAGGGTGGTGTAATTTCTCCTGGTTGGAAAAGTTCATTTTATGCAAATTAGGCTCGGATAAAAATTGGAGCAGTCTTTTAGACCAACACAGCTACAAACTTTACCCCCAATTCAGGGCTTGGCACTCAATGACCCTCAGGCTAGTTCTGGCCCACAAAGAGGTCTGATATGAAAGAAGTTGATACCATGGGGCTATGCTGTGCCACACAGCCCTTCTGTACTACTTCCATCCACTGCATGCTCCACTGCTAGTAAGCTTATCCCTGATGTAGAAAAAAGGGTCAGGTATGTAGCAGCTGGGGGGAAGAAGGTGAAGGGAAAGGGGCAAAAGCCTGCCACCTGCAGGGACTGGAGCTGACCCATATCCTAGTTCTCTTAGGCCCTACTGAAAAATCCCAGGCAGATGCAACAGGATACCATTCACTGAATCTAAGATGCTAAATGGAAAAAGCAGAAATAAGACTAATGAAATAGTTAAGTAATTTTTAAAAAGTTACAGAAGAGTTTTATTTGTTATTGCAGAAATACCATACACTTTACCTGAGACTGATCCTGAGAAGGTGGCGTGAGCTGGGACATGTCGGTGGTAGGTACTGACAGAACATTGTTTGGATAATCCAGCAAGTAAGAAACCACATTCGTATGCCCACCCTTTGCAGCTTCTATGAGCATTGTTGAACCATCCTGGGATGATAGTTTGGAGAGAGAAAATGCAATGAGGTGAATTCTTCTGCACTCTGTATTATAAAAAATGCAGAGATTTGTCTATGCATTACAGTTTTTCAGCTTTACATTTATATCAAACATCAGCTACCCAGCAGTTTTAAATTGTATGTTAAAAAAAAAACAAACAATCATAAGAACTGCATAAATTGTCCTGAGTAATTTAATTTGAATACCTTGAGCCGATGAGTGGGGTCTGCCCCATGAGCCAGAAGGAGCTCAACTACTGCAAGGTGGCCTCCTGCACATGCCAGTGACACCACTGTATGATCATTATTAGCTGTAGCCCTATTAACGTTGGCACCTAGAAACAAAACATCTCAAGCAAAATTAGCAAGAATTTCTCATTTTTAAATTCCAAATGAAAACAAGGAAAAACCATCAGCTCTGGTGAATGTACATCTAAAAGAAAATGTCAGCTCCCAGGTGCATATTACATCTTAAGAACAGAACAGAGACAATTAAATTGCAAAAACAATTCACAAATTAAAGTGAATGATTTTAGATTAACTGCCTGTTTACATCTAGATTTCTAATCTTTTTTAAAAACACAGTAGCATTACACAAGGAGGGAATTCATATGCTTAAAATATTCAAACTACTTTTAGAAGGGGGTTTGTGTTTTGTTTTTTTTTTTGTATTCTAAGAAAAAAGAATCATTATTCTCTCCTAACATGGTGCTATTTTTTTCATTGCTTTTCCCCAGAATATACTGGGAAACACCTGATTGCAAGGTTTTAAAATAAAAAAAAATATGCAGGAAATATCTACCACATACCAAAAGTTTTGATTTACTAATCTATACAATTCAGTGGAAAGTAGACTCAGTAAAAATATTTTTGTACTCAAGTAATTAATTGCCTGCATAAGGCAAGGTGGTTGACATTAATCATTCTACGAAATATGAGTAGTTAAAATATGCCAACACAAACGTACTAGACAACACAAAAATAAAAACTCCAGGTACTATCCAGGGGTCAACAGCCTTCAACACATGTGCCAGAGCATGGCATGTGAAGCCATTTTACTTGGCACGCCACAGCTGGCCTGGACTCTGGACAGGTCTCTGCCATGAGCCATGAAGCCTGGGCCGCTCACAGCAGGGAGACTACAAACAGCTGCACCAGGGTCTGTGGAGCCCCAGCCCGGCTCATTACCAACAGCAGGTGCATGCATGTCTCAAGGTGGACATTGGGGAAGGGGCTGGGGCCAGGGATGCGCTGCCACAACAAGGATCAGGCCTCTCGCGGCTTCCCCACTATCTGCCCTGGCACACCAGCATCTTACAAGCCAAGGTGTCAGGGCCTTTTGGCACTCTGCCCAAAAATGTTGCCAGTCCCTGTGCTATATAAAAGCAGCATAAGTGACTAAAGTGACACTTGAGAATTTTAAAGTGGATACTAATATTTTACCTTTGCTAATGAGAAATTGTACAGTGCATAAGTGACCAGCTCTTGCAGCCTTCATTAGTGGTGTCCTTCCACCTTCAGATTCATGTTCCTGTTACAAAGATGCATAAAAAATACTGTAAGTACTGGAAAATATATTGTAACCAACAACCTTTGTAGCTGAAATTCTGTTTAATGGATGAATAGATCTAAAATTATGTTTATATTGCCTAGACTGTTTTGAAAACTCCACCAGTATATTTTCATTCAGTTGCTTAAAAAGGTCCCAGTACACACACCTAAGTAGCAAGTGACATTTGTCAATGTAAGCTATTGAGATCACATCACCACTCTACTGATATTACTAGAAAATTTCCTAGTCTACACATAACACTACTTTACCTCCTGCCTCTAAAGCACTGGTTCTCAACTGGGCTGCCACAAAAACCTGCCAGGGTTGCTGAGACACCAGCACCTCCATTGCCTCGCACACCTCCATTTTCAGAAGGCATGTCTGAGACTAAATGAGAAGTGCTTGTCTGCCTTACATTATGTATGCAGGTGTGTCATTTCTGTTTCAGCTCTTCCAGGTTCAGCTCTAATATGCTCCCCCAAACAGAGGCATGCAGGGCAGTTCTACTGGGTAGCAGAAGCATGTCTCTCCAAGTTGCTGCTGCAAGCTGCCATTTTACCACAAGGGTGTAAAGGGTGATGCTGAAGTAAGAAGAATTTTTTTGTCCCAAATCACCACATGGGAGTTAGCAAATCATTCTGATCTTAGCAATCAAATGTTTTGAAAAGATCACCACCCACAGAAAAAATTATATCAAGTTTCCACAAGAGCCATAATATGAGGGTTTTGGGGTAGGGCAGGGATTTCTGTTGACAAAAAATTATAGAACAAGGGAGCTGGAAAGTTAGAAGGATAATCTGAATTTCAATGGTGACCTATCAGATATGGTTTACCAAAACAAAAGCATAAGATAAAAAGTACAAATAGAAGCACACATGGTAGGGCTGTGAGAAACAGCACCGTTCCATTTCTACTTCTGTTTTGCCATTTTGAAGGGATAGTGTTTCATTTCAAAGCGCTGTTCCATTTTGTTTTGTCAAAACTATTTTGCCGTTTCAACAAGTTTTCCCGTTTCGCCCATAGACTATAATGGGGAACGATGAAAATGCCTGTGTGTCATTTCTTGCCTGATTCGGATGAAAATTGCAGGGATGGTAGCACCTTCTGAGGGCATGACGCCACCTGCCAAGATTTAAGGAGATAGGTGCAGGGGTTTCTGGGAAACTGCACCTCAAACTGCTAAAAGTAAAATTCATATCATTTGCCAGCACCAGGTCTAGGGGCCTATGCCTCCAGGAGGGCTGTGCTGGACTCTTCCAGGGGTGCGGGCCCTCCGGATCTGTGCATGGGATGACAGTAGGCTGCTGCTACTGCCTGGGACTGGCACTGGGTGCAGCCTGCACCCAGAAGCAGGAAAACTGTTGCCTCCACTGGCTCCAGGCAGGAGTGGCAGCCTTCTGTCATCCCACACACAGATCTGGGGGGCTGCACCCCCGGGAACAGCAGGCAATGCTAGGAGGGCAAGTTGAGCTCCATGGGGCTGGTGGAGCCACTCAGAGCAGCCCTGGCTCTCCCCACCTCCAGGCTGCACTGCAAGCGGCTCCACCGGCCCTACTGAGCTCAGCCCAGCAGTGGGAGAGCCAGTGGTGGAGCCACTTGGAGCACAACCCTGGCGAGCACAGCCTGGTGGCAGGAGGCTCAGGAGAGCTACTGGCCAGGGCTGCGCTCCGAGCAGCTCTGCCACTGGTGCTCCTGCCACCAGGCTGAGCTCTGTGGGGCTGGCAGAGCCACTCCAAGCGCAGCCCTGGCTCTCCCCCGCCTCCCATCACTGGGCTGCTTTGAAACGTTTTGAGTGCCTTCATTTCATTTCAAAGCTGTTTCCAAGTCTTTTGTTTCATTTCAATTTTGCTGTTTTAAAGCTCAAAACACAGCGAAACAGCTTCGAAACTAAACACCCATCAAAATTTCGCACAGCCCTGGTAAGTGGCACAGAAGATTTTACAATAGAAACAACGATGACAACTTCTGAACATTGCATCCTTTCAGTTTTCAACAACCATTTCTATCTGAACCAATAGAAGTCAGAGGAAAAGCAGCAGCATGTTGTATATGAAATAATTAACACTACAAAGGATGCAGAGGAACAACAAGCAATTACTCCACGACAGCAAAAGAAACAAGTGTCATGTCAATGAAAGCATCTCCACTTGTCTCTCAAAATAAATTTAAATTAAATTAAATACTTCATAAGAAAATAATTTCTAATTTAATTTTTCCCTTGCAATTGCATTAACATATGGCAGTGAAAATGTATTAATATATTAAGACTGCAACTTATTCCTTGTACTATTTATCAATGCTGAAGGATTAATACTACATCTGTCAGAGCAAATCAACTTCTCTCCCACAATAAATCTAAGCATTCAGTTGACTGATGGCATTGTGCACCCCCCCTTGGCATGTTTTGGCCATCTAGCTAAAAATAATCCTTTGGTTATGAATTTGAGAAGAAATCTTTGGCACTAATGAACGATCAAACCTGCTAAGCAAGTCAGTGGCCCAAAAAGAGACACTATGATATTATGGAGATCAAACCGATAAAGTCCGCCTTTCACCATTTGGAAAGGTACCCAGACACAGACTTTTCTTATAAAACTTCTATTGGAGACTATTTGAAGAGGCAGATTTATTCTGTGCACTGAACTCTTAATTCACTTACTTTATTCAGTGATAAATGTTGTGTTAGGGAAAATATTTAGTCTATTAAGCTGTGTAAATAACATGTAGTTAGAGACTTAATTCCTTTAAACCAGCCGTGTCAAACTTACTTTGTGCCATGGGCCAGATCCAGAAAGCAGGGATCCTTCAGGGCTGGATCCAGCCCAGTGCACACAGCAGCAGCAGTTCCAGTTCTGACCTGATGCAGCAGTGGCAGTTTTGGCTCCAACCCAAGGCACACAATGCAGCTCCAGCTCTTGCTGTGTGCCCCGTGACCATGGCAGCAACTCCAGCATGGGGCCAGCAACTGAGGAGGTAGGGCTGTGACTAGTAACAAGTGAAGCAACTGGAGGGCAACCATCCTCACTTGCTCTCCTGCTGCTGACTGCCATGCCCACCAAAGCTCAAGACCCTGGGATTCTATGACAAGCCATTCCCCCTCTCTGCCCCCACGCTTCTGGTGAAGCGCTGGATTCTCAGCATGCTGGATAGAGCAGCTTCACAGACCAAATCTGGTCCATGGGCCATACGTTTGACACCTCTGCTCTAGACCAGGAATTTGGAGAAGCTGGAGGGCATGTCTATGGAGGGGTGTAGCCAGCTGCAAAATTGGCTTTGTGCTGCTTAGCTCTGCATCCCCATGGAACCCTGACACTTGGCCCTGCCACCACCCCCATATTTACCACTACTGTCCCTGGTACCTGTTGGATTCACTGCAGCTGCTGGCCCCACAGACCTGGCCTGAGAAGAGCCCTGTGGTCCAGATCCAGTTCAAGGTCCATGGTGAGTTTGACAGCCCTAATCCAGACCAATGGTTCCCAACCTCATTAAGTCTCAAGCCACCCCTCGGAAGATGCCAGCTCTTATCTTTTACTCATTTTTTCACTATGTAAAAATAAGAGCACGATTCTATTGCAAAGAACTCAGAAAGATGACAACAGGTTAGAAATTTTTTGACACTGAATTCCTATTGGAAATGTCTAGGTTTGACTTGTGAATCATATGCATTTCCATCCCTGTGACATTCTTTAAAAAGATCTTGTGGCACCCCAGGGTGCCATGACACCCTGGCTGAGAACTACTGCTCTAGACTGAAATTAAGTGAAGTGAACTATTAGAACAAACTGGGTTCTATCCTTCAAAGGATTTCTACATCTCAATAAGAGAGTCAAACTGGAGGTTCTATGTAGCTTATTGTGCAAAAATCTTTTTAAAAGAAAAGAAGAAAGAGAATCAAGGTAATATGTGCACTCTGTGTGAACATGAAAAAAACCCAACAAACGTTGAGCCTTAAGCTTTGAAAAAGTTTGTTTTGGTGTCGTGGCCACTAATTTTCCCTTTCTTCACCTACCGAGATACAGATGATATGTAGCCAGTTGCTGCTACCTTCCCACACACAGTACCATATACAGATAGGTTTGAAAGAAAATACTTCCGAGGCAAAGCACTTTTTAAATAATTTAAATTTTACTGCTTGAGCAAAATGCATACTACGGTCCCAAACCAAAATTTCCAGAAAGAGAGAAAAAAGTCAGAAGTAATATTGGCTCAGCTTGTTTATCTTAAAAACAATTAGTTTTCTTTGCCTGTCCAATCCCTGACTTCATCTTTGAAACATCCAAATGTGCTGAAGATTCCACTGGTTTGTGAATGATACCTCTTCTGAAATGGAACACAAACTACCCACTACCTACACAGAGCAAGTGTTCTTATATCCAATAACTTCTAGATAATTTGTGCTTGGAGTAACAGACATGGACTACTAGAGGAAGTAGGTATATAAATCACAGAATAGTTTCAATTACTACAGCTCTATAATTTAATTTACTATGATACCAGGCCTGAATGTTTGGAGCCATAAAGTAACCTACAGAATGAATCCTAATGTCATAGAGGTGATTTTTTCAGGTTACAAAACCAAACTTTCACTTAACACCAATAAATAAATTCTTCCCAGCTAAATAGATATGGAAACAGCATATGGAAGAGGAGATGTCTTCTGAAGTGCTTGATGGGAACCCCAAGTATATAATGTAGAAAACAAAAAGATAAAGTTTCTTAAGAATTTCACTGGAAAAAGGCCAAGAAAAGGTTTTTTTTTCTTTTGCTCTTAAGTGAGAAACAGCAAGAATCCAATATGTGTGTACACAAGACAATGAGATGAGGGATTTCACAGGCATCAGAAATATTGGACCCTGCAAATTTGTCCTGAAATACAAGCTCAAAGGATATAAAAATAAGATTTGTGAAACTGCTTACTACTACATTAGACATACATTTTCCATTTGAGATAAAGACAAGGCAGGGCAATAACATAAGGGACACTTCTAGGAGAGATGAATCTTGTGGTTCTGAAAGGCCTTGTTGCAACATCAGCTCTACTCACTAGACGGTGGGCCAAAGAAGGTAGCATGGCCCAATTCTCAGTAAAAACCATTCACAAGACTCCTGAATGTAGTTTATTTTATATTTCAAATTGTTTTCATTACCAATTTGCTCATGAACCAAAAAGGCTTTAGCATGACCACATATATTGGGAAATGTGTTTTCATTTAAGTTTTCATGCATATGCTTATAAACTACTCTTAGCAAGAAAATTGCACATACTGAATGTTTTAATCCAACATCTATAAACTATTTTAATATTTGTGGTATAAGGCACCATTAAGACAGATACAAAGAGGTGAGTACAATAAGATTAGACAATCTCTGAAAAAGAATTTTGTGCACACGCTAAAATCACTTCATTTACCATAGACTGCAGAATGCATCAGTATATCAGCAACTGAAGCCTACAATTTATACAAGGTGAAACTCGTGTTACAAACAGACCATACAGCTGAACAATAAGTTTCTAAGAATTAAATGATTCAAAATAGGAAAGATGGCTGTCCCATTGTTTCTTTCCATAGCTAGACTATGCTATGGCATTCCCAACTGGGATGAAAAAAATCTTAAGTTATTGGTGACTGAGCAGAAGTCTTTTAGCCAACTGGTGCTTTATGGAAATGTCAAATAGTATTTTACAGGAAACAATTAGGGCCACTGACAGACGTGAAAAAAACCCAAAAACTTTCTTTACTGAAAGAGAAAGCATGTCAGTTTGACCTGGCTTGCCCAATGTCTGTATAGATCATGCACTTCAGCAGGACTTTTTGGTGCTTTTATCTAATAGCTATTAGCTAGATAAAAGCATCAAAAAGCCCTGCTGAAGCACATGATCTACATAGATATTGGGCATGCTGGGTCAAACTGATGCAATGCCTCTTCAGGGCATGCACTGAGCTTGATGCGGGGGTGTCCCAATCTGAAAGTAAAGCGCTGATTTTTTTCTCCACATCTGTAAGCAGCCTTAATGACTACTAAAGTCTTGTCTATAGTAAAAGTTTTATGAGAATTCAGGTATCACGCAATTGAAGATATAAAAGATTTATGAACAACAAATCTGTGGAGTAGGCAGGTTTTTATACTGTTACAGCCAGATGTATGGTATGCATCAACTAAAGACTATACAGACTTCCCAGCCTAGTTCAGGCATAGGGAGTCAGAGCTACTTTGAACTAGATCCCCTGGAAATGATGTGTATGTTTAGGCTTGAACTGTGCAAGACAACTTAGGTACAACTTGATACAGTTTGAGAAGCTGATGTATTACTGAGAGAAGCTCCAAATGAGGCAAATATAGATAAATCGGGCTTACTGCTTTCAAGTGTACAATGACTACTTCGATTACCTTTATCTTTGATATTAAGCCCTCAGTTTCTTAGATCACATATAAAAAGAGTTTTTGCATGAAATAGTTAAAGCCAATGTAAAGTTAAAAAATAAAATATCGATATATATATCTATCTTAGACCAGCTAGTTATTGGCATGTTCAATACTGGACTGTAGGTACATTATAACAGTTATTCCTAGATGAATAAAGAAAATGATCTCTTAATAAAGCAAACAGACTACCGCACTTAAAAAAAAAAAATGAAAAAAAAAAAAATCACAGTTTGAATGTTTGGGACATGCTTGTATACTTAACAGATGCAGCATACGATTTTTTTTTTTTTTTTTAAACAAGGAACAAAACCACGTTTCTTTTGAATTCTTTTGTAATAAGCCTCTCAGTTTCAATGGGTTCTAATACCTTCAATTAAATTAAACTCAAATCCTTTAAAAAGTATCTAGTTCAATGTACTGTTCCAAAGAATTTCTAGGTAAAGTCAATTTGACTACTTCTCATCCCATCAAATTTTCAACAGAAAAACAAATTAAATTCTAATGAATTTGGTCCTCTTTATATATTTCTTAAGACTTGAACTCTGATCACAAAATTCAATGCTATGAAAACCATTGTGGTATCCTTTACAAACAAATCTGAGGTACAAGAATTTCTGAATAATCTTAAACCCAAATGGATTTTTGGTTTTACATGAATAGTTAAAGATCAAAAGAACTTATGGTGATGTGATGCCATCGTTTATCATACACCGAGTCCTGCCACTCCTACCTTTGGAAAGCAGCCGAGATGAAGTAACGCTTTCCCTTATTTGGAAGAGTGGGGTTGTAATTAAGAAATTAAATGATCAAAAAACCCAGTGGTTCGCAGAAAAAAAATGGAAGTAGAGCACAAAGATCTTCTATGCTACCCAGAAAGTCCTTGCACCTCTGTTGAAATCTAGGTGCCTCAAGCCATGCTTGATGTGAGCATCTCTTCTCGAGGTTGTAGCTTACAAGCATCAAAGGCCAACCTCACCTGATGCTTGGCCGTCTCTATGCCCTCCAAAATAGTCTTCTTTAAGTCCTCCTGCTTGTCCTGCGGAAGGAAAAAGAAGAACTCACGGATCTTATTCTGCAAATAAAATTCATGTTGGCCATGAAGACCTGGAAACTACAATTTCAACTGGCCAGCACTATCAGCTGAAACTATTTTTAGAAGAATTTTATTTTGTTGGAATTTGCAAGGAGAGCACAGTAATTAACTGTAAGATGCATTCCTCACCATCATGACCTCAACCTAAACCACCCAAGACTCTTAAGGAGTGTGGAAGTTACACATGGCAACCTTGGAAATTAAATACCAGATGGGGTTTTCTTCTTCACTCCCAGCAGGAAAGAGAGGGGCTTGCTGCACATTCTGTAACACCTCAGTAAGGCCAAGCAGAACAACCAGAAGGCAATGGCTGCAAGAATTTAGTTTCAGTGTCCTTTGTAGGTTTTTTGTGAAGATGGACAACTTGAACAATCTCACTACTAGACTTGCTACTAATCACTTTCCCCAGATTTTCCACACAACAGAGGGAAGCAGACTGATTTTCCTTACAACGTCATGCAAATCCTCAATTGCAACTCCCAAAATATTAGCACGTATTCAGCACCAACTTAAGCACATAGGTTAAGCGTTCAGTATGTTATGCATTCAAGGAAAACTGAGGTTCTAATTACAGTTTTGTTACTGTGCAAGGGAAATTTGTAGTGTTATCAACTGGAGGCAAAAAGGAAGATCCCTGTGATGAAGAATTTATCACTCACTGAGAAGTGTGTTGTTTAAGCAGTAGGATACAATCAAGATACGTCCATTGCCTGGAATTTCCTTGCTTCTTAGAGTACAAGTTGCATGAATAATCAGTCTGATTCTTTTAAGAAAAGTTCTTTATAGAATTTCCAGCAAGTTTAGAAGGATTTAGAGGAGCATAACTATCTGAGATAAGGGGCCTTTATGGGTGCCTACTCAGGTACAACAGTACCCACATTCCTAATGTACATCAGACCTCTCTAGTATTGCGTGAATCATCAGACAGTGCCTCAGAAACTGCAGCTCAACCTACCTCAGAATACCCACAGCTACAGAACTGTTTGCCACAGTTTCCCAGCTGAGTGATGTCCACATTAGAAACTCTTCTAAATGTTCAGTTGCAAAGATATCTTAGTTAACAATTTTCCTTAAGGGCAAAAAATGACTTTGGTTCCAATGGAACGAAAGAAGTCACTTCATCTTTTCATCCACCACCCTCTAGCAGGTCATGCAAAGTTAAGGTAATGCACTCTTATCAGTTTAGCAGGATTTCTAGAAGTTAAGTATACTTAGTATTTAAAAGTTGGAAAAGATATATCCTGGTTCATAAACCAAGAGAATAATTTGCATGACAATTAATATACTCTCTCAGGTTCTACCCATTCCAGAACAGGCACACTTAAGATTTAAACACCTGACAGATTATGTAGGAAGTCCCCAATTAGGTACTTAAAGTTAAAAGGCAAGATGCAAACTGTAGTTATCACTAGAGCTTTCTCTCAAAACTTTTACAGACAGCTTAACACTTTAAGAGTCATATGCAAGTAGAACCTGGTTCAACTGCCACTATGGAAGACAGTATTTTTCCATTATGAGTAAGACAGAGAAGGAATTAGTAGCAAGTCACTCTTACAATGAGAGGGTTCATTTTGAAAGCTAAACATGCAGCTTTTGTAGCATACTGGAAGAATGGAATCCTGGAACCAATGCATGTACACTATACCACTGAGGAAGTTACTTAAGGTACATGTCCCAAGAGGCAGGAAGTAGCTGTAGGACTCCACTGGTTTCAACATCCGCTAAGCCATTTTAAAGTCGTCATTAGGTCTTGCTGCAATGTCTACTTGTGGACTGGTGAGAGATGAAAGCACTCCAAAAGCCAAGTGTGCTTTGATCTTCTGAAGCAGGCACTGGAAGTAGTTACTTCGCTTTATAGCTTTCACAATTAGCTTAGGTTATCAGCTACACAGCTAATATGCAATAACTTCTGCATCTCAGGTGTTCCTGCCTTGTAGAGAGTAAGGGCTGATGTAGGCTATTTTTGAGTGGGCTAAGGGAAGCTGCCTCAGAACAGGGGTCATCTGCCTAACGCAGTCCTGCCAGCAATAACCACATATTGTCAACACTCCTGCTCCATAGGTCTAGCATTGCTTTCCAATTTTGCCATAGCTGCAGCTATTAAAAACCAAAAACACAAAAATCCCAAACACCCTTTGCTCAAAATAAAATAATGGACATGAGAGAGGGGTACATTTCTGAATGAGTTAGTCAATAAGGTGCACATATCCCCTGGCACTAACGGACAAAAAATAGTTCAGAGCAGAGGCCCAAACTAAATGTCCCTGCAAGTAGTAGAAGGCAAATTGAAATACTGAAAAGAGAAATTAAAAAGGGCTCAAATGGATTATGCTTAGGGGCAACCAACATGGGTTCATTAGAGGCAGGTGCTGTCAGACCAACCTGGTGGCCTTATGTGATCAGGTCACAAAATCCTTAGACGCAGGGGTAGCAGTGGACGTAGTCTTTCTGGATTTCAGGAAGGCCTTCGACACTGTCTCTCACCCCATTCTCATTAAAAAACTAGGGGACTGCGGCGTCAACATCTACACAGTCAAATGGGTCGCTAACTGGCTGCAGGGCCGCACCCAGAGAGTGGTGGTTGATGGGTCATTTTTCGACCTGGAGGGATGTGGGCAGTGGGGTCCCCCAGGGCTCGGTCCTCAGACACGCACTGTTCAACATCTTCATCAGTGACTTGGACAAGGGGGTAAAAAGCACCCTGTTCAAATTTGCTGACGACACTAACATGTGGGGGGATGTGGGCACGCTAGAAGGGAGGAATAGGCTGTAATCAGACCTAGACAGGTTACAGGGGTGGGTGGATGAGAACAGGATGGGTTTCAACACTGACAAGTGCAGGATACTGCACCTGGGGAGGAAGAACCAGCAGCATACCTACAGGCTGAGGAACTCCCTTCTCGTCAGCGCAGAGACAGAAAAGGATCTTGGAATCATTATTGATGCCAAAATGAACATGGGCCAACAGTGTGGCGACACAGTCAGGAAGGCCAACCGTACCTTGTCATGCATCCACAGATGCATCTCGAGCAGGTCCAAGGAGGTGATCCTCCTCCTCTATGCGGCACTGGTCAGGCTGCAGTTGGAGTACTGTGTTCAGTTCTGGGCGCCACGCTTCAGGAGGGATGTGGACAGCATTGAGAGGGTCCAGAGGAGGGCCACCCACGTGATCAGGGGCAGCAGGGCAGGCCCTACAAGGAGAGACTAAGGGGACCTGAGCCTGTTCAGCCTACACAAAAGAAGGCTGAGAGGAGATCTGGTGGCCACCTACAAACTTGCCAAGGGGGACCAGCAGGCAATGGGAGAGTCCCTGTTCCCCCGACCACTACCGGGAGTAACAAGGAATAACGGTCACAAGCTGGCAGAGGGTAGATTTAGGCTAGATATCAGGAGGCGCTACTTCACTCTCAGGGCAGCTAGGATCTGGAACCAACTTTCAAGAGAAGTGGTGCTGGCTCCTACCCCAGGGGTCTTAAGAGGAGGTTAGACGAACACCTTGCTGGGGTCGTTTGACCCCAGTACTTTTTCTGCCATGGCAGTGGGTTGAACTTTATAATCTGCTCAGGTCCCTTCCGACCCTACCAACTATGAATGGAGACTGCTGGAAACTTCTCTTACTACTGGCTGTTTCCTACAACCACAGAAAAAAAATTTATTTGGAACCTGAGCTGGGCATAGACAGTACACAGAAAATCCACTCAGTAAAATTAAAACATCTTAAAATCAAAGTTGATACTGGTCAACTTTACACAGACGCAGACTAACAGAATTTCCCAAACACCACTGCTCCAGACCTTAATAGAGAATCTAAGATTAAGCTGCATCTTTCCATTTTAAAAGTACGTTTTCGAAGAAATATTGTATTGAAATGGTTCACAAAGAAAAATGTTCAGAGCTACATCTGGATAGACTAAAGGAAGAACAAGCAGGAAAGCAACAAGGTCAGGGAGATAGAAGTTATGGTAGTTAAGATGAAAGGACCAAGAAAACTAAACAGAAGACGTGAAGGTAAAAAACTGGTGATATTATATGGGAAAAACTGATGGATTGGTGACAGCCTGGGATATGTGTGGTGAGGGAGCAGGACAGAGTAGCTGAATATGGCATTTAAGGCTGAAGAGCCTAGATGACAAGAAGACAGTGTAATTAATTGACACAGAAGCTAAAGATTAAGAGTTAATATTAAAAGAAAGTTGCAATGGAGGTTTTTGAGAAACTATATTCAAGAAAGGTTATGATATACTCCAATTACAGTAATTAGGAAACAAAAAATTAGGAAAATTCTTATTATTGGTGTTGATGGCAAGACATCCAGATTCAACTTGTAGAGAGATGGTGAGTTTATTAAAAACTGATGACACATCTAGTAATAAGCCAAAGTAACAAGGAAGTCAGAAGTTCAACTCAAGGGAACTGCTGAGAGGCTCAAAGTAGTAGTGTAAGTGTTTTTTGTGTTCCAAACAGAATATATACAATCAAGCTGACATCTCAGTAGTGAAGTCTGTCTTGCGTCTCTCTGGCCCAGTCTGGACAGGCAAAGAAATACATGACAACCATACTAGCCAATTATTTGACTATAACTGCACTATTATCAAATAGCCTTGATCACACACCCCCTTGGAAAATGAATATTAACGTTTTCTAAATTTGTTAAGATGGTGCACTTCTTTGCCCTTTAAATTTGCCCTAGGTGAATTTTAAATCCTGTGATAAAAGTAACTGATTTTAAAAAACTTCTTTCTTTATGCAAATTGATGACAAGATGATTACAATGCTTTCACAACAGTCTGCTTTTTGTCTAGCCTACAGCTGGTCATTACCAATAGCAACTTTTTATTTGAAGAGTTACTATCAGTCTTCTTGGTGCCTGTTTTCATTCCGATCTACAAGTTGTTACATGCATGCATCTGAAAATATACTTTTCCTTTAAAAATGCATTAGCTTCTGAACAGTGAGAAGATGACGCAAACCATGATTATTGCCCTGCATGCCTCATTCATACCTATCTACAAAAAAAAATTAAGTGGAAAATACAGAAGATGACTAAAGACTTTTCTGAAAATTTGTTAATAGCATCTGAAACAGGTTTGTTTCTAAGAAATGTACATTATGAAAGCTGTTGATTTTTGAGCAGACTTTCAAAAACACTTCATGATTTTGAAACGTCTCACAGTGAATAATGGGCCATCATTAAGCCTTAGATTAAGCAAATACTTTTCACATTTTTTAAGGGAAAAACAGTAGGACAACCTTGCCAGACACCTTTGTGCAGCCATAAAAATTTTTATAGCAATATGAAGCAAAAGCAAACAAGCAGTCTTCCATGCCCTTTGTCATATCATAAATGCCAAAATTTGAGGCCACGACAAAATGCAGTATTAATTTGTGCTGCTATTTTGTGGCTGATATCCATTTGTTTTAAGGTGGGAGACAGCAGGTAGTCTGGAGCTGCCCATGCTCTCCAGGCACCCCAGGTAAGCACTCCTGGGGTTTCTGGGGCCCAAACCTATATGTCCCAAGAATTGCCCCATCAATTCCTGGGGCATGTAGGATCAGGCCCCTGAAGCTCTGGGAGTGCTTCCCTTACGAAGGCATGCCCTAAGGATTCCGATTTGGGGTATATAAAACTCTGCAAGCATGGAATCCCCCATTTGCAGAGGTGCACCCTGAGTGCTGTCTTGCAGGACTGGGCCTCCAAGGTGGCAAGGCCCTGAGCCTGTGGGATAACAGGGAACACTGGTTACTTATGCTCAATGAAGTAGATCCGTTGTGTTGAGACACCTCCCAGCTCAGCTGATCTACATCATTTAGCAACATCTGTGTATAGCCTAAAAAGTAATTAACGTGTAATTTCCTTTGTGGGAGAGAAAAAGGACAATGATTTCCAGGTCTTTAATGAGAAATTTTCATTTGCAACTGCTGAGAGAAAAATGTGAGGCCTACAAGCAAGAACTGAGGTAGTTTGAAACTGCAGCAACTCTCAGCAGCTCATCAATGCAGTATCACAACCATGATTTTAACACAGGATTTCTAAAGCCTCATTTAAAAATGTTACCATCTTGTATACCAACATCCCACACCAGGATGACACCCAAGCCTGCCTTGCATATTTACAGGAGGAATATTACAACTCAGAGTACAAACCTAAAGATAGTTCTGAACTTATACACTTCATCCCCATACGCAACAAACTTAACTTTCAAAAACCAACACTTTCACCAGATAATGGGCACAGCTACGGGCACCAAAATGACCCCACAATATGTCAACCTTTTTATGAGCCACCTGGAAGAAGAGTTCCTCAAGGACTACACCATCAAACCCATACTATACTTAAGATGCATCAAGGACACTTTCATCATTTGAACTGAAAGAAATCAATCAGAGATTGCAGGTTATCACAAATTCAATAATCATCACCCCTCCCCATCAGACTCTCTCTTGAATACTCCAGCACCAACACTTCCTTTTTAGACACTATGATCACTATCCAGAATGGTAAAATACAAACCACCATATACAAGAAACCCATGGACCAACTACACAGAACCAGCAATCGCCCTAAACACACCAAGAAAGCTGTAATATACAGCCAAGCCCTCCAATAGCACTGAATTTGCACTGAGAAGAACACCCATCACATCACCTCACAAATATCAAAAGCGCTTTCACCCAACAAGGACACTCCTCCAGAGAGAGAGTGCATGCACTTTTGAAAGAGCCACTTAAATACTATGTGAAGAACTGCTGCAGTATAGAAAGAAAATCCCCATGAATCGCACACCATTAGTTATGACATATCACCCCCTCCCTAGAACCTATGCGGAAAATCCACAAGCAACTACAACCCATACTAGAAAAAGAACCAATTCTTAAAGAGATCTTCCCAGAGCCACCCATCCTAGCCTTTAAACAAGCAGCAAACCTTACCAACCTCATTACCAGAAGCAAACTTATGGCCCAAAGCACACCGAATGGATCCAGACCATGCCAAGACAAGAAATGTAAAGCTTGCCAAAATATCTCTACCACCCCCACAATTACTACACCCCACAACAGAACCATCAACATTCCTGGATCTTACAGCTGCACCTCCAGAAATGTAGTACATCTCATCCAGTACACTAAACGCCCTGATGGAAAATACGTAGGAGAGACCAAACAACAACTGCGCACCAGAATGAATGCACACTGGAAATATAACAGACAGGAATATCCAATTACCTGTGGGGGCACATATCTGAAAGATAACCACTCTCTCTCCAATCCCTCAGTTCTAATCCTAAAAGGGAATTTACAAAACCCCTTTTGCAAACGAGCCTATGAACTTCACTTCAATGACCTAGCGGATACAAAAAATCATGGACTAAACACAGACATTGGATTTATGGCACATTATAACGTGCCTAACTTTTGATACCCCAGGCAACTTCTCTGCTATTTACCAGCTACATCTTATGACCAGGTCTACATTGTCTGCCCACCCCACTCCTGTTTCTCATCCATTGTCTGCCACAACTTGCATTTTCACTGACTGGCATTCTTGAATACAGGCAGTCCTCAACTTACAACGTTTCGAGTTACAAAGTCTATAAATTGACACCCTGTTTCAACTTTGACATCAGTTTCAACTTTACAACGCTTGATCTGACACCACGCCATGCCAGAGAACAAGTTTGCCATGTCACCCATTTCCCTGGAGAACATCTGTCCAAACTTCCTTGGACAATGACCTTTAAGAAAGCAGACAAGACTCCAGAAAAACCTGTAGCTAAGACTCTTGAGAAGACTCCAGCCAAGAACTCTTCAGAAAGTCCAAAGTCACCTCAAAGAAGTCTTTCCAAATCTATATGATTGGTATTTACAATATAAATACATTAAATGTAGCTATATTACTCATCTATAATTGATTGAGTACAAAATTCTGGGTTATTTTTGGTGAAAATAGGGTATCAGGCCTTGGTTCAGGACCCAATCCCCCATTTATAACGCTGTTTCCCAAAATCGGTTCCAAGTTGCAACATTTCAACTTAAGATGTGGTTTTCAGGAACCAATTGTGTCCTAAGTCTGAGGACTGCCTGTACTGACCTCTGGCTTCTATTCTATCCCATCCAGGAAGAGTACATAACTGCAGACGCTTCCTCTGCCTGAAGAAAGATGTTTGTACCCAAAAGCTTGCAAAGAAGAGTTTTTTCCAACTATTTTAGTTGGTCTAATAAAAGATATCTAGTTTACTCAAAGAACCGTGTCACTTAAAAACAGTATTTTAAGTATAGATGTCAATGCTGATGTGCCCATGTAAGTAGCTAAATGAGAACATCAAGGACCAGGCTCAAGTCAGTTACTTTAAGGATGATGTACTTTAATTCTAATGTTTTTTCTGCCAAAGAAGTAAATGTAATTAGTTAGATCATTTAAAGCACTACTCAAGCAGTATGGGCATAACATTTAGAAAACAAGTAAAATTTAGTTTTCCATTTCCTTGTACACTAGAGGCACTGGGAATAAAAGAAAGCTAGAATGCTTATTTCTTCAGTAGTTTCAAGGTTCCAAGGAGATTCCCCATTCATCTAGACTGGGACTCAGAAGGCTGAGAGGACTGGAGAGTTCACAAGTATGTTCTAAAATTCTTTGAGTTATTTACAATTAACAATCAAGTTCTAAACACAATTAAAAAAAAAGTGCAAGATTCCTGCAGCTGATCAATAAATTCAGAAGCAAATTTTGACCAGATAACTGCCAGGCAGCAATAAACTCCAAACAACAACTGAACTGATTGTTTAATTTAAAGTATTGCAGGAGTGTTTTCCATAAAATTTAAGTGACCAGGGAGCAACATGGGGAAACCAGGAGAATTCCCTGGAAGGCAGATCATTAGGACATGAAAGTAGGGATGTTAGTACAATTCAAATTATTCTGGTTATTCAAAAGGCATTTAACTGCACAAAATATCTAGCTTTTGAAAGCTAACCTTGAAAGAACACCAAAAGATTTTTAGAAGTGTCCAGAGATGAATGCTGAGAAGTGGATTAGATAAAATTTTCAATCTATTAATAGAATCTCATGATTTTGGGACATGGATGAGGAATAAGAGATTAGAAAAAATACAAGAGTTTGAAAAAATATTTCTTGCAGAATGGTAATGGAGCACCTTGAAAACGAAAAATCAACTGTCACCAAGTGCATGTATTTAAAGGATCACCTAGAGTTAGTATATATTTGAGTCTCTCAAAGTAACTTGGACAGATATTGCAAGCTATCAAGTTCTATTTTAGATTAATACACCCATGCATACATACCTTAACCCTTGTAAAGCCTGATACTTGGCCCTATATTAAGCACACAGCATTTATGTTTACCAATCTTTTACTGCAATATAAGTGAAGTTTGCAATCAAAATAGTTAATGGGCAAGATACATATGAGAAGTCTTACTAAATCAGCACCAGCTTGGAGCAAAACATCCGCAACATCAGTATGTCCGTTTTCACAGGCGTAGGTCAAAGCTGTGTCTCCGGTTGCTGTTGTAGCATGGACATTAGCTCCTATGAAGACAACATTAGTTTTACTGCTTACTGTAAATATTGCCCCCCCTACCCAAACAGTTCAGTTGAGCGAATCCACTAACAAAAGGAATAGCAACCTTCCTTCCACAACAATAAAAATTACAGTTTCTCTCTCCTATTTACAGGCAAGCTCTCACTGCCCAATGAAATTTAACTTAATGGGGAAAGACGCCTGCAACTGTGGGTGAAGAGTAGGGGCAGGAATCAAGGGAAGTCTGGCACATCTGACAGTAGTCAAAGGGAACAAAATTTCCCCTACAGCACTGAAGATTTTGGTCCTACAGCATCTCTGAAATTATCTTTCTTTTTGTAATTTGGTTTGACAGTCTTGACTGCACTGACTTACCTTTAGTATCTACTCTGCAGTAGACTGTGTGGATATCTACATTACTAGAAAAGTTACCGAACCAAATTTGGAGTAAATATTATTACTATAGGGACATAATATTTTGATATGCCAATGTAATTCTTTTGTCAGGTTATCATTCATATGGTATAACACTGAAATAATTTAACGACCTACATGACAGCACTCATGCATGATTTCCCTATTGTTATAGTAGGAATTATTTTGCTATCAAAACCATCAGAATGATTTATTATTTTCATATTTCCCAAAAGTGTTGTTAGCTATTTTTACAAACACCACTGATGCCAAGGAAAACCTCTTGGCTTCCTCAAACTAGGCAATACCTGCAGATACACTAACAGTAATATTAAGGGTGAAGACAGCTTGAAGCTTTTTTGTAGTTATAGTATGAAGAGACATTGATTGCCATTGTCTCTTACCCACAGTTTAAGGCATGTCATTTTCCAACTTTACCAATCTGATGACTTTTATAAACATCAATTTCACTTTGGGAAACGTACAATTATTTTAAATAAGCCACTTGCTCCTAACAGGAATAGATGTACATGCTATTAACAAAAATTTAAAGCTCTTCTTCTGTAAAAATCTCAAATTGCAAACATAACAGAATATAAAATGCACTGATCAACATAACCCCCTTTCCCTTGTAGCAATATTTCAACTAGTTTGTTAATCTGTAAGCTTTTTGACATATTTTGAGACCCACCTTTCATGCATTTTTGCTCCCCATGGTCTAGTTTCTAGAATATCAATTGTGCTCATCTAAAAAGACTTATAGTCAAAGTTAAAATGCGACTAGCATATAAGACCATATAAGGTAATTTAAGACTAATCTCCATATTGAATGTGGGGTACACGAATGCATCTGGATACCTATTGTAGATAGAAGCAAGTCTTTTGAAGTTAGGGATTAGGTTCTTTATAGTATTGTACATAAAATTGATGGTGAAAAGGAATGGGCAATTTTTCATTTTTTAAAAACATTTGTAAGGATAGCATGTCCTGCTACAATGTAGCTGTTATTTGCTAATTCATATAGTCCATGGTTTAGGGCATAGTTTCTCAACCTGTGGTACACATACCCCTGGGAGTACACGAGACAGGCAGGGAGTACACGTGTACCCCTCAACACTCTCGCCCTCTTTTCCTCTTAAAACTATGGAAAAAAATTCCCCAGGAATAATTTGGCATTCAGCCCTCTTAGCTTTGGCCAACACGACCTCTAGCCCAGCTACATACTTGGTGTGCACCCCTGGTGTAAAAGGTGGCAACCCTACCCACACCAGATCAGACATCTGTCATAGCACGGCCTTATAGATGCAGGCCTTCTTTCAACATATGGCACATTAGTCTGTAAATATAAAATCCCCTGGAAAATTGAGTGTTGCAGTACTTGTTAAAGTTTTCAGAAGTTAGGGGGTACTTGCTACTTAAAAGGTTGAGAAACACTGGTTTAGGATTAGCATGGTCTAAATTACCTTTATGGCAGCCACTTAGTACTTTGTCAACATACCTGCTGCCAGTAAATATTTCACTAATTCAAGGTGACCCTCTTGAGCAGCCTCCATTAAAGGTGTAGAGCAACCAAGTTCTATATCAGCTCCGGCCTTAATAAGAAAGTCAGCTACTTCAGAGAATCCTCCACAGCATGCCAGGGTAAGAGCTGTTTCCTGCGTTTCTTCTGTCTGTGCATTTATATTTGCTCCTAAGAAACAGAGGTTCAATTATCAATCAAGTCAGGCAGGTCAACATCATGGGCATCTCTCTTCACATTCAGTTCAGTTTTCTAGCCAGTATAACTTGAGAGTTTGATTCTTCCCATGCACTAGGACTAATCAACATCTGAGCAGCCACATACTACATGGGTCCTCCCCAACCACCCCACCAAAGCAGGCAGGTTGTACCACACTGCCCCCCCCCCAGAGAGTGAGGGCAAGAAGTAGAAGCTGTAGGAGGGTGTGTAAGCCTCTAGATCCCAGCTGCAGCAGCAGCAAGAGTGATGGAGGGGAGTGACAACCAGTTGGGATATGCAGTTTACAAGTTAATAATTTTCAGGCTGCATACAGTCCTGTAGTTGCCAATTGGACAACCTTTTATAGACAAAGCAATTTTACAGTCACGTTCAATGGCAAACCCTAACAGGCCTTTGTACTCTGACAAGTAAGGTCAATACTTAGTTATTTAAAGTAAGATTACTGTAAGTAGAGGTACACCAATACATCAGTTCATATCATATCAGCACCGATAAAACAAAAATTGACATTATTGGCAATTGGCTTTTTTTGGCTGATGTCACCAATGTCACCAATAAACACCACATGCATGCGCAGCCACAGCATGCACAGGGCCAGGCTGGCAGCTTGGAGAGCAACATCTGGCTGGTAAGTCTGTTGGGAGGGCTTGCGGGGAGGGGGGGGGGGGGCATCGAAGCCCCCGCAACACAGGACAGTCGCAAGCAGCTTGTCAGGGGGCATAAGACTGCTCCCACCAATAAACACACTGTGGGAGCCATGGGGGGCATGAACCCCCCAGATCTGTGTGCAGGGCAAGGACAGGCTGTTGCTAAAGGCTGGGACCAGGGATGGTGCTGGGCTCTTCCTGGTGGCAGGGCTGGGCCAGGGCTATGCTCGGAGTGGGAAGTGGCAGTGCTGGGAGGAGGACCTACAGGGTGGTAGCTCCCACTCCCAGCACCACCACTACCTGTCCTGAGCACAGCCCAGACCCAGCTCCTCTGCCAGGAAGAGCCCTGTGCCCCAAGCCTGCCCTCACCCCATGCACAGATTCAGGGGGCACATGCTCCCTATGGCTCCTCTGGGGGTGTGTGCAGTGGCAGAAGCCACCCCCACCTCTCCCAGATGAGCCACTCATGGCTCTGTCCTACACCCAGTCCCACTCACTCCCACACCACAGGGGCCTCGATCTGCATGCCCCTCTTCCCACCCCCAACAGACTTATCAGTTGGATGCTGCTCTCCAAGATGCTGGGCTGCATATCAGCAATCAGACTTGTATCAGCCTATATGTCTCATTAATAATCGGCCACCAGCAGCAGCCCAAAAAATCTTTATCGGTGCACCCCTAACAGTAATGCTAAAAACTACTATTAAGGTCCAAAAAACCAGTAATTTATAACTCTTGTCCCACCTTGTGCTAGTAGCAATGCCACCATCTCCTCATGGCCTTCTCGGGCAGCTTCCATCAGCGGAGTATAGCCTTCATCGTTAACTTCCTCAAGATTTGCTCCCCTTTCTATCAGTAGAGCTGCTAGCTCTACATGTCCACCACAAGCAGCCAGTGTCAATGGAGATTCAAATGAATCTGCAGGCATGTTCACTTGAGCACCGCTGTCTAAAAGCAAACGAGCTACTTCCACATGTCCATCCTAAGAATAGAGCAGGTGTTAAAGACAAAATCAGAAACATTCCAATTCAATTAAGACGCTATTGTTACAGAACTTATCACACCAGGGTCTGGAAAATGGAATTATAAAAAAATCCATCTGGTAGATCTGAGATAAGTAAAATATTGTTCTAGAGTACAAAACACAAAATCACTGGGTTCCATTAGAAAAGGAACGTACAACATTATTACAAGTGTTGCTACTAATAAACAAACTTAAAAAACTCTTGATTCAGCTAAAACAATGCAATTTAAAAACAATTAGTTTTTTTATTGTCAGAGATTTAGGACTTCTTATATACTTGCACTGAAAAGCATGCTAGGCACTATAGTAATATCTATGATACAGGATATGCTAAAAATAATTTTTAAGCTAAGTAATCCTCCCACAGTCAGTGACCACTGCCAATAATAAAAAAGTGAATGTGGTAAGACAGTAGAGCTATAAATAGTTTTAAAAATTATTCATTTAACCTCCTCTAACTGTATTGGTTAAATGGTTAACCAACAATACAGCAGCTCAGACAGCTGCTGCTGCGAGCCCCGCCCAGGGACCTTTGACAGAGAGGTGAGGGGTGGAGGTGGTGGCAAGTCAAGCCAGACAATACAGCCCACTGAAGCCCTGGACTGGGAGGGAGTTAATTGCTTAACAGATGAACCATTAGGTAGTCTACTGTTTTCCTCCTTAACCTCACAGCCTATGGGAACTAGCTCCCTCACCTTTCACCCTCCCCCTCTCTTGCTTGCCCTGCTGCTTTCTGGTTGCTACCAGGACACCAGGCTGCTTCCCAAGGTCTCTCCTCCCTCTGTCCCTTTTGCTACCCCCTCCCCACTCCTGTGGGCAACTAGGCTTTTGCTGCTGGCTGGGTAAAGTATTCCCCAGCTTGCAGCAGCCAATTTGTTTCAAAGAAATGCCATGATATTAGGGCTGTGCGAAGCTTCAGTCACTGATTTGATCAGGCGGAGATTCAGTTCAATTCGGCGGTCGAATCTCTGAATCCAAATTGAATCAGAAGACCCTTTAATCTCTCCAAATTGAACTGGAACCCTCCGAATCGATTCAGAGAGATTCGATGATACAGACACATACACAGCTTGAAATGTCTTTCCTACATACCTGAAGGTACCAGGCAGCTCATGAATGCTGAGATGGTGGGGCAGATGGAATGCCCCACAGGAGCATGCAGGGGTCCCCAGCGTGCTTGGTGGCAGACCTGGAAGTGGACCAAAAGCACTTTTGGTCCACCATGGAGCATACAGGGAGCCCCCAGCAACCGGTGCCTCCTGGGTCTGGGGGGGCACCCAGGGTCCCCCTGTGGCCAACTGTTAAGCCAGTGCAGAGGGGGAGGGGGATGAGGGAGATCCCCCACGCACTTGGTGGCAGACCTGGAAGCGGACCAGAAATACTTCCAGTCCGCTTCCGGGTCTGCTGCTGAGAACATGGGGGGGCCCCCCCATGCTCCTGTGGGACACTCCATCTGCCCCACCATCTCAGCGTTCACAACCCGAGCCTGGTACCTTGAAGTATGTAGACAAAACATTTAAAGCTGTGTCTATGGCCAAATTGCTGATTCTCTGAATCAGCATCGAATCTTCAGATTCGGCCAAATGGAGTCAGGACAGTGATCCGAATCAACAAATCAAATCACTGTCTGCAATTCGGGCCGAATTTGATTCGGATTTGGATATGGCCCGTTTTGCACACCCCTACATAATATGGCTGCTTGCTGGAGAACTGCCCAGCAAACAGCCCTATCTTGGCACTTCACTGCAAATCTCATTTTTCACGGGGGGGGGGGGGGGGGGGGGGGGGGGTGGCGGCGGCAGGGGAAAATTGCTTAATTTTGTGATTTTCAGGAAAAAGTGAAAACAATTTAAACCAGGTCCTACTTATAAAAAAAACAAGTCTGTCCAACTTCTAAGAAACAGGATATGCCCTGCAGGCCACACCAGCAGGGGCCACACCAACAGGGGTCACAGGCCCCTGGGCCACATGAATGACCTCCTGCTGCACTTAGTGCTTTAGGTCTTTAAGCCTGCTTGCACACATTTAAAAAAACAAAAACAAAAAAACTCCAAAACACACACTTTATCAGAAGCAGCAGCACGTTATTTTCAACCCAGCTCTGCAGGATCTGTATATATCAGGTGCTTTAGCAAGGCTTTTTGGCTCTTATCTAATAGTTGAGTCAATCAGCTATTAGATAAAAGCACCAAAAGCCTCACTGAAGTACCTGATCTATACATACATTGAGTGAGCTGGGTCCAACTAATGCACTGCCTCTTCTGGGCATACGCTGGGTTCAGCATGGGAGTGCATGCAGTCTGAAGTGAAGTTTTTTTTTTTCCATTTGGGCAAGCAGCCCAAATGCTTAGATTGTGGTTCAGGTCTTAACACACACAGTCCTGAAGCACAGCTTCTTTGTATGATCCCAAGATGACTGCTGATGCCCATTACAGAAATCAATTAATTCAACAAAATTCTGATCAAATGGGAACAAGACAATGAACAACTCTTTCCCTCCCAAACACTTTAAAACCTCAGTTCAGAACATTATTTCAATAAATTTGATTTAAGCAAATGTTTAAGTATCTTGTTGAACTGCAGTTTTCCCTTACATTTAAACAAAGCAATATTCAGGAGAGACTTTACCCCCCAAAAAGTCAACTACAAGTTCAATTCAACTAAAGTTAATAAATAGACCCAATACAATCTGAACTCAGATCAGGACAAATTGAAAATCCCTTGGGTGCAAAGGATAGTAATTTATTCTCATCCTTCTAAACCACTGTGTAGCAATTCAACATTGTTGACCTTAAAATACTGTCGTCTCACTTGAACCAGAACATGTCTGGGCCATATCCAACAAATAGCAATAGACGCTGCTCCCCTATCACTTAATCTTATTTATGGAAAGCCACACAGATCAATTTCCTCTTCAGTTCTTTTCCAAGTCTACACATCTGACCAGTTCAACTCAGATACAACACAGACTCAAGTGACAGCAATAAGCAGATCACACACACGTCTACTTAGTCTGGCCCACGGTTATCAAAAAAGACCATCTCAAGCTCTAGTATGAAGACCACAGATGTTCCTTTGACAAGATGACACTTTACAGAAAAAAGGTAAAAATCATCCCTGCAGGAAGCCACGTTTTTGTTCTAAAGCTGATCCTAAATAATATGATTTGCCCTAGGAACTGAACACTCTCACAAATCACCTCATCTTCCATGCCAAGTGGAAGACCACACTTGTGTGTGAAAAAGACATAGAAACATCTTAAAAAGCTAGAACAAAAAAAAATCCCATACCAAAACATGGCACCCCACTCATTTTTTCCTCTAGAGAAGGTGAGAAAAACATAGGATAATATACATGTTATGATGCTCGAGACACTACTGGAAAGCTCTCTTAACAAGGATGAGTCTGTAAAAATGTATTTAGAATACAAGCAGCCTTCCTCCTCAGTATCTTCATGTTCAAAACACAGGAGTAAATGGCTTTGGCTGTTTAAACTGCTGAATTATTCCTCAACACTACAAGTCAACTGCATTCTATACTGTACAGCAGGAAAAGCTACATATAAACTTCTTGACATTTTTTTTGCCTCCAGAAAGTAAGAAGTGAGAGCTATGCAGTTTTCTTTAAAATATATTTTAGAGATCTGCCTAGAAGGACAACTAAAAAAAAAGTTATTTTGGATGTCTGATCTATAAAAACTTGTTTTATTTCACCCCAATTCCTTTTACCACTTTTTCAACCAAGCTGATTCAGTAAAGGCTATTTACCATGCAGGCCTCCATTAGAGCTGTATGCATCTCATCTGTTTTATGTTCTTGATCAGCTCCGGCTTCAAGCAGAAAGCGAACCATATCTAAATGGCCTTCAGATAAAACAGAACAAAATTAATTAGTTTATTCCAAGCTTTACATGGTTCAGTCAGAATTCTCAAATATCATAATTTAAGTGCTTGCAGATTCCAAGTTTATGTAATTGTAATATGTAAACCACAACACTTTTAAGAATGTCAAAACAATTACAATGCACAAACAGATGACAACTTTAGGACAGCAGTTTTATCCAGGAGATATTACCTTTTGACTACACAAAGTTATTAGAGTTTCTTTTAACTAATTAATCAAGCTTGATAAAGAGACAGAAAAATGCTGTTCCAACACTGACAACTATAAACAAATTAGCAAGTCTGTCTTTTAAGCCTCAGTAACTTAAGTATTCCTACTTAGAATTTATCTTCAAATTAAAAAAAAAAAATGTTGAGAAGAAACATCTTATTTAGAGGACAAAAAGCTTACCAGGAGAAAGCTACAAAGTACTTAACCTTTCTTTTACCACAGTAGCATTCAATTTTTTTTGTGCTCCATTTCAATTTAGGTCCATTCATCGCATCTGATAAAAATAGACTGCTACCTATGAAAGTTTATGCCTTTCTGAACCTGTTTATCTTTAAAGTGCTACCATGCCCTGCCTTCTACTTTCACCTATATCAATCACATTTTATTCAGTGCAAAAAAAACAAACAAACAAAAAAACCCACCCAACAAACCAAAAAAAACCCACCCCAACCCCCAACACCATCTAGGTGTTTTTATGGCCTCTCTCGCTCTAATAGCTGTATACCTCACAATTAATGAGTTTTATTATCTTTCCCTACAGGGAAGCTAAGGCCAGAGGGTAGTTTAAGTGGCTCACTGAAAGCGACACAGGAAGTTTGTGCTGCACTGACAACTAAATCAATGTATCCTGAACCTCTGGCCACAGTCATTTCTTTCAGATCATCTTTTCAACATAAAACTGCACTCATGGTATATAAAGGATCAAGTATACTACCCTTCAGAGACCAAAAGTCTACTGTACTGGTGAAAGTTCTTCATCATTATTTGTTTAACTACCATTAATATTGTTCTTGGTTATCTCCAGTTTCTCACCCCAGAGACAAAAATCAAGGGGGGGGGGTCCATTATTAGGGACCCACTTAATTTGCAGTTTTGCAAATTTTGGGAAAACTGCAAAATCTGGAATTGTTAATTTTTGCAGATTTCACAAACAACAAAAAAAATTAATAAAAATACAATGCTGGCTTCCCAGGGGGAACTAGACTTCCTCACTGCCAGGAGAGGAAGCCACTGGCTGGTGGGGCAGTATGAAATGCAGCAGACAAGATGATGGCTGCCTGCTCATCCCTGCTCCCCACTGCCAGGGCCTCTCCACCAATCAACACAGAGGGGGCAAGGCTGCACAAAGGGCAACCAGCAAACAAGATGGCAACTGCCCCTTCATCAGGGTAGATAAAATAAATAAACAACCAAACCACCAACCAAACCCCAAAAAACTCATTTTTTATTTAAGTCAGATTTTTTGATTTCATCATATTTTTTATTTTTGTTAAGATGCATTAAAAAACAAACAAATGTATACAAATAGTTTTAATTCATGTTAAAGCTCAAAGATATCATGATGGAATAGGGATTATAACTTCTAATTATATACTATGAGACAATATATTCACGTAACCTTTATAGAAAAGTTTTATAAATAGGTCACAACAGGCCATGGACTAAATTAGAGGCCCAATCTTATGGGGTTCCCAGAGGCTCCTAAAAGATTAGTAAAGATTAAAGAAAAGCACTCTATGCACAATGCACACAGCAGTGGTGTAAGGTGGTGGCAGCTGCCGCTGCATGCAAGTTTCACCACCCCCTGCATTCTGGCCAGCTGGGCAGCATCTGCGAGGCCCGCAGAGGGAAGCCACTGCCCCCACCCCCGGGAGGTGGCGGCACAGGGTGGTGGGTGGTAGCGCTTCATCCCCACCCACCCATACCCTCTAGCGAGCCCCTTTCCGTGTACCCCTGGTTGACAACCCCTGATCTAATAAAAGATATCAGATTCACCCAAAGAACTTTGTCTGCCTGTGGAATTTGTGGTAAATTGACACTGAAAGGTAAACTAAGGCCAATCTGTTCTATATGCTGTTTAGTAAGTAGGTGGGTGGTCAGGGCATGGGAACGCAGAGATCAAAGACAGTCTGGAGATACTGCTGGTCAAAAGATTCCAAATCTCCTGTATAAAAATCTACAAACAAAATCTAAATGGAGGAAGACTCTGAAGATGGCAACTTTTTAAAATATTTTACCCCCAAATACTAGGTGCAGGAACTCAGTTTTTTATTCATCGGTCCACGATGAAGTCTAATGCATAAGTTCATATGATTATTTCACATTCTAGCAGGGAACGTAATAGGAAAGAAGGGTTGCTGCAACTTAACCTCAGTTTCTGACTTTAATAAACTAAATTCAAAATAGCACTGCTCTGGTTAGGTTATTTAAGAAATTTCTAACCATGTCAAAGGCTGCCTGGAAATTTTAGACTGAGCACAAAATTAACCATAGTGCATATCATACAATTTAAAAGAACATGGCACTACATGCAAGTGCAAACACAATAACATTTCTTCTTAAACATATTTAAATATTATACCTTTATAGCATGCCAGTGTAAGTGCACTTTCTTTGAACTCATTGGAGTGAGTGTTGATTCCTGCACCATATTCCAACAGTACTCTTGCAACCTCAACATGACCTGCACTGGCTGCTTCCATTAAGGGGGTATGTCCATTCTCATTATGATCTTCTATATTAGCACCTGCTTTCAACAGCACTTTTACTATGTCAACAAATCCTCCAGCACAGGCGTAAGTGAGTGCTGTGTTTCCTAAGAGAAGGGAAAACATACAAAAACTTACAATAAATGTAATCCTTCATGCCTTAACCAGTCCCAAAATGTAAAATAAATCTACTTAAATATTGAGACTATTTTATTTAGCCTCTCTTGCACCATTCCTGTACCACCTTCCCTACCTCCCAGAATTCAAGTTTCTAAATTGGTAAAACACTTTCAGTGATTTTGTCAAGCACTCATTTACCTGTTCAAATGCAATACCTCTAAGCACAGTTTCATTCCCCATCTTCATTTTCAAGAGGAGCTTGACCATAAGTACCTTAGAACATTTCAGCAGACTAGATTCACCATCTTCCCTCTCCAGAGCTTTTGTGATTTTTAAATCACAGCTCTAACACATATCCAGTGCTGGCAGAAGTCATTCAAGATGCCACTAAATAACTTATGTCAGTTTCTTTCCTTCTTTTAGACTGCAATGAGCTTCCTTAGCATTCCAGTCTCTCCACTCTAGTTTTGCAATCATGACATGCCTGCAACTTGTTGCAAATTTTCCTGTAATTAAGCTGTAATGTAATATTTACTGCAATTTGTTATTATTGATTCTTACAGTCCCTATGTATTTGAAACTCATGGTTAGTTAATTCTTTATTATGCAAAATGGTCTATTTTATAGTTAAAAGCAACATATTGCTTTTGTACTCTAATTAGACAGATATATGTCAGAAGACTTCTGGAACTAGCCTAAGCACATATTAACACATTACGAAGAAAAATGTAAACGGGGGGGGGGGGGGGGGGGGGGGGGGGAAAATCACTCAACAAATTTAGTTTCCAGAAATGGTATTCATTTAAAGCATCAGACCTTATTTTCAGCCAACCAACTCAAACAACCAAATTATTTTTTTCCTAATTTTAAAAATCAACTTTTGAAACTGGTTCTATTTCAGTTTACAATAGCAATCTGGATAGAAGTACAAATTGGAATTCAGGTGCTAGTTCTTTTTTAAAGTCTGAACAAAGGGGTTACATTTAACCATTTAATTTGGAAAAAAACAAAAAACCCCAAGAACTAACGAGTGCCAGGCAAGGATTTTTGTAGGTGCTATTATGTACTGAACCAACTGCATCTGCATGGTTAGAATAGTTTTTAAATGCAGGGCATTCTTCCTCAGGTCTCAAATTAATTCCAAACATTTTAGTCAAGGTTAGTTTCTTGACGCATGGAAACATGACGCTATGTTTTTGCTTGGATTTCTTCTTAACATACCACTATCATACTAAGGAAACGCAAGTATTAATTACTGAATTATAACACTAAATAAGAAAAAAAAACAACCTAAAATTGGTATATTTTATTGCCAACCCTGAAATATTGCTTTGGACTATTCCTCACTGGATTAAATGACTTTACATTAAAGTTAACATCAACTTTAAAGAAATACCATCTCGTTTCATTCAGCAGTTTAGGTTCAGGTAAAGCACTGAACAGGAATGTTTATTAAAAATATGTAATAGTGAAGTTTGCTATATACTTTTAAGTAGTTCACACACTATTTTCTGTAACAAATGCACGTGGATACCAGATCCTCCCAAACATGCAAATCAGAGGAAGAGGCTGATTAACATGTGCCAATCTGGTTAGTTCTCCCACCAGCGATTCCACACTTACCTGTTGAAGACTGAGCATTGACATCGGCACAATGAACAAGAAGCAATTTTACAATGTCAACATAGCCTCCACTGGCAGCTGCCATCAATGGAGTTATGTCTCCTTTATTCCCTCGATCTTCAACGTTTGCATGCATCGCTAGTAACACCTATATAAAGCAGAACAAGTTCACTTAGTTCTTAAACACCAGAGTTAAAAGCTACAGGTAGCATTTAGAACTTGGAATCGATCTATTTCACTTCCCTTCCCTACTTCTAAACTCTCTATGAAAGCGCTGGGAGACAAGTAGGTATGGATCTGTCTAAAGCCAAATTGTGATTGCTACATACACTGACTGAAGCAAAGGACTATACTGTTTTCCTTTTATGCTGTCATATTTATGAATTAAAAAAAGAAAGAAAATATTGCAATATACTATTCCAGATAAAGCGTAAAAAAAGTGTTACAACTGATAACTTTTACACGCATGTTAATGATTCCAGAACAATTATTTCCATACCCAAGTAAACAGGTTTCTTGTAGCACACCAAGTTAGAGATAAGCAAATTAAACTGGGCTTCTTCATTATTTGTAATCCACTATTAGTAATTGCCATCAGTGGAGAAGGTAGAATCAGGATACAATGCAAAACTGGCCCTGGGGTCAGAATTTAGTTAATGTAGGTATGTAAGCCACGAGAAAAAAAAAAAATAAAAGCAACTGAGAAAGTGATAACATAAAACAAAAAAGTAAAGTAATTTTTTTGTTTTGTAGTAATCTTCAGAGGTTAGACTTTAAACATACTTGGCCATAGAAGTAGACTTCATCTAATATGCCAGGAAACTAGAGGTAGATCAAAGATAATATACAGGACATACCTTTTAAACAGTATAATTTATGTTGCAATATAAATTTATTACCTACCCTTATATAAAAGGCATAATTTAGTGAAAAACCTGACAATGTTTACAGCAGTAACCTTTACATGCAGTAAAAAGTTAACGGTATTTGTTGTTTTACTTAATACTCCAATTTAGAAAACAACATTTTCCTAATCAAAAGGTGTAAAACTTTTACTTGTCAAAGTACCTCAGCTGTATAATACTCCCTGAGGTTAGATCATAAGTTATTGTGCATTTCCTACTTACTTGTGCCAATTCATAATACCCAGCTGAACAGGCCAAGCAAAGAAGGCTCTCCCCTTCTTCAGTATGTTCATTTACATTTCTTCCTTCATCCAATAGCTTCCGAACAGCATTTACATCCCCATCTGAGCATGCTTCTGCCAAACTGCGGCTGGAAAAATAGTTTACCGTATAATCAAAACGCATGCACAATTCCACAAGAGGCAGGTAGTCGGTTTTGATACAATAAAATCAAATGCACAACAGAAGACTTTCACCTAAGTGAACTAGACACATTAGCTGGCTGTTAATACTTGAAGCATTTTACCAGAAAAATATAGAAAGATGAGACTCACTACCTACATAGGAGATAACGCCTTTTTATAGACAGACTGGGAAGGACAGGGGGTTTTGGCCACATCTTACTCTGCCTATTCTGCCCTATTGAAAGTCCTTGAAAATCCATTAATACATCTAATTTTGTAACATGCTGTCATCTTAGCCTGAAAAAAGTGTATCACAAGAAAACTGCAAAGTGAAGGATCCAGTTGTCATCTTTTGTATTAACAGTTTTCCAGAGATTCAAGCAGAGTGGAAAATTATGAGCCTAACGGGTACAGTAGGATCTGGTCCCTTGTCTACAGTTGAAGTTAGCCCCAATTCCCACAATCAACTGACATGGAAGTTTGATGCTAAGCCCAAGTTCAAACAAGACATATCCTAATTTACAACAACATAGCTACATCAAACAGATATTAATTCAACTGTGCAAATCATAGATTCCTTTGTATACACCTGGGGTTTGCACCAATGCAGCTGTGACAGTAGCTAGCCATCAAGTCCAAGAACTAAGGCAAATTCCCAGTATAAGAGAAAAGGCCAAAGTAAACGGTTGAAAGTCACAGTAATTAATACCACAGAACAAAGACTAAACCAGGCCTCCTAATTCCAGTCCTCTGCTCTAAGCATAAGACTATTTCCTATTCTGTACTCTGAAGTAATTTGTTCCAAGTATCCTTTTTTATTTAAAAATTTAGACAAGTTTTGTAAATTAGAAATATTACTGGAAATATCTCGTAATATGATTTTTGACCTACCAAATCGTTAACCAAGTTTTAAAATATTTTGAAGAATTTAAGTATGTTTATTCTAATAGTCCATGTTATATTTATTCCACCTCAACTAGGACTTACTAAAATCAGCCCTTAGGGCATTGGATATTTATTGTTATTGAATAAAAACAAAGACCTAAATGTGGGAAAAACATAAATGTCATGGCTGAGCCAGCACTGGAGAAGATCTACTGAATGTCCAAGCAGCATGCGAAAAGCATGAACAGTGAAGGAGGAAGAACTGGGCAATAAGAATGAGGTGTGAAAATGAGGTCTAAATCACAAAGAGGAAGAAACTACCATGGTATTACTACACTGTTTTCCCATGCGCTTCATCTCTCATTCCATTACACTGCACAATTACAAGTTATAGCATAGGGAGAATGAGCGCTCGGTAGTTTGCTCCCTCAGGATCCCAATTCTGAGGGAAAAAAAATAAATAAGCATGGGCTTCTGAAGAAGAGTTTTTAGACCCCAAATTATTAGCAGCATAAAAAAATTATATACAAGTGGAATCATTTAATTAAAATTGTCCTTAATTACAGCTATTGCTTTAATTAAAAGAGCAAAAATTCTTACTTGTAATTACTATTCAGCATGGCATAACTCAGGATCTTGGTACCATTAAAGACCTCAAAACTCTTTACACAGTGTTTAAACAGCCTTGAGACATTACTATGGAAAGTATAGTGTATTTAACACCTCTTCCAGACAACAATGTTGACTGAAAAACCTCAAATACCTCAAACTAAAATATTAAAAAGGATGCATGACAGGAGTTGAGTCTAAGGAGGATACTGGCATAATAAAAAAGTACCTTATTTGGGCTTCAAAAACAAAGCAAAAATCTCCTTTATAGTATGCCACTGGAAACTACAGTTGGGTAAAACAAAACAAGGATCTTAGGCCACAAACAAACATGACCCGAAGCAAACTGGAAAAAAACAGCCACTGGTCTTAAAATAATTTGAAGTTATTTGTCCTTTAAGTCTTACTCTGCACTGAAAGCTCAATTCTGACAGAGTCAGCAATAGATGCAACTGAACCAGTGCTGAATGATCTTTATCTGCAAGTGTGAACAAGGTCAAGCCATGTTCACCACCAATTCAGGTGCACTCGTTTCAATAATCCATTATTAATAAATGTATTATAATAGTAGTAGTAGTAATAATAATAATAATAATAATAATAATAATGTAACTATTATATAATGTAGGCAGGGTACTGATGACTTGCAAGCAACTAAAACTTAGACTACTTTTAAATTCCCACTAGCTTGAGAGAGAAAAGCCATGTGCCTTCTCCTACACAAGGAATAAAGATAAGGGATTTTATTTTTCAAAGGCGCATTTGGAGGAAGTTTGCCTTTTTCTTTTATTCTGCATATGCAAACTTGCTCCAAAAATTTCTCAGCTGTGACCCTCCAGGTGTATAATCTTAGGCAGGAAGAAATGCACTGTTTACCTCAGAAACTCTGCCCCCCCCCAATTATGACAATTAGTTAAAAATTAGAAGAGACTTCTCCCTCTCTCTAACAATGAAAGTATTGTTGCTTCCTAGATAAGAACTTCCCACACATCATTTACCAGACTGAACCTTTTGTCCAAAAATTTAAATAACTACAACAGATACTTAAAAACACCCAGGTGTTAAATCTACAACTGACATGGGGACTGACATTCTGGATGAGACTCTTGGCCCACGTTGTCAGCACTATGCCTAAGCCAGCCCAGAAGCTACAGCAAGATCCAAGAAGCACTTCTAAAGATGGCTTTCGAATAATCTAATTTGATCATAAAGATCTCATCCTAATTCATAACATAGATTTGTTTGAGCCCTAGACTACTTAATTTTATCTTGGACAAAACTTGCTTTCCATTAACTCAAGATTAACTGGCGAGTTGACTTCTAGTTAAAACACACTTTTAATAAAACTCCTCTAGTTTGCTATCAGTTTAGGAATTGTCCACTGCTATTCCCAAAACCAAAATGATTTCTATGAATTTAAAATTTTCTAGACAATTCCAGTGGTTAAACTGCACGTAACACTGTGTGAAATGTTATGACTTTTTAGCGTTTGAGATTTGAAAACTGGCCGCTATTAAATAGGAAAACAAGTTCCATCATTAGCAGAGATTCTGGTTTTCTCCATTTAAAAATCCAAAATTCTCTAACAAAACACAAAATTATCCGATTAAAAACCCCCAAATCCATGTTTTTCCATGATTAAATAAAACATCACTATATATATAGGTATCAACTGAATACAATTTTTATTGATATATTTACAATTTTAAAGCAATTTGGAAGCCTACCACTGCCTCAGTCATTATAATAAAATACATTCTAAATACCTATACATTCTGGCATTTGATTTTGTTTTTTTCAGAGCAAGAGCTCCCTCTGCCCCTTCACTCACCAGGACATGGGTCCAGTTGCAGATGCTCCCCCCCCCACCCCAGACCCCCTTTGCAGCACTTAGCAGCTTTGATATGTCAGTTCCCCTCACTTCAAACCCACAGCCTCCAACTCCGCCCCCGGTGACCTTCACTCCCGACCCATGGTCCCCCATCCCCACCAGTGCCTCTAACTCACAACCCATACCCCCCCCCCCGCCAAACCCTACTGGTGCTCTTCACTCTTGACCCACAGCCCCCTGGCCTTCCCAGTGTACCTCACTCCCAACCCACAGCCCCCCACACTCCCCAGCCCTTCTGGTATACCTCACTCCTGACCCACTGCCCCCTACCCCCAGGCCCTAGCCCCCAATGTGTGAGGAAGGGGGTGGGTATGTGGGGAAAGGGGGAGGAGGGGTGTGGGCTCAGGCGACAAGGAAGGCAGGCACATACCATCCCCAGATGATTTCTGCACCCAGTGGACTGCAGGGTTGCAGCCTGGTCGGACCAGCCTGGTTGGGTCCCATCTGCAGCCCAGTCAATGGGACTCAGTGTGGGAGGGAATGCCATGCCACCATGGTGACGCATGGTGGCAGCACAGAGTTGTACACCCCACCCCACAAACTCCTGCCAGGCAGGCAGGTCTCACCTCACCTTGGTGGCCTGACTGACACAGCCCTCCCTCCCATACTGGGTCCTGCCCACTGGGCCACAGAAGCTGCTCCTGCCCAGAGCTGGTCTGGCCAGGTTGCAGCTCCAAGCCCCAATGTGGGCACAGAAATCGGGAGGGGGGGGAGGAATGTGCCTCCCCCCAACCTGCGTCACCTGTGCTTCCCCTCCTCTCCCACATTGCCTATGTACACCCCCCCCCCCAACTTACCTGGAAGGAGCTGTTCTCCACCACTGCCTGGCTGCTACATTCATGTGCACACACATAGGCGTGGCACCCCCCCCCCCCCCCCAAGCAGCCCCTTGCAGGCTGAAATTTTGCCAGACTGCAAGGGGAAATCCACCGTTTTCCACATTTTTCTCCTTTAAAGGAGAAAAATCCACATTTTTCTGTGACAAATGAAAATCCCAGATCGCTGGTCATGAGTTAAGAATTGCTGATATTACAGAACACTCAAATTGCAAAAAGGTGAAACGTACAAACTGAAAATGTACATACCATAAGTTTATATGAAAATTTGAGTAATTAAATACATACTTGTCTACTTGTCCTGCATTGTGATTGTTCTCTGCTCTCATCCGGGTCAATGCAGCAGCAGCTTCATCCAACGCACAGCTGACAGATGATGTCAGTCTTCGGAGCACCTCAGGATCTGCGAAGGCTTTACCATCGGCAGTGGATAATTTACCAATTCCTTCAGTGTATGTTCGTTCATCAATCAGGTTAGTATGAAAGCCACACACAAAAAAAAAATGCAAAAACACTATTTTAAATTTCAGCCACATGCACTATTAGTTAAAAATAATTTGCAAACATGCTGGAAAAATTGCATATAATTAAAGTTATAAGTTAACATCTGTCTTTCTCTGATCTGAAAGTGTAATTATAGCACAGTAGTAAAATTATTTTTATTTTTTAAGTTGACTATTTCATTATGCCCCCAGTTTCAGGCTTTCAGCTTTTTGGAGGGGAAAAAAGACTTTCTAGGACTGAGAACAAGCACAGGACCAAGCCCAAAGGCAAATCTTTGGGAAACTTTTATGTAATTCCATGCAACTGTTGAGGTTCTTCAATATGAAGATTTTTTCACTCCAAATTTTCAAATGCTCCTCTCCTATAAATAACTCCAGAAGTAACAAATATAAAATGTAAGCACTTTACTTTGGAATTAGTTCTCAGTACAAATAAATGTAACACGTTTGAAAACATTTAATTTATAGTAAATTACTGGAAAAATCGAGTTCTTAAGTAGAAAGGTCCAAATACAGGCACAATTTAGATATAAAGGTGTTCATCTAACCACAGTACAGTTTTTATCCTCAGAAAATTTACCTCATTCGTCACAATGCCACTTACATACCAACTATGTATATCTTTTCATTACTGATGAAAGATTCTACTAAATTTGACTTATATGCTTACCCAATACAACTCATTTTACCAAAGGATATATACATGACTAAAATCCTATCTATTGATACAGGGAGTCTCAAAAATGTATATACATTTTAGGTTTGAAGAATACAAATATCATGATTGACAGTATTGATTCCAGTTTCTTTAAAAGGAAAGAAACATAACTTACACAAAATTGCCACTGTAGATATTCAAAGTGCCCACCTTGGAGATCCATAGCAGCAGAGTGGTACATGTATGTACAGTTTTTAAGACATGCTGAACATCTGCAAACACCCTAGCACAGTTGTCCCTGCAGTGTTCATAAGGCCTAATCTACAACTAGTCAAGCATCAGGAAACAGTTTCCAGTATCATGCACAATTACTTTTACTGTAATTCAGTATCTCATGTTTACTCACAACGAACTACTTTTGCTACTGCTGAATCAGTGACTTTTTAAACTATTCAACAGGTTGAAGTATGACTGATCTAGAAAAATAAAACCTTGAGAAAATTATTCTTCATAATCTCACGTTTTTAATATTTGGAATGCACACTTCTTCCTACTTTTGAAATTCCTTGTTTTTGTTTTCTCCAGCTCATAACTCTATTAAGCATCTAAAGATTGTAACCATATTTTAAATATGGTTTCTAGGTTTTTTCAGAGATTCATACACTAGACTAGAGGCACAGGAAACTTATTAGGACATCAAATTCCTCTTTTCACCAATGAAGAAACCTAGAGTTTGCAAAACTCTCCAACCTGAAAACAATTTAGGATAGAATACCCTAGACCAAGAGTCAAACAAATAACCGAATTCAAATGAAAAATATACATTTTTCAATGACACTACGCTGCTGTTGAAAATTTATAAACCTAAGGTTCTATATATTTGGCTCCAAAATTCTTGATCGATCACTGTCCAAAAACAGTAGTGAAGAACTAATCAGATTCATGTGCAGGCAAGCCAATGTTTCAAGGAAAGCAGCAGCTGCCTTATCAGATAGCAAAGCGATTTATTCTTCCAATATGGGAATTTTCAGTGCATGTAATATACAGATGCCATGCCTAGCAAACGTATGCTCTACTACCCATTCTACTTAGAAGAAAGACCAGCTCTAAGTCATGCTGCAGGAGACTGTGTTATCCCAACCCAAAGAGTCACTCCAATCTCTGGATTCACTAAATAATCAGAACAGGCTGTCCGAGTACAGTCAGAGGGACAGCTTTAAAGAAGCTCAAGTGCTGAGGACACCTATTCAGACTGTTGTTTTGTTTTATACGAAATGGCAACAACTTTGCTATGACAAGTTCAAGCCAGACTATTTTGCATTTAGACCAGGAGTTCAACACCCATTTTCTCCCTGAAAAAAATGGATTTATTATCCTTTCAGAGAAACACCTGCATTTTTTGATGTTTCAACAAACTTACCAGACTGAAATGAGGTTAACAAATTAGCTTTACCATCCATGCTTTAAGTTCCATGATTGCAAGCTCATCTAAATGACCAGCAATGGAACATCCAGTTTCTACAAACTATGAGTTTAGGGATCTCTTTGGGATCACATAAATATTCTTTTGTTTACAAACAAATACTAGCTTTATTACTTATAACTGAATCTTATATTCCACTATTTGAAACCAGAATATTTCATCAATGATTTCCATTTTCCAATGCAGAGTGCAAAAAATCTTAAGTAAAAGCTTATAATTACAAACTTTATTCACCCAGTTAAGTTTTCTGCATTCAAAATTGGTAATTTTTCTGGAAAAGGAGAAACCTATTTTGCTAGACCAAAGTCATTCATATTGCAGTTAAAATGCTGAAATTTAACCAACTACTGCTTTGCTGAAGGCCATGAACTTCTTTCCTGAAGAAAAGAAAGGAAAACTCCTTTCTTGAAAGAAGTTGACAGCACTCACTGGAATACGAGAAGTCAGTATTATCTAGAACTGCACAGAAATGAGAGGTGATGGGAGAAAAAGAGCCAGGTCACGCTGAGAATTCTGGAAGAGTCAGATGCTGGCAAGATGTCATCTGTATTGGAGCAGAGCTATGGTTATGTAGGTAGGTAGACTTGGCGTGCAGCGACTGTTTTATTGGCAAGGTTTATATCTGCATAAACAAAGTGAGGATATATACTGCTAGAGGTCTTATTTCATTTCTGCATTCTTAGGTTATTCATAGAATAGACTTTTAAAAATATATAATACTTATATAAATTAATATTTTTACCAGTGCAGTCTAAACCACTAAGCCAAATTCAGCAAGGCTGGCTCTGCCTGCTAAGTCAATTACACCGGGGTATCAAAGATTTCTCCCACAAACCCATCATCCAGCTCCCAGCACTAGCCCTAGGTCTGAGTCAACTCACATGCGCTGGCCTGGCCTCAAGGGTAAAGCCTGGGACATGCACCACATGCAGTGCCCCTTTTCGTACTCGCTCCTGCTGGTCCAGGATGCACCCTGCACACAGAACCCACTCCAGCCAGTTTGGGTCCTGTACTGTAAGTGGCACCCACAGGCATCTCAAACCTGCTAAAGCAGGCACAACATGCAGTGTGCCTTGGACTAGCCAGGGGGCACCACGTGTGGTGTGGATCCTGGAACAGATGCCACACGTGGTGCAGTCCAGCCAGAATGGGCACATCACAGTGTCCACTTCAGCTAGTCTAGGACCTGTGCAACATATGACATCCACCTCGGCCAGACTGAACTGCACATGCTGCTCATTCCAGCTGCTCTGGTATTTGCACCACATGCAGCACCCAACCCAGGCAATCTGCGACACACACTGCATACAACACTGACTCCAGCGAGTCCTGGACTAACTGGAACAGGCACAGCATGTGGTGAACTTCCTGGAGCAGACACAACAGATGTCATGTGTGGTGGCTCAAGCACAGGAGTGAGGGGAGTGGGAGATGGTCCATGGATCCAATTCAGCCTGTGAACTGGTATTTTACCACTCATCTGAGCCACAGAGCCAAATGAGTTTGATACCCCTGCATTACATTGAACATAGGCTATATTCCAATAACTTTTTCCTTCTCTGCTAATTCATTGTCTTTGCATGACTCCATAGAACTGATGCTTTCAGATTTATCAAGACAGGTGAAGATTACTTCTAGAAATGAAGATCTAGTATAAAGATTAAAAATAAAAGGCTAGGGCCTCAAGAGAAGAGTGGAAGGTAACACATCGACAAGTCTTAGTTTTATTTGGGGGGGGGGGTGAAATACAATTTTAGTATGTACCTTTCAGATACCCCATTCTATATAAGTAAGCATTAGTTTTCCTTTTTTCACAGAGTACGATAAATGTAGCGCCTCCAATAAGTTAGGGATGTAAAATACTGATTAAATAAATATCTGTTTAACCTATTATAATGACAACAGGTTAAATGATTAATTGGTTGGGTGCAGGGATAGGAACAGGTGCAGCAGCACTGGGCTCCAGCCCATGGCTCTGTGAAGTTGCAGGGAGGGGTGGGTGCTGAGCTTGCCCTGCCCCACTCTCTCATGGGAGCAGGGGCTGCACCCATCTGCCCAGAGCAGCATGTCGAGTCAGGAGTCAAAGCAGCCCTGCCAGGCAGGCAGCAAAGCCCAGGAAGCCCCAGGGGGCAGCAGCCAGCATGGGGCTGCAGCCACCCACGCATGGCTTCCTGGGGCCAGCTGCAGCAGCACAGGGGGAGAGGAGGGAACTGCCATCCTGGCAGGGCTGTACTGCCTGCCCCTCCCCACACCTCCTGTGCTGCTGCAGGTGGCTGTTCCTGGGGAGCTGCAACTAGTGGCTGCAGCCCCTTGCTGGCTACTACTGACTGGGTCTTCATGGGCTGTGCTGCCCAACACAGCCAAGAGGCTGTAGCCACCAGCGCATGGCTTCCCCAGGACCAGCTGTGCCAATGCAGGAGGCAGTGGGGAGAGGAAGGCAGGCAGCACAGCCCTGCCAAGCAGGCAGCAGCCAACAAGGGGCTTTACCAGCCTGCTGCAGCTGCTGACACACTGTAAGGGAGGGAGCAAGCAACCCTTCCCCTCCTCCTTCCTCCTGCCCTGCTGCCTTTCAGTTCCTGCTGGGGCACTGCAGGGCTTCCCTTCACCTTCTTCCCTCTTGGCCTGTGCTTAAACTAAATCATGATTTGTAAGCTAGAGCCAGTTATCACTGAGCTGATCCATTAAACAACTCAATTGTTCACAACCCTGTAATAAACAGCCAAGTTTAACATAGCACAGCGACAGATTTTAGAAATTCGGGATTTTTAAACAAGAGGCAAGGATTTGAGTGATATATTTTACTGGATCAATTGCATAGCCAGAATAGAGTCAGACAAGCTTGAGTCCAAAATATTGTTCTTCACGCCTTCAGATTTTTAAGTGGTAATTTCTTGTGTGTGTACTTAGCTGTTAAGTACACACACTTTTGAAAGGGAACATTTACACTTAAGCTTTAAACTCTGCAATTTCCAGCCACCAGAGACCCATCATGTATCGCACAAGATTCCCAATTCCCAGCCTAAGAAACACTGACATAACCTGTAAAGTATTTCACATATCCCCTTGTTCCTTGTTATCAGAGTTTATATTCCCATAAACTATCTTAAGTCCTCTCTTCCTTCAATTTAAGTTCATTTAAGCGTATTAACTTCTAGCTTATAGCACTGACTTTACAGCATTCCAAAGGGGTCAGCTGCATGTTTCCACATTTGCTGCATGTCATCTACCATCATTTATTTCTGAAAAATGAACAGGAGTCTAAACCATTCTTACTTCACTCCAACATAAGATACACCAAAATTATTTAATATTTCAACATATAACCAGTACTATACTTGATAACTTCTATGAAGTACTAAATTGAGTTGTCCTGAAAATCAAGTATATTTAAAAAAAAGGCCAAGTTTAATTAACTAACCAAATGTGTACCTACCTAGTAGGTCTTGATCAGCAACTCCAGAAACTTACGCTGTGGCACAGGATGCCCAACCTGTTTGTAGCCTGCAAGGGGTTAGTGTGTAGACCCATAGCTTCTACTAGGCCACCACTCCCCCCATTGCTCCAACTGCTGCTACAACAGGGTTCCCTAGGCTCCCTCCCTCAGTTTTCACTTCCTGGTCCTGCCTCAGAGGGTAGGATGGTGTACCCCATCTTGCTGAGGGAGCCTATGATGCAATGCAGGAAGGAAGCTTAGGTGGGAGCTGTCCATGTGCGTGGTCAGGAGGAAGCAACACCCCCATGTGTGATGCAAAAAAAAAAGGGGGGGGGGGAGGAGGGCATTTGCCACCTGTGAGCACAATGCAGCAGTATGCGTGGGTGCTGCTCACATACTCAGTACAACAAGGGGTCGTGCACAGGGGTGGGGGAGGGGCAGACGAGGCCCAGGGACCTGTGGCTCACTAGTGCAGCCACTTAGAAGTTGGACAGCCCTGCTATAGAACATGGGTGCCAAAAATACGACCCAAGGGCTGTCTCCTGGAGTGGCTAGGAATTCAGGGGTGGTTCCCACCACCAAACTGCAAAGTACAGAGCTCCACTGGTGATGCGTTTTTGCTTGTGGGAGGGTGCGTGTGTGGGGGGGGGGGGGCAGTCTTTTCTAGGGCAAATTCTTATCAATATTTTCATTAGTGACAGATGGAGCACAGCATACATATAAAACACCAAGCTGGAAGACATTGCAAGAACCTTGGAAGACAATCAAATTCAAAATAATCTTCACAAATTAGAAGGAACTTTTGAATAGCTTGTTGGTTTCAGAACTTGTTTTCTTTCCCTTTTTCTTCCCCTCTTTCTCAGAGCAAAAAATAACTGGTTTAGCAGCAGTACAACAGAAAAGGACCTGGGGTTACCGTGCACCAAACTAAATGAGCCCCCGCTTCGATCCCAAGGGCCACAGACCCGAAGAAGCTGTCACTGGGGGAGGGGCGGGGGGGAGGGGCCGGAGAAATAGCAAGCGGCTGGACACAGAGCCACTGCTCCACCAGGCCCCCCAAAGCAGTCTCTGGGGCCTCGTGGAGCTGGGTGGAGCAGTGGGGCCTGGGGCAGGGTCCCCCCCCCCCGGGGACAGCCCTGCCAGCAGGTGAGAGTCTAGAACACAGCAACTGGAATGATAAGGTTTATTAAAACATAATCTATGAGGAAAGGCTGAAGGAACTGGGGTTTAATTTAGAAATATTATTATATATTAGGGAGGAAGAAAGCGGGAGAAATGTAAGTCTTCCAATACATGAAGCTGTTATAAATGAAGCAATGAGTAACTGTTCTCTCTGGCCAGTGGAAGAAAGACAAGCACCACAGATTTGGGCTGGATATTTTTTAAAAGCCTGTTTGGAAGCAAAATGCCAGAGTAGGCAACATACAGAGTTTGTGGAACCTCCTTCATTTTAAGAAGCAAGACAAACAGTCATAGGGATGGTCCAGGAATGCTTGATCCTGCATCAGTGTAAAATGACAGACTAAATTCTTGTGGTTCCTTCCAGACTTATACACCAAGATCATTTTTCAAGGGGTTTACAGTGCCTGGCATTCCATATATATCTTATTTGAAAAATTGTTGAATCTAATTATGCTTTCTAAAATCATTCATACAATCATACGATTTTGAAATAAAAATCAGACCACTGGTCCATCTCGACTTCTCCTTGACACTTGATGCTTCAGAGGAACGTTTCTCAAACTGTGTCCACCAATTAAATCCGCTCTCTACAGTCCAAGAGTCACATGACGCTGGTTTTTTTTCCCCCCAGCTGTGTATCGTATTGACAGCTCAGTAGCTCCCACTGCCTTTCAAAGAGTTCTTATATAATAAAGAGCTTAGTCCATCTGTCTGTCACGTTCTTGGAGCACTCTGATTGGTTACTGAAACAACCAGAGTACAGAGTGCCACTATGGTACGACTGGAACGGAGCGGGAGGGCAAGGCCAGAGGTGCTGGCCTCACCGCCTCTGCTCCTCAGACACGGTGGGCATGGAGCAGGGGGATGGAGGCCAGTGGTGCTGGCCTTGACCCCCACTCCATCCCTGCCATCATAGCAGCACTCCACCACCTCCAAGGAGCAGGGCCCGGGTGTGGGGGCGGCAGTGAAACGAGGCCAGTGGCACTGGAGGCAGCAGCGGCACAGGATGCTGGTGGAGGGGGATGGCAGACCATGCTTCCATCACACCCCCTCCCCCAGGAGGTGGTGGCGGCGGCACAGAGTGGTGGGTGGCAGCGCTCCATCCCCCCCTCTCCCCCCCCCCCAGTCATTCTTGACAGGCAATTGGCTAGTTAATATAAATAATGTGCTTTCAAAAGTATAAGCCAGTGGAGTTATTCTCTTCCTGGTGCTCCCTTGCCTAAAATGTCAAACCACTTTATTGTGACAAAAACTATCCAAAGATTGGTCAGTTCCTCAGCTGACTCCAGAACCATATCAATCTGCATTAGAGATATTCATATGGACTCACCACAAATAAAAGGAAACCGTGACAACAGCATGGATTTTTCTTCCTTGTTCTTTATGGCAGCCAAAGACATACAAACGTAAAAATGGAAGAGAACACTATGTCACAGTCAAGTCCTTCAGTATCTCAGGCACACGTCATATTATACCTTTCATAAACTGGCTGAATTCCTTCTTAAAAGTTATAAAGACTCCTCTCTAGTTGGAAGTTCATTTCAGAATCTTTCTACTTTAAAGCTCCAATTCTAACTTCCAGCCTAAATTAATTCCTGGTCCTTTTGTACCCATTTGTTCTTGTGCCAACATTGTCATCTATTTTAAATAGTTTTTCTCCCTCCCTGGGGTTTATCCCAATGTATTTTTAGAGAGCAATAGTATTTCCCCCTCTCAGCCTTCATTTTACTAAACAAGCTATGCTCTTGTAGTTTTCCTCTTTCAGTTTAGACTGAAACGTCCTCTGCACCAAAGTATTTGACTTTTTTTGCTCTGCCCTGTAACATAAAAGATGGGCATATGCCCACTTAATGGGGTACGTTCTGCAACAGTCTTACATGGACTTCATGTTTGAGAGCTCTCTGCTCAAGTTATCTGCTAACAAATTCTTAATGCCTGACCTTGTGTTCAACCCCTGGCTCATGGGCCACTTCATGGGTCTGGAAATTTGGCAGCGGAGAAGCAGCTGCATTGCTCCTCTGCTGCCAAATTCCCAGTCATAAGGAGTCCCAGGCACTGTGTGCTGTCCCAGTCCCACACAGGGCAGTGGCAGGGTGGTGCCAGGCCCCAATTCCAGTGTGGGGGGACAAGAAAGGGCAATGCCAGGTCCCCCAAGACCCAATCCCAGAATGTGGAGGTGGGAGAGGGCAGTGCCAAGCCTCATGGCCCAATCCTGGGGTTCAGGGCCAGGACTGGATTCCCAGGGCCCAATCCCAGTGTGCAGGGATGGGGTCAGGGGCCCATCTTGGCATATGAGGTTCCACCTGACCAGCAGACCAACTCCAGGCCATCTGAGCCACAGGGCCAAAAGGCTGAGCACCACTACTCTAACGTAATTCAGTGATAAATAGAAGACCTTAGTCGAAGTGTTTCATGACTGAATGGAGAAAACCTTGCTGAACCTTATCTGAAGATAACACATAGTTGTGGTGGCGTCAACTTCACACCTGGGCTTTCTGGAACAAAGGAGGAAATATTTGTCATGCCCAATGGATGTCTAAGTTTCAGGATATTTATGTATAAATAAGCTTAATAAGGAGACAACGCACGCGAACGAGTTATCCAAAGCTATGAACACATCCCCTCACATCTGAAGACAGCATATTAGCCAGTTTAATGTAGAGAGGAATCCTTGCAAGAGCCTGACCCTCATATCCACTTGCTTCCTGGACAGCCAAACTGGATTTTTAACTAGTCTTTATGGGGTAATGGTGAAGTCAGGCAAGCTATGTTGTTATATTCATTAGTTTGTCCCCCGCAAAAGTTTGAAGCTTATTCAAGCTAATACATTTGACTATGACTGAAGTTGAATTATGGTGTCCATTATAATAGGTATATCTTCTTATAGAAGAAAACATGAATGGGAATACAGTCCTGCTCATATGAATTATGTTCCAATTAAATTACACTCTTTCCCGCTGCTTTTCAGAATCAGCACGAAAAAGAGGCTTTAAGGTGACAACTGAGCTTCTTCCTCAGATCTATCAGTCAAGATATGGGTATATAAAGAATCCTTGTCTCCTTAGAATAATTGTTCTGACCACCAAGCACATGGTAAACACCCCTGTTGCAGTTCAAATTCCTAAACCAAGAGGATCCTATACTATTAGTGAGCTACTTCCTGTGAGCAAAACATAGGGACACATTGATTCACCAAGGGCCAGTCATGCCTAACCAAACTGTTTGCCTTCTATGACAAAGTGACTGGCTTTGTGGATGTGGGGAGAGCAGTGGGCATGATGCAGCACCTTGACTTTAGCAAGGCTTTTGGTATGATCTCAAACAACATTCTTGCAAGCAAACTAGAAAGTACAGGTTAGATAAATGAACTCTAAATTGGATAAAAAACTAGCTGGATCACTGGGTTCAAAAGGTAGCAATCAATGGCTTGATATCTAGTACAAAGATGGTCTCAAGTGGAGTGCCCCAGGGATTGCTCCCGAGGACAGTTTTGCTCAAGGTCTTCATCAACGACCCTGGAAGACGGGGGAGAGAGCACCCTCAGTAAATCTGCAGGTGACAGGAAGCTGGGAGGAATAATAGATATGCTGGAGGGTAGGCCTCAGAAAAAACACAACTAATTGGAAGATTGGAAAGAAAGAAATCTCATGAAGTTCAATAAGGAGAAGTGCAAAGTCCTGCACATAGGATGGAATAATCCCACATACAGGCTGGGGATCAACTGACTAAGCAGCAGCTCTGCAAAAAAGGACCTGGGGCTTACAGTGGACAGTAAGTTGAATAAGAGCCAACAGTGTGCCCTTGTTGAGAAGGCAGCTAACATCATATTGGACTGTATTAGTAGGAAAGCTGCCAGCACACTGAGGGAAGTGATTCTTCTTCTCTATTTGGCACTGTTCAGGAGGCCACACCTGGAGTACTGTGTCCAGTTTTGGTCCCCCCACTATAGAAAGGATGTGGACAAATTGGAGAGAGTCCAGCAAAGGGCAATGAAAATGGTTTGGAGGCTGGGGCACATGACTTATGAGGAGAGGTGAGGGACCTAGGCTTATTTAGCCTGGAGAAGAGAAAACTGAGAGGGGATTTAATAGCAGCCTTCAACCAACTGAAGCGGAGTTCAAAAGACAACGGAGCTAGACAGTTCTCAGTGGTAACAGATGACAAAACAAGGAACAACCGTCTCAAGTTGCATCAAAGGAAGTTTAGGTTCGATATTAGGAAAGTCTTTCTTCCTAAAAGGGTGAAGCACTGGAACAGGTTACCCAGAGGTTGTGGAATCTCCATCGTTGGAGGTTTAAGACCTGGCACAGATTTGGCTTTAAGATGCACTGCTATGATGGGCACGACAAGCAGTGCCTATAAAAATGTCTGTTAGTTGGGGCTCTTACTTCCTCTTGATGATGCTAACGCAGCTCATCCACAAACTGATAATTTATCCCAGTTCAGGTAATCACACTTTATCCATGTGTATTTATTTGAAGGCTGTCAGACGAATATAATTTGCAGGAATATAAAAGATGGTTCTCCTGAGTGGCATCTCTTGCTGTAAACCTCCCTGAACCTTTGCTCAGAAGGGTGGCCTATAACTCATATAATATATGATAATATTTATCCATGATTTAGGGTTGCTGCTTGTAGCCATGTTGGTCTAAGAACATAGGCAGACAAGGTTCTTTGAGTAGATGTGATCTTTTACTAGAAAAACTAAATAGTTAGAAAAATTGTTCTTTGTTTGAGCCCAAAAGCTTGCACATTTTTTCAGGCATAGAGAGAGTCTGCTGGTGAAATGTGTGCTCTCCTAGGTAAAATAAAAGCCAATATGCAAAATGCAGGTCTGTGAAAATGAAAATACATGGCAGTGAGGATCAGAGGTGTGGAAGACAATAGGTGCGGGACCGGGGGGGAGCGAGGGGCGCGTGGGAAGGAATGTTTAACTGGTGATAGAAGAATGTAGCTGCCAAAATGCATACAGGTTACCTTGTGTTACCAGATGGCAGGCAGATTATAAAATGTGCCATAAATCCAATGCCTATATTTAGTCCATGATTTTTTTTATCCAGTAGGTTGATGAAGTGAAGTTCGTAGGCTCATCTGCAACAGGTGTTTTGTAAATTCCCTTTCAGGATTACAACTGAGAGACTGGAGAAAGAGTGGTTTTCTTGTGAGAAGAATGCACCCACAGGTAATTGGGTATTTTTGTCTTTGATGGATTTGCACTGTGCATTCATTCTGGCATTCTGTTGTTGCTTGGTTTCTCCTACATATGTTCCACCAGGGCATTCAGTGAGCTGGATGAGATGTATTACATTTCTGAAGGTGGAGGTATAAGATCCAGGAACAGTGATGATTCTGTTGTGGGTTGTAGTTATTGTGGGAGTAGTGGAGATGTGTTGGCAGGTTTTTGTCCTGGCATAGTCTAGATCCATTCAGTGTGCTTTGGGCAATAGCAAGTTTGCTTCTGGTGATGAGATTGGCAGAGTTTGCTGCTTGTTTAAAGGCTAGGATGGGTGGTTCCTGCAGGCAGCCACAGCAGTGTCGGATATGAGAAGGGGGTGGTGAGCACGGATCGGTGATCAGCGATTGCCCGCAGACACTACCAGAAGCATCAGCAGCAAGGGGGGAAGGGGTGGCGAGCCATGACTGCCCACAGGCACCGCCAGCAGCAGCCAGCCTAAGGGGATGCACTCCCAATCTCAGGGGGCGCATATGTACTCGCATGCACCTCCTATGCATCGCCAATGGTATGTTATAACTAATGGTGTGCGATTCATCAGGATTTTCTTTCTGTAATGCAGCAATTCTTCATGTGGTATCTGAGACTGCACTTTTGAAAGAGCAATCTCTCTCTCTGGAGGAGTGTCCTTGTTGGGTGAAAGCGCTTTAGAGATTAGGAAGGAGTCGGTCATGGGTATTCTCCTTAGTGCAAATTTGGTGGTATTGGAGGGCTTGGCTGTAATATTAGTTTCCTTGCTCTTCCAGATAAGCCAAAATGTTTAGGCTACTTTTTTTTTTTTTTTTTTTTATGATGTATTATTTGCCTCAAATTAATTATTCTGAAAGTTTCAGAAAAAGCAATAGTTTTTGAGAACAAGATTAAAGATATGCTCTTGACCAACGCTTAAAAATTCTGACTGAATTGAGAAACCACTTAAGTCATACTTTCCAGCATTCAACACTCTGATGTTCAACACTCAGAAGTGCAAGGTGCTCCATCTGGGGGTAAACAATCCACAACCTACCCAGAGGCTCAGTGGCGACAATTCGACTTGCACCACGGCCAAGAAGGACCATGGGGTAGTGATCAACCATTGCATGAATATGAGCCAGCAGTGCGATGCTGTGGCCAGCAGGGCAAACAACACTGGCATGCATGAAGTGATACTTCCACTGTACTCTGCATTGGTGAGACCACAGCTGGAGTACTGTGTCCAGTTCTGGGCGCTACACTTCAACAAGAATGTGGAAAAACTTGAGACGGTCCAGAGAAGAGCTACTCGTATGATCAGGGACTTGCAAGACAAGCCATACAAGGAGAACCTGAGGGACTTGGACCTCTTCAGCCTACAGAAGAGAAGACTGAGAGGGGGGCTTGCTAGTGGTTGTGCATCAGGGGAGTACATCAAGAATTCAGTGAACAGCTGTTCACCAGGGTACCCCTGGGGAAGACCAGGAGCAATGGATACTAAATTCCTGGAAGGCTGCTTCAGGCTCAATTCCAGGAAAAACTGCTTCGCAATCAGGGTGTCCAGACTGTGGAAAACTCCCTCCAGTGGTGGTGCAGTCACTTACCCTGGAAATCTTCAAAAGGAGACTGGACAGTCACCTTGCTGGGGGTCACTTGACCACAGTTGTCTTCTCCTGCCTAGTGCAGGGGGACTGGACCTGATGATCTACAAGGTCCCTTCCAGCCCCTAACCATCTATGAATTCCTGCATGGAATCTTCAACAAATATATATTTCTTGTTAAATGCAAATGTGTTTCCCCCCCAAACATATGCCTGAGGTCATTATTAGGTCATTCTCTCTGTGTGTCAGCTACCCTTCCACATTAATGGAAGCAATGGCTATGTCTTATTCATTTAACTTTCTGTATTGAAACTTTATATCTGTTTAGAGAAGTGATGCCAGGGGCATTTGGCTTGTTGCAAACTTTCTGATCTGTTGCAGTCTCTGAGCTCTCTGCAACAGAAAAATTACTCTATTATTTTGATATAGTCAAAAAACACTTGAAAAAATTAAGAGCTGACATTTTCCAAGGAGTGCCTCAAATCTAAAAAAGGTTGAGAACCACTGGTCTAGAGGCATCCACCTAGGACTAAATATCTCAATTGTTCCCTTAAACTACTAATTTTATACAAAATTTAAGTAGGGATGTGAAAGGTTAAACAATTAATCATTTAACTGATAAGCCCAGTGATAAAGGGGCAGGGTGCAGTCTGGAAAGGAAGCGGGTGTGGAGAGGGAGGGAAGCCACATGATGCCCCAGCAGGAACAGGCATACAGGCATTAATTAAGTCACTCATGCTCATTCACAGATGCTCCCTCCCTCCCACCATGGGGCTTCCCATGGGCTGTGTTGTCTGCCTGGGCTTGACACTGCCTCCTCCCTCCACCTAAAGGTAAGGAGCAGCTCCCAGCAGCAGCTCTGTCTGAGCTTCTGTGTTACTGGTTAACTATTTAACTGATATAAATTAGAGGAAGTTAAACAGATACTTTTAAAACGATATTTACATTCCCAATTTAAAGCTGATGTTCACTACTTTTTGAGTGACAATCATTTTTGATCTCGAGTAAGGCTGAAGAGTTACTGAAAAGGCATAATGATAATTTAAAGTTCCTATTATTACAGCTGCTTTAATGAATCACTTACTGAATCATCTGCCTTTGCATGTTAGTTTCGTAAAAAAGGTACATTTGACCTTGATTTAAAAAAAAAAAAACAAAAAAACACAACAAAAATTTCTGCACTTTGATATAACCCTAATCCTTACTTCACTTATAAATTCTTGGGAACATTAAGTTTCATTTGAAAATTACCTATTTTTCCTTCAATCCAGTCTCCAACCTATTCCTTCAACACCGAGTCAGATAAATCCCCACACGGATGTTAAACTTACTTCCCATCTGCAATACTGATCAACTCTCACATATATTACAGTTAAGAATAAGAAACTACCTAGTACATTCAACAACAGACAGCCACCTTTAAACAGAAACTAATGCTCATCTTCTGGAGTTTTCTAGCAACACTCACACTTCAGAAATTCACAACTTCACCTGCTTCCCTATCCATCGCTTACCTACACCTGACAGGACCATTCAAGAAACTCCAAGAAAGACAGATGAGGGATAATACATCTCCTTTATTGTCCACTCCTAATCTCTAATAGTTCACTACTGACTTAAGCTCTGAGACAGAAGATTTATCATATCTCAAGCTTAAACATTAATGACAGCAAAGAATAAAACTGAATGTTAGCCATGCTGGTGCTGGGTCGCTTATTTCCACTGAATTCCCATTATTACAAAGTAAGAACAACATGATCTTCCAATGTACTACCCCTGTGCCACTCATTACCTTCTACGTTCTTACTACTATTATTGATTTCATATTTTCAATTACGGGTGCGCCAAGAAAGATTTTCTGGGCCGATAACACTAGCCGATTATCAGGGATCCTGGTTTTCCCTGATAAAAACAATACCAAATTCTCTGCTTAACCCCCACCCCCAATTCTCTGCTAACCCCCCCCCCCTCCCCCCAAGCCAGCCCTCCTCCTTGGTAATTAAAATTAAAGCGTTCTCCCCCCCCCCTCATTCTGCACCCACAGCCTCTGCTCCCCACTCCAGCCCTCCCTGAGGGGGGCCCCCACCTGCTAGAACTATGGCCCCAGGTTTGCATCCCCCTGCCCCCACTCCTCCCTGCTGCAGGTTCAGGCAGGACAGATCCCCACTGCCCCACCTACTCCCAGGGGACAGGGAGAACCATGCCCCCCAGACCTGTACCTACGGCAGGTGCAGTCTACAGCCTCAAGCAGCCACCCTGCTTCCCTCCCACGGAGACTCCAGAGCTCGGTGGGCACAACCCGGTACAGCTGGGTACAACAGGGATCTCCTCACTGCTGCTCATGCTTCGCTACCTTGGCAACATGCTTCCTGTGCCTTCTGCCGCTGCTGCACCAGGTCACACCTGCCAGGCTCCAGAGGGGCCGGGGGAGGGAAGCAGGGCAGTAGGAAATAGTGGCTAGCAGTTTCTCCATGAGGCTCAGCTGTTCCCTACCGCCCTGCTTCCCTCTCCTGGGAACTCTGGAGCCTGGTGGGTTCAACCCAGTGCGGCAGGCAGCAGCAGAGGTGCATGGGGATCTCCTTGCTGCTGCTCGCCCCATACTGCCCCAGTGATGCACCTCCTGCACACTGGCCTTCAGTGAGGGCAGTGGCAGGTACAGAAGCGAGGACAGTGCGGGGCAAGCAGCGGTGAGGAGATTCCTAGGCGACCCTGCTGTCCCCAGCCATGCTGGATCATGCCCGCCAGGCTATGGAAGCCCCGGGGGAGGGAAGCGTGGTGGGAGCCCGAGCCTGCACCTGCCCTGGGTACAGATCTGGTTGGTGTGAGTCCTTCCCTATTCCCGAAGAGTGCGTGCAGCAGTGGGGAGCAGGCCCTCCTCCTCCCCCTCTCCCAGATGAGCCACCCATGGCTCTGTCCTGCTCCCCACTGGGGCCTTGCAGTTCTGCATGGCAGCTCTGGGCCCCAAGCCCCACCCGGCTGGGCAGCAACCTCAGCCCTGCCCAGCTCTCTCTCCCTCTCACTGACCTGCTGGAGAGCTGCTCTACAGGCTGCCTGGGGCCACGTGCATGTCTCTCTCTGCCTTCCTCCCAGCAGGCTGGAACTCTGCCATCCTGCAGGGAGCTCATTGCAAAATGACAAAATCCGTGGCTTTCTCTTGTAAAACAAGAAATCCATGTTTCCCTCTGGTAAAAGATAAAACCTGTGGTCTACTCTGTTTTGCCACGACAAATGGAAAACATGGGTCCCTGCTGATTATTAACCAGCCATATCAGCCAATATGGATCTGATAGCCAATTTACAGAAATGCAGCCTGGCAGCTTGGAGAGCAACCTCCTGCCAGTGTGCGTGTGTGCTCGGGGGGGGGGGGGGGGGGGGGGGAAGGGGAAGGAGACGATCAAGGCTCCCAAAGTAAGGGAGTGGGGCAGGGGCAAGGGCTACCCAGCCAGAGCAGTGAATGCGAGCCCGGGGTGGGGCATGAGGGGGAACCATGGGCTGCTCACCTACAGGGTGCAGGGGCAGGGGGGGGGGTCCCCTGCCACTGTACACACCCCCAGGGGTGGCATGAAAGGCAGGTGCCCCCTGGATTTGTGTACAGGGAGAAGGCAGGCTGCCCACTGTGGGCGTGGGGCCAGGGGCTGCTCCGGCCTCTTTCCGGTGAGGAGGACAGGGCCAGGTCTGCACGAAGCAGGTGGCAGTGTACTAGGGAGGACTTGGGGAGCTAGAGCCACCCTAAAATTCCCCATAGCACCCCCGTGGTCTCCTGTCCCCAGCTTGTGAGGAAGGGGGTAGGTGTGTGGGGAATGGAGGATACAGACACAGGCAATGTGTGGGGGCAGGGCAGGCGGGCACAGGCAATGTGTTGGGGGCACAGGGGACACATGCCCCCTCCCCCCAGATTTCTGCACCCACAGCAGGGCTGGATCTGGTGCAGAAAGGAGCACCACACCTCCAGTGAAATGCAGCTGCAGGCAGTGCTGAGTTGTGCCCCACATTGCTGCCAGATGAGCAGGGGGCAGCTCACCATGGCAGCATGGGACTGCGGAGGTGGCTCCTGCCTGGGGCTGGTCCAGCCAGGCTGCAGATTCGCACCCAACTGTGGGCAGAGAAATTGTGTGTGGGGGGGAAAAGCAGGGGATACTTGCCCTCCCAATGCATTGCCTGTGCTGTCCCTCCCGCTCCTCCTACAGACTTATCTGGAGGAAGCTGTAGGAGCTGCTCTCTACCATGCTGCCTGGCTGCCACGTGCATGTGGTCATGCACATGTACATAGTGCTCCTTGCTCCTCCCAGCCCCAAGCAGCTCCTTGCAGGCTGGGATTCTGCCAGCCTGCAAGGGGAAACCTCTGGTTTCCCATGCTTTTTCCTTTAAAAGACAAAATCTGCATTTTTCCATGGAAAATGGAAAACCCAGATCTCTGCTGATAACTAGGGACCTACTAGACTCACGATTGCGTGATTTCTGCAGAAACCACAAATTCAGGTGGGCTCTGCAAAAAAAACACAATAGGCTCACTACAAAAACACCTTACTGACAGGCAGAGAAAAGTGTGGGAAGCCCTGCAGTTATAGAACTTGATGGGGAACAGGGGAAGGCTCCTGCTGTAAGCCCTGCCCCCACTTCCCTGTATCCTTCCCTCTCATTTCAAGACTGCAGGGACTCTTGCCCTTTTTTCAGCTTGCCAGTAAGATTTTTGTGTTTGTTTCTGGTCGGGGCCGGAGGGGTGTGAAGAAGTCTTTTTTTTTTTTTCCCCCTGGTAGTGAGGCCTCCAAAAATCAGAGCATTCCATTTCAGGATGGCCTGAAACTGCAGCTTAATTACCCGGTTAAACCTGGGGAAGCCATTAATCCAGGGGTGGGCAATTATTTTGGGCAGAGGGCCACTTACTGAGTTTCAGCAAGCCATTGAGGGCTGCATGACACAGCCCAGGGCAGATTAATATTAATTTTCTAAATATTTAGGGGCCCGCGGGCTGGATAGAATGGCCTGGCAGGCCTCATTTGGCCCGTAGGCCGTATTTTGCCCATCCCTGCATTAAACCATGCTTAACAACATGTGGATTAATAGCTTCCCCAAACTTAACGGGGTACTTGAGCCATAGTTTCAGGCCATATGGCAATCTGCAGGGAGGTGTGGGACTGCCAGGGCCCTTCAGCCAGTCAGGGGCGTGGGAGGGCCCTGGCACACAGCCCGCAAAAAAATGGCAGAAGGCTCTGCCCACACAATTAGCCGGGTTCCTCTACCCCCTTCTGAGTTCAGTAGACCCCTACTAATAACCTAGTTCAGTTAAATCCCTCAGTATCTAATTCACTCAATATAGTTTTTCATAGAATCATAGATTGTAAGGGGCTGGAAGGGACCTTAAAAGACCATTGGGTACAGCCCACCTGCACTAGGCAGGAAAGACAACTGGGGTCAGGTGACCCTAGCAAGGTGAACATCCAGTCTCCTCTTGAAGATTCCTAAGGTAAGTGATTGCACCAGTTCTGGAGGGAGCCTATTCCACAGTCTGGACACCCTAACTATGAAGAAGTTTTTCCTAGTGTTAAGCCTGAAACGGTCTTCCAGGAGTTTGTGGTGATTACTCTCGGTTTTCTCCAAGGGTACCCTGGTGAACAGTTGTTTGCCAAACCCTTAATATATTCCTGATGCAGCAGTAAACTGCTACCAAGTCCCATCTTAGCCTTCTATATTTCAGGCTGAAAAGGCCCAAGTCCCTCAGCCTTTCCTCGTATGGCTGTTATATGCATATGTACACTCTGCATCTCATCGTTCACCCTCTTACTAGAAGTGCACCGATACATCGGGATAATATTGGATCTGTACCAATATAAAGAAAATTGACTATGAGAAATCAGCCTGATGTATCTCCTTGCTGCAGTGCAGCATAGGTGGCAAGGAACACAGCCTGGCAGCTTGGAAACCTATGTGCAGCTGTTAAGTCTGTTGTGGTGGAAGGGGAGGGGGGAGGAAAGGGGGGGCTGACAGATCAAGGCCCACATGGTGAGGAAGGGAGTGGGGGCCGGGCAGGAGATGGAGCCACAGCTAGTCTGGGGAAGGCACGGGGGCTCCCGCTGCTGCACGTACCCTGGGAGGGCACCGGTGGGGGGGCCTGGATCTGCACAGGGCAGGCTGGGGTTGCTGCAGTCTACCCCCTTCTGCATAAGCCCCTCCCAGCACCACCACTACCTGCTTCAAGCACAGCTTGGCCCAGCCCCCGCCAGGAAAAGCCCCACGCAGCCCCAGTCCACCCCGCCCTGTGCAGATCTGGGGGTACACCCCCTCCGCCATGCCCTCTCAAGATGCGCAATGAGTTGGGACATTGGGGCCAAGCAAGGGGAGGGGGCGGTGCGCTCAGGAGGGGCTGAGGAAGCAGGCAGGGGATGGGGCCTGGCAGAGGTCCCTCCCCCATAGTCCTCTGGTCCCACCCCCTGCTTACCAGCACAATGCCTCTTCCTGGCTTGTGCCCACATCAGGACCTGTATGCCCAATCTAGCACACATGGCCATGCTATCCAGCTTGTGGGGCTCCCCCCAAAGGTCTGGAAATCTGACTGCAGGGGAGAGGCCACTGTTCTCCTACTGCCAAATTCCTGGACCCCCAGAGAGCATTTTGGGCCAAATGACAGCTCCATGGGTCAGATCTAGCCTGCAAATCAGGGGTTGAGCACCCCTTCTATAAGCTCATAAAGGAACTTTCCCAAGGCCCTTGTAATTTCATAGACATTAGGGCTGGAAGGGACCTCAGAAGATCATTGAGACTAGCCCCCTGCCCAAAGGGCAGGAAGTCAGCTGGGGTTATAGGATCCCAGCAAGATAAGCATCCAGTTTGCTCTTGAAGGTGTTCAATGTAGGCGCTTGAACCACCTCCGGTGGCAGGCTGTTCCAGACCTTGGGGGCTCGGACAGTAAAGAAATTCTTCCTTATGTCCAGCCTGAAACGGTCTTGTAGTAGTTTATGACCATTCGACCTAGTCGTCATCCCTTGGGGCGCTCTGGTGAACAAACGTTCCCCCAGATACTGGTGGTCACCCCTGATAAACTTATAGGTGGCCATCAGATCACCCAAGCCTGCGCTTTTCCAGGCTAAAGAGCCCCAGGGCTCTCAGCCTGTCATCGTAGGGTCTGCTTCCCTGACCTCTGATCACGCGCGTGGCTCTTCTCTGGACTCTCTCAAGCTTCTCCACATCCTTTCTGAATTGTGGAGCCCAAAACTGGATGCAGTACTCCAGCTGCAGCCTCACTAAGGCTGAGTACAAGGGGAGAATGAAGTCCCGGGATTTGCTTGAGAAGCATCTATGGATGCAAGCCAGCGTTTTGGTCGCTTTACTAGCCTAATCGCTTTACTACTAATGTTTTAAACTGATATCCATTCTACTTTATCCATTTCGTTATGTTCAGATAAGTCTATAATTCTGACCCTATTCTCCTTCAAAGAGGTCAATATGCATAAACTGCCTGACAACCATGAGTAGTTAAACTGGAAATGTATACAGCTGTCTACTACATGGGGACTGGCAAAAATGAAGAGGCACTTTTACTGCAGAAACTGTACAATCAAGAACCTACCTTAAGTGGTGGAATGATATTAACTGTACATGAGTTTGGTCGTAAAGGAACTCTACATACAGAAAACAGAGCGTGCACAGAACGAAAGATTTCTGAGTCTGAGTCATCATCACAACTAGCTCCTATCAGAATCCCAAGCGTTTTGTCACATTCATCATTGAGAGACATGAACACAAATTATTCCATTTTCTCAAGAATATTCAGTTATGTTATAGAAACCTTTATATAGTTACTAAGAATGTTTGTTTCTGATTTCTCCATTGTGGTCCTTTCTTATATCTCCATTCACTTCCATTTTCTGTACTGTACCCTGCCAGCTTTTCTACTGAACTTCCTCAAGATGGATTTTCAAATGGATGTTCCAATTCTCCACTAGTACTTTTGCAGTCACCTTCCTCTACTTCTTCTACTCCTTTATCACCCGAATTTCTGCCATAATATTTTTTTAAATTGTTGCTCTTTGGAGCTTCTTTTCTATTCCCTTCACCAACAGTGGAGGTGCTGTTTCAGCTGAGGAAGCCATACTACATGAATTTTTGAAGAGATGAGTGCTGCTAATGCAAACAAGAGAATGTGCATGTCAATATGAGCTGTTCTTGTGGCTTGGGACTTTAGAAGTTGCTGTAGCAGTCAGGCTGGGAGATAGAAGGGCTGCAAGAAATTGTCTGTTTGTCCTCCTTCCCCTCCTCCACCAGGTTTCTGCACTGGACATGCAGTTGCTTCCAACTCTGCAGACTCTACCGAGTTACCATATTCTCTAGAACGTGTGGCAGGTAATCCGCAGACTAAAAAAAGCTATCAGTCTGAAAATAAAGCCTAGTGCTACTGTCACAAGTTAAACAGCAGATACCTGTGCTGCTTTTAACATGAAGAATAAGCACAATAATGTACAACAGCCCCTAAAACTGAAGCCCAGAGTACCACATAGCACTCTGGCATTCTCAATACAAATCTTAGAAGAGTATTCAGCCCTATAGGAACTTGTTCATATGGGTGTTAGTAGAACAGCCAAGTTTTATATAACTATCATGTGAACAGCCACTAATGCAGTACATATTTTGAACAGAACATATCTAGAGTTTTCATCCTCAGGTTTCTTGTAGGTAGGCATGCTGAACTAACTAAAACTTGGTCCCAAACATGGTAATTTTTTCAGCCACCACCTCTAGATCATTACGTAAGTCCCAGGAAGTTTGGATCCAATCACAAAACTACTTGTCACACAAGCTACAAGTTAGAAGCATACAAATATGCCTTCCCCAACGACTATGTACTTTCTAATACATTTACTAGTTTGTCACATTTCATCTCCCCAGAAACCAATCAGCAAGACAAGCAGCAGCAAGGAAAGTTCAGAGGACAGTGAAGAAGGTATGAAGAAAATTAGTCAGAAGAAGAAAATATCCCAACTTTTGCTTTTAAATTATATCCTCTGATATATATGATCAAGGTCCCTGGGGTCTTCATAGACCTTTGGGAGGGGAGCATCAGTCAGCTGAAGAGAGAAAGAAGATCCAACCATCCAGAAACTGCCATACCGGGGTCCCAAAGATAGAATATTATTTTCTGGAGCTAAGGCCAAACAAGACACACCAAGTGCAGAGGCCAAATTATTTGGATTTGGGGGAGTGGAGGGGGGGCAGGTTCTGTTTACTCCCTGTGCTTAACAGAGAAAGCAGGAGACCAGCCTAGCGAAAAAAAAAACAACCCCTGTAATTGTTTCAAATCAATAGGGACTGCTTGTTAAGAACTATAATAGGAAAGAGTCACACAACATGATTATTCAGCAAGAAACTGCACTACCCTGGGACAGTTGCAACCCAGATATTCTGTCTCTAATCACTGTCACCCACATGTCAACAAGGGATCATCCCTGCCATACAAACCGTAGGCATTTTCAGACTGTAAATTCTGTAATATATTTAAAGTCACCTACACTGGAATAACAAACTGAAAGGAAAATTGTTTCTATATCCCAAGTTAACTGTAAAATACAGTAAAAGGTCTAATGAAGTTATCCACTTGACTAGATATGGCATTGTAAAATGAGATCTAACAATGAACGAGAGATGCTTCTACAAACCAAGGCACTGTGTAATAATTTATTTAATTTAGCTACAATAAGGAGAATTACATCATTCAGACATTTTAACAGACAAACCCATCCAACAATCACCACCAAGGACTCACTTTTTTTTTGTTTGTTTACAAAGAAATTTAGAGCCATGTTTCTGACATAATAAGAGCACTCAGAATTGCATACAATTTTTCCCACAATATCATAAAAGAAGTGTATAGATTATATTAACCAATATTCTTTTAAAAACCAAATATCACTGGATTCTCTTCATGCACTTCTATAAGATCAAATGGGTCCCATTAACGAGCTTATGAAAATTAAGAGGCAAATTAACCAAGAATATTTCATGAGTGGCTGAATTAGTTACCCTTTTCTGTGTTGTGTAGAAATATACTGCAAGGAAGCATATAAGAAAAGGTATGACCTGGCAAAATTCACTTGACTACTGAAGGAAGGAAGCCAACTATTAACTGAACAGTTCAGTTAGATTTTTTGGGACATTTCTAGAAAGACATACCCAACTGATAGACCCAGAATCATTTATGTCACCTATTCTCCGCAGCAAACATCAGCATAATAGAACTTATGGTATCTACACACATGCAGCGAGGCTGCTCCAATGCGCTGTAATTACAGCGTGTCAGAGCGCTCAATTAATTCTGCTGGAGCATGGTAATTATGGCGCTCTAGCATCATGTGCATCAGTGTCCCCACACTGAAATATGGCAGCAGGGACGCTTTAACTAAAACTCGTTGGATGACTAGCTTTAATTAAAAGCATCCCTGCCACCATTTTTCAGCATGGGGACACCGATACACGAGATGCTCTGGCTGCTTTAATTAGAGCGGCTCTCGGAGCCACTCTACTCTAAAGCGCTTCCCCCACCCCGCAAGCACATGTATAAAATGCCCTTAGTGAACTGAACCACATTGACCACATAAAACATGAAATTACTACACCACTACGATTGAGACATTAAGATCTAAATAGGAACTAGGCCTAAATTGAAACTGACTAGCAATTTTGGAGGTCTAAAATAAGACAAGAGGTCATAGTTTTGATGAAATGCTGAGCAACCAACATTCACAAAAATCAGACCCTTTTAAAACATTACAAAATGAGATGCCCCAAAACCACAAGTTGTTTTTGAAAACTTTAAGTTCTACATCCTGAAGTAAGCAATCAGTCCACACCCCTTTGAAAAGGGTCACTTGGTCTTCCTCACTTATAACCGATTGATGATTAACAGTACAGAAGTCAAAACTAGTATAATTTGTTTATAGTAGTTACAATCAGGAGGGACCTGAACAGATCATCTAGCCTGACCCCCTGCCACAGGCAGGAATGAATGCTGGGTTCACAAGACCCCAGACAGGTGATCATCTAACCTCTTTTTGAATTTGCCCAAGGTAGGGATGAGAACCACTTCCCTGGGAAGTTGGTTCCAGATTCTGGCCACCCTAACTATAAAATATTGCCTTCTGATTTCTAACCTAAATCTATCCTTCATCAGCTTATTACCGTTGTTCCTTGTCGCCCGAGATAGTGCTGGGGAGAAAAGGGCTCTTCCTATTTGCTGTTCATCTCCCCTGATGAGTTTGTAGGCAGCCACCAGGTCCTCCCTCAGCCTCCTCTTGCCGATGCTAAACAGGTTCAGGTCCCTCAGTCTCTCCTCATAGGGCCTGTCCTGCTGCCCTCTCACCAAACGGGTGGCCCTCCTCTAAACTCTCTCCAGGCTGGCCACATCCCTTTTGAAGTGCGATGCGGTGCCCAGTACTGGACGCAGTACTCCAATTGCGGCCTGACCAAAGTCGCATAGTGGGGCAGTATCACTTCTCTAAACCGGCTTGAGATGCATCTTTGGATGCATGACAAGGTATGGCTGGCCTTGCTGGCTGCGGTCTGGCATTGGTGGCTCATGTTCATCTTGGAGTCAATAATGACTCCAAGATCCCTTTCCACCACTGTGCTTTCAAGAAGGGAACTCCCCACCCTGTATGTTGAAAAGGCATAAGAAAAATGTTTCGAAAAAATGCCTTCTCACTTTCTATCAAGCACTAAGCCTCCTTTAGGAAACTGTTTTAGGCATTAGATAATCTGTAATAAAACAGAGTTCACTACTATGCACACAGCCTAAATAGTGGTTTTTAAATTGGCATGATCCTCCTGTTTGGCTAAGGGAGAGAAAGCTGGCACGACTAACTACAGAAAAGTCCCACAACTCCAGAACACAAGTTTGGGAGATGTTACAGAATGAAAATGTGTACTCGTGCTGGAAAAACTTTACGTTAATTGCTCCTTGAACTGGTAGTCTCAATGCATAACAGTCACTATTCAGGAAGAATAGAACCCATCAAGATAAATTCTGAACAGAACGTAAAAGTTTACAATCTGCTTGCAACAAAAACCAAAGTAGATTTCTCCATAAAAGAGGTACTATCAGAAAGACTACCTTTTAAAGAAGGAAAAACAGGGGGGGGGGGGGGGGGGGTAAGACGACAAAAAGCAAAACACACACGTTTCACATAATACTTGGTGAAATATTCAGTATTTTATTCTTTTAACAGTGAACTATCCCAGTACTTAGTTCCATATTAACCCACTTCTGAAAGTCACAAGTTAAAAAGTTATACTTCACTTAAAAATCCATTCTTATAACTGCTATAGAAGGCTTCACCTCACACGACAACCTGAGGAGCAAAAAAAAAAAAAAAAAAGCAGCCTCCCCCATCTCTTCAGATAATCGTAGTAGTAGCAGAGCTACCACTGCTAGAAAACATGCGTAACCATCAGCCACTCAAAAATTTTCAACAGCACCAATATAACACTGCCCTCCTTTCCCTGGGCCATAGTAATACAGGCTTATATCTATTTTAGGAACTTCAAAGGGGAATTTATTCCTCCATAGTTATGCAATTTTCTTTCTGCCAGCAATTTTTCCAATGACATGACAGGAACAGTACAGATTTTGTTGCTCCTAATTTACTGTTCAGGCAGGCAAAGCCAATTAAATGGATTTTAATCTACTAAACACAATGTATTAAACAGATTTTACATTCATCCTTTCCAGTCCGAAACCAAAACAGCAGGGGTCAATATGCCCTGTATTAAATCACTCTACCTACAACTTCAAGGGACATCCCAAAGGGTGGTGGTGTTCCTCCTTGAAAAGACAAATCTTTTCAAGCACTGTAATACATTAATTAGGTTTTTTGAAACGGGGTGCCACTTGATTCACAAAGTTATGGAGGGACACCTGAAGTCTAAAAAAGGTTCAGAACCATCACTAAGGAGAAAAAAAAAAAAGCGGAAGCCATGAACCTTATGACAACTCATTGGGATGTTCCTTACAGCTTACCTGAATGAACATTAGATTAGTCAGTACTTGACTATCACAGGAAGCAAAACTGACTGTCAGTTAGGACCAAAGGAGGAAGTGCTGAACATTTCAAGGAGAGATCTGCACCCACAATATGGGGTACAGGTATTGTATTATATTATACCATGAGATGACATAAAACCAGACCAAAGCCAAATAAGTAACCAAAAGCATCTAGGAAGAAGTCAATTATTTTAGTTTCTGGCTAATAGGTCCATTTACGTAAAAGGATTAGTGAGTGATCTTTCAAGATGAATAGAAGGATCTTGTCCCTTTGATCATTATGAGCCCCAACAATTTATCACCAAACCAAGGCTGAGGCTCTGCTTCAAAATAAGGTGACTGCTCAACTGAAACAAAGAAATTGTGAACAGTTTATCACTGCAAGCAAGCTACAGGGGCCTGGGTTAGATGTATGGATTCTAAGGTGGACAGAAAACTGGCTGGATCACTGTGCTCAAAGGATAGTAATCAATGGTTCAAGGTCTAGTTAGCAGCCAGTCTTAAGTGGATGGATCCCAAGACCAGTTTTGCTCAATATCTTAATCAATAACTGGGAAGATGGGACAGAGTACTCCCTCAGCAAATTTACAGATGACAGCAAGCTGGGAAGAGTAGTAGATATGCTGAAAGGTACAGCTAGGATTCAGAGAGACCTCAACTAAATTGGAAGACTGGATCAAAAGAAATCTTATGAGGTTCAATAAGGAAAAGTGCAAAGTTGGATGACGAAGTAGGACTACACATAGGACAAAACAATCCCATGCACCGTTACAGGTTGGGGACCAACTGGCTAAGCAGTAGCTCTGCAGAAGAGGACCTGGGGCTTACAGTAGACAGTAGGCTGAATAAGAAACAGTGTGCCCTAGCTGCCAAGAAGGCTAACAGCATACTGGTCTACATTAGTAGTAGAGCTGCCATCACATCGAGGGAAGTGACTGTTCCCTTCTATTCGGCACCGTTCAGGGGGTCACATCTGGAGTACTGTGTCCAGTTTTGGGGCCCCCCCACTACAGAAAGGATGTGGACAAATTGGAGAAAGTCCAGCAGAGGGCAATGAAAATGGTTAGGGGGTTGGGGCATATGACTTCTAAGGAGAGACTGGGGGAACTGGGCTCATTTAGTTTGGAGAAGAAAAGACAGAGGGGATTTAACAGCAACCTTCAACTACCTGAAAGCTGGTTCAAAGATTTGTAAAAGTTAGGGGCTGGAAGGGACCTCATGAGTTCATCAGGTCCAGCTCCCCTGCTCTAGGCAGGAAAGTAAGACTGCTGGGGAAAGATGACCCCAGCAAGGTGCGCATCCAGTGGTCTTTGAAGATCTCCAGGGCTGATGACTGTACCACCTCTGGGGGGGGAGTTTATTCTAGACTCTGGACACGTGAATCTTAAAGACGTTTTTCCTTATGTCCAACATGAAGCGAACTTCTAGCAGTTTATGTCCATTATTCCTAGTCTTCTCCTGGGGTGCCTTGGTGAACAGATGCCCTCTCAGCCCCTGATGTCTGCCTCTTACATACTTACAGGCTGCCACCAAGTTCCCCTAAATCTTCTCTTCTCCAGGCTGAACAGTCCCGTGTCCTTCAGCCTCTCCTCATGATTAGAGGTCTGAAGGACAGACCATATGTGTGTGGCCCTCTTTTGGACTCTTTCAAGCTTCTCCACATCGTTCTTGAAGTGCAGCACCCAGAACTGGAAGAGGATGGGGCTAGAGTGTTCTCAGTGGTGGCACATGACAGAATAAGGAGCAATGGTCTCAAATTGCAGCAAGGTGTCATAACCCAATGAGTTTGGTGCCTCGGCACTATGGAATTTTCTTGACACACGAGAGCCTCTTGCACAGCGAGGGTTTTTGCTGCATAAAAAACCCGCGTGCAGGAGAGAGTTCCCGCCACTTTGCAGCTGTCTTTGCAGGATGCATTCTCTTTGCAGCACAGAAATGCACGGTGCAGAGAGTTCCCGCCATTCGGATGCAAATTCGTGCCCCACAATTGGCTAGTGCTAAATTATTCCCACGTGGCAGCCGGTAATTGGCTTGCTGGCCGTTTAAAAACTAGCATGACTTCCGCCCAAGTTGAAGAGCTTTGAGCACGCTGCAGAGTGCCTCTTAGAGATCCGACTTGCGGCTAGCTGATCGATAGACTGATCACCTATCGATCCCTCTTCCTGTCGCCGAACGCAGTCCCAGACGTACCCTTTTCCCGCCGGCTTGAATTACGGACAAGTTTACTGGCACTGGCCTCACCAGCTGGAGCAACTCACATTGTTGTCCAGACGACCGAACCGTTTCCGTCGCAGCCACCCGTGACGTAAGTAAAGTTTTTTGCAACCATTAAGCCTTGTCAGCCTCTCTATTCACCAGTCCGCCCTGATGAACGAGTAATTTCTGAATCACCTCGAGTCGGTTCAGCCCGGCCGAGACATGGCGACGAGGATGGGATCGGGATCACTGCGGCACATGCCGAGGGGATCAAAGGGCACGGTGATGGAGAAGAACTTAATTGGGTGCTGCCCCTGGCGCACCGGGAACCGCCACGTAGAAAATGCTAACGATCTATGGGCGCATATCGCTTACCACCAGGCGGTAGAAGGGGAGGAAAGAAGTATTGATGGTTACTTATCCGTAAAAAGAGAAGAAGCCATGGTTAAAGAGTGGAGAACAAAGCTATCCCTAGGGGAGTTCGGATGCATAATGGGGAGCGACCGGGTTTACTATCGGCCCCCGGAAGAAACATCAACAATATCCCTAGCCAGGGTGAAAGCGCGGAAGGCAGAAAAGCTGACCCCCGCTCAGGAGTTCGCCCAATGCACCCGATACTTGAAGGGGGGGGGGGGGGGGGGGGAACCCACCCCCGTGGACTGGTTCAACTGTCCGGATTTGGTGCCAGAGTCGCGGGGCCATGAGCTCCTCGTTCAGCTGCGGGAGGATTTAGAAACTAAGGGCCGTCACAAGCCGAAGTGGGGTCTAATTAAATGGAAAAAGGGAAAGATGATGAATGTGCTGTTCCGTGCAGTAACGGGCCTATTGAGGGAATACGCGAATCTGGAGGCTCAGATGTATACTGCGGTTAAAGAGTCACTGGAGCGGACAGCAAAGGGCTCCGGAGCAGCGTTTGTTCACAGTGCTGGCCGCATGGTGCTGTTAGCAGAAAATGGCGCTGAAAGAAGCCGGAGCTACCAGGGGAACCGGGAAAGGAGGGGCGGAGTTATGGAAGACCCGGCGGGGATTCCCTTGGTGACTTCACCCCCTGAGGTGATGTCATTCCCTGTAATCACGCCTCTTTACCACAGGGAGGGGGCAATGGGAGGAGGAATATACTCAACGCTCCCAGACGCAGAATTTAACCCTCTCTCTGCCGCAGCTTACCCGATAGCTGTGACGAAGCTTGTTGAGGATGAAGATGGTGCTACACGTACCACCACTAACTCTCGTACACGCACCAGACCAGAGATTCAAGAGCTTTGCAAAGACTCTAAAATCAGGCCGGAAGAAACCTTGGCCATATGGTTAGGAAGACTGATAGTGGAATTTGGATCCGACACTCTGGATAAAGAAGAAGCGAGTGCCCTGACACGACAAGCAGCGTGGAGCGGAGGGCGCGCTACTGATTTGAATGTGGTCACTGACAGTGCCCACTGGCCCATCCTGCTCCCGGCGCTTGTGGTAGGACAGGTAACCCACAAATTTCACACCTGGCACGAGGGTTGCCCGAAGAAGGCTACAGCAGAACAACTTCTCCTGGCTATAGTTGGAGTGTCGTATCTCTCATGGAGCCCAAGAACAAATCCAATGGGACTAACAGCAGTCCAGCGTAAAGAGAGATGGGCTCATCGTCACCTATCGGACCCCGGGGCAATTCCAACGCCCATGGAAGCTATAGATGCCTGCGTGGAGGTGTACGGCGGAGCGAATGCTGTTACACTCCGACTCTTCTTGAACCCAATAGCAGGACAACCAGTGGGAAGTCTTTTAGGCCATCTCCCACAATTGCAGGCACTTATGAAGCAAGGTGAGGAAGCTTCTAATGACACAAGGGATCGACCTTCAGCATACCTGGCTGCAACATTGAGGCCTAGGCGTCAAGGGTATACCCCTCAGCGAGAGCCATGGGGGTCACCTCCAAGGACCCCAAAAGAAAGAACCTCAAAGGAAAGAATTCTGAAGGAAAGAACTATGTTCGGATTTCTTCTCGCTCACACCGGACTAACAAAGGCTCAATTGAGACTTTTGGGAGACAAGGCCCAGGCCAGTATGGCTAAAACAATGGGATTTAATTTTGAGGATCCGTCAAAAAACGAGTAATGGCTGGCGGCTCTGCCGGCGGCCTTCCTCAACTCAGACCTGATCCTACTGATTCTCAACCATATGCTGAACTCACTGTTTACAACCCTACCGATCCGGATGACAAACAACAGGTATCCTTCTTTCTTGACACTGGAGCTCAGACCAATGTGATTACCTCAATGATACCTCATCAAAAGACCACCAAGACGATCAAAGTACAAGAGCTTAATGCTATCGCTGTCACAACGAAGGTCAAGTTTTGGGTTCAGGACCACTGATATCCCCTAGAAGCTGTTCTAGGGGGCATCAACATTTTAGGAATCCCGGGGATAAAAACGCTTGACCTCAGGGAACAAGTGCTACAGGCATTACCCATAATTATCCCAGAGCAGGACTGGCATCGACCAACGCTTCGTGACACCTCCACCTGGCAATATCGGCCAATCCCAACTAAGGATTCTCTGAAACAGTCCCTTACTAACCTTCTGCAGCGACTCGAGCGACGAGGCTGTATTAAGACCGTAACAGCCAGCACCTATCTATCATCAGGATGGGGAGTGGTGAAACCTGGGAAGCCTAATGAAGCTCGGTTGGTCGTGGACTATCGAGAAGTCAATAAAAGATGCCAAGTACTTCAACAACCTAATCCGTCTACTTTGCCACAGTGTATGTTTGAGATGACACAGTTCCAGCAAAGTCCGTGGGTCGGAGTTACATTAGATCTGAAAAATATGTTCTTTTCTATCCCAATAGCTGACCCAGAGGGAATACTGAATATGTGTATTGATGGCATCATGTACAGGTGGACAGTTTGTCCACAAGGATATTGTAACGCTCCATCATTAGCCACTGGTGCCATGAATAACACCCTGAAGAATTTTCGAGCCTTGCACTCTCTTCCCCCAGAAAAGGAATTAAAAATTTGGAGTTATGTTGATATTGCCATCATGGGTCGCGATAGCTCTGTAGTTGCCAGTGTAGTAAACCAACTAGTTGCTCACCTTCGAAGTGAGGGATGGACCATCAACGAGGAAAAGCCTACATCCTGTAGATGACATTACGTTCCTTGGCACTCGATACACTGGTTCCATCCGCCACGGAGTTTCGCATGAGGGTCCTAACATCGATCCGCTAAAAACATTCCACCTTGTCACTAAGAGGCATTTTCAACAGCTTTTGGGTCATTTAAATTGGTATCGACATTATATTGGACCTAGTGATCTGGCACTCCTCACTAAATGACAGCGACAGATTCGTGACAAATCCCGAAAGTCCACACCTTGGACGGAAAAGGATCAGCAGAATCTGCTTCGCCTGCTAACCATGGTTAAAGGTACACAACTCCATGCCATCGATCTGGGTGAGTCACTAACCATAACCCTTGGATTCACCACCAATCACGTGTGGGCTGTCGTGCATAACCCCCGCGATGAGTTGGTATATACAGCCCATAAGACGCTTCAAGCGGCGCAACATAGATATGGAGCTATGGGAAAGATTCTCCTAGCCAAACAACTGGTGGAGCCGTTAGCAAGGGGGCATGGGACGTTACGCGCTCCTGGTGCCACACTGTTACCCTTGCTGGACGCGGGAAGAATCGACCCACATTTTCAAGGGGAATCTAAGACGTGGAATACGCTAGTACTAACCCACCATTATAATTGGCATTGTTGGAGGTTGGAAGACACGGTACCTGATCCAAGCCCAGAAGATGAGGAAAAGGTTCCTACGCTGTATGGAACTTCTGCCCCAGCGTGGATGGCCTCGGACGGAACCTCCCGACATGAAGAAGCCTATGGGTACTACTGTAAAACTTGTCATGATAAGGAAATTTTTCAAGCCGACCCAGATGATAATTTGTGCCAAAAATGTGAATTATTAGGATTCCTGAAGGTACTGGAACATTGTTTGATGCATCATAACGATACACTCCCAGTTCCGATCATCGCGATTGATTCGCAGTATATCTACAAAATTCTTACGGGCACAGCTTTTCCCACTGAGAACTTGGATGATTGGCGAGACATCTGGAGGATGTTAATTAGATTTGTACGCCTTCCATTGATTAGGCACACTAAGTCCCATCATTCAGATACTGATCCAGTGCATGAGGTAATTGATAAGCTCTTGGAGGATCCACTCCGGACTGACATAGCTTTGCCTGTCACATCTACCACTGATCCTGAAGCAAATCCATTCCTCGCGTGGCTTCACGAAAATTGGGGTCACCCAGGACCACGGGCTTGTCATCAACGTTGGTGCCGAACCATTACAGAACCGGCCTCATATGGAGCCAGGCGGGATTGGGAAAAGGTAGCTCAGGCCTGTGAAACGTGTGCTAAAGAAAAGTGTCATAAAACCAAGCATCAGATCGGAGCTTTCGATCCTTCTCAGTTTCAGGCAGGAAAAGTTTGGCAAGTGGATTTGCTGGGACCCTTCCCAGGGTCTAAACCGCCAAATAAAGGACTAGTTGTGGTTGATTTGGGGACCAGACAGTTGCAGGTTATTCCCTTACGAAAAAGCAATGCCACTGCTGTTATTGCTGCCTTGACTGCTGTGTTTGCCACCTGGCAACCCCCTCATGAAATTCAGTCTGATGGAGGACCTCCGTTTAACTCTAATGCTTTGGATAAATTTGCTCATCTTCACAATGTGGCATGGCATCTTCATCCGCCGTACCATCCGCAGTCCAACAGCGTTGTGGAGAGACACATAGGTCTATACAAGGAGCAGCTTCGCCTTAGAGGAGGAGGGACGTTTAAAAATTGGACTAAATTTAATCACGATGTCCTTATTTCACTAAACACTATTAAGCCGTTATGGGACGAAGCTAATGTCCAGAAACCCCCACCTTGGGAGCCCAAGTTCCAACCTGACGAGTTGGTGTGGATTTCAATACCTCACCCTCATCAGTCTCACCCACAAGTTCACAAATGGACAGTTCAACGGCCGGGACAATATCCCAATACCTATTCTGTCCAACTGGAAGAGAAGCCGGATTGTCCCCCTATTATTGTTCATCACAACTGGATGACTCGCCGTTCCGACGTTCACCCAGTATCCTTACAGTGAAGCCAGTTATGATTCTTTTGTTGTGTTTTGTCCTGTTATTCTGTTTTCTTCACAGGTTTGACCCCAGCAAAAGCAGTAATCCACAACCATCTGATTATGAGACCAGACTGCAGTCCATTCGAAGCCAAAGAGTAATGGTTGTGAGGGAGGCACTGAGTCGGCAAAGAACCCATCTGCTCAGGACTCGCTGTGTTTACTGACATTGTCTGTTTTAGGAGAAGACGGACCGAAGCAGAATGTTCTCCAATCAGACGATGATCAGCAGTTGTTGTTATGTGTTCAAAGTTATTTGTTTATATATATATATAGGTTGCAAAGGCTTTGCCAAGTCAGTGAATCCTCTAACAAAGATGCCGTATGATGTGTTCATGTGTCGAAAGTTCCAGTTGTGCCGTCGGCAAGGGGGCATGTCATAACCCAATGAGTTTGGTGCCTCGGCACTATGGAATTTTCTTGACACACGAGAGCCTCTTGCACAGCGAGGGTTTTTGCTGCATAAAGAACCCGCGTGCAGGAGAGAGTTCCCGCCACTTTGCAGCTGTCTTTGCAGGATGCATTCTCTTTGCAGCACAGAAATGCACGGTGCAAAGAGTTCCCGCCATTCGGATGCAAATTCGTGCCCCGCAATTGGCTAGTGCTAAATTATTCACACATGGTGGCCGGTAATTGGCTTGCTGGCCGTTTAAAAACTAGCACGACTTCCGCCCAAGTCGAAGAGCTTTGAGCACGCTGCAGAGTGCCTCTTAGAAATCCGACTTGCGGCTAGCTGATCGATAGACTGATCACCTATCGATCCCTCTTCCTGTCACCGAACGCAGTCCCAGACGTACCCTTTTCCCGCCGGCTTGAATTACGGACGAGTTTACTGGCATTGGCCTCGCCAGCTGGAGCAACTCACATTGTTGTCCAGACGACCGAACCGTTTCCGTCGCAGCCACCCGCGACGTAAGTTTTTTGCAACCATTAAGCCTTGTCAGCCTCTCTATTCACCAGCCCGCCCTGCCGAACGAGTAATTTCTGAATCACCTCGAGTCGGTTCAGCCCGGCCGAGACACAAGGCAAGTTTACGTTAGAAATTAAGAAAAAAACTCTCACTAAAAGGGTAGTAAAGCACTGGAACAGGTTACCCAGAGAGTTTGTGGAATCTCCGTCCTTGGAGGTTTAAGACCTGGTTAGACAAAGTCTTGGCTGAGATGATATTAGGGATGTAAATATCATTAAAAAAAATTATCCATTTAACATCCTCTAATTATATCTGTTAAATGGTGAACTGATAACAGCAACTCAGATGCAGCTGCTGCTGGGAGCCGCTCCCCCGTGCCCTTTGACAGAGGGGAGAGAGGGGGAAGGTGGCAAGCCCAGCCAGACAACACACTCCATCAAAGCCCCTGCTGGGATGAGGGAGCACCTGTGAACAAGGAGCAAATTGTTTAATTGATAAGTCATTAGACTGTCTGCTGTTTTCCTCTTTAACCTCATAGGCTATGGGTATTAGTTCTGCTCACCCCCCCCCCACTCCTCTCTTGCCTGCCCTGCTGCCTTCTGGTTCCTGCTGGGGCACCACACAGCCTCCCTTCCCCCCTACTTCCTGTCAGACTGTACCCTACCCCGCACTAAACGATAATAATCAGTAAGCTACCTGGTTATCAATGGGCTTACTGGTTAAACAGTTAATCGTTTAAGCTTTCAAATCCATAGATGATATAGTTGGGGTGGTTGGTTTGAGAAGGGGTTGGACTAGATGACCCCCTCAGGTCCCTTCCAACCCTAATTTTCTAGAAGTCTGTGATTCTATGTTAGTGAAGCTGCTATTGTCACCAAGTTTGCCTGATGGATGCTGTCCATGGGGAAGAGGCTGAAAATAGCACTATCACAAAAAAGTGGTTTTTTGTGCATGTGGAAGGGTGATTGGTATATGGAAATATCTCCAAATCCATCTCTACAAAGGAGACGAAAAAAATCCATTTTGAATTCCTGGCACTTCAAATTAACTGAACCATTTTATGTTCGTAATCTGTTTAAGAGCTTATGATTTTTTGGAGGCTACAAATATCAACAACCCCACAACTCCAGAGTGAAGAAAACTCAGGAGAATAAATTCTGATGCAACTTAAATGCTTACAGGTGGAAGTTACTGTGTCACTACAAAAACTAATACAGAATAACAAGTTTATTACATTTCAAATACATATTTTTAATTAGAAATGAAAAGGATGAAAGTCTTCTAGCTCGTTAATGTTCCCTTGTGCTGTACTCAAGACAAGGATCAGGTCTTACACATGAACATTTACTTGATGGGTGTAAAAAAGAAGAGAATTCAAATAGCTTTCTCCAACTAAAGGTCTGAAGTAAAACCTCTCAGGTAGATGCCTACTATTTGTGTCTAAATAGATTGTAAATTAGATCTTCTTGAGTCCTAATCTCCTTTTCCTGATTTATACTGTTTAGTCCCCACCCCCACTCCCTAGCTTGATGAATGGAAATAGAAGTGTTGTATGCAAAGAATTTCCAGTACTGTCCTCATATGGCCAAAGTTATTTTGAAGAACTGTTTTTAATCAGGGATCACTATAGACACAGAATTAAAACAGAGGTCAGTAATTAATTTGATTTTTATGAAATAAAGATATTACATAAAATGTTATACGTTGACATCTTTTATGCAGGTCATTAGGTTCCCACAACTGCACTTTGTTCAGAACTCTTTAAGATCTTGTCTCAGAATACAGATAGATGCTAAAAAATTAGCATAAAATTGTTTTTCATCTATCATTAGAAAAATAAATTAAACATTTTATATTTAATTCAGCCATCTCCACAGATGTTCAGTACAACTGTTATATTGCATACATGGAAAACTGATTACTCAGAGTCATCCAAATACTTTTGCAAGTTTAAAAACTAATATTATTGAGACTATCCAGCCACTTCAAATTAAATCTTCCTAACAAGTTTAGGCCAAGAAACTTAGAATGCTTTGCTACAGCAAACATGCACAAAAGAAACACGCACTTACACATTTAAAGCTGACAGCAAATTGCTGGAATCTAGACTATTTCTCTTATTCATTTGCATACTGCTTTTCCATAGTTGGAATGGCCAGGTATGATGGAAAGGACTAGTTTAAATGGACATCAGCTTGAACACTTTTTAAACATTGAGGATGAAATGTGTTGTTCTACAGACTTAGGAGCATTTGTTTTATTTTCTACAAAAATACAACTGCATCCGACAAGTTGGAAGACGTGACATACAGTTGAGGAATAGCAGCCATCTAGGGAGACAAATGAAGATCATTTTTCTAAAGATGTTTTTGCACCTCTGAAGTTACAGGGTTGTTTTTTTTGTTTGTTTGTTTTTTTTTACAGATTTTTTTTTGTTTTGTTTTTACAGGCAGTTATAGATTTTGCAGGAAGTTGCAAGTCTTCCCAAAGGCAATGTGGGTCCTAATTGGAAAGTTACTACTTTTAATGAGATTTGAAGTTCTCAATAAAGTGTTAATAAACAAATTAGTGTTTTTCAGCATTCTAAATAATTCCCTACTTGCCTTGTGGTGATGAATTTTAACATTAGGTAGGTAGCTGAGTTGAGTTCTTTCCAAGTGATCTATACCAAAAAAAGTTTTTAAGATCCACTATAATAAAATCATTTACATACTATTTGCAATGGCTAATCTGAACTGAAACTCAACTATCAGCAAAATGAGTTTATGTAATTTACACTTGAACTTTACTAGTAAAATAAGCTGTATGTCATTTCAACACTGAAACAGTTTTGCTATACAGTGATTCCCAGGCAGGGAGCCAGGGTGATGGGCCAATGTGGAGTGCCATGGATCTTTTGAAGGGTGACAAGGTATGGGGAAATAAATGCAGGATGTTTCTCCCTACCTCCACTATCAAGAGGTAAGTACTGTAATAAATGTATTGAGTAGCACCCCATTTCAAGAACAAATCAGTTTTGGGGGGCTTGAAGCACCCCCCCCCCCGTAAGTTGAAAACCACCTGGCTATATACTTAATTATGCATACTAAGTTTTGTCCATTTTATTTATCTAGGCATTTAACACATCTTTAACAAAGTAATGTTGGGGCGCTGCTGTGTCTTGGAGTCAAACAGGTTGGAAGAACAAGCAAGTTCAAAGATGCTAATTAAGACCAAATATGAATGGCACTCTGTTCAATATCTACTCTGCTTTTAAAAGCTAGGCAAATTCGGGTTTTGTTCAGTTTAATCTAAAAATTAACACTGCATTAAAATAAAACTAATGGTAAGAAGCCAACATATTAAATGTATTCAATTATGGCATTTTAAATGCATTTATACCACTCTAGCTCACACTTAAGAACAAGGTTGTTGCTTCTGTCAAGTAGAAGCACCAGTCATGGTAAATAGTCTAGATAGTCTAAGCAACTCTCATGCGCAACACAAATAGCAAGTAACCTTATTTCCAAATTAAGCATGTATTGTCCAAGATTTAACTTCTAGCCACACCCAGAACAGGTGGTTATCATTTCAGGCTGTAAACCAGACCTGCCTGTTTGACTACTCTAGACTTAGACTTAATGATTGACATTAGTTATTGTCATCACCTTTCACCATTAGTTTCTAGATGTTTGAACAAAGTCAAGGCCAAATGGTTGTAATTTAAAACCTCCCCCACCCCATTAAAACAGTTGTCAAGAGCCTACATCTAATTTGTTATATTGTAAAGTTTATAATAAACATTATTGTATTCTACAGCCCCTTATACTGACTTACTGCATTACCATTACATGTAGGGAATGAATGTTAGAAAACTACTGGAGCCAAAGATCAAAATAAATACAAATATTATCATCACTTTTAAAATTTTGAAAATATTCAAGTACAAATGTGTCAAAAGTTTTCTGTACACAATCCCGTAGCATTAACAATTCAATATTTTAAAAAACACGGTGCTTAATAAAACATGAGAAAAAGCAAAAAATTAATTCCTCCCAGTTCTTGCAGTTTTAATGCGTGTACTAGGGCAAAAATGGAGAGAGCCACAGCATCACGTGCTTATTTTCTCTCAGTCATTTACTTGAGATTTTCATCACTAACTAGCACTTAAGTATTTTCAACACTCCATTTGAAAACAACTTTGGAATTAAAATTAGAGCACGAGTTTCTATACACTTAAAGGCCAATTTTTGTGCTGTAAAATGGCAACTGCCAGGAACAGGACATATAAATAGAGAGTGGTGTTATGTTTAGGAATTGATGATGTTTTTGGAACAACTAAATTTTGCTGTTATAAATGCAGCTACTTCTAATAGTTCAATAATTGAACATGAACATCCCCCTCTGTAGAGAATCCACACCATTGCTATTTGCTTCAAGAACTGGAATATTTTCTCAGCACATCTGTTCAGGTCAACACTCATCTTTCTACAAAACTTCTAGGCTTTCTACAAAGGTATCCCATTTTACTTTGTGTAAGACAAGCACACAGAGCCTGCATCTGGCAGCTGTAAGGTAGTTGAGAATTACAGCCTGTTGCTGTTTTCAGAATGAGAAGGTGGAGGAAAGGGAGCAGAGGGAGTTCAGTCTGTGAGTTTTTCAGCTCCCCACTGGACTGTGGGGCAGGTTTATTGGAGTCCCCCCCCTGGTGGAGGGACTCCAATTCACCTACCCTAGCCTTTAGCACCAGCTGGGAAGCCCCAAAAACAAGCTCCCTACAGTGGACCATAAACTGAATGAGCCAACAGCTTGCTCTTGTTTGTGGGGAGGAATGGGGAAAAAAAATACAACATACCTGGTTGTATTAATGTAAGTGACTTACAGATCAAGTGATTCTTCTGCTCTATTTATTCTAGGCAAGGCCTTACCAGGGCTAATATAGGTCCCAAAACTTTACACATTTCAAGAAAAATGTGGACTGAGAGTCCAGCAGAAAGCAACAAAAATCATCAGAAGCCTGGGAAGCATGATTTATGAGGAAATGATGAAGGAACTAGGATTATTTAGTTTGGAGAAGAGAAGATTGAGGATGGATTTAATAATAGTCTTTAAATACCTGAGGGGCAATTACAAAGAGGATGGAGATGGACTTCCCTGTGGCTACAAGGAATGGAACTAGAAGCAAGGGCCTCAAACTGCAGCAGAGGAAGTGCAGGGTGATGATTAGGGGGAACTTTCTGCCTATGATGATGGTTAACCATTGGAATACCCTACCTAGAGAAGTTGTGGATGGTCAACCATTGGAATAAGCTACCAAGAGAAGTTAGAAAGATACCTGACTGAGATGGTTTAGCCATGGGGTACTGCCTTGAACAGGGACCTCAGGTAGATGACCCCATGAGTTCCCTACCAGTCAAACTTTCCTATGATCCTAAGAGTCATACGTAATCCACTGCATCAAAATGAAGCAAGCACGTTCTATGGATAAAGATTTAGCTCAGAAGCAACAATTCCCAGAATTTTCTTTGTACATGAACTCAGCATTGGATACACTGGTTTGGGATACAAAGTATTCTTTGCTTTTCCTGTATCTAGGTAAACAGACTTCACATAGCTGCTTTTCTGTTTTAAGCAACGCTGCTAAGAAATAAATTTACTAGTGCCAACAGATTTTACCACCTATTCTTTAACAAGTATGCATGCAAAGTCTAGCTGTTCTAATCAGGACAACAAACATAATCTGAAGCACTTCAGACTTGTTCCAGTTTCATCAAGAACCATTTTTGATATACTTTATGTCAGAGGCATCAAACTCATCTAGTCCTGTAGGTCAAATAAGTGAAAAGAGGTTGGTCCATGGACAGGACTAAATCCATGCTCTTCCCCGCCCTCCCCAAGCTGGATCCAGAGTCCATAGTACCTGCACTACTCATGGATGCTGCCCAGGTCACAGGCCACCCTCCTGCTGGCCCAGGAACTGTGCTGCATAGGTCAGCTAAGACCCAGAGGCAACATCAGGGGCCAGGTGACTCAGCTCTGCAGGCTGAACCTGGCCTGAGGGCCATATCTTTGACACTCCTGGTTTAGACCAATGCATAATACTAATGTACCACCTGCCCGTTCATCTTTCTTTACAGCATTTTAAAGACACAAACATTAAATCTGTCTGTGCTTTAGTGCTCTAAAGACTATACTTAGAACAGAGGTAGGCAACACCCAGCACAAATGCCAGCATGGCACACAAAGGCCTTTTTCTTGGCACGTGTGCTTCAGGGCAGATGATGAGGAAGAGGCCAGGGCTACACTGCCACAAAAAGGATCAAGCCCCTTATGGCTCCCCCACCATCCACCCATGGCATGCCAACATTTTACAAGTGAAGGTTACGGGTGTTTTAGCACTCCATCCAAAAAACACTGTCGACCCCTGATTTAGAATCACTGAAATTGAGAAACTTCCTAGAAACATAAAAAGTTAGGGCTGGAAGGGATCTGGTCCAAGCCCAGGCCAAGTCTTGCTCAAAGCAAGACCACCCCCAACTATATCCCAGCCAAGGCTTTGTCTAGCTGGGTCTTAAATGCCTCCTTAGCTTACCAAAAAAGCTACACTGTAGTTACTGTAGTGCCCACAGTACCCACACTACATATGGAGGCCACACTGGTCACAACCCACCCTCATCTCCCCCCCGGCCCAGGAACTGCAGTGCTTGGGTCAACTCAAACCAAGGGGCAGCATCATGGGCCAGGTGACTGAGCTCTGGGCTATATCTTTGACACCTCTTTGCAATGTTAAAGTAAGCTTTAACACTGCAAACATCTGTTTCCCTTCCCACCTTATAAAAGGAAGGTTTGTAACTTAGCTTCTCTCATATCAATACCCAAGCCAGACACTTTGGCCTTTTGGAAAATACAGATTAAATTAAAAAAAAACCAAAAAACCCCCCACCCCAACTAAGCATTCAAATGCTCAAGATATTAGCAATAAAAAAGATGCAACTGCTCTCCTGAAACTGATGGTATGTGAGAATGTCTCTCTTTAAAAACAGACCTGAACAAAAACAGCGCAAGCAATCATCAAGTCAAAGTTATACCTGACATTTTTAATGAACTTGTGATTAGACATGAAAAGAAACATGCTTGTTCCAATACTATTATTTTTAAAAGTGCATCAGGTATGCATATAGTTTAACATGCAGTATGTCCAGACTGAACAAGTCTAGTGGTAGAAGGTTATTCTTGCAGAGCAGCTTTTAAAGGACAAGCTATGGACAGTCTGTGGACTGCAAATCATGATCGTAACATCTGCCATTGAAATCATAAAGAACTATTTTCCAACCCAATGGCATTTAATTATGGACAGAGACAGGAAAGGGAAGGGAAAGGCACATACCACAATAAGTTTCATTAGCTGTAAAAAGAAAACCCATTTGTCCTAAAAACTTCTGCAGTGTCTACTGCAAAAAGGTTGTCTCAGCCTTGAAAGACAACAACACATTGAAAGATGCCCAATCCAATCATTTCCACACTGAATCCATTCACTAATTGCTCAAGTCCCAAATGCATTTACAGAGACAGTATGCAAAATAAAGTTGGCTCCCAATGTTCCCTTCTCTAGCAGTTCAGTTTTGATTTCTTCAATCATACATTATTATTTTCTCAATATCAACCAATAAATCTTATAATGTGTAAAAGCCCAGCTGTTTTATAGTCAGAAACATCCTCTAGAGATGTTTCCATTCTGGTACAAGTTAGGCTCCACCTGAATTAGCAGTACAGTATAAAGAAACAGAATTATACTTTTAAAAAAGTTTTGAACCCACTGTGCTTTCATTCTCTCAAAAACCATAAATTGTTAAGAGAACAGCTTTATTGTTATTTAAGGCACTTCAACACACTAAGATAATGAAAGGATTTTTGAAAATTTGAGCAGAATATATGAATAGGACTACTGGAATTTGATATTTGTTTCAGAAGTCATTTCATAAATAAATATAAACAAGAGAATAAGAACCTAGTTTTCTAGGAGGTTTAGAGTCGAGTAAAATGAAAAATTAGGCCCAAGTTCTCTGTCTCATTGACTGGAATTAAAGTAATAATCATTTTATAGCTAAAGCTAGTCATTTTAAATAGACGTTTAAACAGAATCACAGTTATCCAACTGCATGGAATTATATGGTTGAGTTTATAGTTACTTCTACTCAAAGTACAATAAGATTTATATTCAGTAGATTTTGTTAATACTTAAGTTTGATAGCTTAAAAGTAATTCAGTGCAAGAAAGCCAAAAAAACCCAAACCACAGAACAAGATTTATAAAGGAACTTAGGCACAGTACAACAGGTATCCAAACACCCAGCTGCAAGAATGGAGTTGACAAACTTGAGTTAAATACCTAACCTTCCCTTTACTTTAAATAAAGAGGCCTGCACTTCTGGGAAAAGGATTCATAACACTCAGATTGAGCAGGTGGATGCCTAAGCCAGGCAATAGGAAACAGTAAGAGTCATGTCTGAAATCCTGGATCTCTCCTGACTCAAGACACTTCCCTGCAGCCCAAGTCAAGCGCTTGGGTGAGACTAAGATTCACTGCCCAAAGTTAACACTTACACGTAAGTGCCAAAGGTATCTCATGATTCGCATGGTGGTAGTAGTTACTTTTTAAATAACCTAGTTATTATTCAATATTTTAAATAATAGCCTAGTTAGAGTCAATCAACTATTACATAAGAGCACCCAAAAGCCAAACTGAAGCATGCAATCTATATAGATGCTGCAGACCAGGATCAAACTAATATGCTGCTTCTTCTAATAAAGCATGGTTTGGGAGGTGGGGAAGAGGGAGGGTGTTCAATGTCTCTCAACAGCCTGAACTGCATCTAGCTTCTCTTTTAGGCACCTATGTTCCCTCCTGAATTGCATCAAGAGTGAATAAAATAAACCTGAAAATACTATTCATATCATTCAGTCTATTCATATGATTCATATCACATCTGCCGAGAATGAGCCAAAGCCTTATAAAAGTGGGCGTCTAAAAAGAGTCATGGAGGTTAGAAGTTCAGTTAGTTTGGGGTTTGTGGGGGTTTTTTACCCCACCTGAAAGGTGGGAAGTTTTAGAACTATTAGAATATCTCAGCACTTTCTCTTTGCCAGATTTCAAAAAAAGATTCTCTTTGTGCTGTCATATAAAGGTTAAATTTAAGTGTTTTTACAGCAATTTTAAAATGTTCTTCCTAGTAGTACCTATCTGATAGGGACCAAAAACAGAGCCTTTGGAATTAAAACACTTTACAAACATGGTAACTAAGCGTGCTTTACACTAGAAAACACCTATGATTTTTAGGAAAAAAACTAATCGCGCATAAAACTTTAAAACTATTGTAAGTTTAAGCTAAGAAAAATAAAAGATTAAATGATAAAAGTTGCATGCAAGAAGTTTTAGATGGCTTAATCAATATACAATAAAGCAAACATTTTTGTAAGTTTCACATACCATATATTCCTTCCCATTCTGAATCTTTAGATGGTGAAGAAAGAAATGCATGTGTCACCATAATATACTATATCTTCAAAGGCAAAAGGATTCAATTTTTACCAAAAAGAACAGTGAATATCATAGAAACAATCTTATTTTAAATAAATCCATTCCAAGAATTAGGTCTGCCAGATGTATTTAAGGTACTATTTGTTGGATATAACATAAAGCAAACAGAACACAAAAATTATGCTGCAGGGTTAAGTATTAGTTCATGTAGTTTCAGAATAAATATGGCAACCAATGCAACTCTGCCAATTTAGAAATGCCTAGTCAATTCTTAATGCATCTTGCAGATTAATATTAAGTTACACCCTTTACCAACTCTGTGTATACTAGAACGCTATAACTTTATCCTGGAGAGCAGCATTTTTGCTATGCTGATTTTTCCCTCCATCACAGCATAAGACTGAAAAATTTACTTAACTCCACCCCCTTCTTCCTCATTCCCTCCCCCCTGTATCCCCCCCCAAAAAACTGCACGAAACAGAAGGGACATAAGATGAAGGACATTATTTTTGCATTACTGCTGAATCAGAATACAAATCTCAGAACTACTATCAAGCAGCAGTCCATAAGGTTTTCAATACAGGCCAAATTAAATCAGCATGGGTTCAAGGTGGGCCAACACTTCCTGCTCCTGCTTCTCCTGCTCGCCCCGCCGGTCTTACAGGAAGAAGTGGAAGCAGCAGCTGATTGGAAGCCCTGCAGGCTGGATCTGGCTCACAGGCCATCTGCTGCCAACCCCCAGTTTCAAGGAGTGAACTAACTGCCCAGTTAGTAACATTTAGTCAGGAAGGACATTTTCAAATACAGTAAAAGCTTTGTTATCCAGCATGCGTGGGGTAAAGGGGGTACCAGTTATCTAAAAATTGCAGTTCTGACAGTTATACCCTGCGCAGCCAGGATCGCAACCAGCCCAGCAGGCAGGTAACTTTCTTTCGATCTACTTTCTTTTATCTGTGCATGAAGCAACGGCAGGCTGCAGCTGCAGGCTGGGCTCTACACCTCATTGCCGCTACTCTGAATGAGGAGAGACAGCGCCACATGTGTCCCGCTGCTGGGCAGGCCAGACAGCAAGGCAGGCCAGTCCCAGTGTCACCACATTCACTGTACAAAGGGCCGCCCCTCACACTGCATTGCAAGCTCTCCACTCTTCAGGGCCCCAGCATTCAACTGTATGTACACAAAGTTCTGGGTACTTCTTTCTAACAGGAGGAAAAACATGGGGAAAATTCTCCCAGATTATTTGAATGCGCGTATGCAGACAGTGACTGTCCACCTTGTTCTCCCTCCCTACTCCCTTTGGAGGGCAGACAGGATAAGAGAAGCACTATGGGAAGTTAGGGAAGCAAGAGATCCTCTGTAGCACTACTACAGTACAGTGCACAAATATTATAGGTGGAACTACAAAAGGCAACATTAGAGAGAAGTTGTCATTTTATCCAGCAATATTTTTGTAAGCATTTTGACCATTTTGTAGCTGCCTCCTGCAGGAGGCAAGAACATCTGTCCTCTCAACTTCTGTAGCACTACAAAGACATTTGTAACCTATGTCCATGGCCTTAGTGAATACTTTCTATTAAAACCAGATTTTTGTTTCACCATTTCTAGTTACCTCGCATGCAATCTAAGTCACCCTTATCTGAATCTGCCAGAAGTGTGAGGATACAAGTCTCCCTCATTTCTCTTTTTATATTCTTATTTACCTTCAGTTTTCATCTGTTTGAATACAGCTCTCCTCCACTCTTTGTTCCCAAATTAAATTGCACTCTGGACTCCTCTCAGACTTGTAGGTTAGCAGACAGGACACCAAACTTTAGTTGTACACATGCTCTCTCACTCCAAAACATAAGAAGTTCCCCATTGATCATTCTATAATATAGAAACCTTCAGCCCACAACACAAGTAGGATTTCTAAGAGTCTCCCATAAAGTCCTGCTGCTCATTTTTACTACCTAGGTCAGGGGTGGGCAAAATGTGGCCTGCAGGCCGGATGTAGCCCACCAAGCCATTCCATCCAGCCTGCAGGACCCCTACAAAATTTAGAAAATTAACATTTATCTGCCCCTGGTTGCCTGTCATGCGGCCCTCAATGGCTTGCCAAAACTCAGTAAGCAGCCCCCTGCCCAAAATAACTGGCCGCCCCTGACCTAGGTCCTAAGTAACTAATTTGTGCAAACTTGATACCGTTCTTCTCTGCCTACTATACAAGCACTATGACCCCTAGACTCATAGCACTGACTAAAAAAGAGTCATCTGTCAAAATCATATGTTATATAGGCACCAAACTGGCAACATGCTATTCAGTCCTCTTCATCCTTTAGTAAAATTAACTGTGTATGTGCCTTCCATCATTTTCCTATGTAAATCCCCAGCTAAAACAAACTCACTATTTACTTCAGCATTTTTTCTTCAATGTCTGATTATCAGTATACATCTTCAAGAGTTTGCTTTGAGAAAGCATACCATTTTTTGAGTAGCATTTAAGGGCATTTTTACATGTGTTGTGGGACGCAGAGCTGGGTGTTTTAATTAGTGAGCCGCACTAATTAAAAGCTCCTGCATATCACGTGTATCAGCACTGATGCGCATCCCTGAACTAAAAAAAGTGGCAGCAGGACACTTTGAACTAAAGCTCATCAAACGTGTTTCATTTCAAAGTGCACCACATCACCATTTTTTCAGCACAGAGACACGCAGCAATGCTGATACACACGACATGGAAGGCTCCAGCAGACTCTATTAAGTCTGCTCTGACGCGCTGGATTTCCACTGCATCAGAGCAGGCTCCACACATATAGGAGCCTTAAAAGACCACCTTTTCCAAGTCTAAGTGCAGGTCAACACACTTTCATGCAATTTTCCAAAAGAAACTCACTGAAAAACCATGTTACTTGAAATATTTTAAAGAATGGATCTTATGAAAACAGTTAAGAATGACATGATTTTTCTATGCTCTGGGTACAACTTTAATGTTATATTGCCATTTTCAGAAGTGAGAGTCCAACTTTCAAGGCTACATTTTTTGTTTTTCTTCTAGTTTTATATGGTCAGTTTTACAAATTAAGTTATTTCGATCCAAAGGATCCTCAAGTACTTTATGAATTTTGTTCAGCTGATTACAAACAGTTTTATCATGCACATAACATATAAACCACTGTAGAATGCAACAGAATCATTCTTGTTGAACAACTAAGCTGCTGCCTTCTGGTGCCCACTTCAGTATGCGGCACAAGGAATACAGTAAAAATTGTGCCCATTAATATATGGCTCCTTACTGGCTTATTTGTTTTAATTATGGTTCCACGTGCTTTCAAACATTGAGTTTATAGAATTTTGTTGAAACCAGGTACCCCACACTTTCTCTGTCCCACTGACATTTTGCTGGTGCTTCTTTCTAACACTGCTTTTAGTATAGAGAGGACTACTTCTGTACCAAGGAGACATTCTCCCACCCTGGTAATCATTCAATAGAAGGAGGAGCCAGAAAGTGAGACAACAGCTGACCTGTCAAGATGACCGTTTTCTCTTTTAAGAGAGTGGTGCCCTGCGAAGAAATGCAAAAACCAAGAAATCTTGAAGGGTTGTGGATTCTGGGCAGAACTCTGTCTGATCTAGAACAAAATATGCTAGGCTGATTTAAGGTGATCAGGACCCCTCAATCCCAACCCCAACCCTAAAATTTATAATACAGTACTATATGTTCCACAGGAGTCACAGGGGGAGAAACCCTCCCTCCACCAGTTAAATAATCTCCCTATAGCCATCATGTACATCCAGCCTTCCTGGAGTTCCACATAAGAGGTTTCCAAAACTCCAAAAGAGAACTCAATATATTATAAATGAACATTAATCAGGTTAACACTGCTAAAGCACTGAATCACTTCAGCAATCATTTCTGGGCCCACTGTTTTGGAACATAAAGCTATGCCTTTAATTGCAAACTGAACATTTGGATAGCTAAAAATCCACAATCAATTTCACATTTTCTTTTTCACTAGCATTTTTATTCAGATATATTCTTGCCTCTTCTGCTGCTCTTCCATTCATTTTCCTTCAGCCTAAGATTACCCTGGTTTAAGAGTACAACCCAAAGTCAAGATGCAGTTATTAGTAAACGTTCATTGCTTTGCACAAAATGCTCATATTTCAAATGAAAAGTTTAAGACAACCTGTCTTCCATCCTTTCTGACATTAGAATAGGAACTTAACAGTTTTAACAACCATATGAATATGAAGTGAATTTGGGGGTGTGAGTGGTATTTAAATAGTACTTAGTTTTGCATAACCTTAAAAGAAAAAGTTGGAATCCCTTTTGCTTTATTTAAAAGAGATTGATTTTAGTGCCCACAGACCTCTCCACTGAAAATAATGCAAGCATTAAGCAACCCTAGGAATAGAAATCTAACCACTATTTAATACATATGGAGGCTTTTTTTTTTTTTTTTTTTTTTTACATAGTCAACAAAAAGTTCTGCTTTCTCATGCTGGAAATCCCATTCAAGGCTGCCAAGAACACAAAATATTTCCATTTACTGCATCTAGAAACTGCTCCTATCCTCTCATGAAAGATGAACTGAAAAAGACCCCTGAATATAGTGTTTCTAGGTACCTGTTAAGTACAGAAATATTAACATGTAGTTTTACTTTAACTTAGATGTATGTATTAGCATAAGGATGTCAAAGATATGGCTTGCAGGGCTGCCTGCAGGGCCTGAAATTTGGCAGTGGAGTCACAGAAATTATGCTGCTTTTGCTGAATTTCCAACCCCACAGGTCAGATGTGCCTCTCAGATTTGAAACTGCCCAAAGACCCAGCCTCATGTTCTAGATCAGGAATGCTCAACGTCTAGCCCGTGGGCCAAATAAGGCCCACAGAGCCATGGTATCCAGGACTGGACCACAACCCTTCCCTCCTCCCTGTGGCTAAAAAACTGTCCCAGGGCCACAACCCCCTCCTCCTGCAGCAATATTGGGGCTAGGTCAAACCCATTTCTGTCACACGGGGAAGCTTGCAGCTGCACCAAGCCCCCTTTCCCGCATAAGGTTGGACTGCCCCCACTTTGCCCCATTTGCACAGCCAGATGGTATCCCACCACAACCACCCGAGGGGGCCAGATCAGGACCATGGGCCAGACTAACCAGGCACTACCCATCTGCCCTCCAACCAAGAAGGCTGAGTATCGCTGCTCTAGATAAATCTAACAACCCTGCACTAGAATAAAGGGAATGTAATGGTCACTAGTAAACAGAGGTGAAAAGAGTTACTCCTGACATGGCTTACAGGATACAATGACTTAATACACCTCAGCTGAAAAAGTGTAAGCTAACTGACTAAAGATGTCACATTTAAAGTCTTTCACAAAGCATGCCACCTAGGAGCCAGAGTTAATAAATCAACAGATCCATGACAGACCTAGACAGTTTTCGCAATTCATAGGAATAAGCAGACTAGTTCTGTGAGCTACATTTATCACAACAAAAACTAATACAGCTACAGCCTTATTAGCCATTTCTTGTGCATGAGGGATACCAGGAAAGAATTAACACGTACTTCAGACATTACCAATATACACAGGTACTGGACCATGCCACTTGGACTTTCAAGTACCCACTTCAGAGTCTGGAGAGTAATAATAAACAGGTAGAAAACCCATGTGAAAGAAACAAGGCTCAAAGCCCAACTACACTGAAAAAGTGCACCATTTCAGGGACAGAGAGCAGCTAGAACTATAGAATCACAGGGTTGGAAGAGAACTCAAGGGTTATCTGGCCAAATCCCCTGCATGAATGCTAGCTACTCTTATACCATCCTTCCCAATGCTCATCTAAGCTCTTCTTGAACACCTCCTATAAAGAAGATTCCACCATTTCCCTGGGCAGGCTATTCCTGTGCCCCACTATTCAAAGGGTAAAGAAGTTCTTCCCAAGATCTAATCTATAGCTATGCTGCTGCATCAGTTTGTACCTCTCCGCTGAGGTAGAAAAGGTGTTCTCCCTCTTCCTTGTAGCAGCCTTTCACATACCTGAAGATTGCTTTCATCTTCATCACCTTTTCAAACTAAGCATACCTAAATTATTTAAATCTTTCCTCATACTGCTTGTCTTACAACTCCTATCTTTTTGTCACCTGCCTTGGGACCCTCTCCAATTTCTCCACATCGTTCTTAAAATACAGAACATCCAGAACTGCACACAAATTCTCTAGATGAGGCTTAGCTAGTGCCAAGTAGGTGTAAGGCACAGGAGGTGATACTGCCACTCTAAGGCACACTGAATCTGTAATCCACTAAAACCCCAAGATCCTTCTGAGCAATGCTGCCACCTAAACAGATCTCTCACATTGTGTATTGTGTTTTTGATTGTTCTTCCCTACATGCTAACACCTTGCATTTGTCTGTTAAACAGCTGCTTTGAACAGTGGCTGTTTCCATGCCGTCTATCATTTTGTAGGCCAACCTTAATAATGCAGTCTGGTTATATCAGCAGGAAACTTGTTCTCCTCTGGGATGCAAGAAAAAATAAAATACAGCATATAAGGCAATACAGTCTGTAATGCATGATGGACAGTTTGGAAGCCTCACATGAGACTAGAAAAGTCTAGTATTTCCAGTCAAAGAAGCTCAAAGGGAATGTGAATCCAAGTTAGGATATATGGAAATCTCCCAGCAGAGGTATTGGTTTCCTTTTCAATCATTTAAATATTACAGATTTTACTAAAAACTACAAAGTTTTTAGCATTTCCTTTAGTTTAGCTTAATGACACTTTCAGTGTTTGACACTTCAATACAAAAGCTAAGAAAAAGTTTCACAAAAGTACTCTAAGTCCTTTTATCACCCTGCATCTCCAGGGGGCTGGTTAATCTTCACAACACTGAATATATACACAATATTTCCCACTTTGATGAGGAAAAATAATTTAAATAACTTGTTCAAGACAAGTGAGTTAATAACAGAACTAAAAGGAGGAACTCTGTGCCTTGATTACTAGTCCCCTGGTCAATCCACCAGAACGTACGAAGTCTGACTGCATCCTGTTTTAGTACACCTCTTCAGTTAGTTACCCAAGGATACTTGAGTTTTCATAAACAGACTCACCTGAAAATATTTAAACGTTTCAAAGTCAAGTGCTTGATTATACAAGTTATATTTATAATCCCATACACTTAAAAGATGCCTTTTTTGCTTGCTACTAACAGTTTTTTGCTAAGACAAACTCAAGACTGATGTACTTCTCCACAGTTTACTAGTACTGTTTATTTCTTCTCTCTAGTCATCTCTCCAGTCTTGTTTTAAGTCTGAGACTATAAAGAGACGTTACAGTTGTAGCACTGGTTGTGCCAATGTATGCCTTGATGTTGACTGGTATGTCGAGACATCACATTTCAAAAAGGTTTTCAAAAGTAGGATGCACCACCACTTTTCTATGGCAAGTCAAGGGCAGGGAGGAATGAAGGATGTGCAGACTATGGCTGCCCAGCCTATGGTGGGGGAGGGGGATACCGATTGCCCATTCCTGCCCATCTTCCTAGCATCTCCCCATTTATCCAATGGAGCCTTTTGCAACCCAGAACAGAGCCTTCCCAGGACAGCTGGAGAGCGTGAGCAGCCCCAGGCTATGGAGATCATCCCTCATCAAGTCCCACTGAGCTGCTCATTCCTGAGCACCAGTTGCCCCAAATCCCCGCACCCCTAGCTGGTTCCTGCCTCTGACTCCCATACTCCCCGATATCACAACATAACCATGTAGACATCCATCTCAATAATGTGGAACAATCTGTTTACAGATATTGCTGCACAAATATTATTGGACATTTGTGACAGAACAAGTGGCAAGGATGTTTATACGTTCATGTTTGTTCCACCAGAAAACTTTATGTTGTAACAAGGGTGACATTTGTTTGAAGCCTGACAGACAAAATTTCTACTTTATTAACTGTCAGGTCAGCAATGAAATATGACATTTCTGATATTCTGCCAAAGTTGTTTTTTTTTTTTTTTTTTGGGGGGGGGGGGGGGCTGCCCTTTGCTTCTCTTGTACCCTTTGACTTGTATAATTTTATCTTGGGTTCTACACTGCTAATTACCATGGCCTTCAAGCTTTTTCCACAGAAAAGCAATATAACTATTGAAGTCCTTGCTGGACTTCATGGAAACTCTGGCACTCTGCTTTTTTCCTTGGAGACAACTTGAAGAGTGAAAACAGAAAGAAGTGTTTGAATGTAGGGTGTTAGAACAGGGGTCAACAACTTATAGCTTGTACACCCGATCTGGCAAACAAAGTGGTCCAATCCAGCATGGGTCTGGGGCAGGGAGGGGTTAGCAGCACAGAGCAGCATCATGCCACCCTTCTTCCCCCAGCTCTGCAGTACTCCCCTTCACCACAGAGTCTGAATTTACCCTCAGGAAAGAGAGGTGGGGATCAGCAACAAGGGTAAGTGGAGGCAGCTGGCTGGCAACAGGGGGGAGGGGAGGAAAAGACACTGGAGGCGGGAACAGGTGGTTGCAGAGCAGGCAAGGTCAAAGCAGAACGCTTTGTTCCCACCTCACGTAACTATACATTTTCTTACATCCTACATACTGCCAAGACAGACACAAAGTTTTGAGGAAGCAAAAGAAAGAAGAAAAGAAAAAAACTGATTTTTTCTTAGAGGCAGAGCTGATCTCTGCCTGCCTGGGATCCTGTCCACATGGTTGAATTCTGGCCCATGTTGCTAAGGCAAAAAGCTAAAAACAGTAACCCTCTCACAGCCACTGGTGGACAGGCAGAAGCTATGGACTCCACAGCCAAAAGCTACTGCCACTTCCACAGCAGCTGTGAAAGACTTGACGCTGTAGCGCTAACCCTGAACGGTAAACTCAGCACCACTGAGGTTGGCAGAGGAAGAAGCATCACAGTTATTTCACGTCATTTCTATGCTTCCATTTCTCCAATCTAGTGTAGAAAATCAGCTTCTCCACTTAAGACATGCACCCCACTTTTGGATAGCTGGCTTTTCTGGAAAAAAGGGTGCTCAAGACATATAAATAAATAAATACACAATTTCATTCTGAATTTAGTGATCTGCATCATCTCAATAAAATTCAACTTTCACAGGGGTCCACAGATCCAAATTTAGTCTTTGGACATAGCTGAGATCCAGTGTCAAGATCTTAAGCTGACACCTGAATTAGTCCAAGTATCAAAGGCCTGATATGCTCACAATGGCCTAAAATCACAGAAATAATTCCACAACAATTCTTCTTGATGTCCACTTCTTCAGATATTTCTGAAAATGATTCCTTTCTTTTCCTCACTCATTACAATTCACTTAAACTGTTTATAGGTAGGGATGATACCACTGTCTAAGGTTGCCCAACACCTCCCATTGGAAGATCCAGTTTCAACGGACTAAAATTTTTCCAAAATATTTACATGGGAAAAAAAAGTTTCAAGCTGAGCAAAATGAGTTTACCTATTTCTAAGTATGAGGTTAGGGAAAATGCACTGATTTGCCAGCTAAGTTTCTGGCACACTGTTCCTCGAGAAGCTCTAAACACCTCCATACCTTTGACACATGACTCAAGATTTAGAGAAGATAACCTTAGATTTGATGATTTCCCTCCCCACTTGAACAATAACAGCAAAAATTTAGCTAGTCTTTTTTTTTTTGGGGGGGGGGGGGGGGGGGGGGGGCAGGGCAGTGGTTCTCTGCAGTCACTGTTTGGGTTGGGTCGAGTCAGGTCAGGCCAGGCCAAGCATAGGAACCAAAAGCACAGAACCAGTCCCTTTTTAAACTTTCCCTCCACCTTTCTCAAACACACACCCAGGTAAAGGCACCAAAAACAGGGCAGGGGGGCAGAAATAAACTGAAATAAGAAATCTAGCAAGACTGGGACTAGAGGCTGGGAAATGTAAGTATGACTCTCTGCTGCAAGTCACATGTTGGGTCTGGCAGAGCAGGAAGGAGAACTAGGCAATCCAGAAGTAAGGCTGTAAGCTGATTCAGAGGATAGAATGGAAGGTGACCCTAGGACTTGCAAACCAGTAAGATGGAACAGGAATGCACTGAGATCAGATGAACAGCTGGGAGAAGGACCAAATGGACAAAAACTTACTGTGCATTACTGTGGTGGAAAATCTAAAAAGAGGCCAGTGTGCAGGGGGGAGAACTGGACTGGCTGAGTAAAGACTGAGATGGATACTTAAAACACACACACACACTGATCTAATTAAGGTTGCAAAAGGAACTTACTTCATCTTCTGAGTACCTGATTTGCTTTTTTTTTTTTTTTTTTTTTTTTTTTTTTTAAGAATCCATGAACTGCCCACAAAAATGCATCATCATAAAGCCTGCAACTGAAAAATTAAAATTTCATCACATGGCAGCATAATAACAGTCATATGGTTCATCATCAGGATGTAACCTGCAGATCCACTTCACCAATTTCTACCACATGAGCTAACAGAGCGACAAAGGCAAGCAGCTCGTCATTCTCTCTGTGGACCAGCATTAGAAGGGGATGACACACTGTCAGCAGATCAGATGTTTGCTGAAAGCACAAGAATGGTGAGACTTTGGAATCTTGGTTTCCTTTCCAAGGTCAGGAGAATATTTTTCAGTGGTCTTAGACTCTTTTGCCTGTGGACATCTGATCAACACTTAACTCCCTTCTCCCCTCACTTTCCTGCCTCGTCATCATAGCTCTTCATCCTGGTCCCATTCTCTTAGTATACTCAGTCACAGTCCACTGAAGCTTTTGCAAACCAGTCTTCTTGCTCAGCTAATCCTAGTCTTCCCCATCACAGCTCCATGCTGGATCTATTTCTCCACTATATCCAACCACGAGTCACTGCTTCCTGGACTTAGTCATGGTCGCTGAGCCACCAATCCCAGTTTCCCTCTTCCCTCTTCCTCTCCAACCTCAAGTCAAAGTCCCACCAAACTCTCTGATCTGATGGGACTTTGATCTACATCTCTCTCAATTAACTCCTGCCTTCAGTTCAGCTCTCAATCCCTGTGCGTTTATATTTCCTTTACATGAAAGGCTTGTAGGCCACCAAGGATAGGTAAGGCATTAAAAGCACAAGGCAGCAGACCTCCTACTCTTAGTTCTAGTAACTGGAAGAGCAATTACAAGGAAAATTTGGCTTGGCCCCATGTAGACCTGGTACATATACACAATGGTCAGCAACAGAAGGGGATGAAGATTTTAACCATCAATCTATGTGATTTTTCATGCGTCTGTCTAGTTTTGCCTGATCTTAGCTCATGGTTTGTTGACCATTTGCTCTCTACATTATTTACATTGTATACTTTTTTGCACCACTTTGCTTTAATTATGAACAATGACAAGCCAGATTCGCTTTCTAATATTCATGCAATATCACAATGCTGCAAATATCAGCTTGAAAATAGTTTAAGGAAGTGGTTCGATAAAAATATTCATTGGATTAAAGTTTAACAAAACGTAAGGCACTAAAACACTGTCCTACCCATTGTGTGTCTACCCAAGTTAGAAAAAATATTCATCATGAAAAACTAGCATCAGGAAGGCTCTTGTGAAAATAAAAATAAATTATTTTGCAGAAATCAAACTGATTCAGAGGGTTATAGCTATATTTGATAGCCAAATCAGAGCCCATTTCAATTTTAAAATTTTGTAAGACAAATTAAGAATTACAAGTGTACTGTAGGAGAGAAGGGAAAAATGGCAGTTTAGCAAACCAGTTTCATCTTGTGCTATCTCAGTCCTCTCCCTCAAAATATTTATACCCTTATTATGGTCAATGACAAATTACTTCTTTCAATAGTTTCTCACATTATAATAAGTAAAGAACTACTGACTAAAAAACTTTTTTTATGGGAACTAAAAGCTCTCTTGTAGCTCAGACTCTCTATATCAAATATATTCAAATAGTCTAAATGACCAAGAGAGACATCTGGCTGCAATTCTGTAAAATAAAGTTAAGGCTTCCATTGACATGAAAAGTACTATACAAACAAACAGTGTACCTGCTGCTTCTAGCAATGCTTCTAATCTTGCTTGTGTTTCTGGATCCACAGTTCTTAAATCTGCTCCTTCTGCAGGACTTGATAAAAATAACTCTGATGTTGTTTTAAGCACTGGATTATCCAGATCTTCTTGGTCCAAAATAAACGATTCAACCTGTTTTTAAAAAAGTTAAGAGAAATAAAATCTGTAAGACTTCCAAATATTTAACAGTATTACATGCAAGATTAAAATAAAATGTTAACGTTTTTCCTGTCAAATGATTCTGAATTAGAGATACACTTCCAAGGACCAGGTCATGGAATTTAAGATGTTTTGAATGAACAGAAACTTTTACTTTTAATTCACCTGATCAAGGGCAGCCAAAATCAGAAGTGCTCATAGACCAAGTATGTGATCTTAGATGAACTCCCTATAGAAAGACAACCCCATTAAAAAAAGTCACTTTGGTCTTTTCTACCTAGAAGAATGTTCCTGGTACAGTTATGACAACTAGCTAAATATTGGAGAAGGGAGGATTCATGTTGCAGATGCATTTACACCAGTACAAACATTGCTGCATCACAACTGCCTGCACTCTCAGGCTTATACTGACAGTTCTGCAAATATAAAGAAGAAAATCATACCCCCAACCAATAGGGCTAACTTAAATATACAGCCTCCTCATGAACTGCCTGAGAGGAGCTGATCATAACATTTCTAAGTGTCACAAGTGATTTCTAAATAATATCTGGAGGTTAGGTATTTACTTTTGCCACCCATATAGTTCCTGCTTGATACAGGTCTTCAGTCTCCAGCTGAAAGGTTACTTTCAATGTACAGGTCAAAAGACTGTCTTGATTCTCAGTAGACCCAGTTAAGTGGAAGAAATGTGCCATCCAATTTGTGATTTATGTTTACTCTAATTTACCAATTCTTTTTAAAGAACAGAAAGATTAGTTGAGCAGTAGGAATCCCAGCTCACTAATATGAATGTCATTCTGTGGCTTAACCTACATAATGAATTTTTACCATCCAGTTCTACCATCAAAACTGAGTGCTTTCACAGCAGCAGATCCCGTCTATACTGCTTGGGAGGGTCAATTCACCTTTCTGAAACAGAGTAAGGCTTCTGCTGCCACATTGCAGACAGATGAAAATACAAGTAAATACTCATGCTCGTCATTGCATGACAAATAGATCCAAGGAGGTGACACTTCCCCTCTATCGGGCGCTGGTCAGACCACAGTTGGAGTACTGCATTCAATTCTGGTCACCGCACTTCAAGAGGGATGTGGATAACCTGGAGAGGGTCCAGAGAAGGGCCAATCGTATGGTTAAGGGCCTGCAGACCAAGCCCTACGAGGAGAGACTAGAGAAACTGGACCTTTTCAGCCTCCGCAAGAGAAGGTTGAGAGGCGACCTTGTGGCTGCCTATAAGTTCATCACAGGGGCACAGAAGGGAATTGGTGAGGTTTTATTCACCAAGGCGCCCCCGGGGGTTACAAGAAATAATGGCCACAAGCTAGCAGAGAGCAGGTTTAGGTTGGACATTAGGAAGAACTTCTTCACAGTTCGAGTGGCCAAGGTCTGGAACGGGCTCCCAAGGGAGGTGGTGCTCTCCCCTACCCTGGGGGTCTTCAAGAGGAGGTTAGATGAGCATCTAGCTGGGGTCATCTAGACCCAGCGCTCTTTCCTGCCTATGCAGGGGGTCGGACTCGATGATCTATTGAGGTCCCTTCCGACCCTAACATCTATGAATCTATGAATCATGAGACTTGAGCTGTCTGCCACCTCTCCAGCGTGACTTTGCATTCTGGTGGCAGAGATGCTTAAAGGAACCACCAAAAGCATTCCGGTGCACATGCACTTTAGCAGCTGCCACAAGAAGCTCTGGCACCAGAGACAGTGGAGTGTATCACTGGTCTGCCTGATCTTAAAATAAGGCTTATGAACCTACTCAAAGAATTGACAGTTTAGAATAATGTAGATGCAATAATCTTATACTGTGGAAGGCTGTCAGAGTGAAAAAGTTTAATACAAGGATATCAAACTCATTCTTGGAACAGAGGAAAATTGTTTTTAAATTGGCACCTGCAGTGTATATTTAACACTATATACTTTCTTCCATCCTAAGGATAACCTACCAGTAACTGCAATGAGAGCTCTACAATAAAAATGAGGCCGTTATTATTACTTAGATTTATATTTCACCCTATTGAAAATTTGTTCAGAACCTTATTGGCATGAAGAGCATCACTTCAAAATTATACCCTCCTTTAGAACCATTGCTATCCTTGCTCTCATTTTGTTCCATTATGCCCTCTTTCTCCTGCTTGTCAGTTCTCAAATACCCCATCCCACATTAATTAAGTGATCTGTAGCTAATGCTAATACAGAAAATGTCATCATTATAGTTTAGAGATAACATTCCAATGAGATAAAAGTATGAACTTCCCATTCCCGTTTAAAACACGATATGAGATGGTCTACAGACTCAGTAATGTCATGTTGTAAGAGGAAGTGTAAATGCAGATCAGAAAATATACAACTTGTTTAATAAATGCCTCATCCCAGAGTATCAAGCTGTGCCGTGTGACAGCACAGCATTTTTAAATGGTTTGCACTACCCCTGCAGTGTCCAAAGCAGTCATCTGATGTCTATTCAAATTAAAGATCAAAGTTAAGGACTGAGGGCAGGGACAAATATACACTTGGTAGTTAGGTATGCACCGATAAAAGATATTCTTAGCCAATACCGATAGCTGATGATTAACCAAGCATATTGGCTGATGGCAAACCAATAACCAATGTTTAGTAATAGCACAAGGCATTTTAAACTACTGATATAAACAAACCTTTCTGTTGGTTTGTTTTGCATTTTACACACACCTCCTGTCCACTCAATCAGGAAGGCAGCAACTCCCTTATTCCTACATAGCCCCCTTACCCACAGCTCCTACCCATTCCCCACACAGCCTGTGCTGCTATCCCAGGCAGGCAGGAAGGACCCTCGTGCAGACAGCATTACCAGGCTTGTTTGGAGCCCCAGCGCATGCTGCTGTCTCAGTGCTGGCAGACCCCCAGCAGCTGAGCTCTGTTGACTGCCAGGGAGAAACTACTTTTTCAAAGATGCCTGGTGGAGCAGAATGTCCCTCACAAGGTACCTTATCCCACCCATGCTCAGCCCAACGTCTCAGCGCCAGTCCCGGCACTCAGGCCCCTACTGTGCATGGCAGTGCCATGACACTGACAGTGGCAGCAGGAGCCAGTAACAGTCCCTTTGTTGCTTAGTGTGCTCCGTGACCACTCCCCAGCAACCCCTACCCCTCCCGTTGCTCAGTGGACCTGCAGTCTGCCATGGGCACGTGGCCATAATAAATCGGCTACAACAACCAAAAAATGGCTGATAGCCAATAACGTCATTTCTCCTTTTATCGGTGCCAATCCAATGGCCAACCAATACATCAGCGCACCCCTATTTGTAGTGGTTTCAAAAAGTCAGAGGGAAGACGCTGCTGTTGCACTAACATTTAACTACCTCAACTCTAACCCTGCTTCTTCCAGAGTTAAACTTGGGGCAGTTCTGCTAAATTTGTATTGCTATAGTCTCCTGCATACATAACAGTTCCCACCCCAAGACTATATTTGTCCATGTCCCAACTTAAAATTTATTCCTTATGCATGTTCAAGGCAGGCAAAACAGAACTAGTTTCCTGTTTCAGTGGACATACTTAATAGTAGCTAATTAAGAAGATTTTATCCTGTGTATTGAACAATTAAAAGTTGGACAGGTGGTCATAGTACATTTAAGAGGGAACCCCCCCAACCCACCCCTGTGCTCCAGCCACTCACTGCCACCCCTCCCTCCCCCCACAGGCCAGAGCCAACCCTAGGGGTGTGTGAGAGTGTTAGTAGTTTATTTATTAGTTAATAGATTTTTTACTGGGAATGAGAGTAAATCTTTGTGCCATTCTGCAAAGTGTATAAGCTTATATAAAGTAAATATATAAGTTTATATTTATAATCCTACAAAATATTTATGATTTCTAGAAAACAGATATCAGTCTTAAGGATAAATTGACAATATTATGGGCAAAAGTAGGTTAATCAGTCTAGATGCAAGGTCATCACTGTTTTGGGGTTTTTTATATTCACACACAGGCATGTGTACTGAAATTAAAAAAAGAAAGTGTAGTGTTCATGGATATCTTGAGCAAGCCTCAATATATGGATTGGAGACTAAGGACAATTTAACTGACTGCTGCCATTACCCCAGACTCAAGCTTTTTAGTTATATGAAAAGTGCATACAAACACATTTCCTTAACTTGATCAATAATAGACTACCATTCCTTATCACTCTAAGACTATACATTTTACCCTCAACTCCCCAAATACCATGTTTTAGTGAGACGAACCTGTTTCAAATAGGGATTGTATTCAACAGTCATATTTTGATGAAGCTCATTATTCACCACATACCTACATTTGAACTTTGTGACAAAACATAACACTTGTGAGAGTCACGACAACACCAATTTCAAAACAAAGAGGTTTTAGGTACAACTGTTATAGCAATGTAGTTTTCTTCCCCAAGACCCTTTTGTACCCCACTTTTTCACAGCTTGCCTTTATGTTCTAATGACCTGCAAAAACTAAAAAAAGCACAATACTAAATAAAAAGACCTTTAAAGTTCAAAGACAATATTACTGCAAGTACAGTGTTTTCACTTTAGAAATGTACTGCCCACTAATCCTACAACATGAGAACCCATCTCATGCTACAACATGAACTACTAAACCCTTGCAAGCAATTCAACATGAGAAGTACAATGGCTCAGATCAATACACTGGGTTTAAATTTATGGTTTCAAATATGGGTCAGAGCCCATTTTTTTAATTCTTTTATAAAAAGTATGCCTGCTAGAGATGGACTGAATAAAGGAAGATATGCCATTATTTAAAGCCACACAAGGCTGAGGCTATACAGCATTTATAATTACACATTTTCAGATTTGTTTCTCATGACCACACCTGATATCCCCTACACTAGAAGATCTTAAACATGAAAATACTGAATATGCAAATATAAAAGTTACAAAGTAGCTCCAATGTTGCCAGGACCTTTTTGAAAAGAAAGTTTTACAGTCAGACAGAGAGGAGAAAAGGTTCTGAAACACCAGGACAAGGTTTTTGTCAGCAGGGAAAACAAACAGAATCTCTATCTATACAGCTGCAGGGTAATAAATTGGTTTACCAGGCTTATATTAGTAATGAACTAAAAAATGCAGTGTCTACTGATGTAACAATGAATGAAATGAAGTCAAACATTAGGCAGTAAGTTTTTAAACAAAAAGTAACTTTGTGCAAGCTAGGTTCAGCCCTCAAGCTTCTAAAAGTGTTAATATGGCAGCTTGTATTGCAGTTTCAGCTCTAGCTCAATCAGAAGTGTAATAGACCAGCCAGTCACTGTGCTATTTTTGGACTCTTTTGCTAGCTGCTTTGGGCAGTTAATAAGCATCTTATTTGGTAACTCTCATTAGAAATGCTTGTTAATGTGCTGATTTAAGATATAGGTGGCCAATCTAGTTGCAACTGGACAGTGATACTGAAAATTCAGGAGCAAACCCCTAGTACTAAGAATCCAAATGATCTGGCAAACTACTATTGGGCAATAAGCAGCTGGACGTATGGGACAGGAGCAGGAGCACTAAACACTGGCACTCTCGGCAACATTGTTCTGTTTCACTTTCATCTTGTAGGAATCTGACGGATCTTTGCTGAAGTACTGCCAGAAGACTGCAGCAACCACTGACAGCTCTACAGATATAGAGTTACATACCATCTCCTCTCTCTCTAGCAGCTACATTCACAAATATTTGGACACAACTATATTGGTGTTCATATGTCAATAGCATGGCTGGGTTTACTTCAGGTCATGGGTGCATGGTACTGAACCAACATCATGGCTAAGTACAGACGGTCAAAAAGCCCGAGGCAGAATCAATTCAGTTCAGGCAGCTTTCTCTAAGCTGCATAGATTGAACCAGTAACCAACTGAACTCACGTTCAGTTTTCAATTGGAAAAGGCAGGGGGTACTAAAGCATGTCCCCCAGTCTGCTGACCATTGCCAGCCCAACCAAGTGTCCCCGACTGGTGCCTGGGTTGCCAAGCCCAGGGGAACTGAAGGGAATTCCCCTCCCTCCCCAGCTGCTGATTACTTCCATGGCAGAGAGGGACAGAGAAAATGCGTCAGAAAGAGACTAAGACCAAATCTACATTAGATACATTTCCTTGTACAGCAACATCTGTTGAGGTGTGTTTTTTGTTGAAACATTTCTACACTGGCAAAATTAGTATGGCATGTTCAATTATTGACAAACAGGGTCTCCACCCCCCTCCACCACCAGGTGTCATATACCAGCTTACTGAACAAGATCATCTATACCACAAAAATACTTATTACCAGCACAAAGTGGGGTCACATTGGGAGTGGATGCTGTCATAGCTAAACTACAAAAAGTTTGATGGTATAGACAACAAGCAAGAAAACATTTTGTTTTACTCACCCAAGATACTTTTAACCCTAGAAAAAGTTATTCAGAAGCAAAATGAAACGAATTGGGGACTTGAAAGAAAAGGCTGCTGTGCTACCAATTTCTTAGGTCTGAGTTTTCTAGACACACACACAAAAAAAGCTATATGCATTGTTTGGGACCCATTCTGTATTAAGCGTCTATATGTCACCTACCATAACAAGGTCCTAGTTTGTGACTAACAGTCCTAGGCACAGTGCAGATAAACCAATTTTCTTTAATTTTTTGGATTTTTCAGTCACTTGTAGGATAAGCCCCATTATGATATACTTCTAAAATAACATTAATTTGATGGAAATCAATAGAGATACTGAATATTTTCAGAATATAGCTATTTTTAAGATTGACATATTCAGTTTTCCCAGGCAATTAAGTTGAAAGGGGTCATCACAGAATAGCACCTGACTACTCATTCCTTAAAAAAAAAAAAATCGAGTAATGTTTAGTAATATCCAGTAAAGCTTGGGTTAGGATCAGGGTATTTTATTTGTTTTATGTACTATCCTCCTCAAAAAAGGCTCAGGGTGGCTTAAAGTAAAAAGATAATGTACAAAATATAAAAAAGATTTACATGCAACAAAAACTCCCCAAATACCCCAAAATTTAAAAATTCCACCCAAAACCCATTCCTGCTCCCAGTCTGTCACAGAGGAGAGAGCACCATCTCCTGCCCAGCATAACTTCACCTTCCAATGTTCTTTACCCCACGCACCCCATTAAAGGAGAAAAAAAAAAAAAAAAAGTATTCTTCTCATGTTCTCTCCCATCTTTACCCACTCCCACTCTCCTGCCCCTCACCAAGGGGAGCTCCCTCTCAAGTCCATACATCCCGTTCTGAGGGGGTTTTGGGGACAGCCACAGCACAATTAGTCTCCCCTTCCCTCCCTCTTCCCAGCACATTAAAGAATTAAATAAAAATACTACAACCCCCTCTGCACCCCGCAACACTTCTGTCAATTGCATGGTAGCCTGTGGGCTTTAGAGACTGCAGACTGGCTGGGCCCTTCTATCCTTCAGCTCAGGTGGCCATAGTGGTGCATGCACTGGGCCCTTGCCCTCCACCTCTCTGGGCTGCTATCCAGAGAAGGGGAAAGCGATGTTAACAGCCCCAGCTAAGAAAAGGATGGATGCTGTAGTCCTGAAGTAGCTAGTTTTAAACTCTTTCAAAGCCTAGCCATGATTTAAGTTACCCAGTTCTTGTTTAAATCAGTTCAAATAATATGAATGTTTGCCGGTACCAAAGCATTACCATCAATATCATTTCTGCTCTAAAAATAGTATTGATAAATGAAGGTAAGCAGTTATGGGATGGCACCTGCCACTTAACTTTATTTTGAGGCAAATTAAGGTTTTACATAAGGTAACATTTTAAGTCTAATTTCAGCTGCCCTCCAAAGTCCACATATTAAGGAATATCAGCTTCCAAACTTAAAAATTAAACCTGGGACTCAGGATAGCTTATTCCAAAGATGATGAAATGAGACAAGGACTTAGGAGTTAAATAACACCATAAATACAGAACTTATCTATGCAAAATATAGCTTTACCAGCAAACCCCGCACAGAGCTACAACTTAGATCAGCAGGAGATCTTTGCTGGCATAGCTGAAACCTGTTTCCCATGCAGAATAAGCCATACTGGTAACAAGACATTTTGCTACTATAATTGCATCTACAACACGGACTTTTGCCAACACAGCTATTTCAGCTGTCGGTTAGGAAGAAGTCACACCCTTTGCCAGCATAACAATGCCAGCAACATTTTTGTTGGGACTGAACCTTTTTGGCCTAGTCCACTACTTGATTGTGTAATTTCAGAACAAGAAAGAAAGGAACCAGCTTAAGTAGATTAGTTCAGTAAAAGTAGTGCAAAATGAGCAGCATTTAATTATAATTAAGTTAGCTTAATCAATTTAGTAACATCAGAATGGTACACTGACAAATGAGAACTGTAACTTCTGAGGACTTGGTTTTCCTTTAATAAAGATTTAAGTTTCTAGCCCCAAGACATATCTCAAGACATAAAGAATAAGATATATCACTGTGAAAGAGGGCCTCTTTTTTTTCTACTTTCAATATCCACCTCCTGCAGACTATCTAAGATGCTCTAGAGTTGCTTATTATAGTTCTTAAGGCAGCAAGAGGTGTTTGTGCACACAGGTAGACGGGAGGCACAGACTTTGGGGACTTTACTGCGTAGGCCAAGTACAGGAAGAATGACAAAGCAAATGGAAGAGACAATTATCCTAAATCACTGTATAACCACAATTCCCCCACCCCACCTCCCTCCAAATCTTGGATTTGCAACACTTCAAGAACAATTACTGAACTTTGATGCACACAAAATACAAGGAACATTTAGGCCACCATAACCTCCAGGAGCTGTAAAACGTTTAAGGACACTCACAAGGAACCTCACTTTGTAGATCCCAAAAACTAAAATAGCTTTATCAGCCACTACATGCAAGCAGTTACCTTCAATAATCTAGTTTTAGCTGGAAAGAAACCAGATGCTGGAGACTAAAAAACTGATACTGGTTTTGGGAAAGGGAGCTGGTTGGCCCTAAACCACACCAAGAAGCTGATGAACTTACTTAGTTTTCTTGCCAATACTGTGTAGTTGCAAGAAGAGAGAAGAGAGTTCCCCTGCTTCCTTCATTAGACCACATAATGAGCCTAGCAAGAGATTCTGCTCAAACTGCTCACTGAAGTAACTCCACTTCATCACAATTTAAGACATGCTTAAGTGTAGGCCTTTACTCCTACATGTATCCTTCCCACCCCTACCCCCCTCAATCCCACAATAAAGTCAAGAAAGGAAATTGTAATAAAAGATAACTAGGGTTATTTAGGATGGAAAAGAGAAGACTGAGACGGATTAAATTACACTTTTCAAATACCTGAAGGGACATTACAGAGAGAGGATGGAGAAGAGATTTTCTCGGTGGCTGTAAGGAACAGGATTAGGAGCAGTGGCCTTAAACTGTACTAGAGGAAATTCAAGCTGGTGATTTAGAAGGAACTTTCTGACTATAAGGTCAAGCATTGGAACAGGCTACCTAGAGAAACTGTGGAACCTCCATCCTTATAAATTTTCAAGAGCAGGTTAGACAGTTGTCTGGGATGGTTTAGTCAGTGATGATCCTACCTTAAGCAGGGGGTTGGACTAGGTGATGTTGTGAGGTGCTTTCTAAACGTATGATCCTATTATCCTAATATTTACTAAGGTGATTATGAGGTTGCAGGCATATGATTTTAAGCACACATTACCTCTCAATAATGTTGGTCACATTACAGGACCAGAAAATTCAGAGTTTAAGCTGCATTCATACAATAAGCCAGTTATACTAAACCATAATGCAGTATCTGCCTCAGCAGACAAGAAATCCAGACTGTACCCTGTCAAGTGGCAAAGCTCCTCTGTGATATCTTACTGGACCAACTGTATGGTTAGGAGAGCTGCTGGACAAGTTTTCAGACACCACATGCCCTTTCTCACGTCACTGTACAGTGGCAGGGCAGGAGAGCACATTTTAATGGAGACTCAACTATGGATTCACTTTAAGGATGCATGTACAATATGCAATTTATGCTCAGTGACAAAGTATATAAGGAGAACCACTTTCAAAGCAGACATGCCCCAAAAATCTGAAGTTCAAGCACAGGAGTATTGTGGATTCCTAATGAATCATATTGCAACATGAAACATTTATATACTTTCTTTGCTTTAATAATCTAAACAATTAACAACACACTCCAGGCTAAATTTTGAGATGTGACTATAGAGATTACAGGTGTTCAACAAGTTAGAGGCCTGGTATTTGGAGAATCTACCCTTTGGAAGGGGAAAAAACAGGCTCCTTCAAAGTACCTCAAGATAGGCCCCAAATCACCAGTCATTTCTAAAAATATACATCAGTGTCTACACATACCCCCCCCCCCAACCAATGCAAATACATTACAGGAGCATTTCTCCATTCATTCCATATTAAAAGTTAAGCAAATCACAGTCCTAGACTTTGCATTTTTTCATGCTTTTATTCAAAAAACAAAATTTCAAATATTTTAGGGAATATATTCAGAAGGCAAGAGTTGATTAAGAAGTCTGTATAAGATAAATCAATTTCCATCATGCTCTTAACTATTTTATTTACATATGCACGTCCCAGCCAGATTCCATCAAAAAAAAAAAAAAAAATATATATATATATTGAATTAGGTACCCAAAGCTTGCATTAGGATGAGGACATTTAATGTTATGGTTTAAAAAAAAAAAAAAACAACAAAAAACGAACAAAACAAAACCATTAAATATATATGCCTCCCTTCCCAAAAAGGTCCTGAGCAGCTTACATCACAAGGCAAAAAAAAAAAATCCTCCTAAAAATTGAAAGCAATCCACACCACCTTTGATCAATAAACCCCCCCCCACCCCGTGATCTACCTTCCCAACCATCACTTATTTCCTCTTCCCCATGCCCAACATATTCCCTTCCCATGAATTCCCATTCCCAATCCCCTGCCTCATGCACAGGGGTGTCTGTATCCCCCTTATTGTCCCTACCAAACCATAGCATAGCTCTCTCTCTCTCAGGCTAGTGACAGAAGTTACACATAAACCAGTTTAAGTGATCAGAAACTGGTCTAAACCTGTAACAGAATAGAAGTTCAGTGCAAATAAACCAGTTTCAAAATGACAAACTGGTTTAAGATAAACCTGGTTGAACGTAGTATCAGACTTAACTGATTTGGGTCAAACCTTTTTATGAAACTCCTGTCCCAGACCCCTTCCTGGTTCAAGTTAAATCAGTCCCCCAGCATGCTTTCCAGCCCTGGACTGTGCTGTGCTGTCTGCTCAAGAGAGCAGTGCTGACCCCGCCCCTCCGTTCCCTTCCTGGAGCAGTAAGGACAGGCTGACAAGGGGGTAGGGGGGCAAGCCTGGCTGGGGATGCACCCCAGTCTACAAGGGGTGGAGGAATGCTTCCCCAAACACCAGTTGAGATCTGGGGCCAGGGAGGGTGGTTAAACACCCCTTCCCCTGTTCAAACCTACTGCTGGCTGCAACTGTGGACTACAAATCCCAGAGGCACCTGGAAGCAAAAAGAAGTCATGAGCAATCCTACAGAGTCCTGTTGCTGTGACTCTGGACTGCAAATCTCAAGAGACCTATGGGACAGTAGGAAGAGGAAGTAAACACACAGCCAGAGAGCCGTGTTCTAGCACACCCTGGCTTCTAGCCTCAGCCACTGCACGCATGTGGCTGAATTCCATGAATCAAAGGTAAATGTCTGTCCACTTCTGTTCCAATTTAATCTGTGCATCTTAGATTAGTTTGTGCAGGAAAGACCAAATTGATTCAGCCTCAGGCTTTTTTACCGTCTGTACCTAGCCTCAAAGGGGGGCCATGACTGTCCCCAAAACCACTCATCCTCCTCTGCCCCCAAGGAAGCACATTAATCAATCAAGTACAGCCCTTTCCTCACACCTCACTAAATGCCAAAGGGCACCCTTGAGAACTAACTTCTGTAGATACACAATGAAAACGATTTCCTTATACCAAACTACAAAACTTAAAATGAAGCAATATTTAATTTCAAGAACACTGCAAACTTCACTGGACCAAAGTTAAGGTTACAGCCATGACTTGAATAAGAGTGTTTGGCCTGTGGAAGTACAACCTTGAGCAGGAAATATGCAAAGTTTTCTTTTTTAAACTGACACTCTTAAGAGGCAATAGCTCAGAACATAGGTATGCTTGCAACCCAGATTTTGTGGGGGTTAAATAAGGATACCAGGGAAAAAAAAGAACAACTCCTCTTACTGCAAAACAACATACTACACTATGAAATTCCTCTGAACAGCTCAGAAGCAAGCTATACAACCTAGACAACACTTCAAAAAGTACTCAAATGAAAAAAACCAGGACTGCAGCTAGGACTTATCCCAGGAATTTGATTCACTAATAAGCAGACTGAGGAAGTTTTATTTACAAGTAAATCTTTTCAATTACTAACAAGGGATTCACCAATATAGTTAGTTTCAAGTGCTGTCTTCTCTGCTCTCAAAATTCCTAGTAGGAGTTTATCAGTGTTTCATGAGAGTTAAAATGTACACATGCAGATTACACTACTCTTACACTCAAGAAAACCATTAAATGAAGCAGACCACTAAACCTTAGTGCCTAAGATATGCCTTAGCTAAGTTTGTTAGACATTACATGTATTCAACTTCCAGATTAACATACATGCCCCATTTTTCTCATTATTTAATAAACATTCCTTGCCATGCCCAGCCCTTACATCCCCAACATCCTGCAAGTATGTCTTAATTTCTAACATTATTTCCAAAGAAATAATTTTATGCTTAGGTAAATCATGGATATAGAGATACAAACTTAAGAATGTCAGTATTATGATCTCAGTGCAGGATGAAGTAGAAATAGCTTATCCAGGGGAAAAAAAAAGACTCTTATTTGAGTAAGTCAACCCAGGAATCCAAATATCAAAAACAGACCTCCTAATTAACAAACTAAAAGCACAAATTGTTTAAAATTTAGTTTTACTTGGGTCTATTTTCTATTCTTTTCTGCTGAAACTTGCCTATATCACCAGTAATTCTAGACAAGCAAGAAAGCCATCTACTTCATATTACAGGTTGAATTAAAGTAAATCCCCCTTCCTGGGAACAAAGGAAATTCCATGCTTCTTCTCTAATAAGTGTGCTTCTTTTGCAGTCTTATTTATCACCTCTGAACTCCACTTCAAGAAAAACCTCATATTTCCTTTCTCAATATCAGAAAGGGAGTTAGGGGAAATGGACTTGTATTATAATTTTGGCTTCCAAACTATGTTTGTTATTCTTTACTTACTAATCTGCCCAAGTGGACCTTACTTACATAAGGAAAAGTTGTATACATGTACATCTCTCCAACACATTTTAACAGTGCACCATTTTTATACTCCAAATCAAAGCCACAGATCAAGCAACACTGTCAGGGCTCAGATACATTAAGAGTCTGTAAAAGCTGCCTGTTTCAAGTTTGTCTCAGTGTGAACAGCCTTAAGAAACCAACAGATGATATAGGCTAAACTCTAATTCAAGAGCTGTCCTGACTAGAAGTCCATCCCAGCAAACATTACAGCAGCATAAACCCCTGTGCTATAAACTCTGTTTCACAAAGAACTTAATCAGGCAATAAAAAGGTTAAAAACTTGGAAGTTCCTTTTCAAAAAGGTTACCAAAAATTGAAAGATTAGGGGGTAAGTAAATGGACCATTCAGCCCTAAAAGCTGACCATCTCCTTCCTTTTTGGTTTGAAACAGGAGATATTTGTTAACATGCCTAACATTGTAACATTTACCATTTTACTCAGGCTTTTAGAATAAGGAAGTTTTTGATGGCAGAAGTTTGAACTTTGATTCAGTTAGTCTACAAAGTGTATTGACTATACCCTGCTTTCTGCTGGATTTCTTTAGTTAGGTAACAAGTTATATTTTACTGAAGGTAACTGAGGGGAATAACTTGTGAGCTTAGCTAAAACTATACCCATGAAATGTTACAGGATTTATTTTAAATATTTTAGGCCTTCCATTTTCAAAAAGACTATAATTCTTGGAGGAGGGCCAGCTGATAGATCTTGTAGAGATATACAATCAAGTGAAGACCAGCAGATATGATGGGCCCTTATGGAAAGGGGAAACTGCAAGAATCATCTATTTAAAGCCAGCTGTCTGACAAGTGAAACAAAATGGCTCCATTAGGAATTGTGATTGACCCTGCTTAGCCAAAGTTAAGAAATATTCTCTCTACTTTATGAGAAAACTGTTAAAAGCTTTCCAAAGTCCAAGGTGGAAAGGGAGAGAGAAGAGGAATAATTAGAGTTCTCATAAAAAGTACAATTGAGAGGCAACGGAACTACTTGTAGCATCTATTTGTTTGTTCACAATATCCAGAAATGGTATTAATACACCTCCTCTAGACCCATTTTGATGTAGGATACATAATATTGCAAAAAATTATGACAAAGTACTACTAAAAAAGAAAGAGAAATTAGGGACAAACTCCCTAATTAACATTAACAGGTATTAAGATGTTATGAATTACAGAAAGGCAAGCAATACACCTTGACCTGTTCTGTTCCCCTAAATTTCAGCAGCTCAACAGTGCCTTCAAAAAAGGCATTAATAAAGCCCCATATCTTCATTGCCACAAATTAACTGGATTAAACACTGAAATCTAGGGGGAAGGTAATTCTCTACTGATGGAAGTTTTGATTGTGTTGCAGGCCTTCAACACCTCTTCTTGGTTAAGTGGCCCATCCATCTTTGATTTTAATCCACCAGTCTACCAGTCTGTCCATTTTCATACTTTGGGATAGGGTGGCTTTTTAAGTAAGGATCTTTTGTTATAGAAAAACTAAATTACCAAAAGTTAAACTAAGATTTGAGTCTAATCATAGAAATTGAAGTGCAAATGAAAATTTCAATTACAGAATGAACTTTAACTCTTAAATGTCTCAGATTTCATATTTCAGGGATGTATTTGGTAGCTGTGTTGGTCTGAGACAAAAAAGAAATGCAAAACCCTAAAATTCGTGGCTCAGAATTGATACCTTATTAGACCACCAAAGAAATCACAAACAGAAAAAAAAATCTTTCTTTGCAAGCTTTTGGGCTCATGTACCCTTCCTCAGGCTTAGGGAAAATTAAAGAAGGTACAAGTCCCCATAGGTAGAAACATATTTCAGATTTCATACACCATGAAAACATCATCTTTTAATAAGTTTCTCAACTTTACAAACGGACTTAATTACAGGTTTACAAATTATTTCAATAAACTTAAGCTATCCCCCCCCCCCCCACTTCTCAAACAGGTATGCCCATTTGCACAACAAATTATAAGAATTATTGAAAGGTCTATGGTGATATTCTCAGCAGCATATTTTTCTGGTCAACCACTCTAGGAAGTAAAGTGATCCAACTTACTCCCTAGGTACAGGGCTTTTAATTTTAGGTAATACCACTGAACATTCCGGACCTAATTGTATATGCTACATTTCTTGCTTGATAAGTTTTGGAAAGGGAAAAGCCTTGGGAAGGGTTCTTTAATAGCCAGAAACAGGCTTTTCTTTAACAAGGCCATTTTGATGTCACTTATGGAAAAAAGCAGCAACCATCTGCTGTATACAAGGCTTTATATCTGCCTAAAGCTTTGGTCCCCGACCTGTGGCTCAAGCGTAACAAGCTGGTCACACAACTCTCCAGTGTCGCTCACAGACACAGAAAATTAAAAACTTAAATCCGAGACTGTCAGGGAAAACAAAGCATGCAGTTGCCCACAGCATGTTACCTGTTCAGTATTGTTGACTGTAGGCAGAAAAGGTTATGGATGGGTGCATAAAGTATTTTCTTCACTGTTAACTGGATACAAGAAATTAGCATGGATTGATTCAACTCAGAAAACAGGAAACCTTGATTAAAACCAAGTACTTTCATCTCATTTTGCATTTGTACTTCAGTTATTTTCCTAAAACAGTTTGCTCATTGGCTTATCTATCCAAATATGTTGATTTCCATCTAAATATAGCCTTTATGCCAAATCTGATATTTGTTGCCAACTACAAGGATGCACTAATGTAGACAGTTACATAGCCTTACTTACAGTGTTTTTAAAATCTTAATGTTTACATTTTATTACATCAAGAAAAATGGTGAAAGATGCATTTCTTATTTTAGTAATGTCAAACTGTAGTCAGAGGGGAAATAAATTGTCATTGAAAATGCACAATTAAAGCATTTTAAATTGTTTTAATTAAATACAACAACTATCAAATATGCTAGTTATATAGACATTTTCATAAACATTTTAATAAATCACATAAATGATTATTAAGCAAAGGAAACATTATATTTTTGTACATCAAAGGACTGTCTCGTCACCAAAGGCCAAATTTTTAAAAGATATTTAGGTACCTAGCAAGATTTACATACGTGCCCAAACAGGTTAGCTGTCTAAGTCTCATTGACTTCAATGGAAATAAGGTGTCTAACCTATATAGGCACTTTTGAAAAATTCCATGAAGCAATTACTTCGTTTTTAGGCACCTAAATGTCTTTGAAAATGAGGCTTCTTTTCCTTCAAATTTTTAGACTATCTTGTCCACTCTTGCCTGCTTTTTATTTACTGAGAAGAAAACCAACTTTTCTTTCTTCAACTCCCAATCATTCTCTCAACCCTAAACCAGCCAACGCACAGAGATAATACTCTCTTTGTATCTGCTAACTAAAAGGATACAAAAATAATTAAGGCAAAAGGTTTTCTACACAACAAATTATGAAGGTACTTGCACAGTAAACAGTGCAAATACTAGTAATCACTGAACTGTAAATATAAATGCTTAATGTAATACATAGTGTATTTGTCTACTTCCCAATTCTTCAGGATTTTTAAAAAGGAAAACATTTAATTCATTAAAATTTGCAGAGAGCTAATTTACAACACAATTTAAATTATTTTACGAGATTATATATTCATATACTTTTTAGACAGCAACATAATATGTCTTCATTTTAGGAAGATTAAAATCAAAATATTTTTAAAGAAAAATTAAAGAGCAAACATAATATTTGTTTTTTCTTATAAACAAGAAAACCTTTTAAGTATTAGGATGAGCTGCACAGTACTAGAACTCTAAATGCTACTTATTTTAGGAGGCAGGTTATATCTGATTTATTAACTTGTTCTTTATGGAAATAAGCCTAGAGGCTTATGCAATAAGAACATGTTTTAAGCAAAGAAATCTGACTGGTGTCAACTATTCTGCTATGAAAGAGATATGGAGAAACTGACTGACAAGCCTTAGCTGAAAGTAGTGAAGTCCAATCGCCTTTGAACAAATCCACAACTATGGAACACAATAGATTTGCTAGATTGTATATGTTGACAGCCAGAAGCCACTTCTTAATGAACTGAAACTCAAGACCCTTGAGTACATTTATCATTAAATAGTCATTTTATAAGTAAAAGGTGCATAGAATACTCTAAATCCTACAACTGCACATTTGTTTCTGCAGCCTGATTTTCTCTTTAAAAGAGAAGAGTCAAATATTTCGGTTGGTATAATACAAGTGAAAGCTAACAGATTAGTATAGCAATTACCCTAACTCCAGAAGTCCTCTATAGCCAAAGGACAGATTCCCTACAGACTCTACATTGTCATGCATAGTGTCCTGCCAACATGGTTTTATCTTGACCTAAAGGTATCAGAGCTAGTGTTAAAAAGTTCATTTACTATCAATACCTATTTACTCCATTTGGAACCAATTACAGCACCAACAGAATCCAGGCACAAAAATGGCAGTTCATATGACTTGTGACCAAGCTTAATGTAGCAACAAAGGCCAGAAGTTTCATGTCGTTATCGGCAAATTCTTGGGCAATCCACAGCAATTTCAAAATGGTGTCCATCTAGATATTGTCTCATTGGTTTCAATATCTTCTGCAAGCTCAAGGACTCCAGCTTCTCTCAGGTTTTTTTCGCCCTCAGTAGTAGTAGCCAATAAATATTCTAGTTCACATGGTACCCAGGAATTATGCCTGAATCTGTTGCCTAGCTGTGTTTCCAACATACTTTATTGGTGAGCTTTGAGGAGATTCAGAAAAGTGACACCTAAATCACAACCTGTCAATCTCTCCATAGATCATTCACACAACTAATTTCACACCTACTGATTCGTCTATGTAGTATGTCTATTCAAACAGACGTACATGTGATCACAAGGCTTCCCACTCTTTCAAGTATAGATTTGCCTCAAAACAGGTCAAGACAAGTTTTCTTTCAGTATTCCTCCTCCTCTGAACATTTTCCATATCTGGCAGCCATCTTTTGTGACCCAATCTACACTATAATTCTTTGAGACAAACAAAACAAAAATACTGTTAAAAAGTTTATTAAGCTACCATTAGTATTTTGCATGTTCCTTGATTCCCACCTCAAGTATTTTTCCATTTAGCATCTTATGAAAATCAAAATGATGCAGTGAATAGGACAAAAGACCAAGGAACTGGAAGACCCAAGTTATATCCCAGCTCTCACCTAGAACTGCAATGTGACCTTGGATAAATTGCATCATTTTAGTGCTTCAGTTTTCTCATCCGTAAAATGGGAAGGACATTTTCCTTTCAAGCTATTTTAAAATTCCAGGTAAGAAAATTTTCCTTCCCTGATCTTTTCCCCCTTAAACTGCATTTTGACTAATTTAATTACTCTAACATATTAAAGTAACGTTCACATATGGATATAAAAATTAAGCACTACTGCACATGCACAAGCAGAAGTGTACTGAATGCCATTTTATGATGGTTCCTTTTTTGTGACTTCACTGCTATATATATATTTTTTTAAAGCATAAATTAAGGGAATGTGTCAAATACTATTTAAAATTCTATTTTTCTGAAGTTTTCCTTCTAGTTTTTCCTAATTCCAGGCCCCAGTACTACCCTCAAGATATACATGACTCATGACATCGGACAGTCCTTCCCAGACAGTAGCCGGGTCTTCAAAACAATTTTATTTAAGTCAAATATCCATCCAAGAAATGTAATAGTCTTCTGCGGCATAAAAGACAACAGCAACAGGTGTTTCTAAAGGAGGTCAAAAAATTATCTCCCGACATCAATCAACCTTGTTCTGCAATAGCTTAGCATCGAACCGTTTTTTTGAAAGGCTCACCTATTCATGTCACAGTCCCGCCATAGAGTCACCTCTACAAACAATGGGTACAGGTAGCAAGAATATACTGAGGGTCAAGCTAAGACTGAAGTGCCAAACCAACCTGTTTGGCAGAGACTTAAAATAAAATGGGTTAAAAGGCTCTCTCAGGTAAAAACATTATTAGCTAAATTTCAATCTTAAGAAATCACATATACAAAAAAAATCAGTCTATTTACCCTGTTGCTTATAATGAATTAACACACTCCAAAGACAACCTATTTATAGTACTTTACCATTCCCTAGCATCATTAAGAGGATCTCAACTAAGATGCATCCCTTAGAGATGTAGATACCAAAAAGAATGTTTCCAAAGCAGAAATTACAAATAGAGTGATGGTGTCAATACAATAAAGATACCGTCAGAGATTCTGATACACTATGTTTTAAAGAATACTTTCTGACTTTAATTGTTCCATGGAATTTCTCATCTAGACATGTATTATGTTTTCAGAATCATGCTACTGTATGACAGGACTGATGTAAGAAACTTCATAGGTGGCAGATGCCAGAAAATAAGTTGTTTTTTCTTCTCTTGGAAGGGAAGGAGCTGCAAACAGTGTACAAATAAAATCCAACCCCACTGAAATATACTAATTTTGGAAACGTTTAGAGAAAATGTGTGTGTTGTATTATATATGCGGGCAACAATCTCAAATAAGAAAATGCTTACCCATGAATGTTGCAGCAGCTTGTCAGATTTTAAACAAAGTTTAGCTAAATGGATACAAACCCTTGTGGACATTTCATGAAGAGTGGATTCCTAAAAGTGAGGATGAGCACTGAGCTCCCCCCTTCCATTCCTTCAGAAGAGACTGGGAAATGGAAAATTCATGCATCAGTCCACTGAAGACCTCCATGTATTTTACTACAGGGAAAACTTGGCACCAATTTTTCTGTTACTCCCTTTTCTTCCTGAAGTCATGCAGAGGTAGGGGAGAGCAGCAGCACACGTGCTTTGGATGCTGAAATTCATCTCCTTACTTCTTTCCAGACTGATGGAGTAATAATGGAGGTGGGTAAGACCTCAAACCTTTCCCCTCTATATTTGGTGGACAGGGAAATAAGACTTGCCTCTCATCATAAGACTATCAGGTGGTGGCAATAATTAATTAAATCTTACATTCTTCCTCCCTCCCTAAACTAGATGAAGTGTTAACTGGAAGCTCAGATACCTATCAACACTCCACCAGGGGTAAAGCAGATTAGGTAACCAAACCTGTCTCCCTCCCCTGAATTTGTGTGCATGCTTGGAAGATCCGAGATTGGGATTTCTTCATTCTCCTCAAACTACATCTAGGGGAGAAGGTGGAAAGAGCACTCTTTCTCCACAAAAACCAGTGACATGGGGAGGACAGCTAGGTGCAGAGAACAGTGCACTTTCTACTAGTATTGGGAATGTCACATGCCCCTTCAGGCTAGGCGCAGGCAAGCAGGCTGCTGCAAGAATTCTCTTCCCTAGGTTCAGTGGCCAACTGCTAGAAGCCATGATGGTCTCCGAGCAGCTTAGAAAAAGACTCAATGAAAAATATCTTGGCCCAGCCCAGTCTTCAAAATGATGATAAAGAAATGTGTGCTTGGCTCCCCTCCCCCTGCCTGAGTGCAGATGTGGTGCTCAGCACCTCCGACTCCAAACAGCTTGTGGGGCTGAGGTGTTGGGGGGGGGGGGGGCGCAAAACCCCCGATGCCTCCAGACCACCTACAAAGGTAAGATCACGAGGGAGCCGAGCCCCCCGGACAGAGAAGTGCGGGCGCCGGGACAAGACCCCGCCCCCATCCACGAGCCCAGAGGCTCGGGGCAGGGAGCTGACGCGGATCCTGGGCGCCGCGAGAGGAGCGGGTGGATGCGGAAGGCCCCGGCGGTCGCCGACGCGGCGGAGCTGCGGGAAACGGGGATCCAGAGGGCGAGGTGCGCGGGGGACGCAAGGCCAGGGGCGGAGACGCCGCTCGGGGGAACGCGGCGCGCCGGCTCCGGGCCCCGGCCTGGCCAGGAAGCCGCGCGGCGGCGGCCCGGCCTCGCTCTCACCTCGGACACCTCGTCCTCGTCACTGCCGGAACCGCCACCGCCGCCCCCGCTCCGCAGCACGGCGGCTGCCAGCTTGAAGTCGAGGGCGGCCTCCCCGGCGCCGGGCGCTCCGGGGCCTCCCGGCCCGCCGGGCCCGGCCTCCCCGAAGAGACGCACGGCCCGCAGCCCCAGCGGGGCGGGCCCGGCCGCGGCGGGGGGCTCGGCGGTGGCGGAGGCGCGGGGAGTGACCGAGTCTATCTCCTCGTCGCCGACGGGAGCGGCGGAGCCGTCCGTGAGCATCACGCTGATCCGGGGCCGCCGCTGCTCTCCCAGCCCAGCCGTCTCCGTCCCCTCACAGCACCAGCAGCAGCGCCACTAACTTCTCACAACCTACCAGGCCCACGGCCTCTGCGCCGCCCAACCCGCCCGCTTCGACCATTGCCATTGGCCACGCTCGGCCTATGGCGCAGTCCCATTGGACACAGCTGCCGCCAATCAATCATTCGTCACGCGCTCCCAGCATGCTGCCTTGAGAGCACACGCCGAGGCGGTTTGTACCCCGCGCCCCGCCCAGTTCTCGCTAGTTCGCTTCCTGAACTTGCAGAAATCCGATTTGGTAGCTGACCTGTCAGTCAAGCCGCTCCCGGAATTTCTAATGATTGGTTGGATAGGATTACCGTCAATCAAACTTAATTTAATCTTTCCGGAGGTTGATTGGTCAAATGTCGGATCAGTCATATGGCACAGACTCTGGCGCCGTATGATTGGCTTATGTCCCAGTCTGTCACGCCTCCTCCCCTTCGACTCTGTCTGAAGGTCTCAGTCAGTGGGAACAAGCCCCCAGCTCCTTTGGCCGGGCTGCATGATTGGGTCTGAGCCACGTCTATCAATGCCGACAGCTACATGGTCACTTCCCGCTGCCCGCTCCGATCCCGGTCCGCTGCGGGGCCGTGATTGGACGAGCGGGATGCCAGTCATGTAGCTGAGATCCCGACTTCCTTTCTTCCTTCTTTCCTTCCGCGCCGCCCTGCCCGCATGGTCCGCGTCTTTCTCAACCAGGCTTCGGGGCTCGCTCGGTCCTGCTCGAGCTCCCCAGGCCGCGCCCATTGTTGAAGCGGCGGCTCCGCATGGGGGCCGCCGCGCTCCCCAGCCCCCCGCACCACGTGGGCGCGCAGCGCGGTGGAGGGCCCTGCTGGCGCCGAGCAGTGGCAGCTTCGCCTCCTGTCGCGGTCGGGCCCGCGGAGGCCCCTCGTCGGCGCCCGGCTGGGGCGGGAGCGGGGCGGGGTGCGGCTTCACCAGTCGCAGTTTAACAAGCAAAGAACCGCGGGCTCGGGGCTTGTTCCCTGCTGCGCTGGTGGGGGAGATTTCTCTCAGCCCCCCACACGGCGCCCGGGCCTTGCCTGCGTTTGCTGGCCCTTGCTGTCGCAGCCACCGCCAGCACTTAAAGGCCCAGGCCTTTCTGCCTTCACCTAGCAGCCATCCATGCTGCCAACGTGCCCCAGGTGAAGGCTGCAGCGGAAGGCAGGGGAGCACCTGCACTGGCAATTCTCAGCCAGGCTGCTGCAGCTCCCAGAGATGCCTTGAGATTCTGTCAAGACCCCAGGTGCTGTGCGACTCCAGGCAGGGTCAGCCTTCTTGGGTGTGCAAGCATGGTTCACAAGATACACCAGAGATTTCAAATAGGAATCTGTAGTGTCAAAATTGTTCTGACTGGCTGTGGCTTTCAGAGGTCTTTGCAATAGAAAAATTCTCTCTCATTTTTCTGTAGTGCAAACTAAGAGCTTACATTGCCTGAGGCATGCATCCAGTCTCATGACAGGTGCCTGGAGTCTGAAAGGGTTGAGCCACTGGTCTATGGGCACTTTAAAGCAGCTGCTGGATAGCAGCAGGAGCCTTACTCTGCTGATTGCACAGAGGAGCTTGGAGTGCCACAGCTGTTGGGCCAGCAAACACAGTGTAAAGTAGGCTTAAGCTAAGTCAGCAGAAGCCCTTTTCTATTGGCATAGGTGTGTCCAGGTTGGGGGAGGGAGAGGTTGCCAGAAGAACTTTGCCAGCTAGGCCCTGTGATCTTTCACATTCCTGCCCCATCTAGTTATACCAGCAAAACTTTCTAATATTGGCTTTGGGTAACCCTGCCTGAGTTTCCCAGGCCTGTTAGGGGAGTCAGAAACAGTTTGGGGCTGTGCTCTTCTGACCTTGGTCCAGAAGTTGAGGGGAAAGGAGAAATGACTGGTGTCTTTTGTTTATTCCCCAAAGGAAAAATATGTAACAGCATTTCCTGGTAAGCAGGGGTTTTGCTGAGACTTCTGTCCTGAGTCCTGTTGACTTAGCATTTCAGTAATCCTGAAAGCAAGCCACCCTTGATAGTGTTCCATACCCCTATCATTCTCACTGTCTCCCACCAGTTCTGTCAGTCTGCACTTCACTGCACAGGGGTCCAGAACAGCAAGTAAGTGGCTTACCAGCAGGAGTCACTCGCCCTACAGCTTAAGAAGGAGAAAATAGGACAAAGAACTTGTGAGGCAAAAAGGAAAACCTGTGTATACTATAGATCATAGGACTCTGCAGGTAACCAGAGATTTAAAGAAAGTTGTTCTCCAAGGGCTGAAGCACAGCAGCAACCATCAAGGATGGACTACATGGCACTTCACGTTGGGAGCAACAGAAAGGCCAAGGTCTTGTTGAGGGCTGAACTGCATTTTTTTCCAGCAATTTTGTCTGCAAGAGATTGAATAATCAGATTTGTTGGCCCCAGAAAAGGGCACTTGTTTAAAAGGCAAATGCTAAGGTTAAAAAACAATTAACAATATATCTGTATTTACTTAGATTGCCAATAACACCTTTGTTGACCAAAACTGCTAATTTTGCAAATCTGTAGTACTCACTGTTTGGACCATTGGATCACCTTTAAGTGAATCAATTGTCTGTGACAATAGGAAACAAATAAGCCTGCTGTTCTTTCTAGTCAGTATCCCTTTGGCTCCATTGCCCTGTTACAGTGCGATTGTACTTAGAGAGCAAGCACTGCACAAAATCATTTCATAAATAAAGCCCAGCACTAACACATTGCCAAGTCCATGAGAACATTTCCCAGTATTAAACCTTTCTTTCCCAATACCCAGATGTTTCAACCTATGTTAATTTTAAGATTATTGAAGCCTGGCAGCAAAACTCTACTCTTTCTCTTGCAGGCTTAAGCAGGGTGCAGAGGCTGGGCTGCACCACAGTCCTGAAGCAGAAACATCCCTGCTAGGACTCCTGTGACTAGCATACCAGAATGTAGCACTATAGTTCTTGGAATGACTGAAGCACATTCCATCCTCTGCACTGAGACAGCCCTGCTCATCAGTGCAGGGGTAGGGCATAGCCCAACTTCTCAACCATCCCCAGCCCTTATGTAGTGGTGAAAGGGAGAAGTTACTACTCCACAAATGCATCTTGATTGACCTTTACTTGGCAATCCTGGCATCTCCCCCTGCATTCACACCTGCAGAGGTGGCTGTTCCTTAATTGAAAACCCAGCATTTGCACTGCAAGAACTTGTGCTGGATTCCACTTTCTTTTAAAGATGCAGTGCCCATTTTTTGCAGCAGCATTTCTCCTACTGATTTATGGTTTTCTTAGAGGGTGAGGCATTTCCAGATCTGCTTCTGGAACTTCACAGATCAAAACATGCCAGATCTAGCTGAATTTGTTGTACTGTAATAATTGTAAGCAACATTCTTGTTACTTGTTTAACACAGGAACTGATCGGTCACAATTTGCTCAGTGGGAATGGAGGGCACGGGACTTTGAGTCAGGAGACCTGGGCTGTAATCCCATGATTCGGTATGTGACCTTGAGCAAATCACTAGGCCAAAATAGTCTAAGGGGCTTTCAGTGCTTCAGGTTTTTTGGGGATAACTATAGACACCATGAAATATTTTCATCTTAAGTGATCTCTGGGTTTCCCACGTATAAAATGGAGATAATTATGCTTGACCTGCCCTTTGAAATCTGTGGATGAAAATTATTCCCCCGGTCTGAAGTGATTTTCATGTTGTTCATTATAAACCACTGAGAAGCACATCCTGTATAACTTGCAGCCATGCAAATCCAGCACAGTGCATGGAGTTCAGGGGTTGAGCTTGCCTTTTGCTCCCATCAATCCCATGTATCTTTTAGAAAGCAGACAGTAGCTGAGAAGAATGAGACATCTGAGCGCCCCTGGCTGATATGGACCTGATTTTTTAATAAGTTTACATGTGCAATAATCCTTGTAGATACATGTAAGTGCGTGTACAAAAAACTGCAATTATTCATTTGCACGTACCTTTGCCAAATTTACAGGTGTGTTTACAGTAATTATGTGTGCACAGGATGCATGACTGCATACCAAACTTGTCACAAAATGAGGCCCAGAATCTGCAGCTCACTTGAATGCCCTCAATGAGTAGTCACAGGCCACCTGTGCTCTCTGATGGACTTGTCTGCCCTGTATAGGCATACTCTACATTCTCTTTTTGCACTAATTCCTAGTCTGCCTCTATCATATCTTCCTAAGCCCTAGTCTTATCCCTGATTGTAGTCCTTTCCCTGTGCCTAAGTCAAGACCTTGTTACATGAGTGATTCTGTCTCCAACCAGCAACAGTCCTTCTCAGGAATTATGCCATTTAAAGACAGTTTCTACCATACCTGGCACTATAATAAATATGATCTTTTTAAAATACTCCCCAAGCAGAGACTCCTTTGCCAGGAATGAAATAAAACCAAAAAGCACCATGTGGTTCCACAAACATGTAAAATATTTGGGAAGTGCTTGAAGTCTAAAGTGCTTAGAGTATTTGGGAAGTGCTTAAAGTTTAAAGTGACAGGCACCATCAAAACCTCTACAAAACAGAGAGAATGAAAGATCCCAGTCCAAGAGTGATCACAGTGGAGGAGTTTGGCCTGTTGGTTATAATGTGAATTATATAACATAAATTGCAAGACCATCAATATGTTCTGGAGGCATCGTTTGGCATGACTTGTGCAGGGTATGTTGTCTTTCACTGGATATAAGTGATATGTCATTTTGCGTGTGGATACCGTGTTGGTGAAAGAAACTGGATGTATGTCCAAAAGCTAACTTTCTCTGTGTCTAAGGAAAAACACAGGACCACCCAGAGCAACATATCCAAACCCCATGATAAGGAGGGATCTCTCTACACAGGGCTAGTTCTAATGTTTTGAGACATGTGATCACATGCAAGGAATATCTGCCCCCATCCTGACCAAGACCATGTTTTGCTGGGTGTTCACGACACCCAGCCTGTCCAATACCTGCCTGCCAGCAGATACTCTCAGGTTCTCTCTCACATTCTGCTCATCACATGAGGATGATCAGGAAGGTGGAGTCCCAGAGCAGCAGTCTGAGCAAGGCTGGGGTTCATTAGTTAATCATATAAACTCCAGAGTCACAGCAGATCAGAGCTGGTCCTTGGACTCAAAAACTGGGTTTATCCACACAGAGCTAGGTCCAGGCACACTGGTTACATAGATTTACAGCTCCCATGGCTTCTAGAAGTGAGAACAGGGGTCTCTTTTGAGCATCTGCACTGGGAAGCCTTCTTTGCATGACCACCAAATGTCTGCAGTGCTGGGGACCTCTCCCTCTTCCATAGGGCCAAGTTGTTCAGGCTGACTGAACTGTGGCAGGATCTAGAGAGGACAAGAGACAGCCCCCAGGATAGGGCTTTAAACTAGGTTTGCAGGAGCATGGGAACCAAGGGAAGCACAAGCAGGAGGGAGCAACGGGACGTCTCCACATTTTCCTGAGAACGTAGGGCAATTCTCTAGTTATCTCAGGTGCCTGTACATGAATGCACAGAGCCCGGGAAACAAGCAGGAAGAATTGGAAATCCTTTCACAGTCAAGCAACTATGATGTGATTGGAATAACAGAGACCTGGTGGGATAGCTTCATGAGTGGAACTACATGGATGGGTACAAACTGTTCAGAAAGGACAGTCAGGGGAGAAGAGGAGGAGGAGTAGTGCTCTGTGTAAAAGAGCTATATAATTGCTCAGAGCTCCAGTATGAAACTGGAGATAGGCCTGTTTCATAGTTGGTAGGGTCAGAAGTGACCTGAGCAGATCATCAAGTTCGACCCCTTGCCATGGCAGCAAAAAGCACTGGGGTCAAACGACCCCGCAAGGTGTTCATCCAGCTTCCTCTTAAAGACCCCCAGGGTAGGAGCCAGCACCACTTCTCTTGGAAGTTGGTTCCAGATCCTAGCCGCTCTGACTGTGAAGTAGCGCCTCCTGATGTCTAGTCTGAATCTACCGTCTGCCAGCTTGTGACCGTTATTTCTAGTCACTCCTGGTAGTGCTCGGGGGAACAGGGACTCTCCCAATGCCTGCTGGTCCCCCCTGACTAGTTTGTAACAGGCCACTAGATCCCCCCTCAGCCTTCTCTTGTGGAGGCTGAACAGGTTCAGTCCCTTAGCCTCTCCTCATAGGGCCTGCCCTGCTGCCCCGATCATGCGAGTCGCCCTCCTCTGGACCCACTCCAAGTTGTCCACACCCCTCCTGAAGTGCGACGCCCAGAACTGGCCACAGTACTCCAACTGCAGCCTGACCAGTGCTGCATAGAGGGGAAGGATCACCTGCTTGGACCTGCTCGTGATGCATCTGTGGATGCATGACAAGGTATGGTTGGCCTTCCTGACCGCGTCCCCACACTGTCGGCCCATGTTCATTTTGGCATCAATAATGACTCCAAGATCCTTTTCTGTTTCTGCACTGACGAGAAGGGAGTTCCCCAGCCTGTAGGTATGCTGCTGGTTCTTCCTCCCCAGGTGCAGCACCTTGCACTTGTCAGTGTTGAAACCCATCCTGTTCTCATCTGCCCACCCCTGTAACCTGTCTAAGTCCGATTGCAGCCTATTCCTCTCTTCTAGCGTGTCCACATCCCCCCACATCTTAGTATCGTCAGCAAATCTGAACAGGGTGCTTCTTACCCCTTGTGCAAGTTACTGATGATGTTGAACAGTGCGGGTTCGAGGACCAAGCCCTGGGGGACCCCACTGCCCACATCCCTCCAGGTCGAAAATGACCCATCCACCACCACTCTCTGGGTGCAGCCCTGCAGCCAGTTAGCGAACCATTTGACTGTGTAGATGTTGACCCCACGGTCCCCTAGTTTTTTAATGAGAATGGGGTGAGAGTGTCGAAGGCCTTCCTGAAGTCCAGAAAGACTATGTCCACTGCTACCCCTGCGTCCAAGGATTTTGTGACCTGGTCATAGAAGGCCACCAGGTTGGTCTGACAGGACCTGGCTCTAATGAACCCATGTTGGTTGCCCCTAAGCATAACCTCCCCTGCTGGCCCCTCACAGACATGCACCAGGGTAATTCTCTCAAAAAGCTTACCCAGGATCGAGGTAAGACTAAGTGGCCTATAGTTTCCTGGGTCCTCCTTCTCCTTTTTTTGAAAATGGGGACCACATTGGCCCTTTTCCAGTCATCTGGCACCATACCAGAGCACCATGAGAGCTCATAAAGCCGTGCGAGGGGTCCCGCAATGACCTCTGCTAATTCCCTCAGCACTCTGGGGTGGAGATCGTCAGGACCAGCTGATTTAAATACATCCAGTCCCTCCAGAAGTTCCCTGACTCAATCCTCACTGACCCTCGGCTGGGTGCGCCTCCCCTGGGGCCTGAGGGAGTCCTGGCGGACAGGCTGATCTGGTCCCTGATCAGGAAAATGGAGGTAAAGAAATTGTTAAATAGGTTAGCTTTGTTGTCTTGTGTGACGACCAGATTTCCTAGCGTGTCTTGCAGAGGCCCCACGTTACCCGGTACCTTTTTTTCCCCCCTATGTATTTAAAAAAGGACTTCTTCTTGTCCTTGATCCAGGTAGCTAGTCCCAGGTCCCATAGCCTTGGCCTTTCTGACCGCCCCCCTACAGCCCCAAGCAACCAAGGTATAGTCCTCCCTGGTGATGGCCCCTCCCTTCCATTGGGTGTACACCTCCTTTTAAGCTAGGAGATGTTCCCGTCTGCTTTTGGTGAGCCATGGGGGCTTTTGCGCCCTCTTGCCCCCTTTGACCCTTGTTGGGATTACCTCCCTTTGGGCTTGGAGGATCGTCTCCTTAAGGAACGGCCACTCTTCTTGGACACCCGACTCCTCTCCCCTCAGGGACCACAGTACTTCCCAACTATTCTCCTTACCTCATTGAAGTCTGCCCTCCTGAAGTCCAGGGCTGCTGCCTTGCTGCAGACCTTTGCCACCTTGCGCCGGATGGTGAATTCCAGCAGGCGATGATCGCTGTCACCCAGGTGGTCGAGCACCCGCAGCTCCCTCATGTGGTCGTCGCCTGTGGCCAGCACCAGATCCAACAAGGCGCCTCCCCTGGTGGGGCTGTGCACCTCCTGGGTTAGATGGAGGTCCTGTATCTCAGCTAGGAACCTATGTGAGCGGTCAGACCTGCCTGACTGCTCTTCCCAGCAGATGTCTGGAAAGTTCAGGTCACCCATGATGACCACGTCTTTTGACCTAACTACCTCCATGAGCTGACTTAAGAATTCCCGGTCTAGCTCTTCCCCTTGGTTGGGTGGCCTGTAGTAGACCCCCACCGTTAAGTCCCTTTCCCCTCGACTCCCTTGTATTCTAACCCAGAGCACTTCAGTGTGTCCCTCATCTGACCTTGTGCTACTTGATGAGGATGTGTATTCCTTCTTGATGTACCTTTCCTCCCTGCCCTGTCCCTTCTGTACAACCTATAGCCCTTGATATTCACCTCCCAGTCGTGCGTTGGGTCCCACCACATTTCTGTGAGCCCCACTATGTTTGGCTTGGTGTCATCTAGCAGGAGGGTAAGTTCCTCCTGCTTGTTCCCTATACTATGAGCGTTTGTGTAGAGGCATTTGAGACCTGAAGATGTGTGCACTGGTCCCCTAATCTCAGTACTGCCCGGGCCCCTGTTGCTACCTGGGTATTCATTCTGCTTGTCTTTCTGCTAGTCTGTTGAAAGTCTCTAGGTTAAAGTTAAAGTAACAAGGGTGATGTCATAGTGAGTGTCTGCTATAGACTACCAAACCAAGAGGATGAGGTAGATGAGGCTCTCTTAAAACAACTAGTAGAAGTTACCAGATCACAGGTCCTAGTTCTCATGCGGGAATTCAATCACCCTGACATTTGCTGGGACAGCAATGCAGCAGGCAATCTAGGAAGTTTTTGGAGAGCGTTGGAGACAACTTTCTGGTACAAGTGTTGGAGAGACCAACTAGGGGCCGTGCTCTTCTTGACCTGCTGCTCACAAACAGGGAAGAATTGGTAGGGGGATGTATAAGTGGATGACAACTTGGGCAGCAGTGACCATGAGATGATTGAGTTCAGGATCCTGACAAAAGGAAAAAAGAGCAGCAGAGTACGGACCCTGAACTTCAAAAAAGTAGACTTTGACTCCCTCAGGGAACTGATGGGCAGGATCCCCTGGGAGAGCAGTCTAAGGGGAAAAGGAGTCCAGGAGAGCTGGTTGTATGCTAAAGAAACCTTATTGAGGACACAGGAACAAACCATCCTGATAGGCAGAAAGAATAGCAAATATGGCAGGTGACCAGCTTGGCTTAGCAGATAACTCTTCAGTGAGCTTAAACACAAAAAGGAAGCCTACAAGAAGTGGAAGTTTGGACAGATGACTAGGGAGAAGTACACAAATATTGCTCAGGCATGCAGGGATGAAGTCAGGAAGGCCAAAGCACAAGTGGAGTTGCAGCTAGCAAGGGACATCAAGAGTAACAAGAAGGGTTTCTACAAGTATGTTAGCAACAAGAGGAAAGTTAGGGAAAGTGTGGGTCCTTTACTAAACAGGGGAGGCAACCTAATGGCAGATGATGAGGAAAAGGCTGAAGTACTCAATGCCTTTTTTACCTCAGTCTTCACAGGCAAGGTCAGCTCCCAGACTATTGCACTGGGCAGCAAAGTTTGCGGAGGAGGTGAGCAGCCCTCAGTGGTGAAAGAATAGGTTAGAGACTGTTAAGAAAATCTGGATGTGTATAAATCCATGAGGCCAGATGTAGTGTATCTGAGGATGCTGAGGGAGTTGGCTGATGTGATTGCACAGCCACTGGCCATCATCTTTGAAAACTTGTGGCACTTGAGGAGAGGTCCTAGACAATTGGAAAAGAGCAAATATAATGTCCATCTTTAAGAAGAGGAAGAAGGAGGATCCAGGGAACTACAGACCAGTCAGCCTCACCTCAATCCCCAGAAAAATCATGGAGCAGGTCCTCAAGGAATCCATTTTTAAACAGGAGGAGAAGAAAGTGATCAGGAACAGTCAGCATGGATTCATTAAGCACAAGCCATGCTGGACCAACCTGATTGCCTTCTATGATGAGATAACTTGCTCTGTGCATGCAGAGAAAGCAGTGGATGTGGTACACCTTGACTTAAGCAAGGCTTCGATATGGTCTCCCACAGCATTCTTGCAAGTAAGCTGAGGAAGTATGAATTGGATTAATGAACTGTAAGGTGGATAGAAAACGGGCTGGATTGTCAGGCTTAATGGGTAGTGATCAATGGCTCAATGTCTAATTGGCAGGTGATATCAAGTGATGTGCCCCAGCCGTCAATCCTGGGGCTGGTTTTGTCCAATATCTTTACTAACAATCTGGAAGATGGGATGGATTGCACTCTAAGCAAGTTCATGGATGACACCAAGCTGGGTGGTGTAGTAGATATGCTGGAGGGTAGGCCTAGGATTCAGTGACCTCAAGAAATTGGAGGATTGGCCCAAAAGAAATCTCGTGAGGGTCAACAAAGACAGGTACAAAGTCCTGCACTTAGGACCGAAGAATCCCATGCACCAGTACAGGCTTTGGTCCAACTGGCTAAGCAGCAGCTCTGCAGAAAAGGACCTAGGAGTTACAGTGGACAATAAGGTGAATATGAGTCAGCAGTATGTACTTGTTGCCAAGAAGGCTAACAGCATACTGGGCTGCATTACTGGGAATGTTGCCAGCAGATTGAGGAAAGTAATTATTCCTCTCTATTTGTCACTGATGAGGCCACATCTGGAGTAGTGTCTGGTTTTGCCCCCCCCCCCCCCAAAAAAAACAAAATCAAAAACAAAAAAACAACCCCCCCCCCCCAAACTATAGAAAGGATGTGGAAAAGTTGGAGAGAGTCCAGTGGAGGACAACAAAAATGGTTAGGGGGGCTGGGGCACATGAATTCTGAGGAGAGGCTGAGGGACCTAGGCTTATTTAGTCAGGTAAAGAGAAGACTGAGAGGGATTTGATAGCAGCCTTTAACAACCTGAAGGGTGGCTCCAAAGAGGATGGAGCTAGACTGTTCTTAGTGGTGACAGATGACAGAACAAGGAGCAATGGTCTCAGGTTGCAGCAAGGGAGGTTTAGATTGGATACTAGGAAAAATTTTCTTACTGGGAGGGTGGCAAAGCACTGGAACACGTTACCTGGAAAGGTAGTAGAATCTCCATTTGGAGGTTTTTAAGGCTTGGTTCGACAAAGCCCTGGCTGAAATGATCTAGTTGGGGGCAGTCCTGCTTTGAGCAGTGGGGATGGACTAGGTGACCTCCTGAGGTCCCTTCCAGCCCTATTGTTCTATGATTCTATGATATAACAGTCCAAGCTTATATTGGGGCATCTGCAGTCTGTGTTCAGGAAAGCAAATCATACTTCATGGCCCTTTCCAGGTGCAAGGATCACTGGCTGGGAGCAGGGACAGGACTTCAAGATGCTGGATGACCTAAAAGACAATGCCTAGATGCTGAAGAGCAGTGTAAAGGGGTCGAATGTAGGTTGGGTGAAATCAAGGCATAGAAGAGAATGTCTGGTAACTAAGTAGTTGTCTCTGAACACAGAATTCAATGATCACCAAACAGTGAGCATTGAACAGTGGTAACCAAACCACACAGCCACATCCAGATCATCAGGGCACAGGATGCAGCTCCCATGAACTGACTAGGTCCACCTAATGGTCCCAGCATGGTGAACTACTGTAGTGTTGCATTGTGCCTATCATGTGATGTAACTATATGACAGCATGGAGTCTTCACAAGGTAGATGCTCTAGTGCAGTGTCAGGTTGTCATGCGCAAAACCAAATATATTGGTTCTGCACATGACATACAAAAGGTGCCAGAACCAAATATATTCTAATAATGATGAGGCTGCAAATAATAATGTCTAATGTGGCTTCCTGCAGCCCCATTCCACCATGAGGCAGCTCTTTCCCATTTTCTTTCTCTCTACAGTATAACAGTTCCCAAAGACAGGGGAGCAGTTTACAAAGCTTCTCCAAGAAGAACATTTCTCATTTACAGGGCTAATAGATGGGCTAATAGATGCCATGACAAGAACTCCCATATAGGGATCATTTAGGGATTTAGACTTTAAAAATTTGACACTGTGCCTGGGAAATGGCATGTGTTCATGAAACTGAAGATGCATAATAGCATGCACCTGAAGGGCAGGTGACAGTGCTGGCCACCGGTGGGAATGCTGGTAGAAAACACCCTCATGGACCCAGTCAGAGAGCACAGCAATGAGTCTCACCACACTGCTCCACCCTCTCATGTCAGGTCCACCCACTGGGCCACAGAGGCAGCTCCAGCCAGGCTGAAGCCCTGTGTCCACTGTGGACACACAAATCTGGGGGAGCACATGTCCTCCTATACCCCCACACACATCCCCCTGCCTCACACACACACCTCCTGCCCTACACACTGGGAAGCTGGGGACTCGGGGTGGGAAGGCAGTGGGCTGGGAGTGAGGGGCACCACCAGGGCCAGGGGGCTGTTTTCTACTTAAATTATTTACTGGGTCAGGACTGGCCATCAGTGTTTGTAAATGGGTCCTGGTACAATAAAGGTTGAGAACCACTGGTGTTGTTTAACCACTGGTGATATGCTTTGTAAACCCAGAATGGAAAATACTATACAAATGCACAGTGTTATTTTGTATGTCTAACCACCCAATCACACCACTAATATGAAGATATGCCCTATACAGAGGTATCTGTCGCCTTCAGTCTTGTCTATATGCAAACTTGCATTACTCTAGTTAGAGGAAACCCTCTTACAGGCACTCTTAACTTGCTTTAAAAATAGATAATTGTTTTCTTTTATCTGTATAAGTTAACCAGAAATGTCTCTCTCTTACAGAAGCAAAACCCCCAGCAGTGAGGATTTACTTGCTCTCCTGTTTCAGCAAGATGTAGAGAATGCTGCCCAGTTTCAGATCTGTAGCCCTATAGTTATTGCACTGATGTCATTTAATTTTGATTGCAATAATAACAACTAACAAAGTTGGTGGCCAAACTAGTATTGTTCAGCCCCCATAAATACCAATTAAAGGCCATGGAATGCTATATGGTCAGAGGTGTCTGTGCTGCCAGCCAACCCAGAAGAGTCTGAGTCTTTTCCAGACTTAAACTCAAGAATCAAACCTGCAAGTCTTCCCAAATCTATATTCATTTAAGGAGTGCCATTAATTTCAAAGGGACTGCTTACATGAACAAAAGTCAGTAAGAATTTGTATTGCCTCTGATACAAACTATATAAAAGAATAACTCATGAATGAAATGCAGCCGCTCCTGGGGTGTGGCTCATCAGCTGTTTCATAACATATAGGAACACCATACAACCAATCAGGACAGGAAATCAAGACTATCATGTGCAGCTGAAACTGCTTAGATGGAGGGTGGCCAGAAAGCAATTTTATGAGAGCTGGCATTTGACCTGACACTTGTGACCGATATTTTGGAAAGTGCCACAGGAGCTTTAGTCACCACTAGAACTGGTTGGGAATTCTAAAGCAAAAGACTTTTCTGTTGGAAAATGATGATCTGTCAAAACTAATACATTTATGTGAAAATTATCAGTAGAGCAGCAATTCCCAAAGGGTGAGCTGTGGCTCACTAATGTGCTGTGTGAGCAGTGGGAATGTGCCGCAAAAAATGATACTTTTAGGGGCATGTCTATATATGCAATTAATATGATTTAGGCTTACTGAGCAGTAAACTCTTTCAAAGCCAGCCAGCCCTGGGAATGCATCTACATGTACACCCTGTTGGGAGCAGATTTGGTCCTTATAGGATTAAGCAGATCCAGGCCTGCTTCTGCCCTGCTTTGACCTCCTGGAACAGCCAGAGAGAGCTGCAAGCTCCAGCTACAACTGCCCAGATACCAGGGGGCTCCTGGTGGGGCAGGCTCAGCCTGGCAGAGGTCTTCAGGGGGACAGGCTCAGATTGACAGGGGAAGCTGTCCCAGGAGCCTGTGGTGAATTCACCATGGACACTCCCTGCCCTCCCCCCATCCCTGGCAGGGTGGACAGGGTACCATGATCATGGGCAGCTGCCTATGAACCCCAGGCCCACAGCACCCCACCAAGACCACACATACTCTGGACAGTTTCCACTCAACCATCTTTATTTCCCTCCACCACAACACACTCCCTTCCATCCTCCCTCCCAAACAACAGCCCACCCGCCCCAAGCCCCAATGACCACCACCAAATCAACAGATTTTTGGGGGTGTTCTCCATGCAGCTATTTACAAGAGTGTGGTTGATGCAGTGTTAGGGGGAACGGTTGGCTGGAGATGCCTATGGTGCAGAGTGTAGGGAGAGGTGCCTGGCACCACAGCCTCTGGAGGGACCACCATGGGTGCAGACATTGCAGTGAGGCTGGTGGGCCAGAGACTCAACTAGGGGCAAGAGTAGGCGCTGTCCAGCCTGCTCTCCCTCCTCCTCCATGGGGCCAGGGCCAGCAGAGTCTTTGGGCAGAGCTGGCCCAGCAGTGGCCATCTCTCACTTGAGGGCCTCATGGAAGGAGAGTGGGCATTGGGTGTCAGCCCAGGCAGGCAGCATGGCTGCCAGGGGACCCAGCACAGGAGCAGGGGCAGGCAGGGGGCTCTAGCTTCTGCAGGCAATGCTGGACCTTCTCTCAAGCCCATTGTGGGGCTTGGTGCAGGGCACGGGTAGCTGCCTGGAGGCAGGCAGGGTCAGAGCTGGGGGCCGAGTGGTAGGTGGCATGAAGGTGAGGATGCGGTCAGTAAGGCTAACCGTACCTTGTCATGCATACACAGATGCATCACAAGCAGGTCCAAGGAGGTGATCCTCCCCCTCTATGCGACACTGGTCAGGCCGCAGTTGGAGTACTGCGTCCAGTTCTGGGCGCTGCACTTCAGGAGGGATGTGGGTCCAGAGGAGGGCCACTCACACAGTCAGGGGGCAGCAGGGCAGGCCCTACGAGGAGAGGCTACGGGACCTGAACCTGTTCAGCCTCCACAAGAGAAGGCTGAGAGAGGATCTGGTGGCCGTCTATAAACTTACTAGGGGGGACGACCAGGGAACAGGAGAGCCCCTGTTTCCCCGAGCACTACCAGGAGTAACTAGGAATAACGGCCACAAGTTGACCGAGAGTAGGTTCAGGCTAGACATCAGGAAGCACTACTTCACAGTCAGGGTGGCTAGGATCTGGAACCAACTTCCAAGGGAAGTGGTGCTTGCTCCTACCCTGCGGGTCTTCAAAAGGAGGCTAGATAATCACCTGACCCCAGCATTCTTTCCTGCCCATGGCAGGGGGTCAGACTTGATGATCTGCTCAGGTCCTTTCCAACCCTACCAATTATGAAACTATGAAACTATGAAGGTAACCGCCAAGGCTACTATGGAGTCCAGTACCTGGCGGTCCTCCTCCATGGCTTCCACTGCCCAGGCTACTACAGCAGCCTACCATTCCTGTGCCTCCAGCAACCGCTTGAGGAGAGCCTCTTCTTGAGGTTGAGGAGCCTGTCCCAGAAGGCATGATCCTTTTGATCCCTCTCCCACTTGCGCTCCACATCCTGGGTGCACAAGGCCTGTGTGTCTACCAGCCACTCCTCTGCCACAGTGACTAACTGGTCCAGCAGAAAGATGCAATCTGGCATGCACCACTGGCAGAGGCAGAACATGCAGAGGGCGCTGGTGGTGGATAGTAGTGGTGTCCCTGAAGGTGCATCTCCAGCGGCAACTGGTGACTCTACCCCATGTGCAGCTGCTGGACCTGCAGAGCAAGGACAAAGAGGGTTTTTGTGAGAGTTTGCAACATTTCAGAGATAACATGCACTGTACTGAGGGGGCTGTGCATCACCTGGCCTCAAACTGGGGGTCACGTGCACAATGGAGCCCAGGCACCATGGTAAATTGACCAGGAGGCCCCTGCCAAAGGCAGCCACCAGCTGAACCCTCCATTCCCACTCTCTCCATGGGGCCAGGTAGCCTGCTTAGCCCCTGTCCTCCCTTCTTGTTAGGCCTCTCTGGAGTGGCCCCCATGGCATGTGGCTTGCATCCTGAGCATACACCTGCTGAGAGTCCCTCAGGTGCTCAGCAATGAGCTGTCTGAGCACACCAAGGGGTGCCCAACTCACTACTCCTTGTTGCTGCTGATTGCCATGCTTTGGTGCACCTAAGAACCTGGTGCAGGACCCTGAGCTTTGATGGTGCCCCAGGCAAGCCTGAGCTTCTCTGCAATGTGTGCCACCACCTGGAGGGGTACACTACAAGCCTGATGCCTGCAGCCAAGGAGGAGATTGCCACTGCCATTAACAAGTTTCTCTGCATGTGACAGGTCTCTGGATGCCCAGCTGGGAGGACACTGGCTGCTCACTGAAGTTCTGCACTACTTCCTGCCTCTCTGTGTGTTGTTGGGGGGGAACTCCAGAAGCCAGGCCAAGCAGGGTGGGGGGGCCAGGTATGCAGCCCAGGGGTGGGCAGAAGAGCTGGCATGGGCACAGGTGGCCATAGCACTCCCTTGCCTCCCTGGCCCTCCTCTCTGTGTGGGGCTTACCGGATGGGGATGGCAGGCAGTCCTGGTGGCCCAAGTCTGTCCCTGCAGGCAGCAATGTGGTGTGGCTTGCTGACAGTGCCTCAGGGCACAGAGGCATGGCTCCTGGGCTGCCCAGGCAGTGGCCCCCTCTGGGGAGGATATGGAGTTGGTCACAGCTGGTGTCTTCCCCGGCTTGTCCTCCTCACTGGATCTGCACCTCAGCATCGCCCCACAGTGAAGGAAGGTCAGCAGTCTCTCCCTCTGCTCAGCTGGGGACCCAGGACACTGTCTGTGGCACTGGTGAGGCTGCCATCGTGGGTGCTTTGACAGACCCTTGTGGCTCAGCCAGAGACTCCAAGTGCCTCCAGGGCTTGGCACTTACCTTCAGCAGAGGGGCACAGTACCTGGCAGGCATACAAGTGGTGGAGCAGGCCCTGGGGGCCAGAGCTGGGATCACAAGCCTGCTGTGGCCAGCATGGACTCACACCTCTAAGACCCGATGCCCAGGGGCTGGCAGCAGTTGGCACAGGCCTTAGGGTCAGGCGAGGGGTCTAAAGGCCAGGCTGGGACAGGTAAAAAGCCTTCCCTGCCATGGGCATGATAAACTCCCAGCCCTGTGACTCTGGCTCAGGCAGGAAGCTGCCCTCCTTGTGGTTTAGCTGACGGGGAGCAAATTTGCTCCCGGTCAGTATCTACACATGTGCTACCGAGCAGTACTTACTGCACACTTCATTTAGTACCTGCATTTACAGGTACAAGTTAACTGCACAGAAATTTAGTCTACTGCACAGTGACAAATTACTGAGCAGTAGACTTATTTTCTATAGCCAGTGACATGTTACTGAGCAGTAGACTAATCTACTGCACAGTAAAGTATCTTGTGTAGCTGCACCCTAGCAATGTTAGATCTGGCCTGTAGAGCCATATCAGCCAGACCGCAGGGCTCCCCATGGATCTGGAAACCTGGCAGTGGGGAAGTGGTGGCAATTAACACTGCTGCTACTTCTCTGCCACATCAAATTTCCACATTTTCTGCCACCAACAGAATCAGACCCTGACCACAAGGTGAGATCAAGCTTGTGGACCAGATCTGGCCTGTGAACTCACACACACACACACACACACACACACACACACTTTTTTGGGTGTACAAGTGAATCATCCTGCCACTTTTAATCCAGAAAAAAGTGTGCCTCAGGTATCAAGTTTGGGAAACACTGCAGTAGAGAGATACAGTATATGTAATTTTTTAGGGTGCCTCATTGGGAGCAATATTTGAACCTCAGTAACCCACAATCTACGGTGAGTCACTCCCATACTCTGAGATGGGTGGGTAGGTCTATTTCTGTCTTGTTCAATGTTTACGAAAACTTTCAAAGATATCAGTTTTACCCCAGTGCAGGATGGGGAAAAAGTCTGGAATTTTCAGAAACATTCTCATCCACTTTTATTCAATTCACAGGATCAAGAAACAGATTTTTAAACACTGGCAAATGGACAGTCTGCTCCATATTTCAAATGTCTTGGGTTCAAAAACTTGTCAGGTTGTTCATCAATATTTTATTAACTCTTAACTTTCCACTGAATGTCATTACAAAGTAATTGTAACAATGTTCTTTATATGAAAATATCTCTAATCCAAAATGTTTCATGTTTTAGCAATCCAGGCCAAATAAAGACCAGTTAAGCAGGACTGGTGTGTTTTCCGTAGAGTGGGTTGATTCCACTGAACCCAGCTCAACAAGGCAGAATTAGAAGTGTTGTAGAGCTTTCAGAGTTTAAGTTTGTTCTCTCCTCTCAAAGGCAGGAGAGAATCTTGATCTAGGAACTACCATAGGGGCCACTATTATATATAATGTATATGGACAATGTAGTGCAGCACAACTGCACAGAGATTCCTGAGCTAGCTCAAAACCAGAACCAGGTTCTGCACAAGCTAATTTAATTTTTCGAGAAATTCCAGAAGTGCAAAGGAAACCTTTTGGCAGCCATTGATAGGGAATACCTCAGGTAGGATGGAATTGATAATGCCAGTCCTTCATGACCTATCTTCTGGGGCCTGGGAGGGCTAGTCAGAGATGGGAAGGAACAACTAGGACTGGTTAGCTATCCTATGGTGAACTTCAAGTACCAGACAAGTTGGATTTATCCTGAGGCTGCCTTAATTTGTGCTGAGGCCTGGTTTGAATCCTAACAGCCTCGAGAATGAAGAGACCATGAAGGGAGGTATAAAAGTTACTTCTGCATCCCATCTCTTAATTGAGGTGCCAAATGCAGTTCCAGTGCAGGTGGGAATCTGCCTCTCACTAGGCCTGTAGAACTGTTCAGTGTTCAATGTTCTTGAATGTTATGATATCAATAACTTTTGTAGCTTGTCTCAAATATTAAATCTATTTTTACATATTCAAATAAGTATGTAGCAGAAAATAAAATTCATCAGAAGATGGCTGGGAAGAGTGTGGAGTAAAAGGTACTTTCCTCTGGATTTCATGGGAAGTTCCAAAGCCACTGGAATGTAGGCACAGATGTTCAACCTCATCATGGCTATAGCAAAAGTGGCACCAGCTGGTCACATTTTGGAAGTGAAAAGGTTTATCTACAATATTACACAATTGCTTTCACACCTCCAGGGAGCATTAAGATTCACACTGCCAGGGCTGGTTTGAGATATAGGGCTTCTATAGACATGAGCAGAGCCTGCCCCAATGCACTGGAAATCCAGCGCATTGGAGCAGACTTGATTAATCGAGTTTGCTGGAGCACGGAAATTGATGTGCTTTGGCAGCCTTCCACATCAGTGTATCAGCATCCCCACATGTCTCGGTGCTGAAAAAATGGTGGTGGGGCACTTTGAAATAAAACATGTTTGATGCCTTTTAGTTCAAAGCTCCCTGCCACCATTTTTTCCGTGTGGGAATGCTGATACACGTGATGTGCAGGCACTTTTAATTACTGTGGCTCGCTAATTAAAGTGCCTGATGCCATGTCCCAAAGCATGTATAAAAATGGCCATAGTCACTAGAGGGCTGTGTGCAAGGCCCCAAGCCCTTAAAAATGTTTCCAAGCCTTCTAAGTAAGAAGAAAAACTTGAAAATGTGACCTAAGTGTAATTCATGTGGCAGTAATCTGCCTCAGTCTGCAGAAAGCCTGAAACAACAGTCTTGAGAGATGACACCTGCCCCATTCACCTGTTCCTACAAAGTCTGAAATCTGCTTTAGGGGTCTGTTTCTCAATAGAAGACACTATGAGAGGTCCTAATCATATACCTTTATCATGTCCTACTAGGCAGTGTCAGCATGAGAATAGCTCATGTGGGCTCCTTCAAAATGGACCCATACCTTTCTGGAGATAGGGCCTGGGGGGCCCAGCCTGTCCCAGAAGCATTGGTGAGAGAGAGCCCCATCCTCAGGAAGATGTGGGTCCATCCTGAGGGAGCAAGGACTCAGCCCTCACAGAAACTATTATCTCGCTGCTCAGCAGGATATGATAGAGATATGTGGCGAAAGGAGGGCAGTTCCATATAGAACTGACTCCTATTGTAGAGCATGAAAAAAATAAACCAAAAGAAACAGTCACCTGAGTACAGAGGGATTTTCTTTTCATGTAAAACAGCAAAGGCCAACCTTTTTTGGAAGCTATGCCACAAATTAGCCCCACACTCTCCCCAAGTGCCACTCCAATCCCCTTCCTCTACTGGATCTTCTGCTCTTCTTTCTGTTTCCTACCCTATCTGCTTGCAGGCTGTCCCCTCCTTGATCTATCATCTGCCTCACGCAGAGGTTGCCCATGCCACAGGTTGGTCACCCCTGCTGTAAAAATATCCTTAGCCTTTGGTCAGCATAAAATGGAGCAAGCTGCAGATTTTTTGTCTTTAACACAGACATGTAACTTATTGCCCCCAGCATGCCACATTCCATCACATCCCAGCATCTTTGCTGAAAGCTATTGTGTTCATGAGCACACCATCCCTATCAGAGAGGAAGAAGCCACAATCCAGGGTGTAAAATTCTATAACTTTAGCCACTTCTATTGACCACGGAATATGTCTGTGCTGAGTTACAGATGTTATAGGATTTCTTTCCTGAAAGGTAGGATCCAAAGGCTTTCCCTTGAGATATGCCTTGGTGCTGTCTGGAGCTGTAAACACTGGATAGAAAGATTTTCATGAGTTGTAGATGAGCATGAGTTTAACCTCCCTCCTTTATTTTCTTTGAGAAACTGGACCTTCTAGCACTGTAGATGCTCCAAGACAGCATATTGAGCTCGAGACTATTTCTGGATCAGTTAGAGACTTACAATGCTTGGTGTGACTCTTGCACTGAGAAGATTGTTCCTGGCACTAATACTTATTCCCCTGCGTGCACAATACAATGGGAATGAGTGAATCAGTTTAGAAAGCATGGTTTCATTTTAATTGAATGAGGCTAGAGAATTTACAACCAAGGGATTGAGATGACAGAGGAATATCAGTTTAATAGACAGGACACCTATTTCATACATTGTTAGATTCTCTGGGCTACCCAGTGGCAAACAGGGTTTAGCTAATGGTATCCAATTAGAGACAACGAAGAACAAATATTTGGAAATGCTGTTGTCCTATCCAGCATCATGAGATATGAAAGAGAGTTAGTGCGAAAGAGAGACTACCTGTCTGTTTTGTTCATAAAATTGAATATCGTGGTACATTCATTCCATGTGTTGCACCTTTCCTATAAACCACCTGTGCACCAGCTGGGCTTGATACCTGAGATGTCAGTAGAGCTCTGGAGACCTTCTCCCAGAATGCAAGCTGCCTTCTTCCTGCATATGCAAGACCATCAGGAAATACTCCCTGCCCAACAGAGAAGCCATGTTGGAAATCACATGAGAACATTGGTACTTTTACTGTTTGTTAGCAAAATGTCTTTGATCTGTGGGCAAAGCCCCTATGACAGTATGTGGCTTGAGCCCTTGAGGCTCCTGTGTGGCAAGAGGAGCTGTGCTAGGAATTATTTAGATGGGGACAGCACAGAGCCCAGGCTGCTTTGCTTTTCTGTGTTGTGATCTTTGTGGCTTGGGAGAGAAACCTGATAAAGCAGACTGTTAGCAGTTGAGTTCTGTTGCTCAGTTCTAATTACAAAATAAAAAGTCCCAGCATATCTCACAGAGACACTAAAGCCAAGAATCCTGCTCTTCTTCCTTCCTGTGGAGGTGTCTTCATTCCCAACAGTGGCTGATTCCTTCCTGTAGGACATATGGCTACATGCTGCCTCCCCTATGACAGTCCTTATTACCCACCAGGCAGTAAGAGAGCTAGACTCCTATGTTGTCCTCATCTGCCTGAAGAATAGCTGTGACATGCAAGAGTACTTTGACATTTTTGGCAACAGAGTCTCACCAGCCCTGCTCTCTGTGTCAGTTCTCCATCTCCTACTATTCTACCATGCAGCTTCCAGCATCATCCCTTAGGAAAATGATATGTGTGTGCGTGCACACCCTGAGACTTGACCTTCCTGAATTAGCAGTTACTTCTGATACTTTTTAAATATGCTGGCACTGCCTGGGCTTCTTTCCAGTAGGGGTGTACGAAACAGGCCCTATTCAATTCAGATTCAGATTCGGCCCAAATCAGGGACAGTGATTCAATTTGTTGATTTGGATCACTGTCCCTGATTCGATTAGGCCAAATCCACATCTCAAGATTCAATGCTGATTCAGAGAATCAGCGATTCAGCCACAGACACAGCTTTAAATGTTTTTTCTACATACCTCAAGGTACCAGTCGCAGCTTGTGAATGCTGTGATGGAGCATCCCACAGAAGTGTGGGGGGTGGCCCCTGCACGCTCAGCGGTGAACCCAGAAGTGGATTGGAAGTACTTTCGGCCCACTTCCGGGTCCGCCGGGGAACGGGCTGGGCACCTCCCCCCTACACCCCGCCCAGCTTGGTGATCGGCCATGGGGGACCCTGGTTACCCCCACAGATCCAGGAGGCACCAGTCACTGAGCCGGAGGGGGCGTGGGGGGGCCGGCCCTGTGTGCTCCCCAGCAGACCCAGAAGTGGATCGGAAGTGCTTCGAGTCCACTTCTGGGTCTGCTGTCAAGCGCGCTGGTGCCCCCCACCCCGGCGCTCCCGTGAGATGTTCCACCCTCCCCAGCATCACAGCATTCACAAGCCGCCTGATACCTTGAGGTATGTAGAAAAAACATTTAAAGCTGTGTCTATGTCCAAATTGCCAAATCTTTTCGAATCAATTCGGAGGGTTCTGATTCAATTCAGAGAGATTAAAGGGTCTCCTGATTCGATTTGGAGATTCAGTCACTGAATTGGGCCGAATCTCTGCTGAATCAAATCAGTGACTGAAGCTTCACACAACCCTACTTTCCAGTGCTCCTTGTGTGACTGTGTGTCAGTGGCTGTGATTAGGGGTATGGTCAAATACATGTAACCTTTGGTACTAAGAACATAAGAAATGCCATTCACTGGGTCAGACCATAGGTCCATCAAGTCCTGTCTCACACAGTGGCAGAGTGGATGCAAGAGGGGGAGGGTGACTGGGGTATATTCAGCATTTTCCACTCCCTGCTTCTCTCCCACTGCAGTTTCCAGCATTCAGAGGTTTCAGAAGTTCTGCTTCAAGGTTGCACCCCTATCGACCATGTTCAATGACCTCTAATGAGCCTTTCCTCCAAGAATTGGTCTGATCCACCTTTGAACTGGGTTCAACTACCTGCCTCCACAAATTCTTATGGCAATGAGTTACACAAGTTAATTGCACACTGTGTGAAAAAGAACTTCCTTTGTTAATTTTAAACCTACTTTCCAATAGTTTTAATTTATGTCCCCTAGTTCTAATATTGTAAGAGATTATAAATAATAAATTCCTATTCTTTCTCTGTACCATTTAATATTTTGTAAATATCTATCATGTCTCCTCTTAAGCATCTCTTTCCTAAGCTGAAAAGTCCTGGCCTGTTTAATCTCTCCTCATACTCTTTCCTGTATTCTTATTTGCTCGTGGTCCCCCTGGTTCTCTTGATATGCTGGTTAATGACACAGGTGCATTTAAAGATCTCACCTGCCATACACTCAATGTTCTGGGTGTGTCTGGCAGAAATGACTGTCACATTATATACAGCACCGGAGTTTATTGCTCTTGGACACCACATATACATGTGTGCCCAGGGATGCAGTATGTTGAACTAGGTTGGAGTAGCTCCAGCTGGCAGGAGGCCTGGGGGGAGGGTCAACCTGCCAGTCTTCTTCTTCCCCCTGGCTCAACGTGATGCAGAGGGGCTCACTGGGGCACAAGGATGCTCCAGTGTGGGGCTAGCAAGCATGCAGTCCCCACACTGATGAACCCTTATTTCCTAACCAGCCCTGTCAGCATCTACACGTGTTGCTGTGCAGTAAATAACACCACCACAGGATAGTATTTACATTTACAAGTGCTAATGTACAGCTGCATTTTAGTTTACTGTGACATAATAGGGCCGCATGTATAGATGCAGAGACTTTACTGTGGAGCTAATTAGGCAGCTCTGCAGTAAACATTGGTAGATGCACCTGGTATTTATCTGTCAGCAGTGTGGCTGCAGATCACAGGAAGAATCTAACCAAATCAGCAGCAAATCCCAGCAATGACCACGCCCAACTTTTCAATGGAAAAGGGTTCTTGAAACAGATGCATCAAGAGTGGTGGCTGAACTGTCTGCTGCTATGTGCACTGTATATACTTCAAGGAGCAAATCCACTGTGCTACTACAACCAAATACTACAGCAAATACACTGTGCCACTGTGCCAGGTAAGAGCCACTACACAAAACACAACAGTGGTGCTGCTGGTGGCTCCCTATACACAACCAGCCATGCTAGAAGGTGACTGTGCTCACTCACTCTGCTGCCAGATGGCCATGCTGGGTTCAGCAGAATCCATTGTTGTGCTGCCAAATGTTCCAGATGAGTCTGGTAACACATACATCCCTCCCAGGCAGTGCTGGGTGATATGTACAGGCTGTGGTTAGTCTCAGCATAAGCTGAAGGAGCTATCTACTCATGAATCAGGATAATACTAAACATTCAATTTGGCAGGAAGAACAAGGTGGTAGCCAGGAGCTGGGGGCAGGCAGGGAGAGGTAAGACAGAAGCTCTTTTTGTTACAAGTAACCTCCTTGCTCCTACAGATTTCCAGAGGTCCTTAAGACCCACAGCTCCCTGGCTGCACACAGGCCCATGAGCTTGCCACTTCCCAAACAAGATGAATCACATGAATTATTTCCCCTCACCTTTCACTTTGTCCCACCGGTGAGCCTCACTTCCTCTAATTCACAGAGATATTGATTTCTGGTCCTTTCTCAAGGTACATTAATTCAGACTGGAAGAAAGAAGCAGAGGCCAAGGCAAGGATCACAGTCTGAGCAGCCTGGACACTGAATATGTAGCTTCATTCAAACACTTACACTGGGAGACAGCTGCATTCTCCACACCCAGTTTGGAGCCAACACCCATTCTCTGCTTGTTTTGTAACTTGCTGCTAAGTCTCACTCAGAAAATCCAGTAGCTTTACCTGCAGCTTTGTGGGGGTGGTTTCCCTGTGACAGAGGAGTGACTAACTTGTATTACCACACTATGGAGCTATATACACAGCCAAGCAGCACTTAAAGCCCTGACTTCAGCTCACAGCTCTGACACTGTGTAACTTTGGGCAAGTTTCTTATCCTCGAAAGTGATCTTTTATTAGACAGTGCCTCTCTTAGACCCTGAGACTGTGCTGTTTTCATTGGTACTGAGCACCTCCAGCTCCCACTGATGTCATGTGGAGCTCAGCATCTCTGAAAAAGAGGCTAAGGCACTCCCTGTCATCAAGTCCATTGCTCAGTCTACTTAAATAGTCCTGAATGGATGACTGGCCAGATGACTAGTCCCCCTATGCCTGGGCTCAAGGAGATAGGACATGATGCTGTTTCTTCACCTACCTCCTCACTGTCACTCTCCTCTGCCTCTGGACTTCTTGGCAGTTTTCCTTCTTCCTCCTTCCTGTCTGTTTCAGGCATGATGTCATCCAGCCAGCTGAGGTCATGCAGGGAGAAGATGTACTCCATTGCCTTCCGTATCCCCACTAGAGCCAGCAGCTTGGGCCAAAACGAGAGCTCAGATAGGATCATAGGAAAGTAGGTCTGGAAGGGACCTCATGAGGTTCAAGGCAGGATCATTGTTGACCAAACCATCCCAGTCAAGTGTCCAACCTGCCCCTGAAAATGTCCAGGGATGGAGGAGATTCTCTAGGTAGCCTGTTCCATTGCTTAGCCATCCTCATAGTCAGAAAGTTCTTCCTCCAACCTAAATTTCTTCCACTACAGTTTGAGGCCATTGCAGCAATGGGAATTTAGTTTGGATATTAGAAAGTACTTTCTGACTATGAGGGTGGTTAAAGATTGGAAGAGGCTATCTAGAGAAGATATGGAATCTCCATCCCTAAAAATGAGGTGCACTGATACATCAGCGTGATATTGGATCGGTACTGATATAAAGAAAATTGTCTGTATCAGATGTTGGCCCGATGGGACCACTAATTTAGCTGATAAATGCCCATGCTGCATGCAGCTGCAGCGCAGCACAGAGCAGAGCTGGCAGCATGGAGAGCTGCTTCTAGCTGGTAAGTTGGAAGTGGAGGGGGGAGGGAAGGGGCCGGAGGGGGGGGTTGCAGATCAACACCCCTGCAGTGAGGGAGGTGGCAGGGACATATGCTGCCTAGCTGGGGTGGGGGAGCATGGGACAGAGGCACGCTTTATGGAGTGGGGGCAGCTCTCACTGCTGCTTGCACCCGGGGTGGGGCATATGCGTCCCAGATCTGTGCGGCTCAGGGTGGGCTGCAGATGCAGGGTGTAGCCAGAGCCAGTGCTGCGCAGGGTTTTTCTCGCTGGAGGCTGGGCTCTGAGCAGGCTCTGGTGTCACTGGGAGGAGGCTGCAGCCACCCCAAATTTTGCTGCAGCTCTGCTCCCAGCCCCTCACTACCACCCTGCGTAGCCCCGGCTGAATGCCTCACTTCCACCCAAGCACCAGGAAAAGCCAGGGCTGTGCCAGGCGGTGGTGTGGGGCTGGAAGTTGAGCTGTGGCAAAATCTGGGGTGGCTGCAGCCTCCTCCCAGTGCCATCAGAGCCCACATTAAGCTCAGCCCCTGCTGAGAAGAGCTGTGCAGCCCCAGCTCCGGCTCCACCCCACAGCTGCAGCCCACCCTGCACTATGCACATCCAGAGGCCTATGCCCCCCTGCCCTCCCGGGGTGCAAGCAATGACGGGAGATGCCCTCCCACCATTAGCCACACCTCCATCCCATGCCCCCCCCACCCCGGCTGGGCAGCGCCTGTACCTACCTCCTCCCTCACCACAGGGGGTGTTGATCTGCACCCCCATGCTCCTTCCCTCCCCCCTCCTCTTCCACTGCATTGAACTTACCACCTGATGGCAGCTGTATCAGATATCAGATTGGTATCAGCCAGTATGCCTCCTTAAATATTGGCTATTGGTATCGGCCCCAAAATCTCTATTGGTGCACCCCTACTAGAAATTAAGCACAGTGGAAAGAATCAGAAGAACCAGAAAAACTGCTGACCTATAGAAAGCATCATCCAGAGATTACGCTACGGGAGCTGAAGTCAGGACAACTGGGTTCTTTTGCTTTCTCCACCACTGATCTATGAGCCCTAAACCAAGAAACACAGTCTTTTCTGTGCCTTGGTTTCCCCACCCATAAAATCACACTGCTGTGAGCCTTTGAGGTCCACAGTCCTTAAACAAAAGCAGCTGTTTAGAACAAAGCATTGTTATTAAATTGGCCACGTGACCTTCCAGTGGAGGATTGATCCTGTATGTATATTCTGTCCTGACCCTTATCTGAACCTCTACCAGGAAAGTCAGAAGAGAATTTCTATTGGCTTCACTGAAAGCAGGATCAAACCCTAAATGTCACAAATCAATGGAGATTCCATGTGGAAGCTTTGGCCATTCCAAACCATTTCTCCCTTGCCACAGCAATGGTGTTCATCACTGAAGGCATCAGACTCACAGGCCCAGACAGCAGGGGGACTCCAGCAGCCCTCAGTTGCCATGATAAAACATACAGAGGGAGGTTATGTGGTTCCAGTTCTTAAATGACATGGGGGAATCAGCACTGCTAATTTGGACTGAATTTTGATCCTCAACAATTGCGGGGCACAAAGGCAACCTCCCTTGTGGCCTCTGAGTTTCTTCCATGCAGGAGCTAGGGGGGACATCAAGAGGGACTTCTTACCATCACTGGAAAAATAATGGCAGCCACAGTTGACTTGAGGACCCAGAGCACAGCCAGGCAGAGCATCTGGATGAAGGTAAAGAGGTGGACTCGGCGCAGGGGCACGTGACGAAGGTAAATTAAGTCAGGCTGGTGCTTAGCTGGCATAAGAAGGAGCTGCATTCTGTCCATGAACTAAAATGGAACACAGATCAAAAACCATATAGTAAGAGTCCCCAGGATGGATCATGATACCCAGATTATGAACATGGATTTTACACATCATCAGGGGATCTTATCTTTTGTAAAGAAAGCCCAGGATCCTGAGGTTTCCAAATTTCAATCCACTGGGGTTTATTTTTCATATTTCATTTTTCATAATCCCCCAATTTCCTGTTAGGGATTATGTATAGCATAGTTCAAACCATTTTCTCTTCTAAGGCATAACACTGCATTAGGTTGCACCCCCCACAATGCCACTGATGTCATACCCCAAAATCAGAGCTCAGATGAGACTATTACCTGTGTGTGACAAAGACCTTCCCACAACAGTCAGTGCTGCAGACCCCAAGTGTTCAGAAATCATAAAACAAGCCCCAAAACTCATGAGATTTTTACAAAATAATAATAATAATTTTTGAGTTATTTGAATTCCCTTCTTGGTTCTTAGACACAGATCTACAAAGTAATGCAAGCACCTGACACCCAAAGAATACTCACATAATTACTTGACTCTTGCAGTTGCAGCTGCAGCTGAAAGAACACCAAGTCTCTCAATGCTTTCAATAAAGTGCTGAGAGCTAGAAACACTGGGCCCAGTAATGTAATGATGGGTTAGTGAGCAGGGCATGAACCCCAGGTGTTGCCTAAGGGGAGGAAGGGAGGTACCAGAATGGAGCTAAGGAGGGCACTTTACTCTCCTGTCCCCCTATCCTGCCTTTCCTCCCATGGTCTGCACCTTCCCTGCAGAGGCTCCAACTCCAGTAACAGTGAGGTCAGAGAAGTGATGGTAGCATGCACAGGAGGAGTAATGGCTAGTGATTCAGTACTGCTGGAGGGAGATATCACCTCCTTTTTGGTATTGAAGACTGGGTTTTTTTGGTATTTGACAAACGTCAGTGGCAAAAAATGGAAGTGACATTTCTCTCAGCAGCAGCAAACCTCTGGCTCCTGCCTCTGCTCTACCATCACTGCTCTGCCTTCTCTGCTTTTGGAGCTGGAGCCAGAGCCACAGAAGGGAAGATGCAGGGTATAGTGGAGGGAGTACAGTAATGACCAGTTACACCTCTAGCTGGACATGCTACAACTCTTGACTCCTCACAGTCTACAAAGAGTGAGGGGCTGGTATTCAAAACGGCACATCACAAAATGCATTTATTCTCCCATCTCTCAGCTTCATTCACCTGCAGCGGCTCTGATGTACCTTAAAATAAGACCTGCTCAAAAGTGTGTGTGTATGTATAATTGTTTAAGATCATATGCTGGAAGTGGGCTCTAGGGAAGGCTCAGAGTCAGAGGCATACCGTATTTTCTGGCACACTACACCCCTCCCCCCAAGTGAGACATGCACCTTGTTTTTGGAAAGGCAGAATGAAGAAAGAAAAAAGATTTTTCCAGAGTTATGGGAGCTTGGAGCAGGGACAGAGCCTGATATTCAGTTCACTCACTCTCCCTTTCCTGCTCAGGCAAAAACTATCTCAGGCAGAAAACCCTTTCACAGATTAATTGACTGCTTTTGCTTGAGCAGGAAGAAGAGGGTGAGTGAGGGGAGGGAAGGGGAGGCTGCTACACACAGGGGCATGGAAACTTCTGGTTGCTGCCCCACCACTGGCGTGATTGTGTGGCTATGGTGACAAGCATTGTTTTTCTGTCCTTCCAAGTTGATGCCCAGGGCAGCTGCCCCTGTCACCCCATCCTAGTTATACCACTGACTGTAGCTGCTGCAAGACTCAGGTCTGTTCCTTCCATGTGGCTACTCAGGGAAAGAGAAGGAAAAGAAGAAGGAGCCATTATACAGCATCTCAATGCTTCTGGTCCATGCAGAAAAACAGCTTCCCTGCTTCAGACACACTCCCCAGTTTTGGAGGACTTTTGGGGAAAGGTACACATGGTATGCATGTAAATATGGCATTCCACTCCTGGGAGTTGGACAGTGTTTCCCTGAACTCAAAGTCTCTTGTCTTACTGTTTGGGGTTTTTTTCAGTGCTGAAAACAAGAACCTGGCAGTGGCTCCCTGGGATTTTCTGTGATATTCCCAGGTGCTGGTTCCTTCTCAAACAGGAGTTTCTGTCTGACATCCAGCAGTACCAGTGGGACACAGCATGGACCGCTCTGTACAGATTGCTCCAACCTCTTCATATTTCACTGAGAGTGGTTCTATGTAAATGTTCTTTCTGGGTTAAAGATAACTGACAAAAGAGAGTGGAGGGGTGGTTAGCCACAATAGTCAGAAGTCAGGCAGAAGGTAGGGCAGGGTGACACCTTGCAAAACAGAAACAAATTAACAGCAGACTTGCAGAACTAGCAGCACAAGGAGCTATCCAGACAAAACAGCTGTTTACCAAGAAGAGATCTCTGCATCTAGCCACGAAGCCTCTTGCAAACTCTGTAAGGGAGGATGAAGTAAGCAAAACTTCCAAATTTAAATTCTCCAACAGCAATTCCAAAATCCAAAGGAAATATCATCAGTCTATCCAGCCACACTCTCAGCTCCCTTGATGTGTCAGTACTATCATGTGGACTTTTCTTCTGCCCCACTACACAATTCAATAAGTTACCGCTATATGGGGACTTTGAGGCTTTTATCTGCCACCTCTAACAAAGGAAGGATTACCATGACGTGGAGCCATGCAATGACCAATGCACCAAAGACCTGACCCCTACACAGAACAGGAGGAAAAACATCTTCTGGACTCTACTTGAGGGCCACAGCCCTGCTTTGGACCTGTACATAAATTGTTTCTGCCTCTGTGCCAATCCTGAGATTGCCATAAAACAATGCCTATGTTACAACCTTAGTCCTATAGGACAGAGAGCCATACTTGGTCTTAAAAACAACCCTGATATTATCATACAACAGGCTGATAAGGGAGGGTCTCACTATTGTCATGGTCAAAACAGTACATATACAGGAGCCTGAGACCACTCCAACACAGAGTTCTACAAAATCCTGACCACAGACCTCACAGAACAATATGGGAGGGAATTACACAGCCTCTTTAAAGACTCTACCTCTGAAAAGCAAGAGAGGATATATACTTTCCACCCTGCACCCCCAGCTGCTCCACTCCTTTTACCCAAGCCAAGCACCCACTTATTACCTAAGATCCACAAGTGTGGAAAGCCAGGATTCCCCATTGTCTCTGGCATTGAGTTTCTGGCTATGTTGAAAAAACAGGTAGTCTCTAAGTGCCATCCTGCCCTACCTTCTGCCTTACAAAAGAGGAAAACTAGTTGTGTCCTTTTCTGCTGGACAAAGAAGCCTTGAAACAGTTTTATTACCAAGAAAAATAAAAATTCTCTTACTTTTCTTATTTGCATTAGAAACTCAGGTCTTACCAGCCCTATTCTTCCTGGAAGACTCCATGGTTGACCAGAGAACTGTCAGGGTTATGAAGTCAGAAGCATCACGAGGTGAACCCAGAGTAATCTAAGATGAAAGTGCTTTTATTCAGATTGCTTAAAACTTCATTTTGCTTGAATGTGTTAGCACTTAGATTTGATACCTTGGGAGAAAAGTACTCTTTGCTGAATGATTCAACTACCCTTCTTTTCAGTCTCCTTCCTGGGTCATCAGAGAAGTCCTCCAGCAAAAATAGGGAAAACACAAGGCTTCACATGCCTTACAATTGTTAGGTAGTAAAATAAACAAAAGAAACTACACCTACAAAACCCTAAACTCATTTCTGCACTACAATTATGCAGAAAAGGAGACAATTTCAATTTGTCTTTCTTTTGGCTTATCATCTGTAACCACTCCTCCCTCATAAGATTTCCTTCTGTTACTACAGACTCTGGTTCAGTGAACACAGAAGGGATGATCATTTCAACTTCCCTGGTTTGAATATGTACATTGGCATTGTTGTTCTACAGGGAAATTGGTGTGCCAGCTTCTCTGCTCCCTCCCAGCACTGAGATCACTCACACAAACTCCTTCAGACCATGTTTCTATGAGGTCAGTTCTCTTTGGATGGGTGGCAGAAAAAGAAGGGCTGTAATACTTTTAAGACATCTCTATGGCCTTAAAACATCTCCTTAAGGCCTTTTCTGGAAAATATGAGCTGTCAAAAGACCTGGTGTGAATGCTGAATATAGAAATGCTTGATGGGTCAGTGTGGGAGAACAGTCTCATTGGCATGTGTTTGGGATGCTGAAACCTCAAGTGGGCTATGCAGGTCATCCAAAAGGGAGTCAATAGATCCTTTATACCATCCCCACTCTACCTAGCCAGGTATTCCCTCTTAGCCACAAGTGGTCCCGAGCTGCTATTTGTGGAATGTTTTATAGCAAGTGTATATTTATTTTATTTGCACTGTAAAACCAGGGGGTTTTGTTACCCAGGTCCTAAGCTGGCTGCCCAGAGCTGGAAAAAATATAAATAAGCACAATTATAGAAACCTCTGAAACTGGCTTAAAATATCTTTTTGATAAATGAGAATATTGTGATCTCAAGGACTGATGGCTCAGGCCCTTCCTTGCTATATGGCCCATTAAAAATCTTTCTCCTTTCAAATAGGGTAAGCCTCCAATTCTAGCCTTGTAGGCCATAAAACACCAGACATCCAACTGCTATCCAACTGGTGTAGGATAAATATACTCCCTAAAATGCGTCTCAGACAGTTTTAGTGTGACAAATGTAGTGGGACTGAGTCTGCCAGCTTTTGTTTGGGTGATTTATACAATGCACTCGTGGTATCACCACTCATACTAAAGCCACACATTAATGCACACACACAAGCAAATTTAAAAATCAGGTTACATGATGTAATATATATTATAGAGCAAAAATGCTACATTCCCCAGATTCACCCCATGCATAGAAAAACCAGACCCTGGCACATTGTCAAGGTAAGCTATGTGGCACAATGGCTGGATTTATACTCACCTGGATACTGCTAAGAGCAGCCACACCCATGTACAGAAAGACACCATATAACACAGGCATAGGAATGTACTGGAAAAAATCAATGCAATGTATTAGCATTGTTTAATGCAGCTCTCTTCATGAAGTTAAATTCTAAAAGCTTTATCTTCCAAATCAATCTTAAAATATGGCTGTTTGGTTTACTTATTTCATTTCAGTTTTAATTTTATGATTATTGCTTAACAGTTACAAAGAAATCAGACTCTGAATATATTCCCAGGCAGCAAAGTTTGTTAAGATAAGTTTGTGACGTGATTAGTTTCTTCAGGAAACAATTTGTAAGACTATTGTGATGATCAAAAACATGCTTAAAAAGCAGGAAACTACCAAAAGATAATGTTTTCAAAACACAAATATTTGAAAACTGGAAATTCTGAGTTAAGGTTCTACAAACACCCTAACTGTCCCCCTATCACACTACATACTATACGATGAAAAAAATCAAAGGTAGCATCACAAAAGTTTTGTCATCTTCCCTATATACGCATGCTTTGTATGTTAAACATGTCAGTTAAATTCTAGTTTTTTGGGAAGAGGTTGTTTCTGTGGGGTTTTTGGAGCTCCTCATTCCAGTTGTTCCCCAAGGTATGCCCTGTGCATAGCACAGTGATCATGGCAAAGAGACATTTGTTGGGGAAGAAACTGCTACACAGACTGGTCCAAAATGCTCAGGCCAGTGATACACATTATCTTGAGGGAGGGTTTGATCCAAGTGAGGAGTGAATAAGACAAATTGAAGCTTTTAGCATTTGGCCCACAGAAGTTAGAATGAAGACATAACTTACTGGGTCTCATCTAGTCCATCCAAACTCTCAGGGCACTGTTTCTTACCATTGCTCTTTCAGTATTTTATCAGCTATATTGTTTTTTTCACACTTTTTAAAACTATATATTGTTACATTTGCTCCCTGCTGTCCATTTTGAATTGTATACGTACATGGTAGAATGCTCCTAATCCTGTCTCGTGATGGAATGATTAGCGAGCAATAACTAGCTGAATGATGAAACATGGAATCGTTCTAGCTCTCCTGCTGATATTCCAATACTTTCCCACTCATAGAATAAAGAAGTGAAGCACACAAAGCTCTATTACCTTGAGAATAGGTGCCAAAAAAACAGATGTTCCTGTGAGGATAAAGACCACCAAACCAGTCAGCCTCTGCTCCCTGTGGACAATCATCCTTGCAGTTAGTCACCTGGCATTTCAAGTTTGAACCCCAGCTCTTCCTTCCCTCCCCACCAATGCGTGCCCAGATTCAAAGCAGAGAAGCAGTAGCCTGCTCCAGCACCACCTAAAAGTAACACTATCTTTCATATCTATTCTACATCTGCTAAGGCTACATTTCTGCTTCACTGCTAGGGCTAAGATGACAATAAAGCCAGAAACTGCGGGCCCTAGGTCAGACAGGCCTGTTCAGTTGCCCACCCCACTTTACTAACCTTCTCTGAACCCACTCTGCCACTATTTCTTTGCCTTAATATCAGAGGCATCAAAATAGGGGTTCCAAAAGCAGAAGAAACCAACTCCAAAGAGCTGAGAAGACACATAATGCCACCTGTGGCAGGGCACTGTAAGTGCCTGCCACTTTAAGGGCCTGAGCCAAGCTGCCAGCAGGTGCCTGATTGCAGCAGTCATTTTAAATCCCTGGCTGCCTTTATAACGGGATCAGTTCCCTGGTAGCAGAAGATGAGGCAGCCTCATTGCCTGGCTGCAAGGCTGCTGGTATTCTCCTGGAGGTAAGGGAGGAGCTGTAGGGGATGGCTTGAAGGCTTCTGGTCCTGGGCACCACGTAAAACTGCACCCTGCTGGGAGTGGGTGGCCTGGCGGGGCTCTCAGTGGTGCAGGAGCCCCCAGGAAATGCCAGGCCAGTGATCACCCTGGTGTAAGGTGAGTAGGGGCACTTTAACCCCAGCCTTCACCTTCTGGTGGGTAGAGAGTAACATCTAAGGCCAACACAATGACCTGCTGCCCTAGTGGGGGAGTGAGAGTCCCCATGAGACCCAGGAGCACCAGTCATGGTGTGAATGAGGGGAATACGATCAAAGAAAGGAGTAGTGGCCAGGTAAGCTTTGGGAAGCGCCAGTTGGGGAGAGGCCCTGTAGGGCCAAGCATGCTCCCCGGACCACCTGAGCTGGGAGTGGGGGAACCCCACTCCAAAAATGCAGACAGGAGGCGAAGACCTTGCTGAGGGACCTGACTGGTCAATGCTGGGGCCAGGACCTAAGGGTCAAAAGGCCAAAGGGCCCACCACGAGGGACGCCCACTATGAGCGAGGGAACTTGGGGTCCCGACTGGGCCTGAGATGGGGCCAGGGCTTATGAAAGCCGAAGGTCCCCATGGTTGGGGGCCACAGCTAATGGGTGAAGGCGAGGGTCCAGTTAACTGCCTGAGATGCCATCTGCGAGGCTTGGGCTGCGGTGTAGGGGTGGTACAGAGCCACAGACATCCCCTAATATTGGGGTGCAACAATGGGCAGCCTCCTGCCTTAATTACCAACTTCTATTAATTACCAACAAGGCGTGGCGGATGAGACAGGTGGGTGGTGTGCCCAGAGGCAGGTGGGGAGCTAGCTGTGGCTAGTAAGGGATGCCCATCTTGCCACACCATCCTCCCAGATATATCCCTGGCCCTAAATCATTGCCTCGCTCATGTAGCACAATGATGATGGGCTGTGTAAAGGACTTGTAAGAGCATCTTGAAAAGATTTTGGAACCAAGCTCAGTTGTATGTGAAGTTGTGAATTGGTATGCTATGAAAAACAGTAAGAACAAAATCCATATAGTCAGTACATGCTATAGGGACACAACTAGAGACCTTCCCAGGAGCAAGAGATCATATCCAGATCTTTCTAGTTAAAAGCAAAGTCCAAGCTGATAGTTACCTTGCACAGACAGATGGGCATATTAATCCAATTCAAGTCCATACACTCATTAATTTTTTACAACCAGAATGCTCCAAAGAACTACCATACAAATAGTCTCAGAGCCTTGCTCTGACAATGCCTGGTGTTCTGGAGGAAGGCAAAACTCCTGAAAGTGGCTGCCCAGCTGTGCAGCCCTGAATTAGAGTAAGGGGAACTTCTGCCTTGACTCCCACATGCAATTGGCCTATAACCTGAAATATGGGATCTGAATGGCTAGGAAGACAAAGAGGCTGTCCATTTCCAAATAACTTCTAGAATCAGATCATCAGTAAGAAACATTTACTCTTCACTCTTTAGTGATTTCTAACAGTGATATCTTGTGAAAAGCCTGCAGCACCCCTGTCGTATGATTCCATGGTCAGGCTGGCACTTAGGATCTGATTGGTATGTTCTCCAAGCTGCAAGGACTGGTCCTGAAACTGCCAAGATTTTTTTTTCTGGGAAATAGCTTTCCACAATACCTGATTCCAAGGAACTTAGGCTGTTCTCCTGGAGCAGAAGTTATGCTCTCCTTTTTCAGGCTGTCCATGTGAGCCAGGGAGATGACAGTGGCAGACACATACCAGGGAAGGCCCATCATAGATGTGAGGATCATCAGCAGAGAAACACAGAACAAATCCAGATGAAAGCCTGCCCCTTTCTGGAATGAGAGATACGTTAGTGCTTAGAGAAGCAGCAGCCTGCCGGGAACGGGGGCTAAGGGTTACAGCTTGTTTCTGGTGCCTGCCTGGATCTGACTGATGTTAGCAGGAGCTCTGTATATGCTACCAGGGGACAGAATCTGGCCCTAATAATGGTACATAATAGCACAAAGAGGTTCCATAGCCAGCAGGGGTCACCTCCCCACATGGCATTACAAGGGAGTCAGGATTAGCTGACGCATCCGAGCTAAAGTATTTAGCTAAAGGCTGGGGATAAAACATTTTCTGTGAACAGCTTTTGACTACAGGAATTGTTTCCAGGCTAGGACTAACAGGTCACGCTGCTGTGCCTATCTCCAGGCTCTAAACCGTGAAGGGGTTGAGTGTTAATGGTATCAGGTTTTCCTGGTGGGAATCAATGGGGTTAGGTGCTTTTGAAAAATCCCATATGTCTGCACTTTCTTTTAGGAATCTAAATATGTTTATATATCTACTCCTTCAAGATTCTGCATTGGAATGATTAACTACCCAATCAAACTTAGTGGAAGGACAAGTTGAACTAAGCATGTTGGCTCCTGATTAGCTTATGGCACAGTATAAGATTCAGTTGTAATCCAATGAGAATGCACTGGGAACTTTTATGTAGTAAGTGCTCCACTGCCTTTAATAATATCTGAGCCCTCAGTGGAATCCTACCCTTCTAGGGACAATTAATTAATTGAATGGAATGGTCTATTTTAATTTTAATTAAAATGGAGGAACTCGTTCTCTTTAGGATTTCTAATTTTCTTGTGTTTCTTTCTGTCCATTTTTCTGTAGAAAAACTATCAGAAGAGCCCTCTTTTACTTTGCATGCTCACATGGCAGCTGCCCAGACACTTAACTGCCATTTCTGGCACGTAGATACAGCTTGTGACCCTACTCCTGTGCAGTGTGAATGCATAAGTGTTCAGAGATCTGCAGAGTATGTGCAATAAGTGCTTATAAATAAAAGTAAGAGCATTATAGAATTATGACCAGTCACACTTCTGTCACAGTCTCTGCCCCTTTTTTGGTTAGCAGGTCATTTGTGTTCTAATCCCAATATCTTGAATTTGTTTTCAGTATTTGGTAGGATTTGCTGTATACTGTGAATCTATCAAGTGTAGAATGTGGGTTGTTCATGAGTTTTTTCAAGTATTTTTCCTTGGGGTGTGGCAGGTCACTTAAGTCACATTTTTCTGTTCTTGATTGGATATATTAGTCATTTTAAATTAAAGGATAATAAATAGCAAATAATATATCACAAGTGACATTCCTTCTACTGTGGAATTTCAGCATTCAGACTGAAGTTCCAGAGTTTTGAACATTTTCACAGGTGCCTGCCAGCAGCCCAAGTTCTCAGTAATCATAAAAATCATAGAGTACTAGGGCTAGAAGGGACCTCCAGAGGTCATCTAATCCAACCCCCTGCCTGAGGCAGAATCATCCCTATCCAAACCATCTTATGCAATCCATAATTTAAACTCATAAAAGTACCATCATCCCTGACAGAACCTGCCACAAGTAAAGCAGGAGAACCATGGTAGCCCATGTCCTGCTTCGGTAAAAGGTTGTTAATATACACACAAAAGATTCCAAGTAAAGGCTCCCACTACAGAGGAAAGCAAAAACCCCCAAAGGGTACAGAGGAAAGCAAAAACCCCCAAAGGGTCTGTGATAAAAAAATGCTTTCTTACCTTGTAGTAATGATGGGCCTTTGAGAGGTTTTGTCTGCATGGGTATGACTTTAAATTGTATTTGCAACTTCTACATGCAAGATTGGAATATCTGAATAGCATTGTCTATTGAGCCACAGCTGCATCCTTCACTTCCTTACTCATCCCTTACCCTAAGAGTATGAAGGACACAGAATCTACAATAATACCTCAGTTCTCCCATTCATTCAGAATTTTAGGGAAGGGTGACACTAAACAGCAGCCACATCGTGGAATCCACATGGACAAAAGAGTGTGAAGAATCACAGTCAGCATTCATGTGGATCTCACTCTCAGTGACTGTTTTCAGTGCTCCCCTGGAAGGTGGGATAAAAGAGTACTAGGTGCCACTAACTACTGGTGATCGAAACACTGCTATCCTAAATTGTCACCCAACCTTGTGGCCAAGTTCAGGGCATAATGTTTAACAAAAGCAAGGTGATTCCTCCAAATGTCTACCTTGCCAACCTCAGAAAAAGGCAGTCTGAGCTGTGGCAGAATAAGCCTTGATACTTGGTAAGTAAGTGAAGTACATCACATGTATGATAGCTGGTTAACATACTTTGGCAATGCATTAAGCTACTTTCTGGACCTCTCTTAAAATTGCAGCTTATAGCAACAAAGAGATGCCAAGATTATCTAAATGTTATACTGGGTAACATAACGTAGCCCTTGAAATATCCAAGATGTGATGTTCTGCTTCCCCTAAAGAGAAAAAACGGGTTTTGGAAAGAAAATAAGGTGATTTACAATTTGATTTAAATTACCCTCCCAAACAACTTTCATGAAGATGAAGTCTCAGTACTACCTCTTGCTGAGTAAGGTTGTGTGAGGAGGGTCAGCAGTAAAAGCTGGGAGTTTGCTGATCCACTGGTTAATGACTAGTCATTAACTTGATTTCCTTCCTAGGGTTTACACTCCACTGTCTGTTAATTTGTCACCCACCACACTTTGTTGTTCCTATTGCAGACAGGAAGAATGTCTGCCCTGTTAGTGAAGTCTCTCACTGCCATCTCTTGCTTTGGGTCCTTTTCAGGGCTCCTCCTTCCCTACACCCTGGTCCTTTACTCACCCAGATGACATACTTGTGAATCACTGTTCAACTATCAAGAATTACCTATATGATTTGCTCTTCACTCCAATCTCTGGGTCTTTCACAGAGTCTATTTCCGGTAAAGTCTGGATCAACTAAAGCACAAGCGCAACTCAACTCAAATTAATGGATAAGGTAACCGATCCTCTGCTGGTCATATCTCCCCTCCTGATCCAATATTGGTCAGTACTAGGTCCTCCTATGTCCTGGACTGCCCTTGTCAAATAATTTCTCAGCTTCCAGCCAATCCAGCTTCTCTGGTTTCACCTAATGCAAATCACATCTTGAGAGATCAACTGGCCCCTTTTTATCTAGGCTCCCAGTACAGTTTTCACTTATACCCAGGACCCCAAGCCAGTAGTAAATAGTTTTTGTCAATAGCACTTAACCAGCCAACACTAATTTCAAGTCAGCAAAAAATATATGATCATGGTTCTGAGCTACTGTGTCTAGGCAGTCTGGGAGTGATTTCAGAAACTGATTTGATCTTCGAAGAAGATATGTTTGCCAAAAATCTGGGGAAAAAAAAGTTCAAGTCTATCTGAACCAATTTACATTTTGGTTCAGCAGTCATAAGGAAAATTATTTTTGCAGTGAACAAATCTATAAGAAGGTCTTCCCATTGGTGAAATACAATCTATGGACAGAGTTCTCCAGAGACCATTTAGGATTAGTGACAGATTGTTTGTTGAGAAAATCTTCCAAATGATTGCACCCGGGATATGGAAGAGGAATTGGGGTTACCCCAGACAGTTAACACCATGTTTGTAGTTTGAATGCCTCTTGACATAGGGGTGAGTAATAGGCATCTCCCTGTTTGTTTATATTCTACAACCCAAGCATGTTATCTATTATGATCTGTCTGGTAGAGGTCTTTACAGTCACCAGGAAAGCTTTGTAAACTTATTTGATTTCCTGACTTCCAAGAAGTTTGCATGGAGTTTTACCTCCATTGAGGACCAAGTCCCCTATTTTTGGAGATGGTAAAGATGAGTCCCCAACATGTTTCAGGGGTGCCATAATCAGTGCTTTTACAAATAAAGTGGAGCAGATTACTTCTTTCCAAACACTTTGCAAAAACCAGATAGCAGCTAGGACTCTAAAATGCATGTCCATTTGATGTCTCAGAGAACTATGCTGACTTCAGCCAGCTGTGTAACACGTGTAGTTGAAGTCTAGTTATGTACTTGCAAACTGACAATATGGCTTATATGCCTGATATATCTGAGACAGGTTCCCATTGTGATTTATGGATTTGTCTTGCCTTTGGAGACGCTAGTCTTGATAAGCTGAAATGTCTGCCTTTGACAGGCAAGCCTTTGTCCATCTAGTTTTATCAGAGTTCCTTTAAGTCTACTGTCAGTAAATAATTGGGCAATATTTTTGTATTGTCTATTATCAAGCCCAACTCTCTGAACCAGTCAAGGACAGCATTTAGGGCTGTGGAACCATCTTGATGAGACCAACCTCTACTAAGCCAATCATCTAGATACAGATTGCCACGAATGCCTTGTCTCTGTACTACTACATGCATGCATTTTATGAAGACTCTGTGTGCTGCTCAGAGAGAAACTGGAGGAACTGATTAATAGTTGGGCCCTAATGGAAAATAAAAACACTGAGCCAGATGGGTCGCAATATAGAAGTGTGCATCTTCCAAAGTGAGAGTCACAAATTATCTTGAGCCTGTAAAAATGCATGATGAAGTAAGTGTTGCCATCCTGAATCTGAAGTGGCATACAGATGTGAGGGCAAAACAAATATGCCTCCTTTTTCTTCAGAATAAGAAAACATCATCAGTAGAAACCTCTTTTTCTGAATTCCAGAGAGATCTTCTCTGGAACTTCTAGGCAAAGCAAGGCAGCTGCATTGCCTTTCAATTGTTTTATGTGCAAATAATTCCTGAAGGCAGACAGAAAAACAAGGTGGGTATGAGACTGGGTACACAGAAGAAATAACTTCTAGTGCTCACTTATCAATGTCTCTTCCAGGCCAAGCCTGGGAAATCAGGGATACACAGTACCAAAAATAGAGGATTCAGGGATGGTTCTGGTCTCTTTTGGTTGATGCCCAACTTTCTGTTAAACATGTTGCATTGGTGATGGTGTAGGATAGTTGTTGGACAAAGAAGTGGTTGGCTTCCTTTGAGAGAAACTGGGTTTCTTTCTTAGAAGATAATTGATAGGTTGTTGTTGACTAGTGAGTGGCCATTCTTTGTCTGAAAGACTGCCATCTTAAGGCCATGATACAGATAGAAACCTGGTAACCTCTGTGGCTTTTAACAAGCTTACATTTGAAGTGTTCCAAATTCCAGTCTGATGTGAAGCACATAAAATGTGGAATGCTTTAGACCACAGACAAACATGCAACCACCTACTGTGCCCCTCTCTCATCAGAGTGCTTATAAAATCACTGCAATAGCATGCAGAAGTGTGCTACACAGCCAGGGGATGCAACAGGGGTTGCTCTTCCTACGGCTCCCCTGCCCCCATAGGAGATGGGGGCAGAGCAAGGTGGACAGCCAATGTCTCCCAGATAACTAATCCTGATGGTGGCCTAGCCTACAACAGAAGGTTAAAAAGAAAGGTCTGGGTAGAATACAGCTGGAAGGTTGAGAAGCACCTTGAGAAAGAGCAACTGAGGGGAATAGTCCACACTGTAGACAGCCACTGTGTGAGAGTTACCCAAACAGAGGAGGTGGGCAGGGCAAGGAAACAAAACTATGAGAGATTCTTTAACAAAAATGGAGACAGAAAAGGATTTTCTCAGGGAATGAATCTTAACTAGAACTAACTGCCCTACAAGTCAACACCTAGAAGAACCAAGCAGACACAATGTGGCTCCATCTCACTGTTCAGAAATTCTGACCTTGCATGCATAAGATGCATACTCCATCTGGAATGGGGTCAACACAGACAATACTGAAAGTTCAGCAAACACACTCTGACCCCGGACCACAGTGAAGAGGACTCAGCACTTGCATTTGCCAGATTCCTCACAAATGCAAATTCCTTTGGTCCTGGTGGGGACACTGTTGTGTGTTGAGGTATCTGAAGGCTTTTCATAGCACCTCTGGTCACTTTCTCCTTCTCTTCCCCAAATCTACCTGGGCATTTCTATCTAGCCTTTATAAGAAAGCAGGAAATTGGGACTGACAAGATGGCAGATGTAGGACAATGCTGCAAAGAGGAAGGAATGGGACTGCATCTTCCTGCTGACTCCTCTTAGGAAATGAGTTTGATGTGTAGAAGGAGTGAACAAGCAATGCAAGAACAATCAGATTAGTCACAATCTCAGTGCTGCCAGGCAAAACTATATGTATTCCCAGGCCCAGAAAATTAGTTCTTTTAGCATAAAGTCTTATGTTTAGAAAAGTCTTTGTCATTAGCTCTGAGCTCAGGCTGTGTGAACAGGTTAGGAAAACCTCAGTAAATTTAATGAAGGAAACAAGTGCCAACAGGCTCAGCCCTGAGTAAATAGCCCTGACAGTCAGGGACCATGGGCTAAGCTACAGATTAGTCAGTGCAGCGGTGTCAGAGGGCATGCTGCTACTCAGTATCACTTGCTCAGCTCTCCCACACAGTCCAGCCAGCTTACAACTGGGACATGCAGCTGGAATTTGAATGTCAATCTATGGCAAATGAAAGAAAGAGAGGGAGACCAAGAGTACAGAAACTTCCTTCCTGGCACCTTTTGAAGGGCACAGCGTGGTCCAGTGGTTTGATCCAGGGCCCATGGAAAAGACTTGGCCTTTAGTCCTGACTAACATTTGGTAACTTTGGGCAAGTTGCTTGGGGCCAGATTCGTATCTACTTATTAGGCACCTAAGTGTACGTGGGTGGGTCATCCTCCTCTTTGCTTTTTCTGGTGACTTATTTTAAGGCTAAGATGATGGTGTGTTACACAAGTGCCTTAATGTTTTCTCTAGGACTCAAACAAGGTGGAATTGGATCATATTTAGTCCCCAAAGTCTACTTGTGCGTGGAGTAAGACCTGCCCCCAAAGTCTCTATGCTTCACTTTTTCTCTGTATAAGATGATGCTTCCAGAGGCATGTTTCCTTCAGAGGAGCTGTTACTTGCTTTGCTGGGGACTGTATTCCTATGTATTGAGCGGCTTTAGACACACCCTGAGTGCTCAGTCTTGGGAAGGGCTAAGAAGTGTCAACTGAGGGGACTCAGCACCTTGCTCCCTGGCACATGATGCAGTGCTGTACAAATGTGCTGGAACAAGCTGAAAGCAGTATACCCACATTAGCACAAGACTCCACCTGAGTAGGCCATACTGAGTGCTTACCCACTACACAAGTTTTGTACAGCCTTTTGTTTTCAAATGTCGCAACACCCCTAAATGCAGACACTTAGATCAGAGGTTCCATTGTTTTCGAGTTGAGCACCCCAGGTCTTCAGTCCCCAATTAGCTAGATTCTCCATCTTGGTGGAAACTGAGAAAGAACACAGCCGAGACACTTGCTTTCTCAGCTCTGCATGTACACATAGCCCTGTAGGGCCTGGCCTGCTATTGGCCTGATCTTAGGGGACAGGGAGGACTTTCACAGAAAACCCCCATCACTGCAAGATGATTGGAAGTCACAAGTCCAGAACACATGAAGCCCAGCAAGCTGTTTTAACCGTGCTAGGCATCTACTATGGAAACCTGGCTCTGCATTCTGTGTCCAAGAACAAAACTGGATACTTTCAAAAAACACTTGGATGCCTATCTTTCTGGGATCATTTGACCTCTGCTGACTTCCTGCCCCTTGGGCAGGGGGCTGGACCTGATGATCTTGCAAGGTCCATTCCAGCCCTAATGTCTATGAAATCTATGAAAACCTGGGAGATTGTCTGGTCTGCCCACCACTTAAAGCATCCTCTAATCCCAAGTCAGCCCTACCAGCATCACCACCCTTGAGCCAACCTTCCCAAAACTGACCTGCAGCTTGTACTCTTTGCGGTTGAGGATGACAGCTGTGATTTGCTGGTCCATGAAGATGAGGATGATGACTAAAATGGCGGGAACTGCTGACACCAGGCACATCCACCAGGGGTTCACTCCAAAAGGATATACAACCCAGCCTCGCTGTGGGTTGGTGGGCTTTGCAGAGAATAAGAAGAGTTACATAATATATCACAGGGCTAGGATACAGTCTCAGCTGTATACAGCAGTCAGAAAAGAAGCCTGACATGTGGGATGGGTTGATCCTTCTAGCCCACCTCAACTGCTCTCTTTTCTGTGCAGTCCTGAATCTGATTAGGTCCTGTTCATTTCAAAGGTGCTATTAGAACAGAGGTCTGAATGCTGCATACACCTTGTGTCCTTATTGCAATACTTTACTAAGGGATTTGAAAAGCAGAAAGAGGGTCTTGTGTACCAGCTGCCCAGAGAATCCTTACTCTGTGCATGTCCTAGTTCTGCTATGGGGGCAGAACTGAAACCCACATTCTACTTGCAAATGTCCTGAGGGCTAACATTTGAGCAGAGCAGATCCCATGGGTGCCACTCTCCATAGGACAGTGTACCTTGCCCCCTTTGAATTCTGAAGCTTGCAATAGAGGCAGGGCACTCTGAGCAACAAGGTCAGGAGCTTAATGAAGTGCAAACTGCTGAGTGCAGGCTGCTCCTACATGAATTCAAAGGTGTGTTTAAATTGGCTTAAGTGGTACTTTTGTATTGATAGCACTGGGATTTGGCATATGGCTAGTGCCATTTGCACAACTGAAATGCTTGCCTGCCTTATCTAAGGCTGTCTTAAGTGACCTGGTATACTGTTCTGCATTTGCTAAATAGCAAAAAACTTTTTGAGCAACATCTGATTGTTGTGGGTTAGCCAATCAGACTATGGCATGAAACTTACTGGCCTCCAGCAATAGCTGCTGCATGATGCTTCATAGTACAGTGAGTTCCTCACTCTCCCCACATGTGCAGTGCAGTACATGGGGAAAAAAAGGCATCCAGACGAAATAGAATGGTGACTGCTGTTCTACATACTAGGGACGGCAGGAATCAGACTCCGTGAAATGGGCACTTGTGAACTGCCCACTTGTACTCGCTCAGGCTCTAAACCAATTAACCAATGAGATATTTTTTGTATGGCAAGGATCTATTGGGTATAAATTCTGAGAGATGAGGTGAGACTATTTCTGTGAAGCTACAGAATACCTGAACCCGTGACATGGTAGGGAGTCTGTGCCATGGTTTCACCTTGTTGCTGACCTCAGGGATTGAAAATTTATGAGTAAGGCCCATAAAGATCAGGAGATTGACTTAAACATTGCAAGCTTTTGTTTAGAAAGCAGTAAAGGCAGAGCTCACTTTCTCTGCTCTCTGGGTTTTGAACATCTAGGCTGCATCTGAGTCATGTTTTCAAACTATTTTTTGCAATTATAAGGGCCAAGAATGTTTCTTGTTAAATGAAAGCTCTGCATGATTCCAGGAGCTGATGTTTTGGGAAAAACTGCTTATTTTTGTATGAGCCATAATATAATTGCAAGAGCTGGCAATTCTGGATTGATGGTAGGCTCTGTGGCTCTAGCTTTCAGATTCTTGTGCAGTGTCTCTTTGCATGCCTGTGTACTGTCTGTTTAGACACGTGATCATGTAAAAAGAGATTTATATGTGTGCCTTCCAAACTGGGCATATCCAAAGGCCAGTGGTCCAGTAGTTAGAAGAGGGATCTATGGAATCAACCCCTGGACTCCATCCTGAGCCCTTCCATTGGCTTGATGTTTATTATTGCAATGCTTTCTTGGCACCACAGCTGAAGCTTCTCTACCACGGCGATAAGTGAGCCCCTCCTACCCCTCCAGGGTGCTGCATGCTGCTTAATATAATAAATGCCCTTCAAGATCTATGGAGGGAAGGTCCAAGTTATGAATTACTGAACGCACATTAATACACAAAGAGTTGCAGCCAAAGCAAGTCGCAACACCACCCTGCTCTAGCCAGAGTGCTTGGTGCTGCCCCTTTCAGTCCTGACATCTCCCCTGCATTTGCCAAGTGACACTCTGCCTCCAGCTTGGAGGCTAGGCAGGCATCTACCTCATTACACTGAAGCACAATCCACCAGGCACAGAGCACTGGGGAATAAGATGGAGACTGTTTGCTAGCTTTGGAGTCCCTGCTAATCCATTTCCACACCCAGGCCTGGGGTAGGAAGCCCAAGCCCAGACTTGAGTTGTGTCTCCTGCTTTGCTGCATGTTGTGGCATCATTTGAATGATTACATGACTGTTTAGTTAGCGCCCAGTTGCTAAGTTGATGTTATTTATAGACCATGGGACTGGCTGGAGCTTCACGCCTACTTATTTGCAAGGACAGCTCCAGTAGAAACCTGCTCTGCAGAGTACAGGGTGTCAAGTTAAGGGTCCGAAAATCTCAGATCGGCAAGTGGAAAATCCCAGTGCTATTTGCACTGGTTCTCTGTAGATCCCTCCTGGCCCTGCACTGCTGAAAGGGAAAAGGGAAGGAGTTTGCTTGAAAAACACATGAGCAGATTTATCCTAGGTGCCAGCTCAGAGGAGTCAGTAGAGTCACACTAGGGTGGGAAGTGGCCCAGTACAGGAACCCAATTCTCCCTGTTCCATAGCAAGGTCTTCACTTGTTCTGAATTTGTTCTGTACACCCACCATTTCTCAGGACTTGAGCATAATGCTACGGAATGTGCCACTGATTGTCTGACAGCCACACACGTGCTAGTATGTATGCAGGGCTGGGGAAGAGGAGCTGGCTTACTGTCTCACACAGACCATTTCTGAAAGGAGGTACTATTTAACACATCTTGGGGGAGTGGAGAAGTGATCTTTAGGAAAGGTGCCAATAAGCTGGTCAGGAGACAGTTATAGTTATACTGGGCATTTCCAGTGGGGAAGTGACCAACTATTATAGAGGCCAGCAAGGGGAGTCAATTTTATGTGAGGGCTATTTGGGGTCCTGTGATAGGGTTCTCCATCCAGCTGGGAGTAGGGGGGTGATCATGTCACAAAGCCATCAATGGAGTTATCAGATGCTGTGCACTTTCTGGACAGTTTCAGCAGGAACAGAACTAACCAGACCATGGAAACAGAGCTTGTGTCTCACTCCAGGGCAGGGTTGAGGAAACTGAGGAAATATTACCTTGTCACTGCTTGTGCTGTTCTGATGCTTAGTGAAGACTTCAGTCTCCAAGATGAACATTCTGCCTCCTACTCCTGAGATGCTCAAGTTGAGCTGCCTGTGAATGAGTTCACTCAGTGCTCCTCCGGGAAAGATACTCTCTCTCCAGAAGAAGATTTTGTATCAATTCCTTGTTTCTCTCTTTTCTTCATGGCCTCCACAATGGGTTAAACAATTCTGGAGGAGGTTTATGACCTTAGAACCTGGGATGCCTGTCTCCCCCTTGGGAAAGGCGGATCTTATGGTAGTTACACCCACAGTGGGCAGGGAACCCCTCTGAAGTGGCTCTCTGGCAGGTGAGTTCAGGCAAAGGCCTCCCTGTCTCTAAAGCTCCTCTTTATGATCAGAGCTGCCTGATTCCCAGGCTGTTTGCAGATAAGTCCTGACAAGCCTTCAAGTCCTGATGGCAAGTTGGCTCCATCTACAATGCAGACAACTTCTTCATTTAGGCACCAGCTACAGTGGTCAGCTTGCTGAACAGATTAAAGGGTTGTTTGTTCTTTTTCAGGATGGGGGAAGAGACCAAGGGGAGAGGTCAGAAGAATGGCAGGCCTTTACAACAGCTCTTATTCCAGGACCCCTCCAAATTATGGAGAAAAGGGCAGGGCCCCAGACTGACACAGAGATGAACACTATGAGGCCCCCTCCTTAAAATGGAAAGATTAGGTGATGAGAAGTCGGTCATCCCAGGATAACATACACTTTGCACTGAAAATATCCCAACTGAAAATGTCTCAGGATTATGTTAGCTGCTGAATGACTCCTGCCACGTTGTGTGGACAGCATGTTGGGTGCCTTATTGGTCATGTCCTTGTACATCCTCAGCAACAGAGCCTTAGACAGTGATTCAGCTATATCCCCTCCAGCCATGGCACCTACTGAGCAAGAGTGTTTCCAACAGAAACAGGGGATCTCAGATCTTGTCCACTTGAGGGATGAGGCAGAAACTTAATGGGAGCTCAAGGCTGCATCTAGTTTGCATGAACAGGTTTCACCCCAGAATTAAATATGAAAATGAGCCTTGTCTCCAAGGTCTCAGCAGAAAGTCCAAGGGAAAAGCTACATCAAGATCCGATAGGCATTTCTCACTGCATAGGCTTTTTCCCCACTCTCAGCCATTATCACTACACAAGTTAATCTTCCAGCACTCCTTCTCCCACCCCCAAATCCCTAGACATCCCCTTCCACTCTAGCAATCCTTCTCATGTACCCTCTCTACCTTCTGCAGCCCCACTATGCTTTCAGTTCTTACCTTGAACTCAATGGGGACAATGAGCTTGGGAGTCTCTAATCCAAGACAAGCATCGATTCCACAGAAGATGAGAATGGCCAGGATGATGGAGAAGTCACTCACCAGCTTCCTCAGCTAATAGATCAAAGAAAGAAGTTGGGGGAGTTAGCAGAAATGGCCCATGACTGACATATACAGAGCTGGTAGTTGGTCAGTAGGGGCTTTAGAAGTAGTTAGCTGCTGTGCATTCAGGGAACAGAAGGAGAACTGTGTGTACAACCCAGATATGCTGATGTTCTTCCCTGAGAACACATTGCACTGAAAAGCAGTCATACAATGAAGCCATGACAATATCCTTCCTCTTTCCCATACTCTAAGCCTCTTCCTGTAGTGTTGCATCTTATAGACTGACTAAATCAGAGATGCATAAGTTTTCATAAACAACAGCTTGCTTCATTAAATGCTATGAAGGGACTGCCATCCATAGCATCAGATTAAGTAAGCTGTTGCTTACAAAAGCTTATACATCTCTAACTCAGTTAGTTTATAATGTGCAACTCTATTCTGCCTTCTGCCTGACTTCACACTAACCACTTCTATTCCTGCAGTGCAGGGGCTGGCAACATCTGGCCTGTGTCAGACTGGAGCCAGGATGTTCCAGCCCAGGGCTCTGGAAGGTTGCCAGCCACTGTGTGTAATGGAGAGAACTTGGGATAAAGTAAAAGAGCATTTTGAGTGCCCCCTATCAGCAGTACTTGCACTGCATGTAGAATGCTCAATGCTAAACATGCTTAGAATCACAGAATCAAATGACTGGAAGGGACCAGTATGATCATCAAGTCTGGTCCCCTAGCATGGGCAGGAAGTATTGGACTTAGATGAGCTCAGCAAGGCGCCTGTCCAGCCTTGTCTTGAACACCTCCAAGGAGGGCGACTACACCACCTCTGCTAGGAGTGTGTTCCAGATTCTGGTGACCCTTACAGAGAAGAAGTTTTTTCTTATATCCAACCTGAATTTACCCTCTATTAGTTTATGTCCATTGGCCTTCGTCCTCCCTTGAGGTGCCCTCCTGAATAGTTGCTCTACTAGCTCTTGATGCTCCCCCTGAGGTACCTGTAGGCAGCTATCAAATCACCCCTCAGCTTTCCCTTCCTCAGGCTGAACAGGCCCAGTTCCTGGAGCCTCTCCTCATAGGGCCTACCCTCCATGTCCTTAATCAAATGGGTGGCATTTCTTTGCACCCTTTTGAGCTTATCCATGTCCTTCTTGAAGTGTGGTGCCCAGAACTGGGCATAGTGCTCTAGCTGAGGCCTCACCAACACTGAATAGAGAGGCAACAGTACCTCTCTAGATCTGTCGGCCACACAGTAGCTGATGTACGCCAGAGTTTTATTGGACCTTTTGGCAGCCTCATCACACCGTTGGGTCATTCATCTTCCAGTCAATCATGACCCCCAGGTCTCATTCAGCTGTTGTGCCAGCCAGTAGGCCACCACCCATTGTATAGTTGTGGTGAGAATTCTTCCTACCCACGGGAAGGACCTTGCACTTCTCCCTGATAAACCTCATCTGATTTCATTCCGCTCATAAATCCAGTCTGTCAAGGTCCTCCTGGATCTCTGCCCTATCTTCTGGTGTGCCTGGATTTCCCCACAGCTTGGTATCATCTGCAAACTTAATCACTGTGCTTTCTACCCCTTCATCCAAATCGTTATTGAATATATTGAATAGCATGGGTCTAAGCACCAATCCCTGGGGGACCCCACTGGAGACGGCTCTCCAGGATGAGGCCATCCCATCAATCACCACTCTCTGAGAGCAGCCTCTGAGCCAGTTGTCCACCCACCTTACTGTAGATTGGTCCAGCCCAGTACTCTCCAGTTTGTTAGAGAGAATCCCATGGGATACAGAGTCAAAGGTTTACTGAAGTCTAAGTAGATGATGCCAACCTCATGCCCCTTCTCCAGATGGTTAGTGACCTGGTCATAGAAGGACACATGGTTCATCAGGCATGATCTTCCTTCGACAAAGGCATGCTGGTTGCTGTTTAGCACCCCATCTGTTACCAGCTTGTAGTTGATGGTCTCCTTAACCAACTTTTCAAAGATTTTACGCAGGACCAAGATCAGACTGACTGGCGTGTAGTTTGTGGGGTCATCCCTCTTCCCTTTCTTAAAGATGGGCATCACAGTGGCCCTCTTCCAGTCATCAGGGACCACTCCTGAGTTCCATGACTCTTCAAATATCTTGGCTGATGGCACTACTGTAAGTTTGGTCATTCTTTCAGGATTCTTGGGTGCAGGTCATCTGGTCCAGCAGACTTGAAGATGTCCAAGCATTGTAAAAGATCCTTCACCTGTTCTGGGCTGATTTTGTGTAGGTTGTTACCTTCCCCTTGTTTCCTGGGGCTCTGGTCAGAGCAGCCCCCGTTGGGTTTCAGAAGTACCGACGCAAAGTTTGTATTTAGGAGTTCTGCCTTTTCATGTGTGTCAACTGTGGGCTGCCCCTGGGTATCCAGTAGAGGTCTCACAGTGGAGCCTGATTTTTTCTTGCTCCCTGTGTATCTGTAGAAGGACTTTTTGTTGTCCTTTATACCTGTTGCCAGTTTGATCTCCAGTCCTGCCTTAGCTTTCCGTGTCTTGTATCTGTAGGCCCTGGTGATACAGGCGTATTCCTCCCTTGTTGCTGAGCTGTTCCTCCATTGCATATATACTTCTTTTTTTCTTTTTCAGTAGCTCCCTAATATTGCTGGTGAGCCAAGCAGGTCTCCTGGCTCTCTTCCCACTTTTTGGAGAGCATAGAAAAAAGTATGGTGGATGGTAAGCACTGACCCTGCAATCTCTGCCGCTATAACAGATAATCCTTTAAAAATCAGGATAGCCCACTGATCACAACTACTGACTTCTACATAAGAGTTAATATTTCTGCTGGTGAGTGAAACAGTAAAGCCACATCGTGTGAGCCACGGTGAGCTCAGGTATACTTGTTTCTTGTCTTGTGAGTGCTGGAAAGGGAAGGGGTTTTCTGAACGTTGTTCATCATGTGTTGGGTGCCATTCAGAGCTGGGTCTAAACTCTATTCTTAGTGCTGCCATTCATTTGCACTGTGGCCTAGGCCATAACATGTATGCTTATCATTCAGAAGTGGCCACTACTTTTAGGTTCCTCAGTTGTTGAGAGTCCACCTTGATCCCCCTAAATGCATTCCCCTGAACTCCCAAAGGGAGCAAGCCCATTTGAAAATATGGCCATATACCTGCTCTGTGCCTCAGTTTCCTCAAGGTAAAGTGGGACTAAAGATGCTTCCCCTCCTTATAACTACTCTAAATTCTGTCAGGGAGAGGCACTATGTATGTATTTAATGGCATTTTAGATACACATTTCCAGGAGAGAGCACAACTTGCCATGGGTTTCCCAACAACCTCTGCCATCCATGGGACATCAGACTTCGCTGGATTGAATAGCTGTAAAATGTTATAATATTTTAAGCAATATTCCTGTTTTCAGGGATATTTCTTGGGCTTTCAGAGCCAGGTCTGCATATACAGCACCTGCTGGAGCTCTGTGAGGGCTTTCTATCTACACAAGGCCATCATCATAGGATCATAGGAAAGTAGGTCTGGAAAGGACATTGTAAGGATCATGTACAAAGCTCAGACAGGAGAGGCAGCTAAACTTCCTCCTAAAGCTGCAGAAACTGTCAGTGCATGGGGAGGGAAGAGGAATACTCACAGCTGTGGGGAAATAGCGGCTCAATTTAAAGCGCTTGAGGGTCATGGAGCAGAGGAACGTCCCCAGGAACAAGACAAAGGACATAAATGTGATGTCAGGCACATAGTTACAACTGGTGCCCACCAGGTGGCCCCCTAGTTGCAAACATTCCTTCTTCGTCAGCTGGGACCTGTTTGCAGGCTCCAGACCCCAGTACTGTGGAGAAACAGAGAAATATTTCAGGCAAAGAGGAAAGCCTGCTCGTTCAAGAACAGCATCCCTCTGCCCAGAGCAGATGGATCAGAGGCACCAGAGTGAAACACTGTCAGATTACCATAGGTAGGCATGCTGCAGCCCTGAGCAAAGGATGGGGCAGATTGTCCAGAGCTTGGAAGAGTGATCGCTCTAGAGCGGGGTGGGGAGGAAAGCGTCACTGGAACTGCCTAGTGCTGGTAACAGAGGCTGCTAACACTGGATGCTTGCCTGTTTGTGTTCCTGGTGGTCCATCCCACACTCAGCACACTGACCCACACCATTACAGAAGTGGGCTATGGCAGAACTAGTACGGGCCTTGCTCAGCCATGGGCTGAACTGATGGTACCATGTGGACACATGCCCACATGAAAGGCTCAAAGGGGTCACAGACACATCAGGGATGAACACCTGCCAGTGCCAGGTGTCTCTTTGAGCTGGAAGCTGCCAAGACACAGCTCTGAAAGGACCACCCCTCCTGCTGCAGGAAAGGAACTTTGTGGCATTGGTACCAGTATCCTCGAAGCCCAGACTCAGAGATAGGATGCAGGTCATAAATCCTGTGGATGCTCCTAAGCGGGGCAGGGCCATCCATAAGTACAGCAGTTGGTTTCCTCAGGTCAAAGGCCTGGTTTCACCTCTACCACTTTGATGGCTGATCAGTGAGACTTCCTGCTCCTTGGAGGGATACAGAGACCCTGGCTCTGTCCCAGGAGCACAGAGAGCTCCTGCTCCAGTCATCACCGCAGAGCATGCACACTTCTAGACCTTTGTTTTCCCTTAACAGCAGAAGAGAATGGTCCTCACCTCCCCAAGGCTGTCAGGGTCTGGAAGCAGTGTCTTATTCAATATGGAGGAGTTGCCTGTAAGAGAAAAACATGCATGTACTCCTGTCCTCCTTCCCAAACACTGGGATGTGACATCCCAGGATGTCACATTGCTGTGTGGTTCCAATTAGTAGCATAAGCTCCCAGAGCTTTCTCCCAGGATGCAGTAGCATACAGAAAGCAGGGTGAACAGGGCTCCCACCCTGGGTGCTGCCTTGCCACACAAAGACTCCTGGTGAGGGGAATTTTGGTGGTGCTCCCCATCCCTCCCCCACTTTGTAGCAGTGGAGGAAATCCTGTGCTGCCCTGCCCCGGGCCACACTAAACACCGCATCTGCAGGGAGGGGAGCACCATTCCATGTGCCCCACTCCCCACCTCCCGATACACTGCTTGATGCAGTGCCAGGAAGAGGTGATGCAAAGACTCCCAGCCAGCTGAGTCTGGTGTTGGCTTCTAGAAGTCAAAGCCTTATGTTCTGATCTAAGGGGTTTAACTGAGACTCGTCCTCTGGGGACACTGGTAGGCCTGTACTTCCCAAATCATGCTCTGATACATTTGTCACCTCCTGAGAGAGAACATGGTGCTGCCTCCTCCCCCTAATTTGGGGTTGGGAGCACTGTTGTGTGTATGTTTACCCAACACTATCCATTATCTGTAGCTTTCAGGTTTGCCAAGTTTGTGACAATGGAAAGTGTCTGGTTCATGCTTTTTGATTTTGGAAGAGTAAGAATGGTCGAGATGTTCCTGAGAATGAACTGAGGAGAGAAATACATGGTTTGCCAACATTAAAGGTTACCTTTTAGTAGCTTAATTGAGATGCTCCAGTGCCTCCCTGCCTGGGAATAGGGACATGGGATGTGGCAGGTGGATAATGCTGGTGTCAGGGATGTCCCCATCCAAATTTGGCCAAGTTACAAATATCTGAAAAATGGCCCTTTGCATAAGTTAAGCAAGGGTTTGTTGGAAGCTGCCTGCTAAACTCTGCACAGATTATGTCTGTCCTGGGTGTGCTCCATCCTCTACAGCCCATGTGTGCTGAGCACACTGCTCCCACAGGGTGACTGAACATGCTCTGTCCTGAGACAGCAGGACTTCCCTTGCAGTTCCTGCTCCTACCTGTTAGGAGTTGCTGTGGCAGTAAGCACCAGAACTGACAGCAAAGAGATCCTCTCTCCTGTGTTCCCAGTAAAGTGACCCAATTTAATTTTCTGGAACAGCCCTACATTTTGGGCCTGTCTCAGTGCCCCAAGGACACCTGGGAATGGGAATCCAGGAAGCATGCTATTGAGAGGCCGTAGCACACCAGCCTGGCACTGTCTGATGTTGGCTAAACTGCATCTAGCTTGGTAGGCAGCTATGGGCTGCATTCATGGGGTGCTGTTCCTTGGGGGTCAGAGTTAGTTGCCTGATGGTTGGTCTCTCTAATTTTCAGTGATCCTGCCGCTAGCATGGAGACAAAGGAGGAAGATGCCTGACTTGACTACAGAGGGGTGAAAAGGAGAGAGAGGAGCAGAGGAGGGATGGGGCAAGAGACAAAACAGAGGAGAAAGAGAGGTGTACGTGGTGAAGAACAGAGATGAAGCAGCACCTGGGCTGAGCACTCTTCCAAATGCTAATGCTAATGTTCTGTGACAGACAGGAGTGTGGAAATGACTCTTCCACACTGCCTTCCAGCAAAGGAGTAGCATCAAGTGGAGGCAGTCAAACACTGCCTCTCTTTGATGTGGGAAACAAGCAGAGTATCCCAGCTCTGCATTGGGAAGGCAGCCCTTCAGCACAAAACTGGTGTGCCATCTGGGCAAGAGATGAAGCCTCTTTCTGGAGGGGACCCAACAACTCAGCCTGGTGGGATCTGGGTGCATAGTCTCATGTCCATCGAGACAACCAGGGCTACACAGGGAGTGAGAGGAGAAGGAAAATTAAGCACCAAAAAGAAGAGATTTAACAGGCAACATAGGGGGAAAGAAGAGGAACCCAGAAAAGTTGCTGGAGTGAGATGAGGCCTTGTGCACCAAACAGGAATGTGCATGTAGCATGAGTCAGGGAGCAAACAGGGAACTGTGACAATTATCCCATTGCTGAGAGCAGCAAGGATGGTGCCAGTTCCAAGAGCATTTGGGATTATCCTGGCACTGGGAATGTGGGTTCTGTGATTTGCTCCAATTGCGCCTCAGGGAGATGATTGGGGAGGTGTATCTGGGAGTTTGGACAGAGGGCTGATGCAGGAGCAGGAGACCCCTGGGTATGCTAGATTATGGTTTGAGGGGGTCAACAGACCAAGTTGAGGCCTTGGTTGAATCTGCTAGAGTTGTGCTGAACCCCTACATCTTCCAGCCATACTGGACAATTCTCCTTTCCTCCCTTCAAAAAGGAATTAAATTAAGGCCCCTGCCAGTGTACGAGAGAGTTTTATTCTCCCCCTGCAGAACTGTTAGCTGGTGACCTGTGAGCAAGGAGGAGCTGGACCCTAAGAAAGCTATTAAATAGAACATAAGCGATGTTATCCTCTGACATCCCAAATCCAATGATAGTTGATGCCAGAGAAGGTATGACAGGGGAAGGCTCATTTTAGACATGTCCTGTTCATATGCTGTCCTTCTAAAACACTTACTACTTCCCCCTTCAGAGACAGACTACTGGGCTAGATAGACCATTGTTTTGACCCAGGGTCAGTGCTGGATTATGATATGCTGAGGCCTTAAACTATGTCTAGTTTAAGAGGCCCCATATGATAAAAATAATCCACAAAAATGGATTTTCATGACATTTTAAAATGAATTATTTCTGCACAAATTTATGAACTCAATATGAATGATAACTGTGGAGCCATATCTATGTATATTGTTTTCATATTAGAATGAAAATATCCAGTCTTTTTTCTTATTTAGAGGCCCCCCCATATTGTGAGACCCTAAACTATAGCTTAAGTGGCTTAAACCTAAATCCAGCACTGCCCAGGGCGGCACTTCCTATATTCTTATGAAAAGTCAAAGTGATGAGAGATGGTAGAAAGCTGCCAGGCAGAGTGAACAAGAGAACCCATTCTCCAAAGTGGCACCCAGTGGCTACAGAACACCATTTGCTGTGGTCAGGACAGAAGAGCCAAGCATTTCCACAAGGCTTCCCTGTGAATTAGTTTGTCTTGACTTTGGGGAGGCTAGTTCTTCACAAACATGCAAGAGCCCATTTCATGAACTCATACTTCATAACAAATTAGACAAGACTCAGGATGGGGCTGGAGATGATGAGATGTAGAAAAGCAAATTGCAAGAAGCAATGTAAAGATCTCTGTGATCCTCTATAAAAATAGTAGAAATATTGGGTGGAGTATCCAGACACTGTCTGTGCTTGTGCTCTGCTGAGACCGGTGGCTGGACAATCAAAGAACTTTGAGTGCCTTGGTGCAATCTGCACAAATCTGCACACTATGCTTATTGTGCAAGAGGAGATAAATGCCCCAAAGGGATTGTGAAGCTCTGTCATCACCGTGCAATTAGGAGGATGACTCTTTAATGTTATGGTCCTAGATTACATTAAAAGCCTATTCAGAAACACATTAGATTGTTTTCTACTTTTTTTCTCATTGTGCCCCCTATGGGCAGAGTTAAAGTGTTTGGTTGCCTTAGCTGTTGTTTTTTTAATACATTTAGATTTCTCTGATGTACAGCTTGAAAGCCAAATTTACTGGGTTCATAGATTTCATAGACATTAGGGGCTGGAAGGGACCTCATGAGATCATTTGGTCCAGTCCCCCCACCATAGACAGGAAGTCAGCTGGGATCAAGAGACCCCAGCAAGAAATAAATCCAGCTGTTTTTGAAGGAGTCCAGAGTAGGTGCTTGCACCACCTCTGGGGGGGGGGAGTAGTCTAAATTGGCCTTCCTGGAGTTAAAATCAGCCTTCCTGGTGTATAGATCCTGGGTATAAAACAATTACAACATCCCAGAAACGTTTTTGCTGTGAAGTTACTGATACCTGTTCTTGGACTTCGTTCTGTTTTAATGTTGCCTTTTGCCTGGGAACTAAATTATATACTAAAAAATATACCTGGAGTAACTCAGGTCTATGTAATGTGGCTTTTTATCATCCCCTAGTGACTAAATCATGTAACAGCTCCCTGAGCATCTCTGCAAGTGCACTCCTTATGCCACCATCCCTTATGCGGACATCGGCTGTGGTTGAACAGCAGGGGAAGTGCTCATAGGACAATTGTTCCAGCAAAATATGGCTCACTGCATCTCCCACACGAGCTGGCAGCAGGTTTCACTGCCTGAAGACTGTGGTATTGACAAAAAAGCTAGTGATCAGATGTCCTTTCCACACAGTCACCTTGATAGTAACCATGCTCCCATATGTCATGGGTTTTCTGGAGTTCATTGTGAGCCCAGAAGGGCTTGATTACTTTAGCTTATTGAAAGAACTGAAAGCAGGAGCAGTTGCTTGCAAGTGGGTTCTTCCAAACTATTTGGCCAATCTCTGTGAGGGGCTAATATATTCACAGAACTCAAGACTGATTCACAAACAAAGCAAGAGCCATGTTCTTGGAGGGATTAGTTATAATCAGTAATTCAGCCTACTCAGTGCAGGCCATAAAGAAGCCTTTCCTGCTGACTGACATCGTCTCATTGTTTCTTAATACTTATGTCTACCTGATAGACTGAAAGCTGTTCATGGCAAAGACTCTCTCTTAGGTTTATATCTATACCAGGGGTGTGAAACATGGCCCAGGGAGCTTCCTGTGGGCTGGACCACCCAACTCTGTGGGCTGAATCTGGCCCATGGGGCTCATCCCCATAGCTGCCAGAGTACCTTTGGAGCTGACACTAATCCTTACTGATTTGGCACAGCTTTAGAACCCAGAGATTTGATGCCTCCCCCCTTTAATGCCTCCCCCTTACCTGCTGCCAAAACCAGGGGGTTTAGTTGGTCCTGAAGACTAAAATACATCTCTGGTCACTCAGCCTGTAGGAAGTCCCACTGTTTAAATCCAGCCTGTGAGCAGCCCTTTAGTCTGGATCTAGCCTGTGGGACCTAGTAAGTTTCATACCCCTGGTCTATGCAAAATTTTGCAGAGCAGATTCCTGGTCTCTACAGCCATTATACAAAAATAAATAACAGTCACTCTTCAGAGTGGAGCAACACTATGGAAAAACATTATTTCTTCTGCACTGAGGTGTCGGTATCCGCTCTTCTGACCAAAGCACATTGCCAAGGGGCAGCAGCTGAAGAAAACAAAAGGTCCTCCAAATGCAGGAAATCTACTCTTACCTGTGCCAGATAAATTGCAGATGCAGTTGTAGTGGGTGATGTCATTGATCTTGAAATTCCAGTTGATAGGGAAGTAATCAGCCAGGCTCAGCATTTTCTTCACAGAATCATAGATGAATATGAGGCTGATGAGGGCACAGAAGCCTTCCTCAGTGAAGCGGGTAAAATACTGCACCAGGTAACTTGCTTCAGTAGCTACCAGAATCAAGCCAAAAAATGCCACCCAGAGGCCAATCCAGAGGCGAAATTCCAAATAGTTCAGACTGTAGTCTCTGGTGGAAGGAATGGACTCGAGCATTTCAGAAAGCATGCCAAAAAGCTCTATTAGCCCCGTGTCCAAAGATCTCAAGGTACTGTATAAACATCAGTTATGCTTTTTCTACACACCAAGACATGCTGTGAGTTAGTCATCGAGTTGGGAATATACCCCATTTGTCTAATTCTCAGGCAGAGTTTGAGCTTTAAAAGCATCTTCTAATGTCATGGCCATAGGCAGAGCAATAAGCTAGAACTCTGGGTCAGCAGTGGCTGAACCAATCTCAGTGTGTCTAGGGATTCACTCTGGGTAACTGTATCATGTCTGGCTATCTCCAGTCCTCTAGTTTAAATCAGATACAATTTGCTATCCAGTCCTATAGTTTAAATCAGCTAGAATATGTCCCTGCTCTGATGCTGGGGTGCAAGATATGTAAGAATGGACACAGTGACCTAATGGTTGGGGGTATGTGGCATCTGGACCCTCACATCAGAAGAGAGTTAGGTCAAAACAGGATTCTGGAACAAGATGGTTTTTAGAAGAGGGAATAAGGGCAGTGGGGGTGTTGGCTTCTTCCAGGAGTAGCAGCGTGGCCCCTCCTCACAGAAATTGTTTTCAATTAAAGCAGGGATGTCAAACATATGGATCCTGCTCATGGATCCCCTCACCCCCCTCCTTCCCCTCTCCCTCCCCCAGCACACCTGATTCAGCAGCCACTCCAGCCAGTCTGGGTCCTGCACTGTGTGGGGTAAAGGTCCCAGAGCGGCCAGAATGGGCACCATTTGTGGCACAGTCTGACTGGAGCAGCAGCTATGCTGCATGCAATGACTGCCCTGGCTGGACTGTGCCACATGTGGTGCCTGCTCTGGGATACGCATTGCACATGATGCCTGCTCTAGCTGATGCTGGGCCTGTGCTGCACCACACACAGCACAGGTCCCAGACCAGAAAGAGCAGCCACCTGATCAGGTATGCTGAGAAGGGGGAAAGGATCAATGGGCCTAATCCAGCCCTCAGACCAGTCCCACATCACCCATCTGGCCTACCAGGGAGGATGAGTTTAACACCTCTGCCTTTAATGCAACTCTAACCCTAAACCTTAGCCCGGCACAACCCCTACGTGAAGCAGTGGGGATTAGCCAGTTTCCCAAGAGCTGAAAGTTCCATTAGAAGAAGTTTGGGGAGACCACCAGGTGCCCGTTCACTCCTTCAGGACAAGGACATTCTGCAGAAGTGCTCTACTTACTTGCTAAAAGAGAAGAGGAGTCTTTCAAATACTAGCACAGGACCAGTGCTACTCAGGATGGTCAAGGGCTGGCCAGCAAAGAGGCAAAAGGTAGCTCCAGCAATGGCAGTACCCAGGAAACTCTCCAGCACCCCCTGAAACAGAACCAAACTCAACTAAGCATCAGTTCATAGTTGCTGAGCTACGTTGAATACCCCTAAAGTTGCTTTTCAGCAGCAGTCAGCTCAGTTTTAAAAGACAGGCTGAACTTTGGGGTCCAAGGTGGAGCCTGCTTCTCCCTGCAATGTGTCAGGAATTCACCAAAGGGTGGCAAGGCACAAGCACAGGAAGTCTTCCAGCACTTATCTCACAGTCCCTTACTCTGAACTTTTGGCCCTTCTATACTTTCTATGTATATTGGTTATAATTAGAAACAAACACAGAAGGAAAGATAAGTGGTCTTCAGACTAATTCCTAGAAGGGTTCTGTTCAAGGAACAGGAAGTGCAATGAGCAGTTGTCACAAAGTAACACAGAGACAAGGCTCCACAACACACATTGCTTCTTCTGGCAGAGCACAGCCATGAGGGTCAATCTTAAATAGCAGTGTAGCTATCCCCCTAGTGCTAGTTCTGTCAGCCTGAATTGATTAGCAGCTGGTACTTGGAAAAAGGATTTGCTAGCAGGAGTGGTGCCATTCTCTTTAAATGTTCAGCCCACCACTGTTCAAGCTACCTCTGCCTAAGACATTTTCTCTGTGACTATGAATCATTTTCTTATGTTTAGCTGCTGCTGCTAAGCAGAGGCTGAAGGTTTGCTGCTGCTGTGGGAGATGTCATTTCCTTTTTTTTCCTGCCAAGACACGTTGGATAGCCAAAAACACACCAATTTTCAGCAGCAAAAGAGGGAGGTGACATCTTTGCCCCATAGCAGGGAACCTCTGGCCACTGCCCCTACACTGCGCTGCTTCCACCAACTACACCCTGTGCTGCCACCATTGCTGTGCTCTGCTCTGCTCTTCTGACTGCTGGAGCTGGAGTCACCTTCAGGGAAGGTGCACGGTTGTGTGGGGGGAGGGAAGAAGAGGACCAGGGCCAGGAAGATGAGCCCTTCCCCCAGCTCAATTCCAGAGCTCCCCCTTTTAGGCAGCGCCTAGGGCTCATGTCCTGCTCACTCACTTATTGTTACTACTGCCAACAAGTTCTAGTCACGCAAACAAAACATTAACAACTGCCAAAATTTTACGCCCAAGAGGCTGAGTAAGTTCTATCTTTCTCTTCCTACCTATGCCTCCATTTCCTTATATGCCATCTCCCTGCTGCTGAGTTATTCTGCCAGAGAAAGGAGAAGCCAGTAACCCTAGGGCTTCATATAGCACCCTTCACTGCAAAGTGCTGACCAAGATTTACTTATTTGGTCTCAGTTCCCAGAAACTGTGGGTTCTCAGTTCCCATAAAATAGTTAAGCCAGGGCACAGATAACTAAAATGACCAGTTCAGGGCGGAGGTGTTTCTAGTAGGTTTTGTGCCCTGGACAAAACCTTGCTGGGGGGCAAAGGAATGTACAGCACTGAAGAGCAGGGGGTGGTCAGTTCTACCTGCCCCAAGGACTCGAAGTCCCTGACTGCTGCTGGTACAGGGTGGCCTGCCTAACTAGTGCAGAGCTGCTGCTGCAGCTCCATAGATTCTCTGGGGAGGTGCAACTTTGGTGTCCCACTAAATGGAGGCCCAGGGCTGATACCCTACTTGCTCAGCCCAAATTATGCTACTGGTTCAGGGTCACAGAAGATTATTACCAGAGACAGAACAAGGCAAGAGGAGCATGCACAATGTTCTGCACACAGACTAGTCCATCACACCTCACTCTGAAGACCCCATGAGCTCAGACTCTTTAGGCAGGAGGACATGGCCAAGGCAAGTGAGTTCTCTGGGCAGCCATCTCTGTGCTAAATGTGAATTCTGCAGTGTCAGAGTAATGAACTGGGTTTGCATGTGTGTTGTTGCCCAAAGGGGTTCTAAGGCACTTGCTCTGCTCCTAAGTAACTAGGAGAGGATTTAGCTCATCTGATAAAGGCTTGACCCATGGTTCTAATTTAGGTTATAAAGGAGTGTAGAATTTATCTAAGAATTGTGGTGGTGTTATACTGGTGACACTGAAACCCAGCAGAGAAGCTCACAGTTGGTTGGATCCAGGGTACTGTTCAGCTGCTTTCAGGGACAAAACTCAGCCAGGAGTTTCAGTCATTCCAGGGAACCCTTGTAACTGAACCTTTCCCCTTCCATTCACATCTGTCTCCAACTGCACCTGCTTGATTTACAGCACCTATTCTCAACCAGGGTGATGCAGCACCCTGGAATGCCCTGAGATCCTTTCAAGGGTGCCATGGGGTGTCATGCAATGTTAGCACTGTTAGGCGTGCAGACATGATTCACAAGATAAATCCAGAGATTTCAAATAGGAATTCATGTGTTAAAAATATTCTGACCTGTTGAGGTCTTTCAGAGTTCTTTGCATCAGAAGAATTGCTCTATTATTTTTCTGTAGTCAAAAATGAGTGAAAACTAAGAGCTAGCATCTTCTGAGGGGCATCTTGAGTCTAACAAGGTGTAGGGTTGCCAACCCTTCCGAACTGGCCAGGAGTCTACTGGAATCAGCATTGATCTCCCAGTGACTGTTGAAAGCAATCCGGGAGATTGATATTGTGAACGGGTTGAACAGTACAATTAATGATATTACATCACGTTGGGGAAAAAAAATCTCCCAGAATAGCTTCAGCCAGATTTGGCAACCCTAACGAGGCATGCCTTGAATATACAAAGGCTGAGAAACACTGGCTTACAGGAACTGGCAGACTGACAGGTACTAGCAAGAGTGCCAGAGCCCCCTGCTGGTGTTTCTCCAGGCACTTCAAGTTGGGTACAGTTCCTGTCTATTGTTCTGCCTGTTCATTAGCTACTTTATTCCAAAGCAACCTCTCTCAACCCACATGCCCCATACCATAGCTCAGTGAGGGCCAACCTTTTTGTCAGGCCTGCCACTAATTAGTCCCTTAGCCTCCCAGAGTGCCACTTCCCTTCCCTTCCCTTGTCTGACCTGCTGCTCTGCTTTCTGCTCCCTGCTCCATCTGCCTGTTGCCTCCCCTCTTGCCATTTGTCACACACAGAGGCTTCCTATGCCTCTTGTGTCATACAGGTTGGCCATCCCTGCCATACCCACTCCTCAGAGAGACAGAAATGTACTATGTGGTGTATCTGCATGCTAAGCAAACCAGTATACAGAAATGAGACACTGTGGTTTAGTGGCTAAAATAAAAGACTGCAGGGAGTGTTAGGAGATATGAGATCTATTACTGTCTGTGCCACTGATTTGCTATGGGATTGTGGGTGAGACTACTGACTTGCCTATACTTTATTTCCTCATCTCTAATATGAGGATCATGATATCCTTCTTTCTAAAGTGCTTTGAGATCTCCAAGTGATAAACTCCAGGGAATCGATGCATATTTATATCAACTATGCATATGTATATCAACTATCTTGTTTTGTCTTGTCTTGTCTTGCAGATGGCCCCCAGCATCTCATGCATAGAGGAGAGTGAAAGTTATCACTATGCAGGAATTGTTACAACCAGTTTTCTGGCCAAAGTGGTTGCATAGTAGGTGCGTAATTGAAAGCATAAGCAACAGCTGCAAGTTTGGCAGAAAGATGCACACAGCATGTGAGAACTAATGAGCGTGAGTTGGAAAACACTTGAGTTGTTTCCCCCAAATAATATTATGGAGAGACCACAGTGTTAGCTTTGCTTTCTGATGCACCCTTCCTGACAACATACTCTTATATGCACCTTAAACATATCACCATTAACTTTAGGGCAGCCAGCACTTGGTTTAGTTCTGATATATTCCACTTTTGACAAAATGTTCACCAGGGCAAGAAAGGTAATGAAGCAACTGCAGAGAGAACATATCGCATGGCCTGTAGGAAGGAGTCTGAGCGTGAAGCTAACACAGACCTGCATGTTATCTGTAGCATCTCCCAGCATGCCACCAAAAGTAATTGCATTGGTAACAGTCGCCAGGTAGATATAGAGAATAGCTGAAAAACACTGGATGTTCAGTGCATCATAGAAATCGCTCCAGTACCAAGGGGCCTTTCTTCGGATGTCCTTTACCAGTCCTCCAAATAACCTGCAGGCCAACATGGAAATAGGGAAATTCAAGAAAGAGATTAATAATGAACCAAGCCAACCAATCTACCCCATGGGAGCAAAGCTGTCTGCTTACCCAAGCCTAACCTGAGAAAGCTCTGCAAAGAGAATGCAATAGCAGAACCACCTCCTCTCCTGAAGCAACAAGGTCAAAGAAGCAACTGAACCGAATGCTTTTGTTCAGGCTGCTCTTTTTAGTAGCCCAGTTATAAGTTTGGTTATCTTTCTGGTGATAAAGATATAACCAAAAAAGCCTTGCCTGTATTGGCCCAAAGTCAGTTTTAGCTCCCATATTACAGTGAAAATCCCAACCAGCACCATCAATATTATTTATTTATTATTTGTCTTGTAGCAGGTCTTAGAAGCATCCATCAGAGACAATCCCCATATAGTGAGGCACTATGAAAACACTACTATATGGGGATTGTCTCTGATGGATACTAACACAAAAACATGAAGTCAGTATACACCTCACTGTATCTCCTCTGACTGTCCCTAGGAATCCAACCCAGGTCCAAAAATTGAATCTGGGTCTTAGGTGTGCCTTCACCTTGTGGTATGGAAATCCAGCCCAGGTTTCTCATGTGAGTACCACATGAGAGAGCCCCAAGCCATGCTAACAGGAAGAAAAACAGGTTAAGGAATGAACCTACATCTACTCTGTGCCAGGATGGTACACTTTCTATGGGACTCCCATGTTCAAGACCAAACTGAGCATTGGTATAAATGGGCACTAATCCACTGACTAAATGGAACTGCACCTGCAAGTTCTGCTGAATTCACACAAGGGCTGAATCTGGCTGCCTGTCTGTGAAGCAGATTTCTCTGGGGATGATTCTGGAGAAAAGCCCAACCCTTGACTGGGTGCATACCTCCCTGTTCTCTTTAGCTCTTCACTGACATGCTGGTGCCCATGGGCATGTCTGTCCTCAGTGGCACATAGGTTCCCATTGCAGTGAGATTTCCATTCCCGTAAGTGCATAGATATCCTAAGACAAACACAAAGGAATCCAGATGGACAGTTTCAGATCAGAACCCTCTTCACAAACAAATCAAACCTTGTTTCCTCTGGTGATTTTTACTACTGGATTCTTAACTTGACTGTTCTCTGGGAGTCTGAGTACAACTGCTCACCCTAGAGGCACTAAGTTTCACCACAGTAGCATGAATAAACCAGAAATGGAGACAATGTTATAGTGCTTTTACCTTCACATGAAATGAAGGGTCCAGTGGCAAGGTAGTGGCCACACACAACACTTATTTTTTAAAAGAGGAATTAGCGACATCTCTCCCAAGAACACCCTGTTCTGAAGCTCATCTGAGTTAACTGGGCCAGAATCAGCAGGGGTGGCTTTAATCTCCCAGTCTCCAAGAGCCACTGACTAGCACTAGCTGATCTGGTCTGGACCTAAATGCCTAGTGCTGAGCTTTACTTTGTGCCTTGGGCCTACCTCTGATCTTTAGAAAAAGAGACCTAGTTGCTTGCTGGGTGCTCATCCCTTGGTACCTTTTATGTGGAGAGGGCAGGCATTTTGGTGGAGGGATTCGGATGGTTGGGTCCCATTTGCCTGGAGGCAACACTGTCAGCTCATCCAGAAACTCATCAATTCCTGCAATGAGGTCTTCTCTGTCCTGAGCCCAATGAGCAACTCTCTGGAAGAGCTGGAAGGAAATGCATTTATACCATCAAATCCATCCCTGTGCTCAGCCACTGTCTGTGATGAAAACTATGTGCACCAGCCCTGCACAGGTATAAGCAGAGGAACTGCTAGGGCATGACTTCTGTCCTGATCTGAAGTAAGGACTCTTATAACCCACCATGTCCTGCATGCTCAGCCAGCTTTTGGCAGTGCTAGCAGGGTACTGAGAGCACCCATTGCCTCCCATTAGCTTTTTCTAGCTTGCCTTACACACAGGGAACAAAGGGCTAATGCTGACACCTCATACAACTTCTAGATACATACAGCACTTTTCCAGACATATGGACTCACCTCATCCGTGAGTAACGTGGCCATGGCCCTTCCAATCTCATGGTAAGCTTTCACTTTGGCTCTGGGGCCCAGGAGGATGAAAAGGAACCTAAAGGGAACACAGAAACAACACAGATTTCCAGAGTAACTGCTCTTTTCCTTTTCAGAGATCTTCCTACAGGCAGGACTCGGTGTTTTAGAGACTGAGGCATTCTCTGAGGTGGTCTTGGCATGCTGTTGAAAGAGAACATGGTCCCCCAGGCTGTGGAAGGTGGTTTATGAAGGCTTTGTCAGATTGAAGTACATGTATTACCATTACCTATCCTCTGAACTCTGCAGTGACTAGTGAACTAGTGTTTCATAGATTCTATGAATCTATGAATCTATGAAAGGTGAACAGTGCTGGTCTAAAATAGTGTTGGGCTATCCTTAGCAATAGTGTATCTTGGGGTGGGCAACTGGGACACCAGCCCCAGGTACCAACTTAGGAGAGGTACCAGAATTGGCCGCCACCCCCAAGGAGTCCATGTCCCTGGAAAAAGAGCAGCCCGATGGCATTGCTTTTGACATAGCAACTGGATGCCTGAACACAGCTCTGCTGCTGTAGGAGCAACAACCAGGGTGAGCAGACCATGCTGTGGTTGTCACTACAGCAGCCAGGGACTGCTTTTGAGTCCCCAGCATAGGTAATAGTCCCACACCCACCCTTGGTCTTGGAACCCCCACCCTTCCAGTGCACAGCAGTGACACCTCACCTGCTACCCTCCCCCTCACCCCCAGCTCTCTTGCCAGGTTTACCTAGGGCACAGACACTGCCCATTATGCCTCTGCTTCTTAGAGTTAACTATGATAAACTGCCGTAGAATTCAGTGGGAGTAGTAAGGCATTGACTTTAGCAGCAGCATAGTTAGACCAATGGTGAGGGCTTTGGAAAATCCCGTCAGTAAATATGAAGCCCTTGTGCTGTCCATCAAGGCAGCTGGAAGGAAGGAGGAATCAAGGGATGAGAGGGCTGTCTGTCTAAGGAAAGTGGTGATACTGAGATCCCACACAGTTCACAAGACAGTTTGGTTTGTTTTGTGTAGAAGCCACAGCACCAGCAGCACAGGGCTTAGTTCTATAAAGCAAAAGTTTTTTTTTTTTTAAATCAGGCTCTTCCTGTTTCCAGCTCACTGCTTACACAATGCAACCAAAGCTGCCAAGTCTTCAGAAATCATCTGCAAAATGTTTGCTAGCACAGAGTCAACTAGTGCTAGAGAAGCTTCACTACTGAGACCCATCTTATTTAGCCCCTTGTGGGCCAGTGCAGGATTTTCCCCTGATTTTCACGCTCCAGGGCCCCATCAGGCCCCTGTTATTCCATTCTGGCAACAAGTGGGAAATTGTGACCTACTTTGTATGTGTCCTATCTGTTGCTTCTACCAAATGTAGATTATTAGGAGAGACTGACAGCACAGTGTCAGTATTTTAGGTGGGGCCCTGCAGCATACCTGAGTTGAGATTGAGAAATATGATTGAGAGACCCTGTACTGTCAGCCTGGAAGTTGTTTATGTGGCTCCTGGTGCTGGTAGAATTTAGGAGTCCCATAGGGGACCATGAATATGTTACACTGACGCCAGAGCAGCTCCCAGCAAATTTATCCTTTAATAGGAAGATACATTTGTATGACAGGGACACACAAATTGGGATAAAGTGACATTGATCTCATTTGACTTTCTTGGATTTGCATGGGACAGGCACTCCAACAGCAGAAATGCCACTGGATACTCATGACCATGTCTCCTTCAGTCAGCCACTTTCAAGAATGGATACTGTAACAGGAAGCCATTCTCCAGACCCTGTTATGAGCAGGACCCCGAGTGCAACCAGGGTCATTGGCTGACTGCTGCCAGCAAGTCCATCTTGGAATAACCCTAGAAGTGCCAGTGGGCCCCAGCTGCAGGCAGCCATATGCCTGGGGAGCTGTGGGTGATTGGCCCCTGGGAGGTGCAGCGGGCCCAAAGGAGAGAGGGCCAAATCATAACACCCCTGGAGAGGGGAGTGCATGGTCTCCCAGAGGAGAGTGGTGCATTTCTGTGCAGAGGCACAGAGAGAGTCCAGGAGCACAACGGACCTGAGTCCCAGCCTGGAGACAAGCCTTGGGCAGTTGGAGCAGAAGCCGGTGAAGAGTAACCAGTGGAGAAAAGTGTCAGCCACTCATCCCACCGGTGCTGGGACTGGGACATGAGGTAAGCATCTTTGTGCAGGGAGTGGCTGTGAAGCCTCTCTGGGAGCCAGTTTATTGAGCTGACAGGCTGGCAATGGTGGGACTGGCTGAAGGGTATCACTAAGGAAGGCTCACTGATTTGATAAGTTCGAGGACAGTGAACATGTGATTGAGGAGGCATAAAAAAGAATTAATTGATAAAAAAAAATCCATCAATCAAAGAAGTACAAGGACTTAGTGATTGATGCTGGAATCTCAGAGTGAATAGCCATAAATAAGGACCCCTTTGGTCTAGAGTGTGCATATGAATTGAGCCCTGGGGAATTTGTGACTTGGAAAGGTCTAAATAAGTGGTGGGAAATTGGGTGAGCCAGGGGTCAAAAGACTTGGGCATACTTGAAAGATCATAGATCCATCCCAGCAGGTGGGGTGAGGACAGGGTGTAGGGGAGGTATATCCCTGTGAAGACCATGTATTCCCTGTTAAGAGGGCTCTGTTTTCCTTTTTTGCAACACTCAGCTTCCCCTCTATTTGTTTTAGATCAAGGTGTGGCAGGTGAGCACAAAGGAAGCAGGTAACAGCTCTCAGGAACAGCTATAGGACATATCACACCCACTGACAGAGACCCAGTGCTATGGTAGGGAAATAAGTCGGCATTGAGGAGAATTGTGAGATTCTCCTCAGTGTCTCTTACTAAGTGATACCCACAAGATCAGTTCCTAACTAGATGTCATGATAAGCTACATTAAGAAGGAACATCTCCCTAGGGATTTCAGTGGAGGCTTTATGCTTGGTTTTTTGAAAGATTTACACTTAGTTCTCAGCAAGTAAAATTCTATTTTATATTACCAATCCTGAACCAATCAGTTCTGTGCTCCAAACCATTGACATGTCTGTGTGATATGCAGAGGAACTGAAGAGATAGGAAGGAAAAAGAAAAGGCCCAAGAGTCTCTACAGAGATGGTCTCTGTTTGAGTGTTACCTGCTTGGGAAAGCTACCTCAGTCAAGGCCCCAAGTCCCACTGCCTCCTTTAGTCGGATGAAGGCAATAAATGGCTTATCTAGAAAGTTGACTTCTCCAGCAAGAATGTTCGACACTTCAGCCCCAGCTGGGATCTTCTTCTTGAACGGATTTTTTAGCTGAAATAAAATGAAATGTATTAGTCCAGCTGTCCAGAAAGCTGCAAACAAAATAATCTGTGTTATAGCAGCCTCTACCCCATTATGGAAGAAGAGGGGATAAGGGACATAACTCCTTCAAGATAAACTGTTTTACATGGAACCTGGAAGAGATGGGCCTAGGAAGCATATAAATCCAGCCCTGCAGCTAAAAGGGTCAGTCTGATTCAGGCAAGAAAACTGATAGGAGCTCTGATGGAGACTGCAGAAGAAACTGTAAGTAGGTCTGTTATGGACTGTAACTGGGATCAACCAGCAGGAATGGGGCAAGGCCCTGAAACAAAGGCTTTCTGTTTTGAGGACTGATTTGGTATTGTTTGTTTGGGGACTATTTATATTTGGTTTATACCTGGGACCATTATTGTACTTAAGCAGAATTGCTGGCAAAGAAGATAACAGGTTTCTGCAAGTAGGCTGAAAGGGGAGGCAAGAAGGAGTTAATAACAGCAGGCAAGGTCCTGATTTAACAGTAATTGATATATCAGCCTAATACAAGAGATTATGTGAGGGCATTAACTTTGTTGGACTAATTGGTGAGCTAGCAAGCCCAGGGAAAAGGGCAGTGCTATTGATCGGCTCATCTAGAGGTGCCCCATGATGATCAGAGCAGAGAGCAGCATCTAGTGTTGCTCTGGACTCATTGAGGACTGCCTCTCAAATTGCTTAAGATCAAGGCATTACAGACAACCCCAGGAATAGCATACAGGAAGGCTGTAGCCCTGCAGGTCACAAGTGGCTGCCAAAGGGCACCACTTGTGGGTTAAACCCCCCATGACCTGCTACAAGCTCTGTGAACACAAGGCAGTTACAGTTGTGAACATAATTTCAAGGTAAATTAGGACTAAATCCTATTTTGCTGTTATACACCTAAGTGCCATTTCCCTAGCCATGTAAGTGGCCATCATATTTCTGCAGCATGTTTCTGCATTTTACATCTAACAGTCATCGGATGAAATGGATAAACAGCAGTGGGATGGTTTTTGCTCCAGGGGGGCAGGGCCAGGGAAACAGAATCTAAAGTTTGCATAAGCACTGAAGATGGCTCTTCTATGGCTACATAAGTGACACTTAGACATACAGAGGTGAAATGGTATTTGGCTCTTAGTGTTGATGAAGCGTATTTGACTGGCTGGGCTTTTGGGCTAGGGACAAACATTACACATATACCGGTTTAAGTGATCAGAAACTGGTTTAAACCTGTACCAGAACAGGTCAGTGCACATAAACCAGTTTGAGAATGGCTGAAACTGGTTTGAGATAAACCTGGATGAATGTAGTATCAGACTTAACTGATTTGGCTCAAACCAGTTTATGCAATGTCTGTCCCAGCCCCCTTGCTGGTTTAAGGTAAACCAGACTCCCCCAGAACCCCAGCATGCTCTCTGGGCTGGGCAGGGCTCTCTGATCCATAGCAGGGTTGGTCACTCCCCTCTGCTCCCTGGCTGGAGCTCCAGAGACTTGCAGGCTGCTTCCTCACTCCCATCATAGTTCCCTGCTAAGCAGGAGTTCCCCACTCCCCTCTGCCTTGCTGAGGAGGTGTTTGTGTATTAGCTAGCAGACCATATGCTAGCTACAGTCCCTGCCGAATCAACAGGCAGAATCAACAAGTAACTGGTAATGTCCCTCTGTTGTTTTCTTAATTGGGTGATAAACACTGTTATCAATTCCCCGCTGGGCTAATCAGAGCTCCTGCCAGAGCCTGGCCACACGCCCCTTAGCTCCATGCTGTGGAAGGAAGGGAGGGCTGCTCTAGAGCTCCCTGGCTTCTAGCCTGAGTCACTGCAGGCATGTACCTGCATTTCTGGGATGTCTGTCTGGTTACAAAACTGATTTAGCCTAGCCAGGTTAGACTAACTTTCAAATATTGAATCAATTCAGGCTCCAGCTTTTTGAATGTCTGTCCCTAGCCTTGGAGGCTGCACTCTTTAAGTTACCCATGGGGCATGTCTACATATAACATTATGTCACCCTATCAATGCACTACGGGGATCTACATGTGACCAGCAGCTACTTTGAGGTAGCAATGCACTCCCCGATTACAGTGCACTGCTACGGTGGAGTAGCTACTAAAAATAATCATGCGCTCCACTTACGGCACAGTAGGGGCTGTTACTGCACTGCTATTTAGTACTTTCAAAAGGAAGTACTAAGTCACGGCGCAGTAACAACATCGCCATAATGACGTGTAGATGCACCCATTGGGTATTTCAGCATGGGCAGCGATGGTCAAGCCCCTTGCACACTACTCCATCAAGAGATCTCAAATCTAGGCTGAAAAAAACCCACACTTAAGGATAAAGTGAATTCAGTCTTCTCATGCCATTGGGACTTTGGTTTCTCTGTGTAGATTCCAGCTAGGACAAGTTGAAATGGATTTTTTGGGGGATGTGGGATTTTTTTGGGGGGGGATGTTTCTCCATTAGAAACATTTTTGGGGGGATGTTTCTCCATTAGAAATCAGCAGTACCATAATTAAGGTGGGGCAACTGAGGCAGCAGCACTAGGCACTGATTTGTTGGGGTGTGGGAGAAGCATCAGAAAAATAATCGTTGCTACCATGACTGTACAGCCAGGCTGGCAGCATGGCAACAGCTGAAAGTTGCTCCTGTCTCAGCGTTGCCACTACCCTGGGTGCCCAGCTGTCCTGTTATGCCTCTGGGGATCAGAATTAAACCCATCAACTCCTTTTGAGTAAGCCACCAAACAGCCATTATCATAACTGCAACAATTGCCAGATTACCTGAGCCAATTGCTGGAAGATATAAACATCTATATCCACAAATCTGTTAGACACACTTTTGCTTTATAACAGAGGTGTCAAATATATGGCCCTCAAGTGGGATCCAGCTAGCAAAGTCCCATCATCTGGCCCCTGGTGCTGCCCTTGGGTCTTAACTTTGCCCACACACAACATACAGCACAAGCCGGACCAGCCCCACGTGCAGGGCCCAGAATGTGAGCTGCACACAGCACCCACCCTGGCTGGTTTGGGACACACACAACATGCAGCATCCACTCTGGGACCAGTGCTGCACACAGCATCTAGACAGGGCCAGTCCAGGACCCCCCTGCTGCATGCTGGATCCAGCACCTGTGGCACCAAGTCCAGGACACAAATCACCCTCTCAAGTCACCACAGACACTGGATCCAGCATGAAGGGGGATTTTTTATTACAACTTTTTAAGGAAAGGAGGTTCTGCTGTGGATTTTTAAATGTATTTATTGTTGAAAAAAATCAATGTTTTTAAGCCCTAAATATTTGGCTTTTTGGCTCAGAACAGAACTAGTACAATGTTATATCCAATTTGACTATCTCATTGCCTCATGAGCCCATTCTCTTCTATGGGCTAAGTACCCATGGATGACTGGTGTCTCCTGAGTTGGGGGGGCATTGCCCCCCCCCAGCAGCCAGTCAGCAACTGGGGGGAGGGGGGGGAGGGAATTTCATGCACCCCCATGCATAGCCACTGTAAGCACCCCAGCAAGACTTCTCCCATTTTACCCTGCAGCCATGGGACTCACAACTAGGAATCCTGGTTTTTTATGTTTAAAAAAATCCAAAATTCTCTGATAAAAAAAAAATAAATATATAATATAGGTATCAGTTGAACACAATATTTAATTGATACATTTACAATTTTAAAGCAATTTGGAAGCCTACCAGTGCCTCAGTCATTATAATAAAATAATTTCTAAATACCTATATGTTTTGGCATTTGATTTTTTTATCATGGAAAAAATCAAAGCTCCCCCTGTCCCCTTCACTCACCAGAATGTGGGTCCAACTTCAGCTAAGCCCTCCCTGCTTTGTGGTACTGAGCAGCCCTGATATGCCAATGCTCTGCCCCTTCCCAAGCTTTTGCCTCTCACTCCCAAGCCAAAGCCTCCCCAAGCCCTGCCACTGTCCCTCACTACCAAACCGCAGCCCCCTGGGCCTGCTGGTGCCCCTCACTTCCAACCCACAGCCCCCGGCACCCTCCAGCCCTAATGGAGGGGGCCCCCAGCCTGAGCTCTTCTCAAGCAGAGCATGCTCCCCCTCTCCCTCCTGCTCCCCCACCACAGGCAGCTCAGCCAGATAGGAGCTTAGCAGAGTCCATGTAGGATGGAGGAAGATGCAGACTGCTCACTGTGGGGCGTGGAGCTCCCTGCTCCGATGCCCCCTCCTTGGGAGCCTCTGCAACCCAGCAGGTGGGACCCAGTATGGTAGGGTGGAACAGGGCAAGGAGGCCTCGTGATGCCACCAGCAGGAGCCCTGTGCCAGCTGCACCGCCAAGGTGAGATGCCCCCTGCCTAAGGGGGCACTATTCTGCACTGTTGCTGCTGTCACTGTCCCTGCTGCTGCCAGGTGGGCAGGGGGCACCTTGCCATGGTGGTGCAGCTGGCACAGGGCTCCCAGTGCTGGCAGCAGCGAGCTTCCCCACCCTGCTCTGCCCTTCCATGGCAGGTCCCGCTTGCTGGGCCATGGCAGCCCCCAGGGGTAGGGCAGCAGGGCAGGGAGTCCCAAGCCCACAGTGGGCAGTCCACAACTTCCCCTGCCCCATGCACAAATCACATCATCCCTCTAGGAGTACACACAGTGGCATGAACACAAGTCAAGTTTTTTAGGGAACAAACCTACACATTTCATCCAGCTATACTAACAACTTAATGTTTTCTGTCCAGCTTTGCCTTCTTTACCTGTTCTTTAAGGGGTGTTTCTGAGACATCAGCTCCTCGATTTGTCAGGTTACTAGCTTTTCCTACAAGGAAAAGGGACAAAACATTAAAAACAGGAAGGACAAAGGAACATACAAGCGTAAAGGGTACGCAAAGCAGTATCATTAAAGCCTAGTTGTTCATTGGTTAGACTTGTTCCTACAGGCAAGATCTCTAGAAGAAAAGTGTCTATAGCTTTTTGCTTTTAAAATAGCGTGTGCATTTAGTGCTTATAGCAGGGGAGGGCAATTATTTTGGGCAGAGGGCCGCTTACTGAGTTTTGGCAAGCCATCGAGGGCCGCATGACAGGCAGCCCAGGGTAGATTAATATTAATTTTCTAAATTTTTTAGGGGCCCTGTGGGCCGGATAGAATGGCTTGGCAAGCTGCATCCAGCCCGCAGGGCACATTTTTCCCAGCCCTGGCTTATAGAGATGAGAGAGTAATAGCACTTAACTTCAGTCACATACTGTGCAGGCAGGTGCTGTGTAATAGTGCCTGCAAGGCTCTGCCAATGTGCTGGAATTCTGACCTGTTGCACCACTGTGGGTGAGTCTACATGAGATGCTTTACTATTAGACTAATCTAATAAGCAGTAAAGCATCATTGTCTACACATGCACAGCAATTACTTCTGATGAAAATAATATAATATGCCATTTGCTGGTACCAATATATACAAGTACTAGATAAATGGTGTATTAAGTAATGCGCTGAAGTGTACATGTAGACATTGACTGGGATGCTGACCAGGCATGATCTTCACGTGACTGGGAGAGAGCTGACCACAGAGTAGGGACAGCTCCCTCTGCCTTGTGGAGATTGGGACCAGTCCTGATCTCCTTGTGGGTGGGAGGCAGCTGCCCCCAGAGCTGGGACAACTCCCCCTGCACTGTGGAGATTGGGACCAGCCCATGCCTACTGTCAGCCCTGCAAATTTGCTCCCAATGGGTGCATGTTCAGATGGGTGCCCAGGAACACATTAATTGCACATGTAGACACACCCTGCATCTCCTATCCTGGGGCATCCATTAAGTTCTGCCAATGCTCCTCACCCTAGGTCATTCCAGTCCTAAAACCACTGTCATGCTCTGTGAATCAACTCTAACCTTGCCCTGCAGCCTCACTCTTCCAGTTCTGGACCTCTACTTGGCTGTGCCAGTGCTCCTGGCCCTCACTTTCAGCATCCAAGATCTTTTAATCTTGAGACACTAAAATGAAGTCTGCCAAAATGCTTAATTGTGGCAAATTAACCATGTACCAAACCATGGCATTAACTGTGCTAGAATGTCTGTCAGACTCTGTCTGGCAGCCTGCTCTCAGGTCAGGACCTGGTCCCTAAGTTTCCACTCATTAATTTTTAAAAGATTCATACTAGCAGATGTTTTCTAAGCTTAGGGTCCTGTTCGGTTTCAGTTTAGAGCTAGTGACATAGCTTCAAGGATTTGAGCCCCTACCTCTGCAGGAGGCAACAGTGAGCTCAGCCACTGCCCTCAGCTCAGACTTTGTGGTGTGGTGCTGGGGTCTGCGGAGCAGCACATGTGTTAGCTTCTTCCTCAGTTCTGGTCTCAGGGTGTGCTCCTCAATCTGAACAGCAATCACCTGCTCTTGAATGCAAAATGACGACATCAGTGATTTCGTTTAAGTGGCAGATACTTTTTTTCCCCCTTCTCAAAGTGCATTCATTCAACCATATGGATTTCCTGGGTATTGGTGCTCCTCTGGTGTAGCTTTGAAGTGAGTCAGTGCCATGGTCATAAATTGATGAAAGTGATAAAATTCTGCATCCAAGTGTAACAGGAAGGCGGTCAGGGTCGCCGTGCTCTCCCCTGCTGCCTCCTTTACCGTGCCAAGCTGCTGACAAGCACCCTCAGATTCTTTTCTGCCACGACTTTGATATCCTATGTATTTTATAAGGAGGCTGCCCTTCATACTCTTGGCCACGGTTCTCCTGTTATCACTCGTCCTGTTCCTGTATTGGGTGTTCTGTACACCCCAGCCTTATGGGCTATGCGTGGCTCCAACCACCCCTGTACCACACCCCAAGCCTTGCAGATGTAACTGATGTTGTTCGGTCTCTCTCTGCGCCCCCTCTGGCGCTTGGGCTCTCCACGGCCCCATCTCTCTCTGCACCCTCTCCGGCACTCAGCAATCTCTGCCCCTCTCTGGGGCTTCTCGCTGCCCCCTCTCTCTCTGGGGCTAGGGTTCCCATGCTGCTACAGGTCCCCTATGAGGCCTCCTCCATCCCCTCTTAGCCTTACCCAAACCACCGGTTACAACCAGCACACAAAACACAAGCCCCTAGGCTACAACACAAACTCCAGCCATCCGGCTATAACATTAATCCAGCCACCCCTAGGGTGCTCCATCCTTTACCAGTCTCACTGTTGATACATTCAGGCCTCTGCTCGCACAGGCAGAACTCCTTCCTCCTTGTCTGCCAGCAGGGAACTGCCTCCTGGCCTCCTGCCTGTGATTTATATAGGAGCCAGGCCCTGCCCCTTCTTGTCAGCTGGCTAGGCAGGTGTGGGTCATTAGTTCCCTCTAATTGCCTCATCAACCAGCACCTCAGGAGTTATCCCAGCTCACCAAGATCAGCAGAAGAAATACAACACTGGCAGTAGGGGAAATCTGGAGATGTTTGGATGTTGAAGTTCAACAGATAGAATCCTAACCCCAGACTTATTCCTAGACTCAAGGAGTAGAACTCCTGAGCACAGCTCTTATTTGGGTTGGTGCTTGGGCGGTTAGTTCTATTGTCTGCAGTCTGGTAGAAGGTAGGGCAGGGTGGCACCTTAGAAATGAACTGGTTCAGAAAGGCATGAGCTTTTGTAGGCAATAGTGTACATTGTATAGGAAACCAAAAAACAACTGATCACTACAGCTACCCCCATACCACTAGCTTTCATCCTCTGCACTCTACTAGATCCATAATTTACAGCTAAGCTCTGAGTGACAACTGAATCTGCTCTGACCAGGTTGCACACCTTAGGGATCTGGAGCAGGGCTTTCTACACTTACAGTATAAACCCAAAATTGTAGCCTCTTGAATCAACACAGCCAGGCTCAGGCTTTGCTTTGACTTACTACAATACCAACCCTGTGACAAGGACAATAGAATCCCTCTGGCTGTCATCTATAGCAGTGTTTCTCAAGCCATGGTACACGGGGGCTGCATTTTGGTTTTGGCCGAGCCCCACCACCCAGCAGGTTGAAGGTGTCTTTGCCTGCTCAGGCTGGAAGTTCTGGCTGCCGCCCCTCTCACTGTGTCCAGCATACTGGGGTTTTCACTCCCCAGCGTCAGTGTGCCAGGGGATAGGGAGGGAGGCCCCGCACAGGCTGCTTTGCCCTGGGTCGTGGTGGAAAAAGTGGGACTCAGCTAGTGGCAGCAAAACCAGAAGTGCCATGGTGGGACTTCCATTTTTGCTTTTGCCGCGTCAATTGGCAGAGGGTATGTAAGATACCAAAGGTTGAGAACCACTGATCTACAGCTCCCAGCTTCAATACTTGGAACACATCATTGATGACCTCCCACCCCTCCTGAAAAATGATCATCCTCCCAAGGTAGCCATAGGGGGACAAGCCTCCCAACCTCAAATCATGCCTCTCCAGCAACAGATTACTTAGCTCCAATTCTCACCAGATAAGAATTGGAGCTACAGATGCCAGGTGTGCCCCCTTATCAACACAGACCAAATTATCACTGGAAAAAACTGCATGAAATGTAGCATCAAAGGTTTGTTCACCTCCTCTACTGACATTATATATGCCATTACCTACTTACAGTGCCCCTTTACTGTCTATATTGACCAGATGAGGCAATCCCTATGTAAAAGAATAAATGGCCCCTGATTTGGCATCAATTCCAAAAACACACAGAAGTCCATGGCAGAACACTTAAACCACCCCGGACATTCCATCTCTATCTTCAGAGTAGCTGTCCTTAAACAAAAGCTTTTAAAAACAACTTGAACGTGAAATTGCAGGACAAGAAATCATCCACAGACTGGATAGTGTTCTCAACATATTCTCAATAAAGAATGGTTTCTTATTCCATTACCTGGACTAGCTTTTAACTCCAGCTGTGTATTTCTATATGACTTTATGTATTAACTGCTGCCTTTTTATCTCTATTGACCTTTTCAACTCACCTTTTGTTTTTATCAGCAGTGCCTTCTCCCCCCTCCCCTTTCCTTTGTATTTAGATTTCTTATACTAAAAGCGCTTTCCTTCTTCAAGTCCATTCATAGCATCTGATGAAGCAGGCTGTCGTATATGAAGGCTTATGCCTCTCAGAAACAACCAGTCTTGAAGATGTCACCCTGATTTATCTTCTACCTGGTGTGGGTATAGTGATGCAGAGTCTATCAAACCCATCAATACAATATGCAATGTAAGTAGCTTACATTCCTGCCTCAATTGGCATCTTAGTCCTAATCTTCTTTCCTATGGAGCCCTAACAAAGATGCCCCAAAGACCCAGGCCTTTACATTATCCTTAGTCCACACCCAGAGCTTCCATTCAAGTCAATGGACTTATCAAAGCTAAAGATGGAAGAAACCTACTGATTACTAAGAAAATTGCACTGTCATAGTAGGAAAAACATCTAGTAATTTGGATAGTGAAATGATGCTACATTTGATTTTAGTGTAATCCTGAAGACATCTCCCAGATTCTCAGCCAGGACTTTGAAACAACTGGAGAAGAGATGTCTCCAAAATACTCTATACCAGATTTTACACTCAGCCCTGTGGACAAGACTTTAAAGTCATGACATAAAATGCACTTACGGTTATGGCTCTACTTAACAACACCCTAGATGGAACTCAAGTCCCTGCTCTGCTGCAGAATCCAGACGTGACCTTAACACAGGGCTTCCTTTGTCTGTTTAGTCCATTTAAACAGAAAGCTTGCAGGACTGGGTTTTACAATGTGTCTGCACACTGCCTAGCACAATGAGGCCCTGGCCTCACTTGGGACGTTGAGGTTCTATTGCTGTCTCAATAATAAAGTCCAGTATGTATGTACCTTGCTATCAAATGTCAATGCTTTTAATTAAGGAGCTCCTAGTAACCCAACACATAGCCCAGGATGGCTGCATCCCAGAGAAGTGATTTCTCCACAGTTTCTACATACCAACTATTTGCTTAAAGCTGTGAGCATCTAAATCCAGAAGGACAGTCCCTTTCTTTATGCATGTTCTTAGTTCAAACACACTGTGTAAGGAAAGGGTTGTGACATGAGGTTTGCTCCACTTCTCGCCCCCATCTTCCACTTTCTCCTCAAACTTAATCCATCTGCAAAAAGAGAAAGAAAGGACATCATCAGAACCCCCATTGTTCAGAACTGATGGAAGTGCCCAAGGCTGAAGCAATATGTGGTTTCCAGAGGGATACAGAAATTGCTGCCTCCCAGTGCGGGAAGCCACATAACTCACTGAGCAAATGTCTCTGTCAGGGAAGAGTGAAACAAGAAGATGCACTGCAGTTCATAAGCCCCATTTTCACAAACCTGTCAGAAATAAAGTTGCCTAAGAAGTGAATTATTTCCCAAGGTCAGTAAATGATGCAGATACTGCATCCTTAGGGGTTGCTGCAGAGAGAAAATAGAACAGTGTATTAAACCATCAAATGCTGATCCTCTTAGGTGTATCTTTCATATAACAGGATAACTCACAGAATTGACAATGGGATACAGACTCAGTAGAGTATCAGTAGAGAAAACAAAGACTGGCTGAGCATTGGTGACTTGATCAGCATCTCACACTTGAAGATAAGAGTCTCCAAATTAGAGCGAAGATGAGCTTTAAGTGGATGTAACTATGCCAATGGTTCTGCTAGACCTGCTCAGCAGCTAGAGAATTTCAGTGTAGCAGACTTACTTTTTGAGCTCTGGATGAGTCCTGGGCTTGAGATTCTGCAATTTTGATTGGAGGAGCCCATCCACCAATCAGAAGCAAGCCAGGATAAGCAAGGCCATGCCCTTTCCCCAAAGGGATGGGGCAAGGAGCAGTCTGGACCTGATTTGAGACTGTGCCCTGCCAGGTCCAGAGAAGTTTGGGGGTGGAGCCCCTAAAGCTATAAAAGGGGAGTGTGCTCAGCAAGCTGGGAGGAGAGAGATGCAAGGAGAGAGATTTGGAGATGACAGTCCTCAGGACTCAGCCTGAGCCTCGATGGTGCACGATTTGGTGCACGGTGCTCAGGCTTTATGAGCCGCTCAAGGTGGCTTGAGCCTGCGAACCCAGCAAGCGGCTGAGTAAGTGGTACATGGATTGGTGCACAGAGAGCTGGCCTTGGGAGCAACTCGAGGCTGCTTGGGCCCCACACGGTGTGCAGGTCAGCACACAGAGTGTCAGCCCTGGGAGCAGCTCAAGGCTGCTCAAGTTAGCCCCGGCTCTAAGCCAAGTAACCGGAGCCCTGCAGTGTGGCTCTTCATTAAACTAAAAGAGCCCTGGTGCCCAGAGCAGGGCCTGGGAAAGAGAAGGGCCCCTGGTGTGAGGGAACCAGAGCTAGTAAGGGCTTGGCTCCCGTGGGAGCACCCAGGGTACCTAGTGCGGGGCATTGAGAGGAGCCAGAGGCGCCACCAGAGAGAGGCCCTTGTGGGACTGGCCACCAGGGACGAGCCTTGGCTGCTTCAGAGTGGGAGTGGGAGTTGCTGGGGAAGTGGGTCCCCCAGGGGAGGTGAGCTTGGGAAAGGAGGGTCTGCCACCTCCACCCTCCTCCATTGTGGGAGGGGTGTGTCCACATCCCAGGGCCCTAAAGGGGAGGGGCTCCTGGGAACCCCCCGTGAGGTGCTGAGTGCACCCCCTTATTTTGTGATTGTTGTTTTTTTGTACTGTAGAGGTTAATATAGTTTTGGGTATTCCTTAAGGGAGTTTATAGAGGTTTATCTGTCTTCATTGCCTATGTGTGTTTATTGCCTATTATCAGAACATACTTGTATTGTTGCCTGTGTACGTCTATGGAATTGCTACCTCACTTTACCTGGGTTATCTAAATTGATGCTAATATGTGTTTATTGGGTTGATGCCTTGACTTATCTGTTCCAAAGTGTTAATGCTTATTCTGTGCAGGGAGGTTAATTATTGCATATGCTGTGAATCACCTGATTTATGTTTTTGAAATCCCTCAAAGTGGTACAATATGTTGATTGCAGGTTATTGTATATGGTGTCACATACTGATTTTACTGTAAATATTTAATGTTTTTTATTCATATTTATTTATTGTAGCAATATATTTGTATATAGTTAAGTGCTTGGTCTTGGCCTGGCTCTGTAGAGACGAGAGGGAACCGCTCCTGGTTCCCAGTGGCAGGCCCGTCTCTCAGCACTGTTGCCTGACCACCCCAACCCTTCCACTGGCAGACAGGGCACACCCCTGGGTGTACCCAGGCTACATCAGGTTCCAAGACTATCAGCCAGGCACTTTTCACCAGCTCAAAACTGAGCTTTTACCATATTTTCTCACATATAATAACCCTCCCAAATAAAACAAACACCTTGTTTTTGGAAGGCAGAATGTAGAAAAAAGACATTTCCAGAGTCATAGCCAACTGTGACATACAGTAAGTCCTCCTGGAAACATAGTATCCAGGACATGTGGCACCAGGAAGTTCCTGGTGACAGCTGCCTCATCCAGACTGTCTCCTGGAAGCTATACTTACTGGATACTTTATGTTTCCAAGAGGAGTTATTTTCTGTCACACAACATTAGTCCCCAGACCCTTGCAAGTAGCAAGACTAATTAGTTCTTTACTGTAAGTAGTTCTTTACATAAATTCCTGTAAATAAAGTGTTTCCACATCACAAGCCTCATCAAGATACTACCAGCAGCTTACTTGCTGCTTCAGACACAAGGTATAGTGCTCAGCCAATAGCCTTGGCTGTGAGAGGATTAATAGTCATGGCTGTAAGAAGATTAATACAGGACTCTACTGTAGTCATCTTGGCAGCTGCATGGCATGCCTCTCCCAGCTGGCTTCTTGCAGAAAATAAAACAGGTTCCCTGCTTAAAATATACACCCAATTTGGGGGGACTGATGTTTTTGGGGAGAAAGGCACATGTTATATATGAGAAAATATGGATATTTCTTTAAAAACAGGTATTTAATAATCTACCTTCCTGCTTCAGGCAATGAAGGCAGCAATGCTATCTAAACTTCATCAGAGGGAGTGCCTCAGTGTGTATGGGAAATGCCATATAACGCCCATGCATGTTACCAGATTCCAAACATTCAAACTCCTACAACACACAGAGGCTTCCTTTGTATTAAGAACAGTCTGGAAATCTGTTCCAATGAATGCTAGCTTCAATTCTGCAAAATAAGTGTGACATGACAGAGTAATCTGCATACAGGGAAAGGATGCCCAACCATTCCTCTGAATAGGTCACAGTGAAAGGTCCTGAACTCACAGAGTCATGTGTTACATATATCCAGCAGAGGAAAGTGCCAAGCACTTGTGAGATCCAGTCACAGCCTAGAGTCTCAGGTTTAAGATGATGTCTCCAAATGAGCAGGACAGCACAGTCCATGCCTCAGTCCTTGGGTTCTTTTATTTGAATTTCTCTTTGAATGCAGAAAACCTGCGTGGCAGGCTGGCCAGTGGCCTCACTGGAAGCCCGGATTGTTAGCTTGCATCCAAAGGGCTCAGGACCCCATTGGTGGAAGCAGTTTTCCCTTCCCTACCAGTCAGGGGAAGGCAGAAGGAAGGCAGCTTCACCCTGACCCAGTGTTGAGGTGAAAGAGAGGACCTGAGAGAGAACTAACTTTTCAGGCTTCCTGATTGGTCCAGTCCCAATCTGGAGCAGAGCTTCCAGCAGGAATAAAAACCCACGTGCTGAGCACATGGGCAGCTTTGATAAGGAATGACAAAGACGGGGCTTGAGAAGAGCTGGTGGAGCTGACCAGTGGGGCAGAGCAGTGGCCCCAGAAGTGCCCTGAAAATGCCTCTGTTGAGTGGGGAGCAGCAAGTGGCTGCATCCCTGCCCTGCTGCAGAGGGAGCCACAGCGATGGTGCACAGGTCGTTGCATGGAGGATCTGGAGGCAGATGGGACCTCGGTGGCTGCATGAGGTAGCATGGGTCCGCAACCCTGCATGAGGCAGGAGCCCTCGGTGCATGGATTGGTGCACAGGGCTGGAGAGCTGATGGGACTTCAGGACTGCATGAGGTAGCTTGGGTCCCAAACTCTACAAGCAGCAGAGGTCCCATGATGCACAGATCAGGGCACAGGGCCGGAGAGCTGGAGGGGACTTCCTTACTGCCGTGATCAATGGGAAGCCCCTGAGGAGCTCCTAGTTGAGTGACCTGGGAGAGGGTAATGATGTTCTGTTAAGTATCGTGATCTTTCCCTGGGTTGCTATTTCTTCTCTGGGCACAGCCTCTGTGCCCCAGCCCCGCCCGCTGCTGTTCCTTATGCTGCTGGGATTCCTGTTGTAACCCTGTGTCCTTAGTGTTGTACTGTAAAGGACTGTAAGCTGCTTTATATCTGAACTCATTGCGTGGGTTATCTGTATATATGTGTATTTAATTTGGTGTAACCTTCTTGTATGCATTTAATTATTGTCCCATCACTGCCAGATATTTCATAGTTTCATAGTAGTTAGGGGTCAGAAGGGCCCTGAATAGATCATCTAGTCTAACCCCCTGCCACTGGTTGAAGCACATGCTGGGATCACATGACCCCAGACAAGTGTTCATCCAACCTCTTTTTGAATTTACCCAAGGTAGGAGCGAGGACCACTTCCCTAGGAAGTTGGTTCCAGATCCTAGCAACCCTGACAGTGAAATAGTGCCTCCTAATCTCTAACCTGAACCTATTCTCTAGCAGCTTCTGGCCATCATTCCTCGTCACCCCAGGCGCTGCTGGGGAGAATAGGGCTCTTCCTATTTGCTGCCGATCTCCCCTAATGAGTTTGTAGGCTGCCACCAAATCCCCCCTCAGCCTCTGCTTGCTGAGGCTGAACAGGTTCAGGTCCCTCAGCCTCTCTGCATAGGGTCTGCCCTGTTGCCTTCCGACCAAGCGGGTGGCCCTCCACTGAACCCTCTCAAGGCAGGCCACATCCTTCTTAAAGTGCGGTGCCCAGAACTGAACACAGTACTCCAGTTAAGGCCGGACCAATGTCGCATAGAGGGGGAGTATCACCTATCTGGACCAGCTTGAGATGCATCTTTGGATGCACGACAAGGTGTGGTTGGCTTTGCTGGCTGCAGTCTGGCATTGGCGGCTCATGTTCATCTTGGAGTCAATAATGACTGCAAGATCCCTTTCTGCCTCCGTGCTCGCAAGGGGGAGCTCCCCAGCTTGTATGTATGCTGTGGATTCCTTCTCCCCAGGTGCAGCACCCTGCATTTATCTACATTGAACCCCATCCTTTTACCATCTGCCCACTTCTGTAGTCTGTCTAAGTCTAATTGCAGCCTCTCTCTCCCTTTGAGCGTGCTTACCTCTCCCCACATCTTGGTGTCATCAGCAAACTTGGACAATGTGTTTTCCACCCCTCGTCCAAGTCACTGATGAAGATGTTGAACAGTGTAGGCCCCAGGACCGAGCCCTGGGTGACCCCACTATTCACATCCCTCCAGGTCAAGTACAACCCGTCCACCACCACTCTCTGGGTGCACCCCATCAGCCAATTTTTGGCCCATCCAACTGTGTAGGCATCAATGCCACAGTTGCTCAGTTTATTAATGAGAAAGGGGTGACAGACAGTGTCAAAGGCCTTCTTAAAGTCCAGAAAGACTACGTCCATGGCGACACCATCATCCAGGGATTTAGTTACCTGGTTATAAAAGGCCATCAGGTTGGTCTGGCAGGACCTGCTTTTGATGAACCCATGTTGATTTCCCCTGGACATGATCTCCCCTGCTGGCCCCTCACAGATGTGCTCCTTAATGATTTTTTCAAGGATTTTCCCCAAGACCGATGTGAGGCTTATGGGCCTATGGTTTCCCAGGTCCTCCTTCCTCCCTTTCTTATAGATGGGGACCACATTAGCTAGTTTCCAATCTCTGGGCACCTGGCCCGTGGACCACGATTGCTCATACAGCCAGGCCAGGGGCACAGTAATGACCTCCGCCAGCTCCCTCAACACCTGTGGGTGGAGGGCATCAGGGTCCGCAGATTTGAAAACATCCAGCCCTTCCAGAAGATCCATAACTACTTCTGCGCAGACCCAAGGCCTGGCAGTGCTATCCTCATGATTGCCCCTACCTGTGGTGGGAGAGCTGTCCTGTTCCCTGTCCAAGAAAACAGAGGCAAAGAACTTGTTAAAGATTTCGGCTTTCTCGTCTGGTGTACCCACAAGATTACCATTTGAGTCTAACAGGGGCCCTACATTACCCGGTGCCCACTTCTTACTCCCAATGTATTTGAAGAAGGACTTTTTGTTGTCCTTAGTCCTGGTTGCCAGCCTGAGCTCCACCCCCGCCTTGGCCTTCCTAATGGCCCTCCTACACTCACGGGTCAAGGAGGAGTATTCCTCCTTGGCCCGTGATATTCCTGTCATTGATTTGAGTTCAAGGTTAAAAAGAGCTATTGCCTGTGTAAACCTGTATATGTAAATAACATTTGTGTGTGTATGTGTATGTATATATCTAGAGAGAGGTATATATATGTATATATCTATCTATCTGTATGTGTGTGTGTATGTGTGTGTGTATATATATATATATATATATATATATATATATACACACACACATACACACACACATACACACACTAGCCAAATGCCCATCAAGAATGACAGGGGGTGGGGGGTGAAAGCGGGGACAGAGGCCTACCTCTGGCCCTCCCACCCCCTTTCACCTTCAGGGACAGGGCCTGCTCCCCCTTTCCTCCCCTCTGCGATAGGGTTGAGCCTGCTCCCCAACCCTCTCTGCCGCCGTGGGGCCGGGCCATGCTGGGCCTGGTGATACCCCTCCTCTGCCCGCTGCTGTTGTGGGGCTGGGCCTGGTGCTCCTCTCCCCCCACTCTGCCTGCTGCTGTTACAGGGCTGGACTGGGCTGGGCCCTGTGCACCCCCACCCCAATGCCATTGTAGGGCCAGGCTGGGCCCGGTGCAGTTCCCCAGCTATGCCCATTGCCATTTTGGGGCTGGGCCTGCCCCACTGCCGATGCAGGGCTGGGTCAGGCCAGGCTGGGCTAGGCCAGGCCCAGCATGATGCCCCACCACCCTGCCTGCCCTCCCTACCCTTCCTGCTGCCGTTTTGGGTCTGGGCCTGCTTCCCCTGCCCCCCATCCACCTGGCCTGCATCTGCTTGTCTCCCCTCCCCATGAATGATGGGCAGGGGGTGGGGAGCGTGGACGGAGCGCCACCACCCAGTACTCTGTGCCACCGCCGCATCCAAGGAGCAGGGGTGGGGGGCGAGGCCAGGGATGCTGGCCTCATCCTTCACTCTGTCCACTCTATCACCACTGGCTCCCAGGAGCTGTACTGGCCTTGCTCTCCTGTTCCTTCCCCTCTGTTCCCACTGTTATGGCAGCATCAGGGCCTGCTCTTCCCCCACGCCATGGTAGGCCTGAGCCCATTCCCCACCTCCCTCGTGCCACTGCCATGGGTCCAGAAATGTTCCCCACCCCCTTTGCACTGTCCCCACTCCCCCGTCTCCTCTGTCCCTGTTGTCCCTGCTGTCATGTTGGCAGTCCACTGTGTTGCCGCCACCACCTGCAGGCCAAACGCTCTGAGAGCACTCTGATTGGCTGCTGAGACAGCCAGTCGGAGCGCAAATAAAGCGTAATGAACAGACAGGCAGACAGACAGACAGACTACAGCTTTTATAATATTAGAATAGATATAGATATATAGATATAGATATAGATATATGTACATGTATGTATATGTGTAAAGTTCATGGTTATAAGTTTTATATTATGTTGTATCATTAAACCTGTAAATAGTTAAATATCACTGGGTTCTCGGTCTCTGCTCTGCTCTGTAGGAAAAGGAGATGAGCTGGCCTACAGCTTGGTAGCCATACTCCCACAACATACACGCACCCACTGACATCCCTTCAATTGGAGAAGGGGTACCTTCCACGTATCACCCGGATTGCACTTGCAGTACTTTAATCATGAACCTGTTTAGAGAAGGTCCTGCAGGGTATTCAACTATATGAGATCTTAAGTTTCCTTCCAGCCTTACATTTCCATGATTCTAGCAGCATCAGCTTTTGGCCCAGCAAATAAGTCCCCAGTTTTCTGAACTCTGGTATCAGTTTATCAGACTAGAGAACAAATTTTGAGTGAATCTCAAAGGAATTCAAGCTGGGATAACATCCCTTTTATCCTCCTTCTCAGTAGGCACACTACTCCAATGTAGACTCACTCTGGCCTCATTCAACTGCACCCCCTTTTGCCCCCAGACATGCTCACAGCCCAACTGAATTTGGGCCTTGGGATCTATGCTGGTGTGAAGATCTGTGGTTTCAGTTGTTATGGGGATTTTCAAATCTCTCTCCTCATCAAAAAACTGTGTCCTTCCCTTCCTCTGTCTCAGCCTATCTTTCTCACCTCTCTGCTTGGACAACTTGGCATTCAAGAAATTGAATGCAACCAAGACTGAATTCCTAATTGTATTGTTCTAAACATTCTACTCCATACTTGCAGTTTAAGTCCTACCTATAATCCTCCTTTCGTTGACTTCATCACAACCAAATCTCTTCAGGCCTTCATTATATCCTGTCTTAGTTATTCATAGATTCATAGATGTTAGGGTCGGAAGGGACCTCAATAGATCATCAAGTCCAACCCCCTGCATAAGCAGGAAAGAGTGCTGGGTCTAGACCCCAGCTAGATACTCGTCTAACCTCCTCTTGAAGACCCCCAGGGTAGGGGAGAGCACCACCTCCCTTGGGAGCCCGTTCCAGACCTTGGCCACTCGATCTGTGAAGAAGTTCTTCCTTATGTCCAGTCTAAATCTGCTCTCTACTAGCTTGTGGCCATTGTTTCTTGTAACCCCTGGGGGCGCCTTGGTGAATAAATCCTCACCAATTCCCTTCTGTGCCCCCGTGATGAACTTATAGGCAGCTACAAGGTCGCCTCTCAACCTTCTCTTGCGGAGGCTGAAAAGGTCCAGTTTCTCTAGTCTCTCCTCGTAGGGCTTGGTCTGCAGGCCCTTAACCATACGAGTTGCCCTTCGCTGTACCCTCTCCAGGTTATCCGCATCCTTCTTGAAGTGTGGCGCCCAGAATTGCACGCAGTACTCCAACTGCGGTCTGACCAACGCCCTATAGAGGGGAAGTATCACCTCCCTGGACCTATTTGTCATGCATCTGCTGATGCACGATAAAGTGCCATTGGCTTTTCTGATGGCTTCGTCACACTGCCGACTCATGTTCATCTTGGAGTCCACTAGGACTCCAAGATCCCTTTCCACCTTTGTGCCACCCAGCAGGTCATTCCCTAGGCTGTAGGTGTGCTGGACATTTTTCCTCCCTAGGTGCAGCACTTTGCATTTCTCCTTGTTGAACTGCATCCTGTTGTTTTCTGCCCACTTGTCCAACCTATCCAGGTCTGCCTGCAGCTGTTCCCTGCCCTCCGGCGTGTCCACTTCTCCCCATAGCTTTGTGTCATCTGCAAACTTGGACAGAGTACATTTCACTCCCACGTCCAAGTCGCTGATGAAGACATTAAAGAGTATCGGTCCAAGGACCGAACCCTGCGGGACCCCACTGCCCACACCCTTCCAGGTTGAGACCGACCCATCTACCACGACTCTTTGGGTGCGACCCTCTAGCCAATTCGCCACCTACCGGACTGTGCAGTCATCCACATCACAGCCTCTTAACTTGTTCACCAGTATGGGGTGGGATACCGTATTGAAGGCCTTCCTGCAGTCTAAGTATACGACATCCACCCCTCCTCCTGTGTCCAGGCGTTTCGTAACCTGGTCATAGAAAGAGACTAGGTTGGTCAGGCACGATCTGCCCGCCGCAAACCCATGCTGGTTTCCCCTCAGCATAATTTGCCCTGCCGGGCTCTCACAAATGTGAGCCTTGATAATTTTTTCAAATACTTTACCAAGGATGGAGGTGAGACTGACCGGCCTATAGTTGCCCGGGTCCTCCTTCCTCCCCTTTTTGAAAATGGGGACCATGTTAGCCCTTTTCCAGTCCTCCGGGACTTGGCCCGTGCGCCACGAGCATTCGAATATTCCCGCCAGTGGCTCTGCAATGTTGTCGGCCAGTGCCTTCAGCACCCTCGGATGGAGCCCATCCGGGCCTGCCGACTTAAAGGCATCCAGTTCTTCCAAGTGACTCTGCACCACCTCAGGATCTACGTATGGAAGTCCGGCGCCTTGCTGCTGCCTCTCTACAACCCCAGTGAGAGACTTGTCGTGCCCCTCACTTAGGAACACTGAGGCAAAGAACTCATTGAGGAGTTCAGCCTTGTCCCCCCTATCTGTCACCAATTGTTTCTGCCCATTTAGCAGCGGTCCTATTCCTCCCTGGGCCTTCCTTTTACTCCCAATATATCTAAAAAACAATTTCTTGTTGTCCTTTACTTGGGTTGCCATCCTCAGCTCCATGGTAGCTTTGGCCCGCCTAACTGCCTCCCTACAAGAACGAGCAGAGGAGGTATATTCATCTTTAGTGATCTCACCCTGTTTCCACTTTTTATGTGCTCCCCTTTTGGCCCTTAGGCTGCCCTGGATTTCTCTGGTCAGCCATGGAAGCCTTCTGGCCCCTTTCCCTCTTTTGCCTCGCTCGGGGATCGTCTTGCTTTGTGCCCGAAGGATCGTTTCCTTTAGGCACAGCCACCCTTCTTGGGCACCCATCCCATCAAAACTCCTACTCTGCAGTGCTTCCTTGACTAATCGCCTGAGTGCATTGAGATCAGCTTTCCTAAAGTCTAGCACTTTCACCCTACTAGTTACCTTACCCACTCGCCGTCTTATGTTGAATTCTATTATAAGGTGATCACTGTCTCCCAGATAGCTACCGATCTGGAGGTCCCCTATCATGTCATCTCCCGTTGCCAATACCAGATCCAGTATGGCATTCCCCCTAGTGGGACCATGCACCTCCTGTGTCAGGTGGAGGTCCTGTACACAAGTTAGAAACCTGCGTGAGCGATGGGACCTTGCTGTCTGCGTCTCCCAGCAGATGTCCGGGTAGTTTAGGTCCCCCATGACTACCGCCTCTTTAGCTTTTATGGTCTCTAGTTATCAGCCAGTCCTTCTCTGGTCTCCTAGATATTGCTTCTTTCAATTCATATGAAATGCTGCCAGTAAGAGCAGAATTCTATTCCACTTCGTGAGCCCAAGTGGCAGTTCTCCAGCTGGTCTGCAATTCCATTTCCCTGCATTGTGGACCCATAAGTGCACACATGAATAGTAGCCAGGCAGGTATACAGCTATGTATGCATGCATATGGGTACAAGACCTGGACATTATACTTGGCAAAAGCCTATGGGAGAAGGGACTACCCCAGTATTGTTCCTAAGTAGCTGAGTTGTTAGAGCACTTACCCCTGAAGCAAGGCATCTTGGTTCTAGCCCAAACCAAGTTTGAGCCTGTATCTGTTTGGCTTTCCAGCACACTGCTCTAACCACCAGGCTATTGGTCAGATAGTAGAGACTGCCTGCTTTTGATGTTGGCTCTTCGGTCAGCGAAGAGAGGCAGATGTGTAACAAAGAAGAAAAGAACAAATTGGAGGGTTCAATGAGGTGGATGGTGCTGTAGCAAGACGCAGGATGTATGTTCTAGCCTGAACCCTTTTTCCCAGAGGATCAGAAACTTCCCCACTGGACACTGGGGATTCAGCTCCAAGAGAAAGGATGGTAAGGTAATTAAGTACTGCCTAAACCTGTAGCAAAGTAGTTAAGAGAGACGCTACTTCAAATCTCCTCCCAACTGAGTTTAGATTTGGGCAAGTGCGCAAATCAGTTACCTATTGGCATAGAAACATGAGGGCCACCCATGTCCTCATTTTTTCTAGACTTATGCTCAGGTATGCATGCATGTAGCTATGTACCTACTGGTTAGTACATAAGCTACTGCATATGCTCAGTAGTTGTGTAGATGCTTGTATATCCATGCTACATGCATAACAGAATCATAAACTGCATAGAAAGGGCAAAAGGACCACCTACACAGCTGGAAAATAACATTTAGGCACATAAAATAGAATAGAACTCTGCTCTACGTGTCTTTCCATTCAGGTTAGTTTGATCATGTAACTCCCCTTTTTAGTGGCTGCACTAGGGTCAGATATTAGAAGCATTACCAGTGACAATTGTCAGCAAGGTTCCCTCTTAGGTGCGCGTGTGCGCAGCCACACACAACTAAAAGTGTGCCGCGCACAGCCTTTTCAAGGCCGCACACCAGGAGAAGTGGAGGTGGGAGCCTGGCGCAGGCTCCGCCAGCTCCAGGGAAGTGCTGCACTCCCCCGCATCAGAGCCAGGGAGTGGAGCACTTCCCTGGAGCCCGTGGAGCCTGCGCCAGCCCCCAACCCCAGCTTCCATCCCTGCCTTGCCTCACCTTGGGGAGGAGCCGCTGCCTGCCCCGAATGAGCTGGGGGACACTGCTCTCTCCCCGGCATCGCCTCGGGGAGCAAGGAGGCACATGGTGTCAGGGCCGGGGAGTGGAGCAGTGTCAGGCACTGGTCATATTTCTGTCTCTATAGATTTTCCTGATGGTGGTAAAGCTTTTGGCACCTAACAGTAGCAGTAATTATTACACACTGTTAGAGTGCATTGTGCTCCATCTGTATGCTTGGTGTCATACGAAAAGAGAAAAGGACATAGTCCTTGCATGCAGGAGCCAGGAGTTTAAATGGGCAGACAACATATCCCACTCTAGGAGAGCTAGATGAAAGGAACAGTTCATAGTGCTTGGTTCAGGTATACTTTTTATATGGCAAGACTTTGGTGGGGGATATTGCAAGAGGAGATGTTGGTCATCTGCTAAACCAGGGTTGGGAGGGCATTTGCTCTCTATCCATGCAGGCCATGTGGAAGAAGACTGTAAAGGAAGAATTGGAAAAGTGGTAGGCTCTGCTAGAGCAGTAAGGGAGGTGAGAAGGATGTGACAGGAAATCAGATGGGGAGGTAGGGCCTTTACCATGAGTCAAGAATCTGAAACATGCAAGTTGGGGTAGAGCGGAAGCTGGAGTGGCAATGGGTTTGTAGAGGACGTAGTATATGTTGAGAGGAGTTAGATGGGGATCAGAGACAAGGAAGAGGAGAGCAGCAGTGACCTGGGGGGAGAGAACTACAGCACAAACTGATAAGCCATGGCAGCAGCACTCCACAAAACATTTCAGTTGGAATAATGCCTCTGGCTTTTCACACTAGGAGTGCCTTAGGGACAGATGTTGGATACTGTCAGTGTTTCCTGCATAACGTAAACAGTACTGCAGGTGCATCTACCTACTGGGATAATGTGTGGAGCAGCCCTGAAGAAAGGATGAAGTAAAAAGTCTGGATTGCCCAGTTTTGGGGGTAGCAGAAATTCAGAAATGTGCCTTTTTCTATAAAATCTACCAAAAAAACCCAAACAAAACATTCCATGGGGACTAGCTGTACAGGCTGCATCCTCGAACCCTAAGCCACAGAAGCCACTCTCACTAATAACTATGGGAACCAAGCTATGTAGATCCAGGGTGTAATGTGACCTTAAAAATGAATGAGATGCATACCAAGGGTCAGAGCACTGAGGCTCAGGCATACATGTACATGAGGCAGCAGCAGCCAAATACAAGCCTGAGGGTCAAATTCTCTTGAGCTGTGGTCCCATCCCCCTTCCCTGCCTCTGGGCTAGTCACGTAGCTGCTTTGTGCCTCAGCTTCCCCATCAATAGCAGTTAAGGATATTTTTATTTTCGGAAGTAGCTCAGACAAAGTTCACTTACAAGTTGTTGAAATATGGAATCTCTCTCTGCAATAATAACAGCAGCATCTACTAGGGAAAGTGCTGGGTCACACATCATTATCTGTAGCAGTGTCTCCCTTAGCACCATATTTTATTTTTACCCCAAATGTCAGCAACCTGATCTGCATCTTCTCACACTGGCTGAATAATATAACCCCATTTTTCATTTGGCTTCTTCATGAAATATTCATGCTGAGGCACCTTAGGTTGAGAATGCGGGGCGTCAAACTGAGAGCACAGACTGCAAGGTCACATCAGGTGGATTTTCTAAATAGGAATAACCCAAGGGGTAACCTTTACCCTGGCCTGTAGCACATAGAGACAGAAAGGGTCAGATAGTGGGATTAAAAGGCAACTATTATTAAAACAGAAACAAACAACTTTTCTTAACAATATATAAACTGCAGCATTTCTGAACAGGACTGAGGCAAGAATCTGTCATTTTCAAGTAATTTCATGTGAACTGAGTCATTTGATGTTGGCCTGGAGAATTTCCTGCAAGACAGCCCCCGTGCTAGCCTTCAGAAGCTAGGTTAGAATTTAACATCTTTCATTTCAATCTAACTTACCTATGAATAATCATCATGTTTCAGTGAGGAAGGGAAAAAATCCCCACTCTCCCCCATGAAATAATGTTGCACCATGAGGAGGGTCATGGGGATTTTAGGTCTTTCTCTGAAGTACCCAGCTTTGAACTTCATCAGAGGCAGAAGACCAGGTCTTGTGGGCCAGTTCCATAGTGCTCTGGCAATCCCCTTGTTCCTAAATTAGGAGTTTCCGTACAGAGCTTCACTATCTGCAATGCCTTTTGCACCTATGTACCTACCTGGCAGTCTGCTTCCACTCCAGGCCCTCCGACGTGTTGAGCAGCTCGTTGAGCTGTATAAATAACAGCGGGCAGCTTGCATCATTCTCCTCCTGCTGTTGCAGCATGAAGCCAACTCTCTCAGCTGCTGTGGAGACTCTGGAAGTGAAGATACTTCGGCCAACTGCTTGGCAAATTACCACAGAGTTTCTGCTGTGGGGCTCATTTGGACTAGTCTCTTTGCTGCTGGCCAAACCAGTGTCTGGTCCCACACAGGGAAGGAGGCCCCCACTTGCCTCCATTTTCATTGCATCAGACAGCTGGTGTTCAGGTACCGGCTCCCCCATGTGTGTCAGAATGCCACACTCCTCTGCAGCAGAGTCCTTGATTCTCGTCTCGCCCTGAGCAGTGCAGTAACTCGTGAGATTCCAGTCATCCTGCCTTTATAACAGTCCGGAGCCTGTTTAGGACAAACACAGCTCAACACCTGGAAGCACAGCCCAAAACACTGTTATCAAAATAAGGAGCTTAGCCCGGCAAACACTAGCCATGGCTTGCTCATGCTGCCCCAAGCCAACCAGCCAGTCACTGGGCATGAATGTGAGCAGCTCTTAGGGCTGACCCATCTAAACACTTGTTTACAAATGTACACGATTTGAAAGATCAGACAGTAGCTCGGGATGTTCTCGGGAAGCACTGAAATCTGAGCTGAGGAGTCAGGGTAGCAATGAAACCACCTGACATCTGAGAGTGAAAGAGGTGACGACCAAAGGAGTCAGGCTTTGCGAATGGTTCAAATGAACCTGAACCACCTGAACCAAACCCCACTGGGTGTGAAATTCCGAGGACAGCCCTTCCTTTATCTCCTCTTATTCATTCTATCCCCTTTTCTCTTTCCTTCCAGTCTCTCTCCACGTCTCTTGTTAGCTATGGAATAGTTGTATTTTGTGCTGCCCTGTGACACAGATCGGGCACACTCTGACCTGCTGGCCCATGACAGGAAGGAAGGTGTGGAACCAGTGCTTTCTGGGCAGGGATGCCACTCACTCTTGGTGCTCACCCTGTGCCAAAACACCAGCCACTGCCTGACTTGCTGATGGCATTGTCATGTGTTTGTCTCTTGTCTCATTTCCAGTTTGATGGCTCTAGCAAGGAGTTCACCATCCAGAACCCACCACCAACATCAGCTGTCTGACACAAAGGTCTTAATGCCAAGCCAGACAACTGGAACTGTAGCTGTACATCCCTTCCTTCTGCGGACAAGCTTGAACTTTGTAGTTACTTCACACAGACTAATCTTTGTGAACAGTCAGTTGGCTTCTTTATTTCCCTCAGGGGAGGCCGAACTGCAGATTCCTATGTATGTCACCTTGCTCCAACCTACAACATCTTTAAAATCCAGCCAGATTTTATAGAGGAGCCAGGGCATCCCTCATCAGGCAAAGATAATTCAAGATGGCTGATCTTGCAGTGTGTGGGAGGGGGGTGGCCATGACCACACTGCTGTGGTAATTCAAGATAGTGTGTACAGGAAAGAGCACACCCTCAATGGTGTGGTCATTCAGGATCGCATGTCTGTGAGGAGAAAGGCTGACCTCACTTCTGTGATAATTCAGAATTGTGGCTTCTGTGGTATACGTAAGAGGGAAGTGTGTGTCCTCACAGCTGTGGTCATTCAGGATGATGTATGTGTCAGGGGAAGGGCACACCCACAATGCTGTGGCAATTCAGGTTGGCGTGCAAGAGGGAAGGATGTGCCCTCAGTTCTGTGGCAATTCAGGATGGCGTGTATGGCAGGAAGTATGTGTCCCTTGCCGTGGTCATTCAGTAGGGTGTCTGCTGGCTCCCTACATAGGCTTTAAGACCCCAAAAATAAACATCTTTGAGAAGACTGGAAGGATGGTGCAAATATCAGTTTTCCAAAGGTTACTGCAATGTCTGTCCACATTTGCAAATTCCATACATAGTGCCTGGCACCCAGCATCTTGAAAGAATAAAGGATATGTTTCATTTCCTCCTGCCAAGCAGCAGGTAAACCCCTGTTGTGTGGTTTCTGTTGCAGCAGGGCTTTCATGAGCAGTGACCATCAGCTGGCACCTACCCACCATGCCCATCCCTGCCCTATAGAATTCCCTGCAATGCCTCCTATCAGTCCATCACACTTTTCAGCTACACATAGTAGGACTTTCCCTCCCAAGGGGTTTGCTTTATGATAGTTATTTGTTTGATGTGGGCATCTGAATGATAGAACTGACATGAAACCAACAACCCATTTCACCCGGGCTATCAAGCAGTTTTCACAAAGTAATGATTTTGAGCTGTCTCCATTCTAAGGTGTATTAGACTAGACTTGTAAGGCTCTTTATCACTAGTCCTCTGACACAGCTTGCCCTTACACTTTAGTTTTCAAAGGCAGGAATTTATGCTATTACAATTATTTTTATTTTAGATTCTGAAAAATGTCGCAGGAAGAACAATTACAAGCTAGGATTCTGTGAAAGTACAGTGTGTGCAACTCTTCTGGCATATTTAGTGTCAGCTGTGCCCCCAGAATGGCAGTTGCTCCCACAGGCAAGCAAAATCCTGACTTGTAAAGGTTCAGTGTAAAAAAGCCCCAAATCAGAACAATTCCAAACTCTGTGCATTGCTGAAACTTTAATGATCATCTTGCAAGTATGTATTGCTGATAACATCCAGGTGGTCATCCTAAGATCAGTTCACACTAATTAAACACACAGTCCTTCTACAGCACCATTTTTCTCCTAGGAATTTCCAAGGAAAGGAGATGACTTATCTCTGAGTAAAAGGAAATGGAGCCATGGAGGAAGTCAGAGAATCACCAGTGGGCAAATGGCTATAATAGCACTGAAGCCCACCTCAACTGCTGTTCATAAATAGTGATGCAGGCACCACAGCAGCATTACAGTATACTACTGCTCATTTGTTATACCTCAAGCAGTGCTGCTGAGTATATGAGCTAGATAGTACTACAATAAGCACAAGGAAGCCAGCACAAACTAAATCCCTTTGGTACAGAATGGGATACATTGGTCTCTCTGATTTTGACAAAGCAGGAATGTGTTTTTCAGTGCACTGTGAAATAAGGACTGTTCCCCTAAGCCAGTGGTTCCTTCAGCATGGCATGAATTTTAGGACTGATACTCAAAGCACTTACAAATGCCTCACTCTTTACTACAATGGGGAAAGCCTAGTGTGCTGCCCCTACCCACCTGTCATTCAGTTATATGTGCTCCATTTTGCCAACATACACTGCTCTTGTCTACGCTCCTTGGAAGGTTACAGGGTAGGGATGCACACAAATAAATGTGGGGGTGAGGTGGGGGGAAGGCTTGTACAACCTAAGTCTGAGTTTGGCAGAGACCCAAAGAGCCTAAAAATCTATGCTTTCAAGCACTCATTTCCGTTTTCAAAAGGAGTGATTGCAAGGCAGATTGGTTTGATTGCTCAAATCATCTTAAAACTTCCATGAAGCTAACATAGTGCCTACCTCCACCATGGTTTTTTGCATGCTTTATCACCATCTGCCCCATCTGCCTTCCTTCATCTAGTTTTGTTTTTACAGACTGTAAGCTCTTTGGTACAGGGACTGTGCTGGTTTTTATGTTTAGAAAGTTCCTTCATCAGAGTGGACTGTACTGTTGGCCTAATAATAGTGGTAATGAGAGGTCAACTTATCTGGAGCAGAGCAGACGGATGAGAGAGACACCATACCATCTTATGGTCCCTGCAGAGATTGACAATTCAAAACCTAATGCAGGGGAAGTGCCTAGTTAAAGCTACTTTTGTGAATTACACACACAATCCCTGCAACCAAAGCACTGTGTCTTACATTATTGCTAGTATGGAGATAATGGGAATCAATTATAGCACATTTCCTCCTGTCCTGATAACCAAGCAGCAGGTAAACTCCTGCTACGTGTTTCTGGTTGCAGTAGGAGTGCCACGAGACAGTGATGTTTAATCATTGCCAAGCCACTGTCATTCTTCTTAGTTGTGTGTAAATATAGTGTAGCTGCTTCTTTGTTTGGGTAAACAAGCCTGAAAGACATGGCTCCTCCCTCTTGGCCTTTTACACAAGACTAATATCATGATACAGTTCTTGAGCCTCCACCTAACAGGAGCCTCTGAAGTTGTTTGGTGTCAGCTTGCAGGAATCATGCTTCTTTGAATGTCACTGAAGCTGAAGTATATCTGGTCAATACTAAACAGCAGCCCTTTCTCATCACTTCTTTGGGTATAGTGATGTATTGGTATTCAGGGACTGAACAGGACACAACAATTCTCTCCAACATCCTATGGTTGATCCAGTCAAATTAGAGAGGTAACTGAGGAAGGAGCTTCATTTGCTATTTCCCATGTTATCCCTGCTCCATGGATAAAGAATCCCATTCATCAGGATTATCCATCTGAGATCTCTCACCAGCACTAAACTCAGATGAGTATCAGTAGTGAAAGTCCAGAACTTGGATATGGGTCAGGCTTCCCATAGCTATAGGCCATCCATGAGAGATTCAGATGTATCATGGTGGGCCCCGATCTACAGCTTGCATCCCAGGCACTGTCTTGCCTCTTGAGATTGTCATAGAATCATAGAAAGTTAGGGTTGGAACAGACCTCAGGAGGTCACCTAGTCCAACCCCCTGCTCAAAGCAGGACCATTCGCACTAGATCATCTCAGCTAAAGCTTTGTCTAGCCAGGCTTTGAAAACCTTCAAGGATGGAGCTCCCACCACCTCTCTGGGTAACCTGTTCTGGTGTTTACTACCCTCCTAGTGAGAAAATTCTTCCTAGTATCTAACCTAAACTTCCCTTGCTGCAACTAGAGACCATTGCTCCTTGTTCTGTCATCTGCCACCACTGAGAACAGTCTAGCTCCATCCTCTTCTGAGCCTCCCTTCAGGTAGTTGAAGGCCGCTGTTAAAGAACCTCTCAGTCTCCTCTTCTCTAGACTAAATAAGCCCAGTTCCCTCAGTCTTTCCTCACCATTTTTTGTTGCCCTCTGCTGGATTCTCTCCAATCCGTCCACATCCTTTCTGTAGTGGGGGGTCCAAAACTGAACACAGTACTCCAGATGTAGCCTCATCAGTGCTGAATAGAGGGGAATAATCACTTCCCTTGGCCTACTGGCAAGACACCTACCAATGCAGCCCAGTATGTTGTTAGCCTTCTTGGCAACCAGGGCACACTGCTGGCTCATATTCAGCTTACTGTCCACTGTAACCCCCAGGTCCTTTTCTACAGAGCTGCTGCCTAGCCAGTTAGCCCCCAGCCTGTACTGGTGCATGGGGTTTTTCCATCCTAAGTGCAGGATTTTGCACTTGTCCTTGTTGAACCTCATGAGACTTCTTTTGGCCCAATCCTCCAATTTCTCTAAGTCACTCTGAATCCTATCCCTACCTCCAGCCTATTTACTACTCCCCACAACCTTGGTGCCATCTGCAAACTTGCTGAAAATGCACTCTATTCCATCTTCCAGGTTTTTGATGAAGACATTGAACAAAACCAACCCCAGGACCAACCCTTGGGGCACTCCACTTGATACTGGCTGTCAAGTAGACATCAAGTCATTGATTACTACTCTCTGAGCCCAATGTTCCAGCCAGTTTTCTATCCACCTTACAGTCCATCCATCCAGCCCATACTTCCTTAGCTTGCTGAGAGAATGCTGCAAGAGCTTGCCTGCAAGATTTTCCTGTCTGAGCCTCTTGATTTAAAAGCTGTCCTTCAGAAACCTCCCTCCCTTTCCCTAACAGAGATGGTGAGGAACAAAATGAGTAATACAGAGAAGGAGAAAGAGGGTGAAGAAGGAAATCTTTGGGAAGTAAAGGACTGTACACCCCTATTCAGGGCTTTCACTGTTCGCTTAGACAGCTGTGCTTGGTTTCCATGGCAGGTGGAGCTCCAGTTGTCCCTCAATATCAGTCACCTAGGAGACACCAGACTAAAGTGCATCACCATTCACCATCCTGGCTAAGGCTCTCAAGTGGCATAATACAAAGAAGTGGGTGTTCCCACAAGAGTGGCTGTCCTGGGCCTGGGGAAGTGTTGTGCACAACTGTACTGATTGAAGCTGACTGTGAATGCTGTGAATGGATCATCATGTATTACCCCAGACAGCATGAGGACAAGCCCTCAGTCTCCAGGCCCATCATTAACAGGGTTATCAGGGTAGTAAAACCTGGCAGCACACAACACCACAACATTGATCAGACCTTGGTATTGTCTCTGTGAGACAAGTCTGACTTGAGAGGGACCTGTAGTGTTGTTACAATACACTGACTCACTTGGACATAACATTCTGCCCTGGATTTTGCTACAAATTTCTACAAAATAACTTTGCAAACAAGTTGCCTGGTTGTGTACAGTGCAAATACCACAGCATACCCCAAAACACATGAGCAAACAAGGAATGTTTGCACTGTAACCAGCCTAGCCTGTGTGAAACCGGTGCAGGAAGCAGCCTGAAATGCATCTACGGGTGATCATGTGGGGAGACGTGTTCCATCTGGGCAACAAAGGGACATATAGGATACTGTAAATCAGGGCTGTCCAACTGACTCATGGGATGGAACTTCTATTAATTCCTGTGGGTGAATGTTTCATAGTCTGAAAGATCTCACTTGTAGGAGGTTTTCTTGCTATTCAGAGGATATTTCTTTCGTAAATTTCATCCCATGGCCCCTGTAGCTGTAGCCCAGAGTCTACCCATTTTTCCTGTACTGATCTCCTCTTGTCTCACCTATTACCCCAAAGCTACAGCCCCTCAAGCCATTTATACCAAATATTTATCTTCCTCTGATCCTTGCCTTGCATCTATCTCCCAGCCCTCTACTTTTGCTCCTATAATTATCTTCCCTCTGCTCATGAGTTGCTCCTAATATTACTGTTTGTAAAGCAATAGCACAGAGCTGTCCAACTCATGGCCCACAAGATGAGAAACTAATCTGGGGCCCACAGGTTCCTGCATAAGTACTGCCTCCTGCACAGCTCCAGCTACTAATGCTGCCACTGGCATCTATGGGCTTCCCCCTCACTCTTCCAGCTTCTGCTTCCTGCTCCCATCCCTGGGGGTCAGACAAAGCAGCACAGTCCACAGGGCCCAGGGACCCTGCAGCTTTCAGGTGCCTGGAGCTCCCATGAAATAGGGCAACATCTGCGTGGTATGGCATGGTGTGCTGCAGTGCACTGTAGGGGGGTCCCCACATAGAATGCAGCCATTCTGGAGTTGGACAGTCCTGCACTAGCACAGAAAAATCCTAGCCAAGACACAGTGAGAGGCAGTTACTCTCTGCAAAAATCTTTCAATGAAAATAGCCCAGGAAAGGAGGGGAAAGGAAGAAAGTTGAGAAGTGACTCACCCAAGGCCATGTAGTAGGTCAGTGGAAGAGCCTGAATTACAACACTGATTTCCTGGAACCCAGGCTAGGGTCTTATCCACCGGACCAGAGGATGTCCCAGTACTTTTTTAGCTAAATTATTTGGTCTACCATAAATAGCCCCTCTCCCTCCTCAGGACCCACATGGTACCTATAGTAGTAAAGAGGTCTCAAATTCGTATTTATTGCTTTTCATCTTTCTCATGGGCCCTTTCATTACTAGTTCTGTCCTATTTGTATTGTGGTAGTGCTCACAAGACCAGGAATAAACCAGGATCTTTAATAATTTTTGTGGCTCTCTTCTTAATTCCTTCCAATTGATCTGTTATTGGGATGCCCAGATGTGCGCTTGTTATCCTAGCCATTGGTTTCACCAGAGCCCCACAGGTAGGCCTATCCCCTCTACACTCCAACACAGGGCTCTCGATACAGCATCCCAAAGTTCACTGGTAGTTCACCAATTTCCCCTGGCATCTTTTACAGGATGTTTGTGTATAATATGTTGGCACTTCGCCCCCGAATCCCTCCTTCCACCCCAGAGCTCCTTTCCACCACAGAGCTCCTTTATGAGCTTTGCTTTCCTAGCAATTCCTTGGGCTGATTGTGTTGCTTTGATGGGTTCCAAATGGAGGCTTCTTTTTGGCCCCCTGCCCTGAAGACATGAATGACTCTAGTGGGGAGGAAGCCCCAAGGGAGATGGCCAGAATAGTCTGAGCCTGGCAGAAGCCACAAGATGGCAGGGATGGGAAGTTAAGTGCCACATAGATGATTACACACTGGGGCAACTCAGAGGTACCTGTGAACATTTAAATCATTGTAGTGGTGGCCAGGGTGTAATCTTCCATTCTGTCACAGGATGGAGCCTGTCTACAGCACTTCACCCAGGGGATCATTGGCACTGTTTCCAAAAGGAACAGGTGCAGCTCCAACAACAGTGTATCTCCCATTATCCCTCTGAGGATCACTCCATGAGAAAACGAGCCTATAATGTCTTATCTCTCCTCCTCATTAATATCCCTCTATCCTCCTCAGCAACCTCTGGCTAACCCATAATCTCCCATAGGTCCATTACTGAGTACCTGGTGTTATTGGATAGTGCTCTTTGGGGATTTTGCCCATATGATGCTCTCAACACGACCCTCTGCCAGACCATTATATATTGGCTGTTGCATTTTATGTGACTGGAAAGGGGATATTTCATGTTCTTGGATTTAGCTCATGGACTATTGTGAGCTATGACCTTGCATGTCAGACCCCACTACTAGATTATTAGGGAGTAGGGAATCTTCTCCTAGATTGGCAATAAGGCATCAGATTTGGGCTCTGATCAGCCATTCATTATACACTGCCCCCTTAGAACTGCCTCTCTGTGGATTTATGGAGATTTCTACAAACCTATAAGATCATGATCTAGTACTTCTATTGCTTCTTTGTTTTCCCACTCACTTTTCTTTTCTCTCAGTCCCTTGGACTTCCATGACCATGGCTCCTCCCCACACACAGCCAATCCTAGCACTGCAGCGGCTTCTGCCAAATAGTAGTTTGTGTTCACTTTTTGCTGCTTCAGACAAGGGGAGCAGGGTTTAGGGCTCTGCATATCATAGTTGTATTTCATGCCTGAGCAGTGATATTTGCATTGTGATACCAGGATTTTACTAAGGAGTGTGCTGTGTGCTTCCAGAGTGCTATTGACATAGACCATGAGTACATACATACAGTGAGATGAGTGATATTTTACATTCAATAACTAGTCATTCACTAGCCAGTTTCTCAATGTGAGTGTTCACCCTTTTAGCACAGCTTGGGGATGCATGGGAAAGCAGGCTGGAATTTCATTTTGAATGTGCAGGCTCATGATCAATAGGGTGCTTTTCCTGCAGAAGCTCTGGTTCATTCCAAATTACTTATAAAGGTATGTATGAGGATAAGTATAAATACTGAGCAGCTGCTGCTTTCAGTGCACGCAGTCTACTCTGTGCACAGAATGGGGCAGGGCTCCTGGGTGAAAGCAATATGTGATCATGCAGTTAAAGATGGTTTCATAAAAGCACACACAGGAAGGGACTGCCAGCAACATAAAATAAAAATACACTTCTCTCTGGGTTTTTATGTATTGTTCTTACACAACCCTGCCCCCCGCTGCAATTACAGTAACAGAAAGGAATTCACACAAAGGTATTTCTACTTTTTCCAGCGTGTTTACTTTATGTATTTGAGAGCACATTGTGTACAGCCAGTTTCACTAGTTTCTTTCCACGGTCAATTTTTTAGCCAGGTTCCCCTACTGTTGATAGAGAATTTTTCACACAGTAACAGAAAAGAAAAGCATACTTTAAAATATAGACAAATGTGCTTGTAAAACACTTGAAATTGGCATGGGGACCTGGGGACAGGATTTGCACCTGAAACCACTTTTACTTCACTGGAGTGTTTGCCTAAAACAACACCCAAGCAAGTGCTAATCTTACACTGAGCCAGTCTCAGAAGCCGATCAACTTGGAGCTGACCCTATTTCCATGTAATACACAATCAGAAAAAGATGTCTCTTTGATACAGCACTTCCATAAGACATCCTGATGAAAAGGGTTAAGTAAATTCTGCTGTCTCACTGGGGCAGGTGGTTCTTTACCATGGGCAGGCATAAAAGAAGTCTCTGAGGGAGAGTTTTTAGCAGATGGGCCAAACAGCCCTCAGAAAGAAATCCAAGGAGAAACCCAATGATAGGAGAAACTGGGCTGCACTATGCCAAGTTCTTGCTAACGTTGATGATAAGAATGCTCATGATAAGAAAGCCAAAGCCCAGGAGAGGGGTGGAGTGCTGTGCACTCATGTAAGCATGTGGGGCCTGCTTTAGAGCAAGCCGGGAAAGGCACCTGCTCTAACTGACTGATGGCTGGGAAGTGGTTATTGAAGACCTGCTGCAGTGAGGAAATGGAAGAGACAGTGAAGTGACTGATGGAGCAGCGGCAGGAGACTGTGGATTTACAGGCATGCCACTTCCAAGTTCCCTTCCAGTTCCATCAGTTTCAATTCTAGTTTGTTGCCTTGGCAGGCTGGCAGCAAGCACCAGCCCTGCCTTATTCACAAGGGGACTGAAGAAGATCCTGAGGTCTACTCAGACACCTTTGAGCAGAAAGGAGTCATCCAGGGCTGTCCACCCAGCTTCTCTGTTAGCAGCAGATGCATAGTTTGCAATTTGCATCTCATGCCCTGGGCAAGGATCCTGCCATTGACTGTGAGGCCAGCTATGCTAGAGGAGTGCCAGAGATCAGAGGAAAGATCCCTGTAGCACTTATGAAAGGGGCTCCTCTCCCAGTGGATATAGTTGAGCATCTGCACCCATACACAGACAAACTAAGAAATGTGGTAGCTCAAGTCAGAATCTGGGATATTGGGAAAACTAATAATAGGCTTGACTTCACTAGCCATCTAAACCAGTGCTTCTCAAAGTGGCGGTCCACAGACCGCTGCTGATCCGTGAGCCACCGGTCGCTGGTCCGCAGCCAGTTGCCAGTTGCCAGGAAAGAAAGAAATATATTCACCGGTCCGCAGCGAGTTGCCAGGAAAGAAAGAAATATATTTTCAGAAGCATAACATTGATATGTCATAGCACCACAGTTCATACGTTCCAACACTCCAGGTGACGTCACGTCATGCGAGGTGAGGAAAGAGAAAGAAACAGCCGGTCATGCATTTGTGTAGCGCTGTGTACATGCAGTTGCTGCCACCGGCTGAACTGGGCACCGGTACCTGGCCCACTGGAAAAAAAATTGCCAGTCCACCACATCAGATAGTTTGAGAAGTACTGATCCAAACTGCACCCTCCTTCCCTGCTGTTTAAAATGGTATAGGTGATCCCTCTCTTGTCCACATCCCCACAATGGAAGACAACAAGCACACACTGCCTTCCACATGACCTTGATTGGCTGTTCCTGCCCCCAACCACCTCCCCCCTGCCCCTTTTTGGAGGAGGGAAACTGAGGAAGGCAACCAGTCAAAGCTTCTGGGTGAAACTTGAAATTGCTTTTGATAAGATTACCTCCAGCAGTCACCAAAATCCAACTGTGATGTAATCATGGGATTTGGCAACACTTACAACATGAGAGATACCACGGAAATGAAACCTAATTAATTGAGAGGGGGAAAATTTTTTGTTCAAACTTAAAAACTCTATGCATCTTTTTTAACTCCAATACTCCAACGCTGAAGACTGAACACCTAAGCCCTTCAGTGAAGGGCTGAGAAATCTCAGAGTTTATTTATGAGACCACTATCGAGTCCTACAAAAAAATCACAAAAGACAAGACTATCTTCTGATATTTTTTAATTTTTAACAGAAATTAAATTTTAAAACTTCTGAATCTTTTTTATATTTTCTGAAGAACAGAACATGGCATCAATTCAATTATAAATCCTTTGAATGATATAACTTGTTATGTGATCCACAGTGTGCACTTTATCTAATGCACACTAAATTTAGTACCTCTAAAGTAAGGTACTAAATAAATGTGCAATAGGCTGCCCTACTGCGCAGTATTGAAAGCACATGCTTTTTTAGTGATGATTAATGTGCAGTAGCCTATTTTTACTGCACATTAACATGGTTTTTGACATGGTGCTTTAATGCGCAGGAAAATAGGCTACTGAACATTAAAACACATATGTAGACATGCCCAGTGACTACATGCTCCAAGAATTTCATAGACTGGAAAAATGACCAGGCAAAAGGTCTCCTTGGCAAAATAATATATCCTCTTTCCTATCTCGCTTAACTCATCCTCTTGCTATGCAGTATGCCAGGTAAGTCATGCAAAGCACACCTCCCACACTGCCCCTGTATCAGATGCCCCACTGGCTGTTCAGTGGAATATGGCAGGAAACTCAAGTAGAGGAGAACCCAGTGCAGAAAGTTACGTAACAGGGAAATAAACAGTGCAGTCTTCTGGGCAATCATCAGTGCTTTGTTGTTGAACTAGAAGCCTGTTCAGCACAGCTGGAATTGTAATATTATGATGAAACAGTTTTGTCCACGTTATTAGTCCCAGCTGCCAAATTCTATAAGAGATGATGATGGCTGGAGGAAACAAAAGGAACAGAAGCCAACACATAATTACAACAGTCAAGTTCAGGCAAGAATTGGGGTGTGAACTGGGGCTGCCAAACCCAGCTAATATCTCTTAGAGACAACAACAACAATCACAGGAATTTTTAATCATGCTGTTAATGCACCTTTCTGAACTGAAACTGGCATCAAGACTTTGGACCTAGGAGTTCAAGGTAACAGAAGGAACAGTCAAAGGAGGACTGACATCCAGATGATATTCAGAGCAGCACAGAGCAACTCTGCTTTGTTGACATTTAGTTTCATTAGTAAACTCAGATGTGTAAATGCAGCTGAGCAGAAGCAGTGAAAAGACAAAACTTGGAATGGAATCCAGGAAACAAGGCTGGATGTCATATTGTGAGGTGATGCTGTGGATCACCCTGTGCAGAGGAGTCTACTTCCAGGAACTGAAATAACTACAGGTGTTACATCCCTTGGTGAGAAGAATAGCCATCATTTCTCACTATAGCAGTTGCCCCAGCTTTTAGGACTTGAATTATTTTCTAAACTGATGCAAGCACCATAATGCCCTGATAATGCCAGGCTTTAGATGTAGCCACCCAATTCCCACCCCTGTAAGATCAATGAGGTCAGGAATGATGTGCCCCTAGCATCATGGACACCTAGTACTCAGAGGCAAATGCCAGTTAAAGCTCTATGCCTAGTTTTTAAGCAAGTTTAAAAGTGATTGGGTGACTTCCTGTGAGTAAAATGCCAACTGCACCCTTCACATATATATTGCAAAGAGGTCTTAGAGCAGAGGAGACCGAAGGCCAGGGAAGAACCCTCTGCTGACATAGGACCTCTGCTCCATCCTCTTACAGGCCAGTCTAGGAAATGTGACTAATACCAGCAAGGGATACTTCTGTAACATTCAGTGCTATGGGAATCCTGGCCTCTCATTAAGTAACAGCCTTCTATTAAAATTATATCTAAGACTGGTTGGACCCTCACAGAAGCTCAGGTTCTGGGCTCTGCCCAGCTCCCTGAGCTATCTATGCCTTCTGCCCATGCCTCTTTGGAAATTCAACAAAGAATCCATCTCTAAAAACATTTCATTTAACATTACAAGAAAAAGACACATGATGAAAAAATGTTCATGGGAAAGAAGGGAGACCTGAGTGGATCAGATCCTGAGGAAGAGGTAAGAACCTCACCATAGGTAGATGTGTGCTTCTCGCATCATTTCTCATCTGGATTACAAATGGCAAGAGATGGGTTTAAGCTGTGAAGCAGGGGGTTTTACCTTCCAGGCAATGCTCTTCTTGAGCTTCTTACATTTGCCAAGTTGCTCCTCTATTTGTCCCAAAACAAAAATGTCCCAGGATTGGCAAATACATACATTACCCATCTAATCAGGGTTTAGTGAAGAGTTGAAATACATTGCCACTTACTGCAATCCTGGGACAACTGTTCAGATACACTTTGTGATAGCCTAGGATAAATTGTTAGCACTTTTTATCTCATGACCATTTTAAAGATTTAGGACATTGGGCATGGATGTTTGAACAACTGCAATTTGTCCCAGGGTTAAAATGCAACATCTGTTTGTAGCCTTGGTAGCATTATAGTTCTGGATGTCCTTGTTATTCTTACAAGCATCCAATCCCTCTTTGAGTCTTACTATGTTTTGGCAAGGATTTCCACCACCTGATTATGTCATAAATAAGAAAGGGTTTCCTTTTATTGGCTTTGAACTTGCCACTTTTTAGTTTCATGGACTCTCCATGTCCTTGTTTATGAGACTGATCAGGAGCTTTCCATTTCTCTGTCTTTTCTAGATCATTTATTATTTGGTATACTTTTTTCAGAGTTCCTCTTGTTTGTTTATTCTATGGAAAACCCAATTCTTTGCAATTCATCTTCCTTTGAGAAATTTTCCAAGCTCCTAACCATTCTCATTGCTCTTTTTAAAACACTTTCTAATTTTTCAACATCTTTTGAAGATGAGGTAACTAGACTGCCCATGGATTTATACACCATGGATTTATATGGAGATCTGACATTGTCCTCTTTATCATTCTCCACCCTATTTCTTATGCAACTTAACATTTTGTTTTTGCCTGGCATCTGTACATTGCCCCTGCTTAGAGCCTCCCTATCTTCAGTGAGAGACATCCTGCAGCTCTGCTGAAGGAATCATTATGATTATCCATACAATTAATCTGAAAAACCATTAACAATATTTTACCTTGTTAGTATCTTCTCACACAAGAATTTCAGAGCAGTTTACTGAGGTTAACAATTTAAATTAGACAACAATCTTTTGAAGTGGATAAGGTATCTAGTTAAACAATATGTTAATTTATTTTACCCACCAGTGAAATGCATTCACTCTAAGGTAGAATATAGCAGCTGTTTAAACATTCTCAAAAATAATACACAACAAGATGGTCCTGGTTATCCATTCTCTGCACTCATCTACTTATTTGCATTGCTGGAAAGTGAGTGTAAGGTGAATATAAAGGACTGAACACAGGGTAGTGGTAAACCAGGCCCAGCTTCTAACTGAAACTGCAGGGAGAATTTTACATAAGTAGGCTGTATAAATGAAGAAGTTGGTATCTGGCCAGGATGACAGGGTTAATGCTATTTCTTTCCTAAAAGAAACCAGGAGATCTCCTTATGTTCTTATACTATACCCAGCTAATCTGACCCAGATAATGTGCAGCTGATCACCCAGATATTAAGAGCCAGAGCACCAGAGAAGCTCTTGTGACCAGAAGTGAGCAGGGTCCTGTTTTTTATGTAACATATGAAAGGCAGTGCCTACAGCAGTCCCACATCACAAAGCCACATAATGGTCAAAACTGACCTTGAAAGAAGGCTGTAGCTGCTTCCTGACCCATCACTACCACCAGCAGCACTAAGACATCCAAGGAATTCTCCTGCCTGCCGACTGTAGAACAGTGTTTCCCAACCGTTTCCAGCCCAAGGCACTCTTGCATTAATAAAATTTTTCCACAGCACACCTGTTATGGCATTCCCCATCCTCATACCTATTGAAGTCCTTGGCCATGGTAAAATTCCGTGGCACACTTGTTCATTGCTGACAGCACACTTTTGTGCTGCTGCACACTGGTTGAGAAACACTGGTATACAACATGGTGAAGGGCATCGTCTCCCTCCTTCCCCTCCTTTGCCTCAGGTCATTCTCTTAAAGGACCCTGTGGATTTAACACCTTCTGGGTTGTCTCTAAAGTGGCCTGGCTACCTCCTGCTGCCATCTGGGAAACCTGGTGCCAAGTCAGAGCTCAGATCCGGCAGTACTGTTCTTTCCTCCTGCTCTGGCCCCTCCTAATGAGAGACTGCTGTCCCAGCCGCACACATTGCATCAGCTCTTGGCAAAGCGCATTTCTGCTGGGTGGGAGTGCTGATCCCTGGCAGGGCATCTGTTCCACTGGATGGGACGAGGACTGTGGAGAAATTTTTTCCCCTTTTTTTTATATTGGAGGCCAAATTAGCCAAAACTAATTCCAAATCCAAGAGTCCAGAACTGTAAGTGGCCCTACTACCAGCAAACATCCTCCACCCCCATCTGGGGCTTCAGATGTTTCCAAAACCACTGGTGCACATCCTGCATACAGGCCCAAGCCTGCAGGCTTGGGGTTGGATGCCCCTGGATTGTGCTTGCCCTCAGCCCTAAGGCCCTTGGAGCAAGCAAGGGAGGAGATTCCCATTTCCATAAATTGGGTTTAAAGCCACTGCACCTCTCCAGAAGAGCAGTTCCCCTGCAAAGTGGTTCAGGAAAACTGCCTTCTTGGACATGCATACATGGTATTTCCCCAGCCAGGCTGATCTGAGCCTTCAAATGGTCCGGGCAGGACGTGGGGCCTGAGAGCGGCTGTGCCGTGCCCCCAGCCTCGGAGAGAGGCGCCTGGGCACTTCCCTATAGGACGGGCCAACCTCAAGGGCTGACCACTGGGCTCCGAAGGGGCCCTCATGGGAAACCTCCTCCGTCGGGCTGAAGCCCGGCCCAGGCCGCCCGGCGGGAGCGGCACTAACCCCCGCCCCACTCGCGCCGGGCGGGCGTGCCCGGATGGCAGCGCCCCCGCGGCCTGGCCCCACCCACGCCGCGCCGCGCCGCGCCCCGCAGCCTCTACCCCGGCGCCGGCGCGGCCCGGCCGAGATCGGGCTGCAGCTCAGAGCAGCACGTGGGTGTGGGCGCCCGGCAGCGCAGCAAGAGGAGCCGCCTGGCAGCACCGGCCGCGGGCAGCGAGGAGGGCTACAGCGGTCGGAGAGGCAGCCGCGCCCGCCCCGCCGCCTCCGGCACCGCAGCGCCGCGCAGCTCTTTCGCGCAGAAAGTTTGCGGCGGCCGCGGGGAGCCGCGCTCCTGCCTCGGGCCGGGGAGAGGAGGCGACATGAGGGGGCTGCTGGTCGCTGCCAACCTGCTCCTGGCGGCAGGTAGGGATCGGGGTCTCGCTCCGGGCGGCCCCCGTGGGCTGCGCCGCGAGCCGGGTGGGCTGGGGGGAACGAGCGCCCGCAGGGCAGCGCCGGGGCTGGGAGCGAGGGAGGCGCTGGTGTGTGATTGCGGGAGGCTGTCGTGTGTGCAGCTCCCCTACGCTGTCAGCTCGCCCCTGGTCGCCGTGGCTATAAACAGCTGCCCTCCACCCCTGCCCCCTAGCAGAGTCCTAGACACTGAGGGTTGGAAGGAACTCCAGGAGGTCATCTAGTCTGACCCCCTGCTCAAAGCAGGACCAGCCCCAACTAGATCATCCCTGCCAAGGCTTTGTCTAGCTGGGTCTTAAACTTACAACCTTGTTGGGTGGCCTGTTCCAGCGCTGACAAGCATTTGAGAGAGTGCCCCCCACCTCCCAAGTGCCAGCTCTGCCGTGGCTTTCACTGTGACATCGCAGCTTGACGGGTTTGCCTGTTTGTCCCAGCAGCCTACTCAGGATTTGTGAATGGAGAAGGGACCGACGTGACTGAAAATGAAGTTTACCATGAAAGAAACAGCGGGCGTGTGGGGACTGTCCAGCTCTTCCAGACCAGGGCAGGCTCCGAGTATGAAGAAGAGAGGGACAGAGAGGTTACTTCCTCCGGGGATTATTTTATTGAGCTCCCAAGAGGTATGTGTCGTCGTCCCTCCCACCCCCAACACATTTCAGGGATATGCTGTGCTGCATTAACTGTGTCTGTGGGAAGGGGAAAGAAATGAACAGAGCAGGTTGTTAAAAGGAAGGAGTTTTCACTCTTTGGTACTGGAGTCACCTGGAAGTGAATGAGTTACCCAGGGATTTCTTTACTAGCAGTCTACTGGAGTAAGAGTCCCAGAGCAGTGTGGCATGCTCCCACAACTAGTGAGGTAAATTCTGCTCTCAATTAACTTTGTGTCATAGCCATGATTCAACAATTGCTCTGATTCAGCAAAGTACCTGAGCAAATGCTGAAGTTCCATTGACTTCATTCAAAACACGCTTTTAAAATTAAACAGGATACTTTATTCAATAGGCATTGATTTAAGTATGTGCTTAAATGCTTTCTTGATTTGGGACTTCATACCTGGGGCTACTTGTGGGGTGCTGAGCAGGGTATGACTAGCAGATGGATGGATGAGGAAAAAGTTTCTGTAATCAAAGTGAACTCTCAGCCTTTGTCTGGAAGTAGAGGACAGCTAAAGGCAGAAACACCATTGCAAGAGAACAGGACAGATAGTGAGAGCCAAAGGGGCTTTTCTGTCTTTGACTTACATATGCTAAGCCCTGAGCCATGAGAGAAGGAATATTTGGGGGGGGAAAGAGATGCGGGCAGAGAGCCAGGCCAGGCCAGAGTGTTCCCACAGAAATTCCTGGCTCGTGTGCTTTGTGTCACAGTTCAGTTTTTTTTTAGTAGTTCTATGTTTGTGCTTCTTTGCCTTCTGTTACCGTGAAGTCCCCTGTGCTCAGACCCAGGGCTGCATTCTTATGACCCCCAAATCCCGACAGACATGCTTCTTGTTCCCCCGAGTCCCTGGTAACACTTCTTAGATCCAGCACTCTGTTCTCTACTTGGGACGTTCATTTTTGTAATGCTTAATGGAGTGCTATCTCCAAAGTGGAGAAGGGGAAACTGCAGTTAAAGGGTTTGTATAACAGCACAGTTATTGTAGTAACATACTCTTTCTCTCTCTGGGAAAATCCTGTAATATTTAATGACATCAAGAGGAGATGGAAATAGCTCTATAAACCTATACCATTTAATATTGGAGATTCTTTCCATCACCCTACAGCAGTCTTTTCTGGGCCTAGGTTTTCTTATTCAGTTCTGTAGGTTGGTCCCAGAAAATGTACAGGTTTCCCTCACTTTTTGCGGGTTCTGTATGTGTGAATTCACTCATATGCAATGACCCTTTTTATACCAAAAATTCATTATATGCACAGTAAATTCACTCTTATGTGATTGGTGTGGTGGAAGCCCGCAGTCAGCTGCTTTGTGTGGTGCATTGTGGGAGTGATGCGCACCAAAATATAGTCCCCTGTGTGGATCTGTGCTTCTCACTTGTCTCTGATACACATTTCTGTAGTTGCCATCCCCATTATGATAGTGCCCTGTGCTTGTGTGTCCTGTCTGCTGTTGGTGAGTACTAAAATTGTCTTGTAAAAGTGGTAGAAATGGGTCTGGGGGCCAGTACAGTCGAGGTCTTGGAACATATCTCTATTACTTGCATTGTAAAGTTGGTTCCCTTTATGCACATTTGAGTTATGTGCGGTTTTCCAGGAATGCATGTACAGCATAAAGTGAGGGAAACCTGTATATGAAATTTTATCACACTCCTTGATATCCTGCAGGGCTCTGTCTTGTGGGTTAATCCAGTGGGATGGTTTGTTTCCCAGCCCTATCAGTAATAGTCACTGCTTTGTCGAGGAGGGAAATTGCCTGTGACTCACTGCTCACCACCCACACATTGCTACCCTTCACACCTAGCTGGGAAATGCCACTACACTGTCCCTTCTGCAGAGGTGCTTGGTTCAGGATTTGCTCTCTTGTGCTCTCTGTCCATTTATGTCTGGTTTCTCTTACCGGGGTTTGGGCCAAAGAATGTCCCATTGAATAGTGCAGGAGGCTAGGCTTTAGCTTGATTGTGACCAGGATTTGACACGCAGACAAATTCAGACCTGGTGTTAACAGCATAACTTCACTGAGGTCACCAGGTTTACGCCAGCATATGCCAATGCTGACTGGACCAGAGATCAATGTTTCGTACTCTAGTCTTTCCTCATTTTTTGTTCCCCTTCCTGTCTTGCCTCTGTTCCTGTCATTTTCTGACGTACACTGTCTAGCTTTACAGCAGCAGGATGAGCTATTGCATCTAAAGGGAGTCAGTTCTGGGGAAATTTGCCTCCATCTCTTTCTGTGCTTTCCATTAAACAATCTTTCGCTTCCTTTCTTGTCCCTATCAGAATCTCTCCTCATCACTGCTCCTCCCAGTTCTCTCCACCTCACTTTGATCCCATATCCCTTCCATTTCTCCACAGATATTTCTGCCCTCTACAAATGGGGCAGATCATTCTTCCCTTCCAATAGGAATCAGTGAGCTTTTGGAAGGGTGAAAAGCATCCACACAGGTGCATGAGTTGATGGGCCCAGAATCTTTCTGGGTTGAATAGAAAGAACAGGAAGTAGCTCTGGGGAGTCAAAGGCCCCCATTACACATTACACTTATGCTGTGATTTAATGTATTCATTGCAGCATAATTGACAAGGGTGTTGTACGTGCACAGTCTGAGGCATCATAAAATGGCAGATCCGCCATAAAATTGTTCCACATATAATGTAGACAATTTTATGGCTGCTTTGTATGATGCTTTACACTGAACATGTAGCTGAGCCAACAATCACTGATTCTTGCTTGGGGCTGGGGACTGCACTAGGATCCAGAATGAGCCCCAGTGCAGTCCCAAGCCCACGCTGACAATCAGCTGATTGTCATCCCTGGCTGCATCCCTGTGGGCACCCAGTTTTCAACTTGCCAGTGCAGGGGGAGCCTGGAATCATAATCTCAGGCTTCCCCTGCACTGACAAGTAGGACATGATAGGGATCTGATCTTCAATCCCAAAGTCATGCCTCCTGCTACACACATGTGGCATGACAGGAAATGGAGTTGGGACTGGGGATTAAATCCAGTGGTGCATCTAAGTGAATCTTTGTTGGGGGCCAGAGTCACCAATTCTTGCTGCCTCTGCACTGTCTAGGGCAGTGTTTATACAAGTGAAAGCTTATAGTGCCCAGGGGCAATCATGGGTAGTTCCAAGGGGTTGAATTTTATTATATGAAGCAAAGGAAATCTGGCTTCTCTAGTTCTTGCCCACTCTCCTATCCATGACTTAGTACCCTCTGTCAGCCTCAAAATCCACACAAATGGGATGGGGTTATTGTTATTATTGAAATGCTTCACTCTAACTTGCATGGTAAATATAAGGGGCTGTGCCAACTTTGCCCTTGGAGTGAGGGCTTTCTACTATGAAATGGATGATAAATAATGCTTTTCTCTGGGTTGGGAACCCCTTCTGCTTTGTGCTCTTTAGGAGTGCCGCATGTCTCCTTCCAGTCCCTGTCAGGTCTAGAGCCTCTAGCTGCTCTGTCAATCTTGCCAGTGGAGGGGAAGAGTGTCTGAGCTATTCCAAGGAACTGAAGTCAGGAACATCCTCTCTGCCCTCACTTCTTATGCCCCTGCTCATCCATACCCTTCCCACTTGCTATTCCTATCAGCCCATTCCTGATGCTTGCTGGCCTGAATGCAGTAATGGTCTTATCAGATAACTTCTCCCAAATAAACACCAGTGGTGTTACCTTTGTTCCTCTGATCTCATGACAGAGGGACACAAGCACAAAGATCTAGGAGTGGGTGGCAGCTGGGGAGCCAGTTTGGAGGAGAGTAAGCAGCCCAGTGTGGTTCTGCATGTCTTTTCCTGGCCCCTGTGATAGCATGTTCCTGTGAGCACTGCCCTGTACTGCTAGTCACAATGCCTGCAGCAGAGAGATAAACCAAAGGGACCCCTAACTGGAAACAGGAAATTCTTGTACATAATATTTTGGTTGTCTTTTCTTGGTTCTTAACTAAATTATAACACTAAAAGCTCCTGCACTGCTGAGAGTGGCTCCTTCCCCCATTTCTCTGAACGTGGTGCCTTCTAAAGCTGTAAAATAGGATAAGGACGGAAACAAGGGCTGCAGTCCATGGGACCAAGGGCAGCACTGGGGGAATCTAAAAGTATTCTTCAGTTGTATTTAAGCCTCATGGCTTTGTTTCTCTGTGTGCCCAAACTTTGTAGTGCCTGAAAGTTCAGATGTATTGACCTTAGGGGTGTTACTTGAAGAATGAAGCACTGTTCCAAGTGAGTGAGGGCATTAGAATCTGGCCCTTAATGATCAGCATTGCTGAATGTCCTATGTTTTCTGGAGTTGTTCCAGTTTCACTGCAAAACTGAAAACTAACGTGATGTTTGGATGCCCGGTGGTTCCTTAGCTGCCTTATGAACACCACAGTAGGGAAAGAAACCATGAGGAAGTGACAAAGTAGCATATATTCCCACTGAATTTACTTGGGGGGTGAGCAGACTCAGAATTTTGCGTGATCGAGTAATTAGCTTTTTGTCTTACCCAGTTTAGAAACCCAGTCAAGTTTCACCTTGCAAGGTGTCCCTAATGAGCATCCAGAAAGCTCCAGTTAACATTTGCCAAATGAGCATGAGTTGGGTTTACTTAAATAAATTGCTTCCACTCAAATAAAAAAGTAACTACATATTTTGTAAGAACATTTCTGTTGATATCAGCTTGTTTTCAGAAACCCTAAATTGACCTCCTATTGCCCTTTTTAATACTGTTCTTGTCCTGTGTGCAAGCCATCATTGTAATCACAGGAAAATGAGGCCAATCAGGACCATGAATAGGCTCTTACAAAAGATCAGGCTGATCAGAGAAATTAAAGGCTAGATAAAGACACAATTACTAATCTTCTGTATTCAGTGGAAACCAGTGCATATAATAGCAACATTTCAGATAGATAAAGCCCTGTTTTAATTCCTGAATCTGCAGTAGCTTGTTCCTTTATTTCCTTCAGAATTTTTATGAATCAGAAATGCCATGATATTTGTTCAAATGTGCAAGAATGGAAAAATTTCTGCTTGGCGGCAGATCTCTGAACAAAAGTGCTCTGCTGGCACCAAAGTTGAATTACTTACAATAGGTCTAGGTTTCCTGCCCTCTTTCACTTTTAAGCAAGAAATTGAGGTGACGGATGTTTTTTCTTTTGAACTTGTTTTCCAGTTGCTTTCTTGTCAAAACCACAAGAGCTGGTTACTCCAAAGAAAAAAGGGAATGGTAAGAAAAGGAGAAAAGGCAAAGGCATGGGGAAGAAGAGAGATCCATGCCTACAAAAGTATAAGGACTTCTGTATTCATGGAGAATGCAAATACATCAAAGAGCTGGGAGCTCCATCCTGCATGTAAGTAGCAAAGAACCTCTGTCCTAGGGAAACCTTAGTCATTGTTCCTTGAATTCTCTAAACCACACAGAGGAAGAACGTAGGAGATATTTTTAGTTTGTCCTCTTGCTCTGTAGGATGCTATTCTGACTTCCTGGACTTTTTGTTTCTTGCGTTTTGCATCGCTTTGGTACACTTTAAGAAACCACAGACTGTTGTTGGTCTTGTTAAAGGCACATGTCCAGAAAAATGTCCCTTATGTCTCATACATCAACCTTCCATTGAAAACCCCAACACTATGGGTGCCAAACAAATTTAACTGACTTCTGTCTGAGCTCTGTGTTTAGCCTACAAGAACTTGGGATAACACAGTTTACCTTTTGTTGACTGAGACTGTTGCAAGCTATTCACATTCACATTCAAAAGTTATTTTGGAGCCTGTTGTCAAATACCTTTATCCTGACTCTCAGAAGACTGATGCTCATAACTTTTGTGAAGGTCTATAGAAGCTGAGATGTTCTGCTCTTTTGCAAATCGGGCCGCATGAGAACTCCAGTGGACTCGGGTCCCAATGGACTCAGTGTGCCTAAATGGCAGCTGAGCTCTCTTGAAATTTTGGTATAGATATCTCAAGCCAGGCACCCCCTAATGGAAATAACTAAAATATTTCTGAATGGAGCTACTGCTGTATCCACAGGCCTTCTAATTAATTCTTTCCTACAGTATATCATACAGGCAGTAGCTCTGGTTATGATTTGGGCAGGTGGTAGAGGAAAACAAAAAAAAAAGTTCATGAAGAATCACTGTGAACAGGGAAAAGCAGGAGGCTCTGCTTATGTGAAAAGATGGCCTTGGGAGTCTGACAACGGCACAGTTGCAGGGTATTGTTTCCTAACCAAGAAATTGCTCTTTAATGTCATCAAAGCACAGGAAACAAATATTCTTTTTCAGCATCATGCATATATCCTTTCTAATCTTGTGAAGTCTAGCAGAGAGATCCACTAGTCTGCATAATAGTTTCGCCAGAAAAATGGCAGGAGCTGAAAATAAAAGCCCTGAAGAATACACCATTGGGACTAATTCAGCATTGACTAATGGGAAGAGGACAGAATGCGGTAGAGTTGTTTTCATCTCTGACTTCTAGGATTCTGTTTGAGCCCTGTAAGTGAGCTACTCTGTCCTAGAGTCCCCAGTTGGTCCTGCTCCTCTAACACTATTTTGCCATGGTGGTGGCTTATGTGTAGGGAGCTCCATAAATCATAGAGGAAATCACACCACCCCCTCCCCCCCACAGCCCACAACCCCACAGCAGCTCCTTTTTCATAGATTTCATAGATATTTAGGCTGGAAGGGACCTCGGAAGATCATCGAGTCCAGCCCCCTGCCCTAAGGGCAGGAAGTCAGCTGGGGTCATAGGATCCCAGCAAGATAAGCATCCAGTCTGCTCTTGAAGGTGTTCAATGCAGGCGCTTGAACCACTTTTTAATTTTTTCGTTTCACCACTTGCCCGCTCCCTTCACCCCCGCAGTCCTGCTGGCCAGCCCATTTTCTCATGATCACCAGGGAAGTGAAAACCACAGTTTTAAATAGGCTGCAGTTTTTGCCAGCCTGCTGCTGATTGGCTGATGGGCCTTGGTGGCCCTGCTGCTTGCTGCTGGCCTGCAGGGAGGCAAAAACCATGGCATATTTAAAACTGCAGTTTTTTCGCTTCCCCAGCAGTCAGCAGCAAACGGCCAGGCTGGTGGGACCCTTCCACCCATCCAGGGCAGAGGAGGGCAAGCAGAGAAACAAAAAAAATTAAAGGAGCAACTGTGGGTGGGATTTCCTCCACAATCCCATGGACTGGAAAGGAAAACTTTTTCCATCTCTTCAAATGTAACAACTCTGTTTACAGCACCCCTGCATTCCAGTAACTTGGATGCACTGGTGGGAGTGGGAGGAGAACCTGTTGCTCTAAATGGCTCTGTCCCAGCTCTAGACAGTTTGGCCTTGGCAGCTGGATTTATAGGCAGCAGTTTTGAAAGCACTTGAGGTGACAGCTTGCCAAAAGTGTGTTGAAGCTGTTCTGTGGAGGCTGTTTCTCCGTTATCCAAGTGTCAGGCATTGTCCCTGCATGCTGCTGCTGCTACTATTCCTACCTGTTACCTTGCCTGTTCCAAGTGCCTTCTGGCTGAAGATCTCAAAGCTTTCAAGCACTAATGAACTAATTTCCTCACCATCTCCAGGAAGTAGGTAAATATCTGTATTAACCATGCTGCACAGATGAAGCAGCTGAGGCTAAAGAGGGGTTTTTCTCTTTTTGTAATTTGGACACCTGTTCACTAGGGAATGGCCTGACACCCACGGGCCTGTATCTCATGATGTGGCACAGAACAGCCATCTGAATGCAGACCAGTATTGATGTAGGCAATATTTGAGCAGCTGGATGTGGAGGTTCTGACACTATTGCCAGTTCTGAGTCACCCATCCAAGTCCCTGAGCTTGCTGCAAATAATAGCTCTCTGATTTATAGTGTGCAACTTCTTGAGCTTTGAAATTTTGGGGCAGCTTAAAACCACAGAGTAAGTGGGTATGTTAGCATTGCTACTTATTCCACCCCACATGTTTGGACCAGAGTGCAAACCCATCAACTATTCACATTAAAAACCCCTTAACTGCTTTCCAGAGCCAGTTAAGTTCATCAGCAGAAGCTCTTCTGAGAATTATGGCCCAAGTTCAACTAGAGCCTTTTTTAGGAATTGGTTTTCCCAATACTTGTCAGTTTTCTGTGTTTGGTGTGCAGTGGTGGCAAGATGATATAGATGGGGATGAGTGGCTCATCAGCTTGGGTTGACCATAACTAGCAGTATAGGGTTGACCCAGTGTATGTGTATGGACAGAGCTCTCTGGTATACTTGTTGGTTAGACTTCTTTAATCAGAGCTGTCTGCTATGACATGCCATATAGATCACCTACAGAAGAAGGTGCCTGGACTTAAGCAGGATATTTGAGTGCAAAAGCTAGTTCTGGTTTAAAATCCCCTAATCTAGGACTGGGGAGTCACAGATAGACTCCATTGTTCTGAAGGTTCCTCTTCTCATCCCCAGCTGTATTATCCTTACAAGAGTAGGGGCTCTGAAATAGCTCAATAAGGACTTTTTCCTTTAACAAGAAGCAGTAGAGTCCAGAATTTCTCATTGTGTTGCTGTCTCTTGTTACCCAATAGCCACTTCCAGAGAAAGCTGAGTTACTGTGAACATTCCTGCCCTCATCGTAGCAAACTGCATCTTAATTCATCTTCAGCCTGTCTGTCTGCCATTTGCGTTTCATTCCGCTCTTTGTTCCCATTAGCCAGTTCCATCTCTAGTACAGGTTTAGGGTGTGCTGGGGTGGGGAGAGTTCATGGGACTGGCAGTATCTGGTTCTTGAGAATATGAAGAGCTTGTCGAAGGCCATTTTGTTCCTCAGTCCTTTTGTTTTTTTGCCTTTGGTGTAACATGAGTATTGTCGTCTGGGGTGACACTGACCCATGGAATGTGCTGTATTTAATGGAGCTCTCTCAGCATGGGACACTTGATCATGATGTTTGGAATGTGTTCACATGTTTGGTGATAAGCTCATCCTTCTCCGATTGGGTCTTGTCAAGGGTCTGGGAGTGTAAAGGTTGTATATATTAAGCTGTTTACATTATTATCCTTTGACTCACTGAGGGGTTTTTGGGTGACTGGCCTCTTTGCTCTGATGCAGATTCTATTTCTAGTGAGTAATTACCTGGATCCAGGGGAGTTTCATGTGTTTTGGCTCCCATTTAAAAAGTGTGTGTGTGTGTGTGTGTGTGTGTGTGTGTGTGTGTGGGAAATGACCCTATGAACAAAGTGTTTAAATCTAGGTCCTTTCAGTTAAGGAACACAAAGTCAGATCTGTTCTCAGCTTTCTCAAATGGGACTTCCCCTCTCTGAAAATAGGAAGTTGAGGGTGTGATTACTGTGCTAAGTCCTAATAAGAACTATCAAAAGTTCCCAACCCCTCAAGTGCTAATAGGAACCAGCCACCACTGGTTAGGAACTTCTGTGGGAGTGAGCAACACTTCTGCCAGCTTATATTTTAACTGACCCCCCCCCCCCCCCCCTCACTATGTACCCCATGGGAGCAGGAATGCTTCAAGGGTGTGTAATGACTGAATTGTCCCAGGTTCTATTGCCAAATAATCAAGTTGTGTCCCAGCTCCAACGCTTGGGTCTGCTTCCCTACTAATCTTCTGTGCCTCTTGTGCATTTGAAGGTAGATTTCCAGGATTTGAATACTGAAGGTGACTTGGTGCAAACAACTGTCATGGATGAGGGCCAGCCAGCCAGCACACACTACGCAGCTATTTGACACACATAACTGAATGATTTCATTTGTATAGTCACCTACTACTCTAGTGAAATGAAGACTACCCTGGGATGGAGGTCATCAGTAAAAACTACCTCAGCACCTTGCACACCACTGGGGTGTGGAGGCAGTTGGCATAAGGCCACCAAGGCAAGATCTCTGAATATGCCCTGGGAATCTCTAATATTCAACAAGATAGAAAGATCTTTGAGGAAGATTAATATCTAACCTTTAAGTACCACAGTTAAACTTTCACTGCCATATAAGTGCAGTTTTTAGCACTTATGTGACTTTTAAATTCTCTTTCTGTGTCCTAAATAGGTGTCCAGGTGCATTTGTAACTTCTGGAAATGAAGCAGTGATGGAGCCTTCCTGCCTTTCATCCCAGGAGCATAGTGGTTAGGGCACAAGTCCAGGGGGTGGGAAATCCAGGTTCTAGGCCTTACATAGAAGGGATTTGAACCCATATCTCCCCCTTCCCAGCAAAGTACTCTAACTATGAGGCAACGGGGAAGGGCTCGCTTAGATGTTGGCCCAGTAGACAGCCAAGAGGGAAAGAGCTATATGTGGCCAGGAAGAAGAGAACAAGCTAGAGGGAGTGTAACTCAGTGAGAGGGATATTGACCCCAGTGCCTTTTCTGCACTTTGCATATACTATCCACTGAACAAACAGCAATGGGATAATTTATACCATATTGGGGCAGGGACCCAGGCCAGAACCTAGGGGCCTTACCTTCCAGTGCAGCCTTCCTGTCACTGAGTTATGCTCCTTGTAGCTTGCTTTCTTCCTCCTGGCCCCACATGATCTACTGAGGTCCCTTCCGACCCTAAAAATCTATGAAATTATGAATATCCTCCCCTCCTTGCTGCCCAGTGTGCCAGTTTCCAGAGGAGCATGCTCAGGGTAATATCTAGTCTATGGCCTGACAGTGAGAAGACTCTACTAGGAAGTGTGAGATGTGGATTCAGTCCTTCTGGATGGCCGGGGGGACCTAGAACCTGGGTGTCCCACTCCCATAGACAGTGCCCTAACTACCAATATTAGGCTGGTTGAGGAGGGTCCCCTTTTCTACCTTTCAGCAGTCACTAATTGCAGTTTTTCTCTGATCAAAGTTTTGGGGCCCATACAGTTGTGTGCACCTAGATAATTCTAGTCCCCACTAGAGGTTGTGTGGCTCAGGGGCAGCTTTCTGGGTATGCTCTGAATGGAAACAGGGCAAACATAGGTATGCAAATGAAATCTAAAATCTGTACGAGTGCCAACACTTGCACTTATGCAACTGTATAAGTGTCACTAACATGCACAAAGGTGAAGCAGGGTTTTTGTCCTTGGTTTCTCAAGTCTTACTGAGAAGAGCCTATTATGGCAAATTGCATAGAATCTGATATGCTTCTTGTTGGAAGATGAAGGGCTGAGGCCATCCTGCTGGGAATCCAAACCATTCAGGGTAATCCCAGCCTGATGTTCACTTAGAAAACACCCATTTTTGTACACTAGGAAAACCACTGGGAAAGTTTGGCAGCAGCAGTGTCAAAGGGTCTAGCAGGGTGCTGGACTGGACACTGGTGGGGAGGACAGAAGAAAGCAAGAGGTTTTGTTTTGATAGTATTCACATTGCAGGGCCTTGCCCTATAGAAAGAGAAAACTGTCCTGGAGTGGGTGCCACAGAGGCCAGCAGTGGTGACAGTGGGGCTGAAGAATCTCAGTGCTGAGGAAAGGGTAAAGGTAGTGTCTGGAGCTTGCTGGAAAAGAGCTGTTGAGCTGTGCTAAGGTAGAGAAAAGGGGTGGAGATGCTCTATGATACTTGAATGGAAGGGGCTGTGCAACATTTCTGATGATTATTAACACCCTGATTAAGGGTTGGCTCTCATAGTGCCCTATTACTACTGCCTTTAAAACTCTCTCTCTTCTCTCTAAACTAGATGCCAGCCAGGATACCATGGAGAGAGATGCCATGGCCTTACCCTCCCTGTTGAGAATCCCTCCACCAGTTACGACCACACTACAGCATTGGCTGTTGTGGCAGTGGTGCTGTCATCCATGTGTCTCATTATCATCGCTGCACTGCTGATGCTCAGGTGAGAGGAAAGGTGGCTGCAATGCTGTATTAGCAACGTACCCCAAAGCTTAACCTATTCCACCCATGATCTTACCTACCTGGCCCTACCAAGGGTGAACCAGCTCCCAGTATTCCTGGGGAGATGCCTTCTTTACCCCAGCCTTGTCAATCAGTAAAGTAGCTCATATGGGAGGCAGGAGGCCTCCTGATTCAGTAGCTGACGTCATGTGTGGCCTGAGCTAACCTTGCTGCCTAGGTTGTTTTTATCATGGAAGGATTTATTCTCCATTCTTCCTGGGCTTCTATGAACCGAATTCAGTAGTAGAGTGTGAGATTAGGGGGATCTGCAGTGATGAGAAGCTGCTGCAGTCTTCCTTCCTGGCAAGGGATGTAGGGCAGCTGGTGCAATGCAGAGTTAGTGTTTACCTGGGAGTTAGTGTAGGCAAGGGAGATAGGACATGCATGGCTTCACTGTATCCCTGATACAATCTGTAGCTTTGGAACCACCACCTAAACATAGATTTGCCTATAGACTTCCCCAGTAAAGCCAGCAGGAGCTTCGGACCTGAGTAAGGTGGGGCCTGGCTGCAGCAGCGATCAGCCCTTTGCTGAACATCTGTTTGCTTCATTTGCAGGTGTCACAAAAGGGGTGTTTATGATGTGGAAAATGAAGAGAAAATTAAGTTGGGCATCGCTGTAAACCCTTGATGGCATTGGAGCCCTGCAAGGTAAGTCTTCAGCACAGGTACAACGGCATGGCATAGGCAGCCTTAGCCTAGCCTTAGCCAGGCCCACGTGCAATGGAAGTGGCAGATAGCTGCTCACAAGAACTTTGCTGGGTGCTGTATGTTTTCCATGCCCCTAAGCCAGCTCTGTACTCCCATGCAGTCTGATAGTGATTTGCACTTCCCTTTGGGACTGGTGGGGAGCACGGTGTTTGAGCACTGCCCAATTATGTTATCTGGGATTGGATAAAAAATAAAGATGAACTCTTTAAATCCTTAGAATTATTTGATGGGATTCAGCCTGTCAACTAGAGAGAAACCATGACTTTGCTTTTAGCACCTCAGCCCTGCCACCCTCCTAAAGTGAACGCATCACTCCACACCCATCTCTGGCTTTCTGGCTAAGCCAGTTCTGAATTCCCCAGATGATTTCTGCTGGACTCCAGTGCCTTGCTCCACCCAACCACACTCAAATCTGTTACTCCTGTATCCCTCCCCTTCCCTGAATAACTCACTTCCCCGCTCGCCTATTCATTGAATCCCCCAGCCAGTTCGTCTGATTTGCCAGTGTCTCATCTCATAACCACCTACTCTCAAGCTTGCCCCTTTTGGTTTTGGCCTTCTTTCTCTGCAGTTGGGGGCTGTTTTTTCACTCATTCTGCTCCAGCTCTTCAGAACTATCTCTTTCCCTCTGATTCCCTGAGTCATTTCCCCTTCCTTAAATGTTGTCTGAAACTAAAATAAATAAATAAAGCAACTTCCTTTTCATTCCTCCTTGTCCTTCCCTTATTACTTCATCATCCTTTAATTCTACTTCAACCACTGTTGTAATGCAATCCAGCTGGGCACACTTTTCTTTACTGCTTTCAATGTTATGTAACATTGCTGTGCATTGTGAATCGTGCAGTGCTTCACCTCAGAGGTGACTGCATTTCACTGGTGAGCAGGCACTGGGGAAAAAGGAAAAGGGCTGGGAGTTCTTTCCCTGCTGGTCCAAACACTGACATCAAATATACTTTCCTTTTTTTTAATCGGGAAAATACTGTGCACATTGCATGGGTGAACTAATGTCTCAAAAAGGATTCCCTCACCATTGCTCATTAGTTACTGGGTTAGTTAGAATAACAGTGGGTGTCATTTCGGGGAAGGTGGGGGGAGATTTAATGATGAAGACATGTCTTGCCTGTTGGTACAATTATATTTGGATCTAGTCAAACTCTTCTGGCAGTGAGTTCCAGAAGGAGTGCACTGCAGCCAACAAAATTCCCTTCTCTTTGCAGCTATCTTGATACATCTCCCCCACTTGCAAAGTGCTTTATGATCCCCAATAATGGACAAAATAAATTATTGTCTTGATTCTGAAAAGTGCAAAATAAGCACAGCTATGTGGGATCATTTGGTTCTACCTACATCTTCGTGCTGCTGGATTCCCAGCTTCTTTTAGGGTCTAATCTTGCAAGGTTCTAAGTGTTTCTTATGAGGTGCTCAGCACTTTTCATTCCCACACAAGACAGTAGAAGTTGTGTCTGGGTGCTGCGATAATTACTTTGGCCCTGATTCAGTAAAGCACTTAAGCATATGCCAGAGACTCTCAAACTGCAATGCATGGGCTGAAGAGCTTTTCAGAATTGGCATCTTTGTGCTGCAAGTGCCCCTGCATGAGGATTCTGCACCTGATGCCAAATAGTGTTGGCTGCACAAGGCAAAAGTCTTGGTATGAAATGAACCAGATCTGTGCTGTGTTTTATTTCAGGATTTGGTGGTGAAGCAGTTCTGCCTTCATGAAGAAACAAGACACAGTGACTAAAGTTCTATTTATTGGCCCTATTTAAAAATCAGTGGAGAGTTCGCTGGAGCGGAAGTGGCACGTCTGTGTTTAGAGGTTGTCATATAATTGCTTCACTAAAACATGCATCTCTGAATAAGATTTGATGTCCTAAAGTGGAAGAAGTTACAGGAAAAAGATGCTTTCTGCTGGAGACTTTATTTACCAACAGAATTGCTCAAGGACGCCTGGTTGAATGCACTCATGAAGAGAAGGAAAAAAATGGACCTTGGCTTTCCAGCTTTAGTAGGGGCTGGGAAATGAAGTAACTACAACCAAACACAAATTTGGATCCATCAGATGTACTCTGAGGAACTAACTGTGAAAGACGTCAACTCCAAGGAGACCTGAGTTCGGGGATTTATTAAATTGGGGGTGGGGGGCTATTTAACAAGATATTTTTCATTTTAAATTATATATTTATTTTAGATATACTGTGTATAGTATTTATTTAGGGTATGATCCTGCAGCCCTGAAATCAGTGGGCATTTTGCTAGAGTTAACAGTGGATTGGCCCTTAACTTTTGTAAGTGCAATGTAATGGTCTAATAAATAACACTTTGTTACAAACTCTTAGACTGTTAATACTGACTGGAAAAGCAGCTAGACCGTCTTAATATGACAATTTGTATCAATGTGCCCTTGCTAACCTATTGTCTGTGTGTGTTTCATGTGGTATTATAATGGCAAAGATACAGACAGTAGGAGGCAAATCTTGTATGTGGATGTGAAGCATAAGCTACTGATATCAGTGGAGATATTTCACATTTGTCTTAAAATAAATTAGACCAGAGTTTGATCCCATGGGCCCCGTCCTGGTCCTGTAGAATTGAACAGTAAAATTCCAATAGACTTCCAGCTTGGAGCTGTAATATGCCCAAAATTGTACTACCCGATCTGCACCACAGACCCTGATTCTCAGCATTCAGACATGGACCAGCAATGCAGCCCCTCTCCCAACCCTGTGGGGTGAGCAAGATGGTGCTGAGAGCTGATCAGAGAACATCATCATCAGAGGATAGTCTAAAAGATTTGAAAATGGCTGCCTGCCTCCTCTGTTCCAATTGCCGAGAAACAGCGTAGCAGAATCTCATGTACTGGGAGATAGTCAGTATGCTGTGAGTAAATGCAGGTTCACTTAGGTCTGAAGTTGGTCCCTTCTATCCAAACACTTTTATTATTCAAAAACTGTGCTGGTACTTACTTCAGACCATGCAATGAAAAATAAAATTTTTTTATTGGGGCAGGGGCTTGTTTGATTAAAACAGAAGTCAACACCTGAAATCAAAAAGTTCAGGAGTCAAAAATTAAGGGGAGGACTAGCCATCAATATGTTCTTCAGGACCCCCCATTACAACTCCAAAGTTTTTTGGTATTCCTGAGGAGGCCAAGGCTTCTCTCCCACTCACAGCAGGCTGGATTTCCTAGGCTTGTCAGATTCCTGAGGCCCTAGTGGGCATGCATTCTTCCAGACCAGTCTTCCAGAACTGGTTCAGACTTTACAACGGGTGGGCAATTATTTTGGGCAGAGGGCCACTTACTGAGTTTTGGCAAGCCAGTGAAGGCCGTATGGCAGGCAGCCCAGGGCAGATGAATATTAATTTTCTAAATTTTTTAGGGGCCCCATGGCTTGGATAGAATGGCCCGGCGGGTGGCATCTGGCCCCCGGGCTGCATTTTGCCCACCCCTGCTTACAATAAAACAACTCAAACTTGGTCATGTTTCCTCTTGAAGCTTATTCTGGGGAGCTGCCTGAAAGCAAAATGAGCTAATGACTGTAACAGAGTCAAAGCAGAGAAAGCTGGCTGTTTCCCTACAGGAAATATACTTTTCTCTAGACTGTTTTGCTGCTAAAGTTTATCAACCATACCTTTCATGCTGGTGTGCTAAGCTGGCCAACCCATTTCCACAAAGTTGGTGCTCAGCATGGTATTTAGCTTGGAGCAACATTGTTCTTCAAGTGTTTCTAGTACCTGATGCTTCATAAAATGCCAGTGTCATGTCATTTTAAAATTTTGCAAGTATGACACAATAATTACAATTTGTAATGAATCTCAAGATAGCAGCCTCTAAAAGGTCAGGAACCAAGTGAGAAAAAATAAAATTATGAAAAAAGATGAAATAATATTAAGGTTCATGATCTCTATTTGGCAAGTGTAGATAGATATAGGAGGCTAATAGTACTGGAAAGGTATGGATCCCAGATTTTAAAGGAATAGCTTTCTCAAATCCTAAACCTCAGAAATGTCACTAGTACTCCATTTAAGAGGCCATTTTTGGCACTGATGTGTCAAACCAGGGACCAGCATAATATTTATATCTTTCTTGGATGAATAACATGTTCAGGTGTTTATTCAGTGAATAGAACATATGCAAGTAGAAATGGGCACCCACACCTAGTAATCTTGAAGATGAAGCCAACAGAGAGACTTCTCACTCTGACTGAAAGAAGGCAGAAGGGTGGCATCTAAAGACAAGTTGTTGACTGTGTGTAGTGCTATCCAAAGTAGAGATTAGGTAGCTGTGTTAAAGCATCTTTGTACCACCCTGCCCTGCCTTCTGCCTGACTTCAGAGAAACATAGTTAACTGCCTCTCTCTGACTGACAGAGGACATGTGAGAAGCAATTAAGTTAAGTATGCATTCTTTCTCAGCCTTCCCAGGTTGCAGAATTACTCTAAATAGTTCCTCAAAGAAAGAACAACAGATTTTTTTTAATTCATAAATGATTAGAGGCATGGGAGGCAAAACTTATGAGGAAAAGATGAAAAGTTATTTAGTCTGGAGAAGAGATGATTGATGGGTGATTTTATAACAGTCTTGAAATACCTGAAGAGCAGTTAGAGAGAGGATGGGGATGGGCTTTTTTCTATGGCTGTAGGGGACAGGTCTAGGAGCAATGGCTTCAAACTGCAGGAGAGGACATTTAGGTTGGAGATTAGGAGGAACTTTCTGACTATCAGAGTGGTCTACAACTGGAACAAGCTATTGGAATTCCCTGGAAATTTTTAAGAACAAGTTGGACTGACACTTGTCTGGGATGATCCTGCCTTGAGCATGGGGGCTGAACTAGATGACCTTGTGAGGTCCCTTCCAGTCCTACTTTTGTATGCTTGTATGAATTCCTATAATTCACAAGCTGCTCTGACTCTACTACTTCTCCAGCTCTTGCATTTGTGGGGTTCAGACCTCTAGTTCCTGTTTACATTCTTTAATTGCTGCTTTAATGATTTCTCAGCATACCACTCCAGCACCATCACCTTTTCTTACGTGTTAGCAGCATTTTTGCATCCACTGTAATTGTTTAAAGCTGATGAGAGTGAGTGTGAGGTTTAACCATCTGCTTTCCCCGCTTTCTGCCAGACAAATGCTTGTCTATCTATATCCAAGAACACTCCTTGGTTGGCAGGCAGGGGAGATCACTCAGACAGCTAATAGGATGTCTTTCTGCAGACATCTGAAATTTTTATGTTAATTTTTGCTGTGGGTGGGAAACAGTAATGAATGGCTCAGAAACTTAACTTAGTAATGGACTCTGAAACCTTCTCAAACCCAGCCCAGGCTGACTGAAGCCAAAAGTTATTGCTAACTATGGGCCTGTACCCTAGTGATGGCTACAACCTACTTGGTAGTAGACTAGTATCCACTTGACAAAAACTCACAGTGCTAGTGACAGTCTGTGCATAGTGATTAAAGAGTGTATGAACACAAATGAACTGAACTAATCTGTCACTTCTGTGTGCACCCAAGCATATTGTCATTGCGACAGGAGTCGGCCACTGCCAGTGAAGTGGATAACCAGGGAAAACTACCAAGGGAACTTCAGTCTCCAGATGTGTCAGTCCAGTGCCTATCATCAGAATGAGTCATTCAAAGTTTAAAAAATGGGTGAAATTGCTTAACCATAACTGTGTTTTCTCTCATTCTCTTTTGCTACCAGGGCTAGATAGGAATAGGGATTTGAGTGGGATAGACCCATTTAAACCTAAAGCATCCCTAGCTCTAGCTGTGACAATAGGACTCCCCAATATTGTTAGTTAAAATAGAAGGCTTTTTTGTAGGAGATCACAAGCTTTATTAACCTAGAGGCATAATGTGGTAAGGGGATCCATCCAAAGATTCAGCACTTCACGAATGGGTGTGCATGGGTTGTTCCCCAGAGACTGGCTATGTGGGTGTAGGATACAGACAGTCAACAGAGTCCAAGTCATGGTTTCCATATTTCTTCCAGCCCAAATTTAGTAGCTGCTGTTCACACGTGTCTGGGATGTCTGATTCTGAGGCAAAGTGAAAGCTTCATTTCTGCTCTGAGTTCATCTTCAACCCTGTGAAGGCTCAGACCATAAATATAATCTTCTGTGTAGACAGTTACCTGGTGCCAAGATAAAATGCTTTCTGGCTTCAAAACAAAAGCAACTGCGAAGAGTTAATTTGTCCCCCCTGTCCCCCTCCCCCCCCCAGTATGGGGGAGTGTTGCCCAGGGTACTGTTTTTATAGTATGACAAAATGTTGCCCTACGATTAGAGGCAGGTGTCAGAGTTGCTTTGTCCTACAATTAGAAATGGTGCCAAAGTTTAAATCAATCACTACGAAAATTGTTTAACAAGTGGAACCAGATATGAAAAGTGTGGCTTTTCTGGAGTGGGGTTTTGTAACTTTCATTTTATTTGGCATTTGAGAAGAATTATGGAACTTCAGATCTGACTGAGTGCAAGAATGGGTAGGTCTTGTGAACAGGCATGACAGAGCTTCCTGCCTTGGTGAAGGAGGAGTAGAATAAGCAACCTGGCAAAGAGAAGGGTGAAAACTTCATACACCCAGACTATCCTTTGGAAAGGACCCAGTGGTTGAAAAAAGTCAACAGCAACAGCTCCCTCTAAGCTGGTCTGATCCAGGCTGTGTTAACAGTTAATCCATGTAAGCAATGATTGAATTTCTGGGCTTGTTTGTGATGTGCCTGGTATTAGAAACAAACTAGTTCAGTTCTCTGTTACTGTAAGGCAAATAGCTTCTATGCAAGGAGGTGCCCAGAAGAAGACAGTATAAGGTCTTCACATCAATCAACTTTGCCATGGCTAGAGCCAGCAATCAAGTCTGCAGCCATTGTAAGCCCTTAGAACCACATGCAGTCAGAGTTTACATGATTGCAATCTTTAGGCTCTTACTCCAAGGGTTGAACAAGTTCTCATAGAGCTCCACATTGTGGCAGGCAGAAAGGTGATTTAAAGCCACCTTTGCCCTCTCTTCTCTCTGTTTCTGCCCTTAGCATAGCATTTGTCCAGCAGGCTGGCTGCTTTCTCTGGGGCAGAATCAGTCAGCTCCTTCTCATGTAAATGTAGATGTACTGTCCTCTGTTCTCTGGTGCAGTGGTGTTCAACCTTCTGTCCGTGTGGGCTGGATGAGTGATGTGGGGCTAGTTCACAGGCTGGATATACCATACAGGAATGGCAAAATGGGTCAGTCCATGAATGTGATCTGCTGTGGGCACTGGACCAACAACAAGCGCAACCTGATCTTGTGCATTAGATCTAACCACTCACCATTTCAGTCACTGCATTGAGTCCAACTATATGCTGACCTGACCCCACAGGCCATATCTGGCCAGGTACTGACCCAACCCTACATGTTGGATCTGGCTGTATGCCAGCCTAATACTGGTCCCACAGCATGCCAACACTATCCAGCACATAGGGCTGTGTCATCTGGCCCACAGGGCTTCTCATGGGTCCAGAAATTTGGAAGCATGGGAGCTGCTATTAATGCTGCCATCACTCCCCTGATGCCAAATTTTCAGACTCATGGGAAGACACATGAGCCTGATGATATGGCTTCACAGGCTGGAGGTTGAACACCCCAGGCTGGAGGTTGAACACCCCACAGATGGTCTGTGCTCTTCCTGGATGGAGTGGTAATGCTGTCAGAGGCCAGTACATCTGCAAGAAAGCCAATCAGTTAAAATGTAAATTGAGGTAGTCAATTTACATTTTAAATCTCTCACCTACTGACCACCTTAATTTACATTTTAACTGACTGGCTTTCTTGCACATTTACTGGCCTTTAGCTACTTTACCACTTCATCCAGGAAGAGCACAGACCATCTGCAGACACTTCCTCAGCCTGACGAAGGGTGTTTGTGCCTGAAAGCTTGCTATGAAGAAGTTTTCCAAATATTTAAATTGGTCTAATAAAAGATATCGGATGCACCCAAAGAACCTTGTCTGCCTTAGAACTGCTGGGGCAGCTTGCATAGGAGGGGAAAAGCAAAGCCAGTACATTTCAGATACCTCCACAAAATGATCTCAGAAGGCTTCTCTGTACTAACATTGTCCCTGGGAGCAAGTGAGCTCAGCCCAGGAAGCTGCAGCCATGCCCCTGTCGCTGCCTGCGTTAGGGCAGCCACACAGCAGCCACCCTCTCATTACAGCTTTTCTCCATAGCACTTTGGGAACCAAGCCAGCAGCATCAAAATGGGGAAAATGTTACATTTCTGGAGGTGCCCAGATTACAACTGCACCAAATATGTGACCTTTCCATGGGGAGTCTGGTTTCCATGACGACCGAGCCCTCCTCTGGCCTCTCAGTTGGAGCTGGGCAGCCAGCCCCGCTCTGGAATGTGCAGTGGCAGTGCGTGGAGTGGCAGTGGTGGCTGCAGCACCAAGGAGCCAGCGTGGCGACTGCCTGCATTTGTTCACCAAAGGGGTCTTCCCCACCCCTGAGCCACAGCACCGCTACAGGTGCCTGGGTGAACCTGAGCCAGTACAAGAGAAACTCCGGAGTGCGGCCTCTGTCCCGCCTCAAATCCCAGGAGCCATTTCAAGTACCAGCAGGCTAAATAGATTTCCAATCACTCAGAGGTCCTGAATGCACTGACTTGATCATGCCACACCCCACGGGGTTCAGAGCCTTCAGTTTCATCAGCTTTTCCAGCAGGCATGACACCCACCCCTTGAACTCCTGCCAGAACAGGAGTAGAGTACAAAGGGAGCCTGCCAAGCTATATGCTGGATGAAACTGCAGACCGAGGTCATCAGGAATGCAAGCTCCAGCCTCCCACTACTTTCAGGCTGCACAGCCCTGCACTCACCTCCTAGAACATGGAGTCAAAGCCAGGAATGCAGCAAAAATCCCCCGTGTGTCACTGGCCACAACACTTCCTGATAAAACCAGTTTACTGAAAAGCCAGCAGGCAATGAGGTCCATGGTTCACAGTAGGGGTCTGGGTGTGGGAATTCCTGAGGTTCCTTAATAGCTCTGCTACTGACTCATTTTGTGCCCTCAGGTAAGTTCCTTCACCTCTCACTGGGGTTGTAAGTCTCTCACTGGGGTTGTAGAGAGGCAGCAGCAAGGCGCCAGACTACCATGCGTAGACCCTGAGATGGTGCAGAGTCACTTGGAAGAACTGGATACCTTTAAGTCGGCAGGCCCAGATGAGCTCCATCCGAGGGTACTGAAGGCACTGGCCGACGTCATTGCACAGCCACTGGCAGGAATATTTCAACGCTCGTGGCGCATGGGCCAAGTCCCGGAGGACTGGAAAAGGGCCAATGTGGTCCCCATTTTCAAGAAGGGGAGGAAGGAGGACCCAGGCAACTATAGGCCAGACAGTCTCACCTCCATCCTTGGCAAAGTCTTTGAAAACATTATCAAGGCTCACATTTGCGAGAGCCCAGCAGGACAAATTATGCTGAGGGGCAACCAGCACGGGTTCGTAGCAGGCAGATCGTGCCTGACTAATCTAGTCTCCTTTTATGACCAGGTTACGAAACGCCTGGACACAGGAGGAGGGGTGGATGTCGTGTACTTAGACTGCAGGAAGGCCTTTGATATGGTATCCCACCCCATACTGGTGAACAAGTTAAGAGGCTGTGACTTGGATGACTACACAGTCCGGTGGGTGGCGAATTGGCTAGAGGGTCGCACCCAGAGAGTCGTGGTGGATGGGTCGGTTTCGACCTGGAAGGGTGTGGGCAGTGGGGTCCCGCAGGGCTCGGTACTTGGACCGATACTCTTTAATGTCTTCATCAGCGACTTGGACGAGAGAGTGAAGTGTACTCTGTCCAAGTTTGCGGATGACACAAAGCTGTGGGGAGAAGTGGACACGCCGGAGGGCAGGGAACAGCTGCAAGCAGACCTGGACAGGTTGAACAACTGGGCAGAAAACAACTGAATGCAATTCAACAAGGAGAAATGCAAAGTGCTGCACCTAAGGAGGAAAAATGTCCAGCACACCTACTGCCTAGGTAATGACCTGCTGGGTGGCACAGAAGTGGAAAAGGATCTTGGAGTCCTAGTGGACTCCAAGATGAACATGAGTCGGCAGTGTGACGAAGCCATCAGAAAAGCCAATGGCACTTTATCATGCATCAGCAGATGCATGACGAATAGATCCAAAGAGGTGATACTTCCCCTCTATCGGGTGCTGGTCAGACCGCAGTTGGAGTACTGCGTGCAATTCTGGGCACCGCACTTCAAGAGGGATGCAGATAACCTGGAGAGGGTCCAGAGAAGGGCCACTGATATGGTTAAGGGCCTGCAGACCAAGCCCTATGAGGAGAGACTAGAGAAACTGGACCTTTTCAGCCTCCGCAAGAGAAGGTTGAGAGGCGACCTTGTGGCTGCCTATAAGTTCATCACGGGGGCACAGAAGGGAATTGGTGAGGTTTTATTCACCAAGGCGCCCCCAGGAGTTACAAGAAATAATGGCCACAAGCTAGCAGAGAGCAGATTTAGACTGGACATTAGGAAGAACTTCTTCACAGTTCGAGTGGCCAAGGTCTGGAACGGGCTCCCAAGGGAGGTGGTGCTCTCCCCTACCCTGGGGGTCTTCAAGAGGAGGTTGGATATGCATCTAGCTGGGGTCATCTAGACCCAGCACTCTTTCCTGCCTATGCAGGGGGTCGGACTCGATGATCTATTGAGGTCCCTTCCGGCCCTAACATCTATGAATCTATGAATATGAATATGAAACCTCTGTGTGCCCCAGTTTCAATTGCAGATGACTGATCTGGTATCTTGGACCCCAGTCAGAGTCTAAGAGATGAGGAATGCTCCAACATCAAGCCACCAGGATTCCTACTGTCAGGTAACCAAGGTCTTATATAACTTAGCGCATCTTTGGTGGCTCTGAACGTCCTCAGAAGCAACCTGTGCAGTTCATTTTACAGTTATGATGCTCTGTCCACAGCAGCTCTGCAGCTGAGCTTCCCTCAGCCTCACTAAAAAGCATCAGGATGTCAGTGGGTACATGTACATGAGCTGCTAACTGCACAGTAGCATAACACTGCACAGTAAAACCTGTACTAATACACTACTTCATAATAGTATTAAGCTACTACGCAGTTAGCATCTGTAAAAACCTGTGTGCCAGAGCTACTGCACTGTAGTGCCAGTTACTGCACATTGATTTAGTACCTGGTTATCCAAGTACTAAATGTAATGCCTAGTAACTACGATGCATTACTGGATATGTAGACACACCCAGTGATGCCAAAAGGAGCATTAAAATAAACCTGATTGATTAGAGACCTGTGAATTCCAGGCTGCAGAGTTTGCATTTGGGAATAACTGTCACAGAAATCCCCAGCCCCTGGGACCTCTGGCCACAGAAGTCCTAATTTCTGGGTTTATGTTGCTGTCATTTTGTGCTTCCTCTGTGCCTCTTTTTGCCTGCAACAGAGGAGCTATAGCTGTGCGCAGGAGGCATGTTCCTTTTCCAGGTCACTTTGCCACCTGGGCCAGGAGAAGTTTCTTCCACAGCTTCCATGTTTCTCTCTAGAGTTGGCTCCAAATCAGAATATCTTTCCTGCAGAAAATCTAAGACTTTTGTAACCCTGCTTGTGGCACACATTCTGTGGTTATGTCCCTTATGGTAACTTTGCATATTTCTCCTCTATTGTGCGCATGTTCAGAGGTTTGGGGGTTACTTGTGCCTGTTTTTATGGTTTGTAGGTACAGTGTGCAAATGCGAAGGGCCAGTGCGATCAGATCTCTTAAGTGACCATAGGTCCTCCCTTCCAAACCTGCAGTTTGTTGACATGCAAATATTGCAAATGGAAGGTTGCACAAAGATCTCTGAGAGGTCAGCACTCACTGCATACAGAGGTCTTCAGCAGGGTGACCTTCAATTCCGTCATGAAGAATGTGTATGGAAAGCAGGGGAGAATCTGGATGAGAATTACTCCCTGGATAGCTGTGTATTTGGCCATCAGATCTTTAAGGGAAAGTTTGTGAGCAGAACTCCCTGTGGTGGGTTCAGGTACATACTTGTTTTCTTCTATTTGTAAAAAAGCTGAAAGTCCTGAGCCTGTTGTTCAGCAGGTCAGGGTTTCAAATAGCTGGGGTTGCATAGGTGATGTGAAGAGGAATAAGGGCAGCCCCTGATACGGAGCAACATTATCAACCCCTGGTGGTGGCAGAGTGGCGGCAACTCTTTGCAGTGGTGAGAAGCAATAGACCCAAGTAGACACATCCCGTGGTGGAGGAGAAACTCACGCTATGGGTCAGATACTGATGGGTATTGATGGCGCTATTATAGCCCCAGGTTAAATCCGGGTAGCACAACGTGTTGATCTGGAAAAGGGGCTCCTGAACAGAGGTCAGCAAACTGCTCTGTGTCCTGGGAGAATAGTAGCCAATACCCTCTCTTTCTCTTGGGTATCAGAGAAACTTCCCAGAGCACAGGCTGATTCCTCTTAATGGATCCCATCATCTTTCAAGAAGCAAGTCACTAGAGACTGCACTACTAAAACATTGCAGGGAACCGGGGTATTTTAGGATTAATTCCACAGCCTGTGGGTTATTAAAGTTCCACTGCATGCCATTTTAAATCCCAGGATTCTGGAATACTAGCTTCTATTGCACCATTCCCAGAATAGCCAGCACAAGTACTATCACCTAATCTCAATCTGCTATCTGGATTCATTGTAGCACAGGGTAACATCTACCCTTTTACATTAGAAATAGCCCCAAACCAAATCACTAGGGCTAAACGCCCTTGAACTCTGAGGAAGTTTGGATTGGGATCCATCTAGACCCAGATCTGCAATTGATTTCCACCAGCTCCACGGGCCTAGTATATATACCAGAGCCAATTGCTCCACACTTGTTAGGGAAGTTCAGATCCAGGTCTGAACTCTGGCCCAGCCTTTCTTTTACTTAGGTAGAGAGCAGGGGATATGGCTCCTTCCTGTCTTCCTTCTAATGAGATATGATTTTGAGGGGGCTGGTGTAACCTAGAGGTCATACAGTGTATTCTTTGTATAACACATTCCTTGGTAAGGATTAAAAGCCTCCTATTTTACCTAACTCCATCCACATGATTTTCTAAGACTTGCCCAGAGTTCATGCTCCTGTGATGCCACGTCTTCTGGGGTTCCTGAATGCTTCAGGCTTGAAAAAACACACAAGAAACACACAGGCACATGCACAAATACACCTGGCCCTTTTGGCTCACTTCAGCAGCTCAGTCACCCAGGAGGTGTGTGGTGACTTGGTGAAGTGTTCTGTGTAATGGGATGCAAATGAACAACCATCGGCTTCTTCTTATGGGCTGGAATTCCCAGTTCCTGAACTGCTCTCACAAACAATGCCTACTAATGGAAAGTGCTGAGTATCTGATACTACTCAGCACCTGTCAGAATCAGGCCTAGAGCTTTAAAACTGGATCAGAATGTACTTAATAGTAAATTGCCTAAGAACAATCATAGAGATTCAAGCTTTGCTTGTCAAGTGCTGAGTTTTCTTTATGTACACTGCTAGCCAGGATTGTGTGTGGCTATCCCCCAGTTTAGCTTATCAGGTTTACCGGAGGTTTGAAGGTAGTTCGGAATAGCAAAGACTAGGAAAGGGGTAAATGAAGCAGGAAAGGTCCAGAAATGAGGAACAGAGCTGATATAGGATTTCAGATTAGATAAATACCATGCAGCTGTGTGGTAAGTGTCAAGGCTTGAAAATAAGATAGCACAAACATAAGTCCAGAGAGTAGAGGGCACTGGGCTCTCTGAGAACTCAGAAGCTGTTTAGGATGCAGAGGGTAATACATTTGTGGAATGAGCTCTAAAGGCAGCAGCAGAAGCTTCACTTGCAGATAATGGAGGTTGAACTGAACTCAAGCAGCTGCCCTTTGTTTTTAGTGGTGGCTACCCTGCACTCCAAAATCCTACCTTTAATAAAAAGGTAAGTTTTTAGCCCTATGGGCTGCAAAAAAACCCTTCATCTTGTGAATATCTGATACAGTGATGCCTGTCTGGGTCTACAAACAGCTTGAATTAATATCTCTGAGAATTATAAACTGTCTTGTAATAGGTTACTGTGCCACAGAGATGTGAACCATACAGAGGGTGGCTGAAGCACCAGACCAGGCTGGGGAAGCCAGGGTTAATTAGCTGCTAGTGCACATGAGCTTTCTGGAAACATCTAAAGCTGTTCTAAGGGAGAGAAGGACAGCTGCTTGGACCAAGTCTTGGTACCTTGTACTGACACATTCAAATGCTTCATTTGCCTGACAGATGCTATCACTCATTCAGTGGATAATCATCAAAACATCACGGGCCCAAGTTTTCATAGACCCATGGACATAGGAGTTAGAAGAGAAGTATTTGATCATCAAGGGCATCCCCTGGGGCTGGTGCATTGTTCCCTACTGTGCCTTCTTTACTCTTTTGTCCAGTCAGTTATAAATTGTTTATGATTCAACCAATGGGACTTCTACTGCTTCCCTTGGGAGGCTATGCCACAATATTATAGAATTTGTTTCCAGGACTTTTTTTCCCTGTTATTCAGCCCAAGTTTTCCTTTCCTTCTCAGAAAGAACTATACCAGAAGTCACCAGGATCAGATAAATGCAGCAGTGGGACAGACAGCTGGGAAAAAGGAGGATAGGCACTCAACATCTGGGTTGGTGTGTATCTTGGATGGAGCTAGCTGTCAGGGGTAGCTCTGAGATCACTGCAGTTTACAGAGAATAAGTTCATATGCTTACAGTGTCTGATAAATCAGAGTGTGTGCTATTAATTCTCCTGCACTTTGGGGCCTGTTTGGAGCCTCCTCCATATTTGTTCATCCTCCCATCTGTGCTGTCTCTATCTCTTGATCTCTTGTCTTCTGGTCATTCATGGTCAGGACAAAACAAATCAGGTACACCAATTCCGGAATCGCTTCAAGCACTGATTTTCTGCTATTACTTCTGTAAACATGTTCCATCCATGTCATGTTCCTGATGCTAAATCATTTCCTAACTCCACTGGATATTTTACCACCAATACAGTATTTTAAAGCATCTACAGGTATGCTGGTTTTTACTGCAGTACTATATCAACTGTAGGAGAGCTGGATAGACTGGCAGCTGACATGAATTTTGGAGCAAGTCCAAGTGACACGGTGAAAGGAACATCTGCACCATGCCTACACTGGAATCCAGTCCTTACTAGCACTACAGGAGCTACACAGATGGTAGTGATAGGGTGATAAATTCCCTCTCAAACTGTAGTGTTGATAGTTGAAATGAATCCATCAGGCCATGGCTACCTAATAAAAATAACATGTGCAAACATGGCCAATAGAACATGTAGTGGCACAAACTGGTCATAATATGGTTTGTCCTTGAGCATATGAACAGACAGAAAACATGAAAAACCATGCTGTAGGCTAGGCATTTGCCAGGGTCATAGCATCTAGTGCTCTTCCTTGTGTAGACAACCCCCCTCCCCCATTATAACATAGCTGAATTATGTCCGTGTTTAAACCTGGTTACTTTGGCAGTTTAGCCTGGACTACACCTTTTATACAGACAGTTTTAATTTTCCTCTAATTCTTCTCTGAACTGTAATTATTCTTACACCAAGCACAGCATGAAGCCTGATCTTTTTTTGTAAATCTTACTGACAGATTCTAAGCAATTCATACCTAGGATATGCTCAGTTCATGATCAGTGACTCCAGTATTGGGGAATTGTTTTGAAGGTCTGACTTCTAAGATCCTGCTTTGATCTCTTTTTAAATAGAGATGTCCCAATTGTTCTCGCTAACCACTAGTCACCACTGGTTCAAGTTACAAATCAGAACTAGGGGTATTTTAATTTTAGCTTCTTTGTCTCAAAGTCCGTGACAACCTTATTATGATCACATCAAGTCTAACAAGTTAAGTATTTGGTTAATACTTTGATGGGAGAGCTCCAAGGAAAACTCTGGTACTATAGGAAATGATGTGATTCATTACCAGGCACTCTTTCCTCTGAGTCAGTGTTAAATCCATTATAGTGCTAGGGGTTACCATGCAGTTGGAAACAACCATCTTTTGGATAAGACATTAACCTGAAACCCTAACCACTGGTAATTAAAGATCTCTTTGTCCTTTTTTACCATTCTAGGAGTAATAACACTACCTTCCTCATTGAAATACAACATATGCAGTTCTGACAATGCCTCTTAAGATTCTTTCTGGAATTTCAATTGGACTTCATATTCTTCCTGACCATAAATTGCTGCTATGCAGTGTTAACAGCTCCAACTTTTCTCTGCAAAAATGGCTACATTTCAGTAAAGGCTGAAATGACTCTGTCCTCCTTTGTAAAGCACTTCTGTGTCTGGATGACAGGCCTTGTATAACTGCAAAGTATTATTAATAATCATCAGTCTGGCTCTGTTTTTAGCTCCTGTTACTACTTTTTGAACTGTTCCTTTTTGAACTGCATTCTTTTGGTCTTAGGGATCTTTTCTGTGGGTCTGGCTGGTTGCCCTCACTTTTCCTGGTGAGTAATCAGACAAACAGCCCACATTCACATGCCATTCTGCCCTGTGTCTGTTACACAGCTACAGATCAGCAGATACAAATATTAAGTCTTTTGAAATGTTGATTTGCTTATAAAGTACCAGCATTCCAGCTAGGAGCAGCCTTGTTGGCATTTGTCAGCTATAACTCACTTCCTCACTCTGCATATTTTGGGGAGTATTTTACCTGGTTACCATCCTGCATGAAAAAGCAATTTTGTAGTTCACAGCATTTAAACAAAGCAGATCTGTTCCTCAGAACAAAGGAGCTGTTTTATAGGATTCTTTGTGTTGCATTATCACCTTTAGTCAGTTTCTAGTGGCTGACTTGGGGTTGATTTCAGGACACTGTCACTCTACCTTGCCACGCGAGCCCTTAAATTTGCTTCCTTAGCTTAGTTCCCCACTGAGCTCGAGGTGACATACCCCAGTAACCTCCAGTAAGCACCACACGTACTGCAATTATACTGTTTTATAAGATCATTTTGGCCCATCACTGCAGAATTCTGTAGTGTACTGGTGCCAAGGGAAGGCTATGAAGGAAATGGCTGTTCTTCATTGGCAGGTTTTTAAAATCCCTAGTTTTTGCAGCTTTACTGAAGGGGAAAAGTGCTAAACCAGTGGTGTTCAATCTTTTCATGCCACGGGCCAGATGGGCAGTGCCAAGTCCTTCCATGGGCTGGATCTGCCTGGTGGGCCTGATCTGACTGTAGGGGTTGTGCATCCTGACCCTGATCCATCCACACAGGGCAAAGGCAGTGCAGAGCAGCCCCTGTCTGGATATGCAGGGGGGGACAGAGCAGCCCTGAAGGTAGAGAAGTAATCTGGGCTTGCAGGGGGGTGGGGGTTGGGGTGGGGGCTGGTGAGCAGCTTGGTCCCAGTCCAGATGTTGGTGGGGTAGGGAGAAGGGCAGAAACCTGGCTCTGATTGGACATGTTGTGGAGCACAGCCTAGCAGTCCCAAACTGGACATGTGGGTGGGTGGGTGGGAGGGAGCAGCCTGGGTCAATTTGGATGTACAGGGGGCCATCCCAGTCCTGTCCCCGCTTTGCTGCAATGGCCAAGCAAGGCTGGAACCCGGTGTGTGAAGCTTCCACTGCTCCCCACTGCCAAGTTTTCCAACCCATGAGAGCCCCATGGGTTGGATGTCATGGCTCCATGGGCCAGATTTGCCCCACAGGCTGGAGGTTGAGGACCCCTGTGCTAGGTTATGAACAAAGCAGGCTGCTTACACACAAAAAAGGGTGAGTAAAGCAGCACAGGACAAACTCTCCCACTCAATGGTGCCAATGTATCTCAGCCCTGAGCTGGAGAGACTGCACAGTGTGTAATCCCTGTGATTTATTCAATTCCTGGCTCTATTCAGAGATTGCCAGTAAAATTAACGTTTTTTATGTGGGGTAGTGATAGTTTCTTTGAGATGGACACCTGTCCACAGGGAACTGGACCAAGACTGCCCTGCTTTTTAAAAATAGGAAGCATTTGCTGGCAACCAGCATCAGTTGGAGCTCTTTTCAATGAAGCCAAATAGCAACAAATTTTAAGTTAAGGCAAATACTTCTTTAATGAAACATCACATTAACCTATGGAACTCATTGGTACAAGTAGCTCAGTAAATTTCCCATGTAAAAAGGAATACTGTATGCAAATAATATTTGCAATTATGTTATGTTAAAATTACAACTGTTAGTGCTCATGTTTCAGGGTGTGACAATCACTGCCTGGTCAGGATTACATTTTTCCCAGTGCTGTAGTACTACACAAATGGAAAGTGCACTACGTGGGCTTCATGCCTTCCCTTGTTTGACATATGAGAACCTAGGTACACGGATGGATCAGTACTAACCACTGCTTCCAGTAAATTCAAGGAAAGTCACTAGAGCTCAGAACCATTCTGGTTTAGCCTACATACCCAAAGCACTGCACCACCCCACTCACGAATGTGAAACAAACTGTACCAAACTGGCCCCTATATCTCACCTGCTCTCTGTGACTACAAGTCCTCTGTGACCGCATGATCCTTCACTTTTGTCTCATTCTATGGGACACAGAACCATGTTCAAACTTCCAAAGAGAATTAAAACACAAAACCCCGGCATATTGGTCACTAGCGAGTGGATCTGAATTTCTTATCAAATTCATTTCCCTCAGCAAAGGCTTTTTCGTTCCTTTTGATTTACCCACTCTGTCATTTAAGACATTTCTGGTTTGTCTAAGGCAGAAAATGGTCCCTTTGATGCCAACCGTAAAACTCACGCTGACTTCAATGGGAGCAGAAATAATAACCCCTTGGACTTTCTGCTCCTCAGGCAGCGATCTAATCTTCACATTGGCTGATACAACCCTACACATGTATGGCATAATACACTCATTAATAATTACATGTACAATCATATGATACCACTTCTGGGCCCTGGTTGGTTGATGAACGTGATACATACCCAGAAATAGATACCATTTTTGTTACTCGCCTGTCTCAAGGGTATAACAGCATATTTCAATAAGCAATTGCATATTTTCTAAGTCCACAGCGCATGGACAGTAGCAGCTCAAGCTTTGGCCCGGCCCCATACTCAAATCCAAGAAAAAAGCAATTTTTCTCTTTCTGATGTCTGTGTGCACGTATGATTGTGTGGAGATGGCAAGTAAGGCTATGGGAGCAAAGGAAGGGTTTTTCTTTGCTTATCTACAAGGGTTCTAAAAGCCCTGCTCTTCCTGGTATTGGACTAATATTTACTGAACCATAATTTCCTTGGATCAGTCCATATCTTTTTAAAAAATAGATACTATTTTTGTTACTTGCCTGTCTCAAGGGTATAGCAGCGTATTTCAATAAGCAATTGCATATTTTCTAAGTCCACAGTCCAGAGTGCACAAACATCCTCTGTTTTATTGTCTGCTTACTTGCTACACTACACAATTTGTTCATTTGCCAGGAATCCCACCGCTGTTAGCAGCACCGAGCCAGGGTTGGGTCTACCACAGAAACAATCCTGCAGTGGTCCGGGCGCGAGCACAGGCTCGGCTCCTTGGGGACACGCAGCGCTGCCCTTGGGCTTCAGGGGCTCCACGCTGATGGCCACCAGGAAAGACTCTGCTTCAGTGCACAGGGCAGGACCCGAGCTGCAAGCAGGCCAGGATCTGGCCTTAACCCCTGCGGCTGCTGCTGCGGAGAGCGCTGCAGGCCCAGGTCACTGCTAGGTCGCCTGTAGCTAAGTCACACCGCAGAAAGCAGCGGGAGCAGGTGCAGGGCGGGGCGCTCAGCCGCTCCCGCACCTGGCGAGTGAGTAGAGAGCCGGGGCCGGGGCCGGGGCCGGGGCCGCGCTGATGGGCGAAAACCTCCACCTCACGCCCGCGCTGCGCCAGCAGCTCCTGGACCTGATACGCGGCCCCGCCCAGCTCCGAGCGGGGGCGGAGCTCGGCCTTGCTCCTCTCTCGGCCGGGGACAGGCTGTAGTAGACTTGGGCTCAGCGACCCTCACTGCGCAGGCGCGCGGACCCCAGACACGCGGCTGCACCGCGCAGGCGCAGGCAATATGGCGGCGCCTGTGGACCTGGAGCTGAAGAAGGTAGCGGCGCCGCGGCAGGGTCCGTCCTGCTCCTCCCGGTTGGCCCATGGTGGGGGAGGCTGCCTGCGAGGGGGCGCTCGCCCCGGCAGGAGTCGTCCGTCCTCTTCTGTCCCCTCCCCTCCCCTGGCGCAGCCTGTGCGAGGCTGCGGAGCGCTGCAGGCGGGCGGGGGCGGCCTGGGCTCGCGGGCCGGTGTCGGAGCAGCGCTGGGTCCTGGCCTGCGGGCTCGCGGCTGCCGCTGCGATTTCTGAGGGGAAAGGAAACCGCTGCGGCGCAGAGCCTGGCCCTGTTCCCCCCGGCCCTGACTGCTTCTCCCGCGCTTCTCCCTTAGGCTTTTACTGAGCTGCAGGCCAAGGTCATTGACACTCAGCAGAAGGTGAAGCTGGCAGATATGCAGATAGAACAGTTGAACAGGACAAAAAAGCACGCGCACCTCACGGACACTGAGATTATGACGCTGGTGGACGAGACACGCATGTATGAAGGTGTAGGAAGAATGTGAGTAACTTCTTTTGCAGATGAAGAAGTTAGGCATGAGTTAAAGGGTCTTGTCCTTCAAGCCTGCTGGAACCTATTGTTTTTTTGACTTGGATTGCTTTTAGGCTTGCTTCTTTCCATAGGTGACAGTGAACAATCAGGAATATGCATATGTTAGTTGCTCTCTGTCAGATCTTATCTGCTTTATTTAGCCACATCCAAGACAACTTTGAATTTAAGATGACCCCTCCCCTCAGTACTTTGATTCTGTACATGGAAAATTATAAATTTGTTGTAGTTCTGCCCCCCCCATGTAGACTCTCTTTATGGGAGGATCATCTTAATCCTCTTCCCCCCCCATCCCCCACACATGCACACCTCCATTTCTGTGGCAGGGAAAAGCAGCAGTCAGGAGACAAATGGTGGTAGGGAAAGTAATTGGGAAGGGGAGGGATAACAGGCTTCGTACCCACCTGCACTTGTCTCCTTGCCACTTCCCCTATGCGGTGATTCTGGCTCCAGTTCTGGCCCAGGACATGGAGCACACAGTGGCTCTGGCCCTGGCCTGGCCCAGTGGTGGCAGTAGCAACTCTGGCCCCTTGCCTGAGTCAGGGCTGGAGCCACCAGCACCCCTGGTGCTGAGTGTTCTCCCCTGTATGCTCCTCCAGGTTGTACACCTTGAGGCTTACCATTTACCCACTCCACTGTTGCACAAGCTACCCCAGCCTGACAGCAGGGCAGTAGCAGCTCAAGCTTTGGCCCAGCCCCATACTCAAATCCAAGAAAAAAGCAATTTTTCCCTTTCTGAAGTCTGTGTGCACATATGATTGTGTGGAGATGGCAAGTAAGGTTATGGGAGCCCAGCAAAGGAACCGTTTTTCTTTGCTTGTCTACAAAGGTTGTAAAAGCTCCGCTCTTCATGGTATTGGACTAATATTTACTGAACCATAATTTCCTTGGATCAGTCAGTATATTTAAAAAAAAATAGATACCATTTTTTGTTACTTGCCTGTCTCAAGGGTATAATAGCGTATTTCAATAAGCAGTTGCATAGTTTTGTTTGCCAGCTTCACTCATGCAAGTTCACAATTGCATTTAGGGTTTCATGAAATTTATAATCTCTACCAGCACAGTTGGTAAATACCTCATGAACACTAATTGCAAAATACAAATTTGTGAGAAGTTTATATAAGCCTGTCCAACTCTAGTGAAGTTCTTTATGTTGATGCTATATGGAGGGAATCACAATTGTTAATCTAATCCTTGCATTCATGGCCTATATTTTTGCAAAAGCTATAAAATTGCATCCTGCTTATTAGCATGATAATTAATATATATGAAAGATTTATTTTTCTAGAATTTTTTGAAAGAATATATGGAGTGCAGTTTGTGCCAGAATGTATGATCTGCCCAGGTGTGCTGGGTTGGAAAGAAGGAAAGTATAATCTCTATATATTGGAATGACTTCAAAACCAACAAAGCTTAATTTAAGCTAATGCATGTTTTGATGAAACTCTAACAATGTACTTCTGTTGTTGTGATCACACCACCTTCATAAAAGATTCCCCAACTGATTTGAGTTGATAATGCAGCTGGGTATGTATACAGGGGTGTAGGTTGTAGCCGTGTTGGTCTAAGGACATAGGCAGACAAGGTTTCTTGGGTGACTCTGATTATCTTTTATTAGACCAACCCAAATAGTTGGAAAATAATTATTAAGCAAGCTTTCGGGTTCAAAAACCCTTCGTCAGGCTAAGGAAGTTTCAGCAGTTAGTGTGTGCTCTTCCATCCAGGAAGAGCGCATACCAACTGCTGAAACTTCCTTAGCTTGACGAAAGGTTTTTGAACCCGAAAGCTTGCTTAATAATTATTTTCCAACTATTTGGGTTGGTCTAATAAAAGATATCAGAGTCACCCAAGAAACCTTGTCTGCTGGGTATGTATCGCATTCACAGAAGTTTAGTGCTGGAAGGTGTCACAACCCAAGGGTGTGATTTTTTGTTTGTGTGTGCTTTGGCACCGCTGAATTATTTTCCCGCCGTTTGAAGCTTTCTTTGCAGGGTGCATTTCTTCTTTGCAGCATAGAAATGCATGTTGCAAGGAGTTCCTGCCATTTGTATTTAAATTCGTGCCCCACTATTGGTCAGTTCTAAATTATTCCCACGTGGCGGCTAGCAATTGGCTTGCTGGCCGTATAAGAGGCTTGGGTGGTTTCTGCCCTAGTTGGAGAACTTCGAGCATGCTGCAGAGTGCCTCTACGGAGATTTGACCTGCGGCTGGCTGATTGATAGACTGATCACCTATCGATTCTTCTCCCCATCGCCGAGCGCAATCCTCGACGTATCCCTCTTTCCTGCGTGCAAAAAGTTCCACGGAGCCTCGACAACTTCGTGTGAGTCAGAGTTTTGTCCGAGTCCTTAACATAGGGATTTAAGCGGAGCTTTACCTGGGAAACTGTCCAGCCTACACCGCGACCATCTACGGTGTAAGTAAACAATCTTGAATCAACCACTAAGCGTCCGTGCCTAATTCTAGCATGTCGCCTGCTTTCTCCGACCCCGCATGTCCGGGCTGCTGGCCACAGCCCGCGGTGCACAAAAGGGCCTCGGATTGTTCCCGACCCGCACAGAAGGGACCTCATCAAGTCCAGCCCCCCCCTGCTTTGGGCAGGAAAGACTGCTGGGGTCAAATAACCCCAGTAAGGTGTGTGTCCAGTCTCCTTTTAAAGATCTCCAGGGTAGGTGCCTGCATTCAAGTCAGTGAAAAGAAAAGATAGATAAAGGTTTAAAAGATTTAAAGCTCTTTTCTCGTGCTGTGTTTCTGATTCGGTAATATCACTAGCTACTCTAGACTCAGTTGAAGGGATGATATGGATGTCCATTCTGCATAATGTGCAAACTTCCTTTTAATGTATTCTGTGAACTGCCAAACTGGGAATTTGAAGTTGACATATGAGGATGTTTCTCATGATCAGAAACTAAAATCGGTTTCCTTCAAAGAGATTAATGATAAAGCTGGCAGGTAGAAAATGGGCACAGAAATGGCTGGAAGTGCTCCAGAAGAGTGCTGCAAGGTGACTCATGGGCTTCATGGGCACAACTGATGCATGCTAAGGGTGAAACGCATTTTCACAAAATTACCAACCAAATAGCCATGAAACATGTACAGTAATTCTTAAGCAGAAATCCTGTAATATAAGGTAGAGAATAATAGTGTCTTTTAAAACTTAGGTCAGTAATGTTGTTCCTCCTGGGGAGGAACAAATAGTAGAAATAATTGTTAAAGTGCCAGTATCAGCCTTAACTCACCTGCTTCCTTTTTCCTGCCCATGTTCTACCTGTAGTCTAGATAGCCCTTTATCTGTGCATTCTGATTAACTTTCCCAGGGATTCTCATTGGGTGCATAGATCTTGCATTGCAATCTAATTGCACCTTAGTATGCATATGACATTAACATATTATTTGTATTATGGTAGTGGTTAGTAATCACAGCAAAGAGGACAGCTCCGTTGTATAAAGAGTTGTACAGATGCTGGGACAGTTCTTAGTTTGAAAATTCAGAATCTAAATACCTTCTGTTTAGCCTTTGTTTCTGAGTTTAGTTTCATGCGAATTCAGTGAATTTTAATTGAACGACCAGTTTCACTACCTTTGGTCTTGGTGGCTACCTGTGATACTTGCAGAGCATGTTGACAAGTTTTGTATCTCTCTTCTGCATGTGGTTTACGTAAAGATTTTCTTTTAGAGCACCCTAACCACTGCCTGGTATACTAAAGAAACTTTCTGGATGAACTTTCAACTGACAGGGTTAGTGTACAATAGGGCTGTGCAAGGCTTCAGACCATGCTTCGGATCTGGAGAAGCTTCGGGTGCTTTGGCATCCGAAGCAGCATGTCCGGATCGAAGCACTGGCTTCTTTAGGCTTTCCAAAGCGTTTCGGAGCTTCTGAACCACTTTGGAAAAACTTTGGAGCCCCTTCGGAGATCTGGCCATAGGGTATAATGGGGAATCGGTGAAATGTCTATAGCTTTGTGTTTTTTTTTTTCTGATTTGAATGAAACTTGCAGGGGTGGTAGCCTCTGCTGAAAGCATGAAGCCTGCCAAGTTTCAAGAAAATAGGTGCAGGGGTTTGGGGGGAACTGCATCTCAAGCTGCTGACAGGTAAAACTCGTGACATAGATGACCCTGTGTGTGTGTGTGTGTGTGTGTGTGTTAAGGCGCAGTTGCAGCGGGCTGAAAACTGCAGGGGTAGTGGCCCCTGCTCAGGCCACGAAGCCTGCCAGTTGTCAAGGAGATGCGTGCAAGGGGGTTCTGGGGTCCTTCACCCCTAGCTGCTGACAGACAAAACTCGTGACATGGGTGCTTGTGTAACTGTGTCTGTCTTCGGGCAGTTGATTGCCTGTATTGATTATTTCTTCTTCTTAGTCTGTGGTTTTGTAGATGTTAATCCTTGCTCATTAACTTGTTATATAGTAGCTAGGTACTGTATGTTGAGCTGGTCTCTGATTGAATCATGATTAATTGGTAACTGGTAACACAGTAGCTTAGCAGTCAGGCCTGGAGTAGTCCCCTGCAGCCCCCTGTGCCCCCAGACAGACACAGTTGCACAAGCACCCATGTCACGAGTTTTGCCTGTCAGCAGCTAGAGGTGCAGGGCCTCAGAACCCGTGCACCTATCTCCTTGACAGCTGGCAGGCTTCGTGGTTGCAGCAGGGGCTACCATCCCTTCAGCTTTCATCCTGCTGCGCCTTAACACACACAGTGTCACCCATGTCACGAGTTTTGCTTGTCCGCAGCTTGAGGTGCAGTTTCCCCCAAACCCCTGCACTTATCTCCTTGAAATTTGACGGGCTTTGTGGCCTCACCAGAGGCCACCACCCCTGCAGTTTTCACCCCCCTGTGGTGTAACACATACATGTGACATGAGTTTTGCTTTCAAGAATTTGGGGTGCAGTTCCCCCCGAACCTTTAAACAGATCTTCTTGAAACTTGGCAGGCTTCATGCTCTCAGGAGAGGCTACCACCCCTGCAAGTTCCATTCAAATTAGACAAAAACCAAGAAAGTGTATAGCTATTTCATTGATTTCCCTGTTATACTCTATGGCTGGATCTCCGAGGCGGCTCCAAAGCTTTGGTGCCACTTCGGCCAGATGGAAACAGGAAACCGATCTGGAGCTTCGGATTGGGTCCCTGGCATCTGAAGCTGCTGAATCTGAAGCCCGATTGAATATCTGCCTACTTGCACAGGCCCTAGTGCACAATATAACCCCATAACCAAGGCATTTACTGATGGAATTCACATACTCACTGCAGACTTCCATACCTTATGACAGTTATTGCCCTCTAGCTCTTGACAGAGGAAGGGAAGAATATAAAATTTAGTTAAGGCTGTTGTTGATAAATCATGGTTAAGATTCCAGTAGTCTGTTAAAGGTAACCTGGAGGTTTGTTTATACTGAATAGTCATTTCAAGAGTTGTGAACCTATTTCCTTTAATAATTCAGATGTCAACATCTGAATGCTGTCTGATTCCTTTACTCTTGTCAATCTGGCTTTCTTTTTGGATATAGCACTATGACTGCACCTGTGGCCTTGGTTGTTGATCTTAGCCTGGAGATTGACACAAGAAATTGTGCCCTGCTTTTCTTACTAGATATTTCAGCAGCATTTTATATGATTATCCAAGAGATGCCAATAAAGCATTTATGTGACCTGGTGGATATTTGCAGGACAGCTTTGTTCAGCTCTTTCCTGGCAGGGAGGCTTCAGATGGTAGTAATGGGCAAGTGCTCACTATCCCTTTTGGACCTTTTCTAGGAGGTCCCCAAGGCACCAGCTTTTCACTCCTCTTCAATATGTATATGAGGCTGCTGAGTGAGATGTGTGGAGATTTGGAGTGAGGTGCCATCAGTTTTCTGATGAGGCTCAGCTCTACTTCTCTTTCTCATCTGACCCAGTCTCTGCAGTCTCTCCTTTTCAGTGCCTGCTGCAGCTGGGGACTGAATGTGGGTAAACCAATTAAAACTGAATCCATACAAGATAGATGTCATGGTGGTGGGCAGACTTCTTGATATGCAGGGGATTGGAACACTTACCATTGCTTGGATTCAGCCTCCTCTTGTCACTCAGGTTTGCAGCCTTGAAGTGCTCTTGGATCCTCTGCTCCACTTAAATTTTCAGGTGGCAGAGGTAGCTAGGGGAAGCTTTCATCAGCTCCTATCTGGTAAGAAAGCTACAACCCTTTCTTTCAGACTTAGATGTTGACATCATTCATGCCGTCATAACTTTGAACATAACTATGTGGGGGTGCACTTGACCTTCTAGAAGTTCCAGCTAGTGTAGAATATGGCAGCACCTTCAGATAGGGAAGAGTTGCCAGAGGGGCACAGCTCCAGTATTTTAGAGTTTACACTGGCTCCAAGTATCTTTTAGGGTGAAGTTCAAGATGTTGGTTTTGACCTGTGAGGCCCTAAACTGTCTAGGCCTGAGGTACTTATGGCATAAGGGGGAAGGCAGTCCCTTATCATGAGCTCTTAAGTTTAGCCAAGAGTAACCTCCTGCAAGTACCATTCATGCGCTGAGTTGATTTGGCAAAAATTTGTGGGAGAGCATTCTCAGCAGCTGCTGTTAGCTCTGGAACTCCCTTCCTCTTGAAGCCTGCTAGAACCTGAGACTGTACGTCTTTCAAAAGTGCTGTAAACCATTCCTGTTTGTACAGGCATTTAGCATACTGAGTTAGGCTGGTATTCTGTTGAGGAGGTTTTTGTTTTATGTTGCTACTCTACTTACTTTTTATTATAAATTATTTTGTTGTTTTATTATAAGCTGCTCTGAGCCTTTGGGAAGGGCAGCACATAAATTGAACAAATAAGTAAATATGTTTATTCTAAATGACAATGAAGTAGAAGATCTTGGTTGTGATCATGACACATGTTTTATCCTCAGTCAGCCAGTTTAATGCTGTACTGTTTCATGAGCCTCATATGAATGAGTTAATACGGTCCCTATTCTCCCCTCTGTGAGCTTGAGATACCTCTCTGAGATACCTTCTCTGTACTGTCACGTAGCATTATAGCCCGTTTGTCATTCCTAACCTTGGATTTTCTTTGTTGCGTTTTGTGTAGTATGCAAAGCCAGCAGGTCAGTCCTGCCTCCCTTCAGTGTTGAGAGCTTAGCAGCATTTATTTTTCTTCTACTATATCTATTTTTGGTTTGGTGTAAGAGAAGTTTGCACCGCATACTAAGAGATGATGAATTGCTGTATACTGTTAGTATCTACTGCTCAGATGATACCCCAGCCTTCTGACATCTTGCCAAGTACATTTTAGTTCTGTTACTTCATATTCTTTTGAAAGGTTTGTTACATAGCCTGATACGACCAACATCAACTTCTAGTTTTGCTTTTTTAGCTGGTTGTGAGCTGACATCATTTTGTTGCTTTAAGAACCACGATGAGAGTTTAAACTGCAGAATTCTGTCTGAATATTTGAAACTGTTCTCTTTATGTCCTCCTAGCATACAGATAATTAATAGCTCTAGTCTGTTGTACAGAGAAAATAATTTACACCAGATGCAATGCAGGGTTCCTGGTAGATTTTGTTGCCATGGGATGCCAAAACTGAGATAACTATTTTCCTGCTTTATTTTGATATTACATTATTTAGTCTTTTATTCCTTTCTTAGCAGCTGTAGGTTTTAGGAGTAATCTGATCAAATGGATACAAAAACTGAGCCCAACATAACTTTCCTGATGCCCACGAGGACAGAAAACTACTTGAGGACAGCCATTAATAATCTGATTTTTTTTTAATTTGTTTTTTTATTTATTTATTTTTTTTGAAGTGTGGGTTAGTTTTCTTGTTTCAGGTTTTTTTGTGTGTGCTTGTGTGCATCTTTGAGCCACAGAAATGAAATCTAGCAGTAGAATTTGGAGATGTGAAAAAGATTACTTAAATCATCTAATCCTATTCCTTAGAGATGTAATTGTTTTCTTGCTTTCAGCACTATCTTTGGTTCTGTTTGGCAATTAGATTTAATAAAGCATCCTGAAATCCTACTTTCAGAAATGTTGATGAGTCATCTCTGTTTCTGTATCTCATATAGAGATTAGGGCTGTGCGAAATTTAGCTGCCAGTTTTGTTTCAACTCATTTTGAGATTGAAACAAAACAGATATCATCGAAACAGGCTCAAAACAAAATGAGGCAAGTCGAAACGTTTCGCTGCTGCTTTGACGTTTCGCCTATAGGGTATAATGAGGAAGGTCGAAACAGCTTATAACTGTAATTTCCGGCTTGACTTGGATGAAATGTGCAGGAATGGTAGCCCCTTCTGCGGACATGAGGCCTGCCAAGTTTCAAGGAGACAGGTGCAGGGGCTTGGGGGAAACTGCACCTCAAGCTGCAGACAAGCAAAACTCATGACATGGTTGACACTGTGTGTTAAGGTGCAGCAGGGTGAAAGCTGCAGGCCTGCTAGGCCCTGCTGAGGCCGTGAAGCCTGCCAGCTGTCAAGGAGATAAGTGCAGAGGTTCTGGGTTCTGGGGTCCTGCACCTCTAGCTGCTGACAGGCAAAACTCGTGTCATAGGTGCCTGTGCAGCTGTCTGTCTTGGGGCAGAGGGGGGTGGAAACTGCAGGACTGCTAGGCCCTGCTGCAGCCACAAAGCCTACAGTTGTTTAATGAATTTATTCTCACAGCACTCCTGTGAATTGTGAAGTGTAATTATTCCATTTTACAGGTGATTAGCTGAGGCTCAGGGAGGCTAAGGAACCTGACCAAGCTTGCTCTGGAAGTCTCTGGAAGAAGTGTTTCAAAGCTACATCTCCTAAGACTGAGGCTCCAGCCACTCATAGATTCATAGATTGTAAGGCTGGAAGGGACCTTGGAAGATCATTGGGTTCAGCCCCCTGCATCAAGCAGGAAAGATAACTGGGGGTCAGGTGACCCTAGCAAGGTGACTGTCTAGTCTCCTATTGAAGATTTCCAGGGTAGGTGATTGCACCACCATTGAAGGGAGCTTATTCCACAGTCTGGACACCCTATTTGTCATGTAGTTTTTCCTAATTTGAACCTGAAACAATCTTCCAGGTGTTTGTGACTGTTACTCCTAGTTTTCCCCAGTGGTGCCCTGGTGAACAGTTGTTCAGCGAGCCCTAGATGTACGCTTCTGATGTAGTGGTAAGCTGCTATCAAGTCCCCACTCAGCCTTCTCTTTTTTTAGGCTGAAGAGTCCCAGGTCCCTCAGCCTTTCCTCAAATAGCTTGCCGGGCAAGTCTCTAATGATATGGGTAGCGCTTCTCTGGACTCTCTCAAGCTTTACCACTTCTTTGTTAAAGTGTGGAGCCCAGAACTGGATGCAGTACTCAAGCTGCGGTTTCACCAGTGCCAAGTAGAGCTGAGTAGAGCAGGAGAATTACCTTTTTTCAATGGTTTTGCTGGCGATGCATCAATTGATGTGTGCTAGAGTATTGTTGGCACTGCTGGCTCATGTTCATACTGTGGTCAGTTATTACCCCCAGGTCTGCGGTGGCAAGTGATGGGGGATCTTCAGTCCTGCTGCCTGATGAGAGGCAGCAGTTGCACAAGCACTTGTCACGAGTTTTGCCTGTCCGCAGCTAGAGGTGCAGGGCCTCAGAACCCGTGCACCTATCTCCTTGACAGCTGGCAGATTTCATGGCCTCAGCAGGGGCTAGCAGGCCTGAAGCTTTCACCCTGCTGCGCCTTAACACACACAGTGTTACCCATGTCACGAGTTTTGCTTGTCCGCAACTTGAGGTGCAGTTTCCTCCAAACACTTGCACCTATCTCCTTGAAACTCGGCAGGCTTTGTGGCTTCAGCAGAGGCTAGCATGCCTGCAGTTTTGACCCTGCTGTGGCTTAACACATGACATGAGTTTTGCTTTCAAGACTTTGGGGTGTGGTTTCCCCAAACCCCCTGCATCTATCTCCTTGATACTTGGCAGGCCTCATGCCCTCAGAAAGAGCTACCATTCCTTGAAGTTTCATCCAAATCAGGCTAGAAATGACAAAGCTTATAGGCTGTTTTGACCTTCCCCATTATAGCCTATGGGCGAAACGTTAAAACAGCGAAACTGTTACAATGGAATGGAACAGCTGTTTCAAATCGAAACAAAATTTGAAATGGAATGCTGTTTCATCGAAACGCTGGTTGAAATGGAACGGTGCCGTTTTGCACAGCCCTAATAGAGCTACTTCATGTAGCCACATTTGTTGTACAGGTGCTGCACGCTTAATGTTGTCCTGGTTAACGTTGTTTTGTTATTATGTCGCTGATCTATTAGAGAACATACTCGTTTTAAGTTGCGCAGTGTTCAGTTATAACGTTTGGCCACCACCTGCTAGTATGGGACAACTGTGACATAATTGGATTAGCTTAATATTGTTTCACTTAAAGTTGCATTTTTCAAGAACGTAACTATGATGTTAAGCGAGGAGTAGCTGTACATGTTTCTTTCAATGCAGTCAGCTGCAGAATATGACTGTTCACATTGTCTTTTGTATTTACTTTTCACAATCTTGGAGAGAGGTGAGGGGAATACAGGACTTTAAAATATTTCATTGTTCACCTAACTAACTGGAGGTCACTGTATGAAATGTGTTTACCCTATCAGCAAGCTCCAGTGGTAGTATGCTACTGAGGAGCTTGACAATGAATCCTAACTGCTAGACTACTTGAGAGTAAACAGGGGTGAGTGCCAGTCTCTGGTCATTAGGGTGCTATTTAATTAAAATTCCCTCATCCTGCCATTGAAAACATAATGATCCTTCTGTCTCCACCCCCATTGCATGCAGTGAATAAGTTCCAAGACTACATATTGAACACTTGAGGATAAAATAAAATATTACCTGACTTTGGGGCACTCTATGTATTGAATGCAACATGGGTCCTGTGGTAGAAAATTGTGACTTGTGGAATTAAAGGCTGTGTTCACACAAAGGGGTGGAATTAAGATTGCAGTCAAGCCTATTTTTGGCATTTCCTAACTTTTTGATAGCTTGATTTTTTGCAGCCATCATAATGTTCTTTAAATTTAGTTTGTTTGTCATTTCTTGGGATTTAAGAACAAACTAACTAAAACCCCCCAGAATTTCATGGTGTGTCATTGAATTAACCCATAGGTCACTGGCAGATCCACCATAGACATATCTTCTGTTTGAGTTAGCAGAGTAACTATTAGCAATATCGGGTGGCATCCTCTGTCAGTGGGGGCCAACCTCTTTGACTGGTGTGCTGCAGCTGAGCCCTGCACCTTCCCTGATTGCTATCCAATCCCCTTTCCCTACCCAATCTGCTGCTCTGCTTCCTGCTCTATTTGCCACTGTATTGCTTGTCCCCTCCCTGATCTGCTGCATGCCACACACAGAGGCTGCTTTGCGTCATTTGTGGAATGTGCGCCCCTGGTTGACTGCCCTTGCTTTATGTGGACAAGCATTTTAGTGAGATGAGATGTCTTCTTCTGTCTAACTGACAAAGCAGTGGTGGGGCTCATGAACCCTGGGTTCCGTTCTGGGAAGGCTGTGCTCTACTTTGCCCTGATCCTTCTTGTGCTCCCTTTACCTGTTTATCCTAGTCCTGTCTCTTTCTTTTCTCAACCATGTCACCTTGTCACAGTTCCAGTCTGTTTGGCAGGTTCCAGTCTTACTGCTTCAGCTCCCTATCTTAGTTCAGCATCAGGGGGAAAGAAATGTATTCTTTGCCAGTTTGGTGTGCAACTCTGAAGTACTAGTTCCATCCTAGGCTCTGGAAGGGTGTGTGCTCAATTGGAAACAGCCTTTTCTGTTAATTTCCCCAAAACTTGGTCCCTTCTTTCTAGTCCCAGTCCTTCCTTTTTATAGTCCTATTCTTGTCTATCCTGTTGCTGTCTTCACTCCTCAGGCTTATTCCCTTTGCAGTCTCCTTGCCTGGTCAATTCTAGTCACTTCTTTGATCTCCTTTACCCCTTGCTCCCTCCTCTCTCCCTCCAGTTTCTTTTTGCTCATCTAAATTTTCCTTCCCTCCCCCATTGCTAGCTCCTAGTCAGTCTCCCTTTACTTCCTCCCTGGCTTCTTGTCCTTCTTTCTCATCTCCTTTATCTCCTGTTTTGTCCCTCTCCCCAACTAGTTCCTGTCTCCTTGGTCCAGTGAGTCAGTCTTTCTTGCTAGCTGTTCATCTAGTCTGTGGTCCTCCTTGTCAACCAGCTAGCTTGCAGTCTTCCCCCATTTCATTCACCAGCTTCCAGACTTCACCTCTACAAATCCCAGTAACATCTCTGTGCTTTTCCTCCACTATCCCAGTCATATCAAATACCCTACCCCAGTCTCCTCCTTTTCTTAACTCTGGTCTCTTTTGCCATCTCTTCATTCAGATCAGGTGGCTGGGTACATGCTAACAGAGGGGCTATGGAGCTCATAGGTGAGGAAGATTCCCTTTTAAGCTCTGGTGCCTGGCTTGGAGCAGTTTTATTGCTTTATATGCCGCCCTTCCCAGTATATAGGGAACATCCTTCTGAACCCTTCTAGCCCTGTGATGCAGCCATGGTTGGCTCTTTGAGGATGGCATGTGGCCAGTCTAGTCAGCAGTAGGAGCTGCGAGTGTGTGATGAATGGAGAATGAATCTTCAGAGATTTTAGCTGGTCAGCTCTAGCAAGTCTCTACCAACCCTTATGGCTTTTCAAAGGGTAATTTCCTGATCAAATTTGGGCCGATTTTGGACAGCTAGCAAAGAGACATCTCTTATACAGAGGCTAATTCTGAATTAGTCTCAGATTCCTGCTGTGGGACATGCAAATTTAAAGAAGAAATGATCACAGCAATTTATTAACACTTGTAAAATACTGTTGATTTCTTTAGATTTGTTCTTGGACTAACTGGTTTATTTTAACCAAAAAGATAATGGAAAAATCAGCTTGAGAACAGACTTAGGATAGAGGATTTCAGCACAGTCCTCTAAAGTTTTTAGCAAAATTATGAACACTTGCAAAGAGGGTCATAATGAAAAATTGTCTTACTAGGTGGGGCTACCAGCCCCACTTAAAATAAATTTGTCCCATGTTTTCCAATCTATGCTTGCTGTGATTAAAACTGTGGTTCTCAAATTTTTTAGACTTGAGGCACCCCTTTGAAAATGATGGCTCTTAGTTTTCATTTGTTTTTGACTACAGAAAAATTAGTCATTCTTCTGTTGCCAGGAACACAAAAAGACAAGTTAGAATGTTTTTAACACTATGGATTTCTATTTGAAATCTCTGGGTTTATTGCATGAATCATGTTTTCACATCTAACAGTGCTAAATGTTGTGTGTTGCCCCATGGCTTCTTTGAAATGATCTCAAGTCGCCCTGCTTAAGAATCAGTGGGTTAAAATGTGGAGTAAGCTAATTGACATTCTTTCTGTGCCATGCTTGTGTAGCTTACCCTTGAGATTAATGTATCGGCACTATGAATCTACTATGGTTGAAACTGGATGCCTGATGTGCATGCAGCCTATCAATCCACTCATTTAAATTGTACCTAGTAGACAGAGTAAATATCCTGGTAGGCTGTGATCCAGTGACGGTATTATCATTTTAAATCCTTGAACTCTAAATATGTTGTGCCTTGTGCTTTGAAGATCAACAGTCTAAAGCTCTTCTAGATCCTTTAAAGGAATAGCTTCTCTGTAACTTCTCTATCAAAGCTTTCCCTTCATTTTGCCTCCAGTTCCTAATTGTGTATATTGGGGTCCAGAGGGGTCCCATGTTATGTGTCCCAACAAGTACAAAATATTTGAGGGATTTCTGTGATATTCTAACTTTGAAGTGTTCGTCTTGCTATATGGGGGTCTAAGATTTTTTGAGGGTGTTTAAAACAGGATAATGGGACATGCTCAATCTTGTACCTGAAGTCCTGGAAGCATCTACAGTCATTTTCTTCTTTTAAATAAATAAAAAATAAGTTGCTCAATTTTTTCCCATAACTCTTAGCTGCACAAGTGGCAAGGAACTGAGGGAAACTTCATATTTTTGGAACCAAGAGTCATGCACTGTTTCCCCTGCCCACCCCCAGCCACTCCCCCCCCAGCCCCAGCTCTGCTTTAGGAACTGTAGACTTGATTCCCTTCTGACTGGCAACGTTCTGCTCTGCATTACAGGAAATACACCTGGATCTCTAATAGTGTCTGTCCATAAATACATCTCTCAAGTAAGTGGACATTGAAGTCCATTTTTGGCCATTTGGCAACCTTGACAACATGCAACAGGATCAACATATCTGTCTGTTCATGATTTATTTTCAGTTCAGAAGCATCACCTTTGTTGGAACAAGTATATACCAGATGATGCCCAAACTTGAGTAGTTTTTAATATGCATCTTAGTTTTCTGGGGGTTGCAGAATTGTTGTTGACTCAATGCATATTCTCTTGTCAAAAGTAGACTTTACAAATCTTTGCTTGTGAATAAATATGTATATCATCTGTTATCCTTTGCATATTCCTTCTTGGTGGTATATCTTGATTGCTGGTAGTGCAGAGAAATGCTTAGTCTTGTTTCTTTGATGTTCACGATCAGAGTTGTATGAATACCTAATATTTGGTTTGCTATTAGTTCCAAAACTAAAAAATGCTTCAGAAAAACCATTTTTTTCCCCTTCTTTTTTTTAAGTTTTCATAGATGTTAGGGGCTGGAAGGGATGATCATCAAGTCCAGCCCCCCTGCACTTGGGCAGGAAAGACTGCTTGGGTCAGATGACCTCAGCAAGGTGCTCTGAAGAGTTTTGTTTAGGACCTTTTCAGTAAAAGGAAATGGAATGTGTGAACTGATGGTCGTATTCAAAAGGAGCCTTAACTGCCAGTCTCAAAATGTGAGGAAGTAATTTCCTTGTACTCTGTAGCCCACAGGTGTTGGGCATGCATTTTGGCACATGGAGCACCAGGTTAAAATCTTTTTTGCCTGATTTTTATAGCAGGCACTCGACCCTAGTTCTTCTAGATTGGTGGTGAAAAATACTGAGCTATAGGATATGTTAGGATTGATTTTTCTCCATGTTTCCTGTTGAAGTTGTTCCACTTTGTGTAAATAAATATTTACTTGGGACAGAGTGAGTGACTCTGAAGGCTGTTGATTAGGACACTCTACTGTGAGGAGAAAAAACAGAGTTCCAGTTCCTACTCAAAAAATATTTTGTATAGTTAATATTGGGGTGGAAGAATTTCAACAACAGAGATTAACAGATACCTAGCCCACATTATTCCAAAGCCCATTAGTTGGAGAATTCATATACGATGTTGAGACCTGGATTTAAGTCCTTGTTCAAATTCAGACAAAATTGTATCTTCTGCATTCTTGGAGGGTGGTCTAACCACTGGGATAGAGCATACAAGGGAACCACTGTTTTCTCTTCAGTTTTATGAGTGTCACCCAAGTAATGTCATAAATCTAAGCCAAAAAATCATAACATTTCATTCTGAAAATGCCAAAATCAGCTCTCTGGGGAATTTTTATTTTGTTTTGTCCAGAACTATTTAAAGTCGATCTGAATTCAAGTTTCAGTTGCCCCTAAACTGCATTTTTGGTAAATAAATGATTCATCTTAAAGAGTTTCGCCCAGTCAGATTCATGAACAAATTCCAGCCCTGGATAATTTGTTTTCAGTTGCTAGGTACTGAGCATGACTTTTGGTACTCCTTAGTTTTCTCTTGTAATTAATATCGATATGAAAGGAATGTTTGTCACAGCATTCCAGGGTCAAAAGAGTACATAATTATATCTATATTTATGATGTTTGTGTTATCACTTTCTCTGATGCTTTACTTGACTTTGCTTCTCTTCCTATAACCAAAGCAATGTGCATAAAAGCAAAAGTTAATGTGACCTGGAGCATTCTAGTATTCACAAACAAAATGTCAGTTTTACTTTAACTTGGTCTTTTGAAGAGTTGTACCTCACCTTTTCACTTTCATCTTTGTGCAGCTCTTGAGAAGATATACAACCCCCCAAACATTCTAGTCACTTTTTTCATTGGTGTAAGGGACAGACTTTCCCTTCAAAGTTGGGTATATTGTCTCTCTTAGAAGGCCTGGACGGATGTTAGTAACAAATTGATACTAGAGAAGTGTAAATATGGATTTACAAGCCATAGCACTGAAGCATATATGCACCCCTGATACAGCCTGTGGGTTGGATCAGGCCTGCATGTTCATTTCATCCAGCACACAGGGCTCCTAGAAGGGCTGGGAATTTGGGGGTAGGGTGAATGGAGATGGAACCCACTGCCAAATTCCAAGCTGTGGAACCGTGTTGGGAGGGGATACCTGTTGTGGGGCAGAAGCAGATGATGGCTTCAGTAACCACTTGACCCACCACCCCTCCCAGATCCAGCCTGTGAGGCTCCTCACATTCTAGAACCAGCCCAAGCGACTGCATGAATTTGAAGCCCTATCTTAAGGTTTGTCTACTTAAGCATATTAGCACAAGGTAAGCTACAGCTTGAATTTCCAGCATGTTAGCTATGCCGTCGTTGTCATCCATGCACGTACACTCCCATTGTGGTAAGTGGGATATAACTTGCTCCATTTCCACTGAGGGGCAACTTGTATCCTATTAAAGAGCATGTATTTTGGTTGTATCATGGAATAGCTAATGTGGTCTAAGTTGACACCCTATCTTACCTTATGATATTGTCTTTGCATACCTGTACTGTTAGCAGTAATAATAATAATCCCAGTCACCATTCCATTCCCCTGCACCCATCTAGCCAGCACTGGTTGATAATGTCCCTTGTTGATTTGACCAAACAAAAAAGGAATTCAATCTGCTTTGTAAGGAAGGAGGAGGAGTTTTCCAACTCCGCAGCCTGCATTTGGAAACCTACCTAAAATGTGTCTTTGGACACTGATGGAGACACTGCAGTCTCTTGCATTTTTTTTGGCTTAAAAATATGCGGATAGCCTATGTCTGCATATTGAGAATTAAGTACAAACAGAAATTAAAAGAGGAAATAGGAGAATGTTGTGGTGCAGTGAGGAAATGTGTGTAATTTTTTTTAAAAGAAAAATGTTGTTTTATGTTAGTTCTACTTTTCTACCAAAGAGATCCTTGAACATTTACTCAAACTCTTATTATTATGAGGAAAATGCAAACTAATTATTTTTTCAATGCAAACTGAAATTCCACCTGTTGTCTTGACCTAATCTCCAGAAAGAATGGACAATGCCCTTTAAAAGCTGACTTTAGCTACTATATCATTATTTTTGCTCATACTATATTTAACACAAACTCAGAGGTGTACCACTACTTGCTTTTTTTTTTAAAGAACTAAATATGAACAATGGTATAAATCTACCATCTAGTTAAGTGTCTAGCAATGCAGAAACTGCTGTTTGGAAGCTGTGTTACTATTTCTGTTTATTGAAGTAATGTAATATGCTAGAGCTGTTGACAGATCCAAAAAAAGTGAAAGCTAATGTAAACATGGTATAGGTGTAGGGCAAATACTGTTTTTTCCCTATCAAATGGGACAGGTGTGTTGTTTCTGGCATACCACAGATAATTTTGAAGAAGTAAAGAACACAGTGTTTTGTTCTTTACTTTTAGCCCCTCAAGGGCAAGTAAATTTATCAGTAGCACATATTTAATCTAGGTAACCTCTTGGGCATGTTAATCTCTTGTAGTTGCCCACGTAAAATTAAAAATGGAACACTTAAAATATAGTTAATCCTTTTCTCTGTTAGTGCCATGAACCTTTCAGACTTAGTTGACATGGAGATTATTGAATTTTACATGTTATTACACCTATTTTAAGTTAAAATTTTTTAAAGGTTTATTAAACTCTGTGCAAGGACCTGTCCACCTGTGTAATAGTAGAACACTAACATTTAAATTTTAGATTTTTAAACTGTCATTTGTTAGTAAATCATCATTCTGTTTATAGACAAAAATAATATTTTCCAGCATAATTTTTCCACAAGCAGCAAATAAGTGAAGTCTAGCCATACTGAGAATTTTCTGATTTTTATCTGCTATCTCTGTGACAAGCATAGGAGTAACTCCCATCCGTTCTATTTCATGTGGGGTTTCTTAAATGCATCAATCAGAGGACATAATCTGCTTAATGAGATTACAAAACCACACTAGAAAAGTAGCAAGATCTGGATACAAGAGTGGCAGTGGAAATGAAGTGTTTGTTTAAAGCATGAGCAATGGTTGGTTACTATATTGCTTGTTAATCATGCATTGGAATTTATGGGTAATAGATAACTAGATGGAGTAAATAGGTTAAACTGAAGCTTAATCAGTGCGTAATTGTGTTACGTTGTGAACTACGTAGACAAATTAGTTTTAGAATTTTTAAATGGAAGGGGAAAGGGCCTGTTTTAAGTGACACTGATCTTGGACAGTACAGTTCTGTTCCAGTCAAGATGGATTGCTTTGGGATCAAGGTCAGCTCATTGGAAGCCACACTTCCATTGGTTTTGGCCAGTGCTTAAAATGTGCTAATCCCATACTGAGTTACTCTGAAAGCTTGAATGGCAGCACAAGTTCAGCATTAAAAAAACATCTTTAAATAGATAAGGGCATGACTGGACTTAGCCCAACCTTTTCATGTTACTGAAAAACCGTGGTCTACAACAGTGTGTGTGTGTGTGTGTGAAGCTGAGCATTTTAACTAAAACATTACATTTGTTTATAAATATGCTAGGGTATAGTACATTGCATGCCATGTCATATGTTTACAAAACTATATTAAAAGAATATTAAGGTTGGGTACTCAAAAAGGAACTGAGTTAAGGTTAATTGTGGCAGTTCTCAGTTTTTCATTTGCAGTCTTAACATAATTTTAATGTAATATTTTGCTTGTAATTTCCTTAATTTAAAAATTAATATCAGATTGGAATACCAAAACTCTCATAAAGTGGAACCACGCAATGCCTTGGTCAATTTGGAATCCAGAATCCTTTAATTCCATAACAACGTTCTTTCCTACTTGAAATAAAAAGGTGATAGTACTAGTCTGTTATCCTCTCTGGGGGTCAGCTACCAAAAGGGATGTGAGAACATTTTGCCAGGGACTTACACAACTTTGCTAGACAGCAGAGGAATATTTAGAGCCAGGAATCTTGAGTTCTAAACTGGTCTTTGGAGTGTGACATGTGACCTAGTGATTACGTAACAGAACAAAGCACAAATTTGGCACATTCCTTGTGAAGGCAGTGAAGCTAAGCACATGAATCTTGGGTCCACCATTTTAGAGAACTGGGACTGTATTCTTGTCCTTGTTGTGGCCCGTTATGTTTTACAACTGTGCTCTGCACTATGCTGCTCCCCTTGCAGTCTGTGGTATGCAGTACTAGAAACAGGAAGGGAATACTGTTGATTTGTGTAGTGCTAGGAAGTTCTGAGTTTGGCAGTGGTATGTAGGCAGGGTGTGTGGCTGCAGTAAGTTAGTCTTCATTTCCTCTGCTTTACCTATAGCAAGTCAGGGTAGGTTTGATGTTTTGGGCATTATGTCTGGTAGTTGAGACAAGGTTTTTGTGAAGCTTTTTAAGAATACATTAGATGAATGCTTTTCTAGGATGTCGTAGATGAGGATGATTCTGTTTTGAGCAAGTGGTTGGACTAGATGACCATCTTGGGGTCCCTTCCAGCCCTACTTTTTATGATTCTAAGCTGTCTGCTTCTATACCAACTCCAGCAGACAATGCACTATTCAGCTACCTCATCTGTAAAATGGGGTAGTGAATTTTTTTCCTATGGCCAAAGGTGGGAAACATGTCATACCTAATGTTCAGGGGCGAGGTGTACAGAATTACTAATGCCAGTTTAGAACCCTCTGTAGCCTCCTGGCACCCATCATAGCTTCCCCCAAGTTATTTAAGTAGAGGAGCTTTCCCACACAGTAGAAAGAGCTTTCACAAGCCTGCCCCCTGTCTCCTTATTTTCAATGTCTGCCTTCCCCTCATCCAGTGGGAGTAGAAATTGTTGCATTGACCCAAATCCCTAATGTTATGCTGGACTGGAGCATGCTCAGTGCAGATGAAATATTTAGATCTTAGTCACAAACATGCTTTACTGAGCATGTACAAATGACAATTTTTACAAGTTTAGAACTTGGCCAAATTCTCATTGGCTGGAAAAAAGAATGTGAAACTGGTGCAATCCATTGTCAAACTCAAGTGCAAACCTTGGAGGCATTAGAGCTTATCAAAGAAGTGGTAGCAAGGATTGTTAACACTGGTTGAACAACCTGTTTCTTTATAAGAAATACCTTGAGCTAACTTTACTTCATATGTATATAAAGAGAGAGATATTTTACATTATAATATATATTCTATTGTTTATAATATTTTTATTTTATTTTTGATATATTTTACATTGATATATGTTTTGTATTCAAAACTTGCCACCTGAGCTTTATGGACCATTCTTTTAAATGAATAAAACATCAGGAATTGATTAATCTGTTCAGCTACATCAGCTGAATACTACTTGTACTCGTACCAGTAAAAAAAAAAAAAAAAAGTGTGTGTATTGTATTGAAAGTGTGTGTGTGTGTGTGTTTTACACACACACACACACACTTTCAGTACAATACACACACTTTCAATACTATATGTATGTATGTAATATGACGTTTTCCTGCCATGGAAAATGTCAGCCTGAATGGTTAGTTTGACAAAACTTTAAGTAACAGAAAACAGGGTCTCATAACGGAAAATGCTAAAAAAAACCCAAAACCATTTACTAGATGCATCACTAGAGCTCCTCCTTTAATAACTTATATGTCATAATATACTGCTTCATTAAGTTGTGGTGAACAAGTATCTCCATAACCTCATCCAGCAACAGATCAAATATTTTTAAATTAATACCATGTTTTTAAATCAAATAAATAGTACATGTATTTGGTATAAACAAGTTGTGAGTTAATGGAATTGGTTACTCTGTGTAAACATGACTGTGGGTGTGTTTGCATCTCTCTACAGGAAGGAGGTACAGGGCTCTTTGAAGGAAACAAGTATCTGGACTCTTAAGGGATGTAAATTGCTCGCTGCACCTTGAATAAAGTCTGTACTTGGGGACCAGCAGAGGGTTATTAGGAGGAAAATAAAAATCACTCAAGAAATGTTAAAGCATTTTCTGGGAAGAGAGAGCTTATCTTTCTTCTACTGCTTGGTACTTTGCCTTCTTCCATCCCCCATAAACTTCAGAGCCTGCAATCATTAGGAGATTGGAGCACATTAAAGAGGCTTAGTCAGCACCTTTTGGAAGAGCTGGCTTTTTCTGGCAGCTTCAATTCTGGTTAATTCTCAACAGAATCTCACAAATTGTAACAGAAGAGCCTGATTTGTCTTAGTAGACTATAACTTGTTTTTGACCCCAGTTTTTAAGGACATTAGGGAGCAATTCATGTATCCAAAACATGATCTCTTGTCAACATTGATCAACTTTGCACTGGTATCACCAGCACAAGTAGTATTCATCTGATATAGTTGGACAGATTCAACAATTCCTGACATTCTATTAATTTGAAAAAATGGTCCATAAAACTAAAGTTATATAAATAATATAATATTTGATATTTGACTGTTCTTACATTCAAAACTTGTAACCTTAGTTTTATGGACCATTCTTTAAAAAGAACAGGATGTCAGGAATTGTTGAATCTGTCCAACTATATCAGATAAATACTGCTTGTGCTGGTGGTAACAGTGAAAAGTTGATCAGTGTTGACAAGATCATGGTTAAGCTTTACGGTTAACAGCACATTAAGCTGAAAGAGGAAATTCATATTTTTTTTCCTGGGTGGTGGTTTTATGCTGTTTGGTTGCAACATTCAGAAGGCATCAGTTCAAAAGACATTTTCTGCTGCTCTGCTTGTTGGGGATGAACATTTTTGCCTTGGAAGAAAGAAGTGAAATGAGTTTGGCCTCATTCCAGTTCCCAGTTAATCCATGTCAAAATTTAAAAACTGTGGAGCAGAGGTTTGCATTGATTTGTACAGCTTTCTACATTGTTAGGCACTTTAAAAAGCATCACAGTTTAAATTAATAACTCTTGGGCTCTGTATGTAGGGGAAGTTTACTAATTGCCTCCTTTTATCCAGCTCACGTCAATTTGGTTAGTTTTGCTAATTCAACTTCGTAGCTGAAGGAACAAACCAATTGCTGTTATGTATTCTTTTTCATGTGGGGACAGATACTCAGTTGGTATAGGGTCCATTAGGGGTGCACAGATAGAGATTTTTGGGGCTGATACCAATAGCTGATTTTTAAGGAGGCGTATTGGCCGATACCAATCTGACTTCTGATACCAGCCTGGCAGCTTGAAGAACCGTGTCCAGCTGGTAAGTCTGTTGTGGAAGGGGAGGGGCATGGCAGGGGGCAGATCAAGGCCCCTGCGGTGAGGGGAGGGAGTGGGGTTGGGACATGGGCTGGGGCAGGCACTGCCCAGCCAGAGCAGGGCAGGGCAGGGTGCAGGCCAGAGCTGCAAGTGGCTCATCCAAGGGGGTGCAACTCCTGCTGCTGTGCGCACCCCAGGAGAGCATGGGTGGGGTGGCTGCTGCTGTGGGCTGGGGCTAGTGCCAGGGCTGTGCTGGGATCTTCCCAGTGTGGGGGCTGAGCTAGGAGTTGGCTATGGGGGGGTGGGGACACCTGCAGCCACCCCAAAATTCACCGTAGTCCCCACAACCCCCCCTCCCAGTGCTGCCGCCTGGCCCAGCCCTGCACAGCCCTGGCCCCAGCCTGTCCTGACCCATGCAGATCTGGGGGCACCCTCCCCATATCCTCCTGGATGAACAGCATGCAGGGGTGGGATCTGATGACACCCCCCGGATGAGCCACGGCTCCATCCCATGCCTGTCCCACCATGGCTGGGCAGCCCCAACTCCAGCCCTACTCCCTCACTGCAGGGGCCTTGATTTTCCCCCTTCCCCCCCTCCCCAAACTCCCCTTCTCTTTCCCTTCCTCCTTCCCATCTCTCCTCTCCCCTTCTACCACACCAGATTTACCAGCTGCACACAGCTCTCCAGGCTGCCAGGTTGTTCTGCTTGCTGCCTACGTGCTGCACTGTGGCTGCGTGCATACACAAGCCATTTATTGGCCAAATTATCAGCCATATTAAGCCGATTTCTGATGCAGACAATTTTCTTTATATCTTTCTGATATCAGACCAATGTATCAGTGTACCTCTAGGGTCAGTGGACTTCAGTTGAATGAAAGCTGACGTATTACATGAGCTGTAGATCTCTTCCTCCCTTTTAAATATCCCAAAGTAGTCCTTTGTATGCTGGGTAGAAATGGATGCCCTAAGGCAGTGGTTCTCAACTTTTTTTTGTGTTGGAACCCATTTGTAAACATTGATGGCCAGTCCTGACTCGTTGCCCCTCACTCCCGTCCCCAGCCCCCCAGTGTGTGGGGTAGAGGGGGTTGTGTGGGGCACGGGGGTCCCAAACAGCCCCTTGCAGGCTGGAACCCTGCCAGCCTGCAAGGGAAAAGCAACAACTTCCTATATTTTTTTTTTCCTTTAAAGGAGAATCCATTTTTAAAGTTTGTTTGCTAACTTTTCATATATTCTTGTGGTCCATGGGTTGAGAAACGCTGCTGTAAGGGTTCAAGTCCCTGCAGTCTCATCTGGTAGTTGGTAACTTCATACACCCTGCACCACATTCAAAATGCTTCATTTTATTTGCATGTATGCCAAAGAAAGCACATATCCCAGACCTTCCAGGTTCTTCTGACAAACTCAAATTCAATGGATGTAATACTGACATGTAATAGAAATAAAACTGAGTGTAATCTACTATGGTATGTACCACAGGAAAACTTTAGTGTCTAATTTCTCCCATACTCAACAATGAACTACCATTCTAGTTAGGGCAGGGGTTGGTAACCTATGGCATGTGAACCCAGTCTGGCCTGTGAAGAGGTCAGATCTAGCTCCCAGGAGTGGTGGCATGGAGCTATACTGTGCCACCTGTCCCATCTGCAGTGTTATCCTCTTGCGGAGCCTGATACTCTGCTGAGTCTCGACTTACCTGCACTGCAGATGGGTCAGGAATCTGCAGTGAGAAGGCAGCTGGCCACTTGGGAGAGGCAGAGACTTGGGACCTTCTTGTATTAGGTGGCTGGTTTGCTGCAACAGTTGGGTCACAAGCTCTGGCCTGCACCAGCAAAAGGCTGCTGACCCCTGAGCTAAGGTATCAGCCACATTCAGTGATATTTCTAAAGTTTGGCTAACATTGCTGAATTGTGTTTATTAAAAATATCCTGCTTTTGTGCTATACTATCTGTTATTTGACTTCACAAAGTAGACCTCCCTGCCTCTTCCAATGACTGGCAGAAACATTCTGTTTCCATAGCTGGGTGAAAATTCCATAGCTGGTTGTGGGGGGGGCTAAATAAATTAGTAAAATTGAAACTTTGGCACTTCTTAATATGAAGCCAGTGATTTAGGTGGCTAAAAGTGAATGTAGTTTCTAGCTTTAAAATCTCATTGCTTTCATTAGTTACACTACATTGAGAGTGGCCAATCTAGCCTTGGGCTCTGGCTCAAGGAAGGGCGTGCAAAGGGAGGATATATTTTTTTTTTTTTCAACTGACTGCTGTTGACGTATGCAGAAGATTTTCCTTCTTGAATAGCTTATGTCACATCTGGAACATCTTTTTTAAAATAAAGGTGATGTTCTGTAGTCTTCTGAAGTTTGCATGAACAGCTTCAGTGCTGCTGCAACTGATTGCAGATTTGCCAAGTTGCTGCACAGTAAAACTTAACCAGAATCATGTCAGTTTATTCTGCTGTTCAGAACAGTGGGCAGTAGGGGTGTGCGAAGCAAGTCCTATTCAATTCGGATTTGGATTTGGCCCGAATCGGGGACAGTGATTTGGTTCGTTGATTCGGATTTCACTTTTTCTACATGCTTTGAGGTACCAGTGTGACTTGTGATCTCTGCGAAGTTGGGGCGGATGGAACGTCCCACAGGAGTGGGGGAAGCCCTCCACGTGCTCGGTGGCGAACCCAGAAGTGGACCAGAAGTACTTCCAGTCCACTTCTGGGTGTGCTGGGGAGCGCGCTTGGTGATTGGGTGCAGAGGGACCCCAGGTTCCCACCCTCCAGACTCAGGAGGCACCAGTCACTGAGCCGGGGGGGGAGGCGTACGGGGGACCCAGAAGTGGACTGGAAGTGCTTCTGGGCCACTTGATCTGCTGCTGAGTGCACTGGGGAGCCCCCTGCGCTTCTGTGGGACGCTTCATGCACCCCAGCATTACAGCATTCACGAGCCCCTGCTACCGAGAGGTATGTAGAAAAAACTTTTAAAGCTGTGTCGATGTCCGCATCGGAGAGTTCCGATTCGATTCAGAGAGATTAAAGGGTCCTCTGATTCTATTCGGATTCAGAGATTTGGCCACCAAATTGGGCCGAATCTCTGCCGAATTAGATCGGGGACCGAAGCTTTGCACAGCTCTACCGGGCAGCAGTGAAACCAGATGAAGATTGGTGTCCCTTTAACTTGGGAAAGCAGTTTACAGCAGTGGTTGAAACATATGGCTTGTGATCAGATTTGTCCTGCCCAGAACCTTTATCCAGTCCACCAGGCTACTTGAGGGCACTAGAAGTTGGGCCCTTTGACCCTCCTGGGTACAGCTGTCAGCAGGAAGCTTAGCTTGCTGCTGTTGGACCCCGAACTCTTGGACCCTGTACTGTGGCCCCTGCCGGATCCTGCGTTGTCCCCACCATCACAGGACCATACATCACTGCTGCAGTGGCTGTAGCAGAAGACCTCAGGCCCTGGATTGGATCTGGCCCACAGAAATCTCGCAATCCAGCTCTGGTCTGGGGCCCTTGGTGAGTTTGATACCCCAGCTTTACAGCAGATGTGACAAGTACTGAAACTCTCCTCTTAAGGGAGAGTGGAGTTGGATTTTCTAACACATGCATATCGTACAACAGGCAAGGAAGTGCAGATGTACCCATAAAGAGAGAGGAAGTCAGAAACCAGCTGCACGCAGGAGAAATCATGTATGTTGTAGCAGCACTGAGATGCCCCTAGTTGTGTACCAGGACCTCGTTTTGCTAGATCAGGGGTCGGCAACCCCTGGCACGCGTGCTGAGCATGGCATGTGAGGCCATTTTGCTTGACACGTCACAGCCAGCCCCAGCTCTGGGTAGCTGCTGCAAGCGATGCAGCCCGGGCTGCTCCCAGCAGGGTTTGCAGCATCCCAGCTGTCTGCTGGGAGGAGCCTGGGCTGCCGGCTGGCAGCAGCTACCCAGAGTTGGGGCTGGCTGCAGCCAGGAGGGTCCAAACAGCTGTGCTGGGCTCCGGAGCCCCGGCATCAGCTCCGTTATGGCGCATGCAGGCGCACCTCGGAGCTGGCAGTGGAGGAGGGGCCTGAGGCAGTGCAACCCCAGTCTCTCCCCCACTCCCGGCACAGAGCTGTTGACTGGGCTCCGGAACCTGAGCAGCTGTTTGTAGCCAGCCTGGGCTCTGGGCAGCTGCAACGAGCAGTGGGCAGGCTGTATATAGCTGTGCTGGGCTCCAGAGCCCTGGCATCAGCTGCTTGCTGGCGGCAACTGTGTGCGCACCATGGGCACATTGGGGCGGGCTTTGCTGCCCTGCTGTCTGTCCCGAGGTGCCTGTGCAGTCGCCACCAGCATGGAGCTCATGCCAGGGCTCTAGAACTCGGCACAGCTGTTTGCGGCCTGCTTGATGCAGCTGCCCAAAGCCCAGTCTGGCTACAAACAGCTGTGCTGGGCTCCAGGGTGGGGGGCAAGGAGAACAAGCAGGGCATCCTGCCATGTACCCCTTGTTGTCATTTAGTTTTTCTGGCATGCTGGCACTTCGGCACCTTCCAAGGTAGGCATTGTGGTATTTTTTTGGCACTCTGGCCAAAAAACATTGCCTACCCTTGTGCTAGATGCTTTATGAGCACAGAACAGCATGATTGTCTGTGCCCCAAAAAGCCTACTGGGGTGGTGGAGGAGGAGGAATGCTGTCTTCCTGCAGTCAGGGGTTGTGAGAGAACTTAAAATGTATCAATTCCCAGTAGCTGGAGAGTATGAAAGGCAAGATGGAAGAGTATTCTTGATGGGAATGCCGGCAACATACCCTTCCTTCTTGGAGGCTGTGGGGTTGGGCTTAGCTTTTTACAGTGGCTTTGCTCCTGGCTGGCATGACCCTCACTTTCATCTTAGTTGTCTGAATGTTAAATGGTTTTTATCCACAAAAGATACCAGTGAACTGGGATGAAGCCATGTGGGAGGATACAGGGAAAAGGCGGAAAGTGAAGGAATGCATTTTGTGGGTGTTTTTTTTAAGGTATATAAGAAAGAGAGATTTGGGAGGAAGAAAGATGATATTGGGAAGATTCAGAGTATCATATATAGGGAAGAAAGGAGTAGAGGTTCTGAAAACTACACAAAGTAGAACTAAACTCTAGAAGATGTAGCCTACAAGCTGGTTAACTTTAGGTGGAAAATTAAATGTTAATGATAATGGACAAAGGAGAAGATGTTTAAAGACTAGAAAGAAATGACCAGTGAGGAGTTGAAAGCAAATACAGACAACCACATAGTGCAAAATTACATAGGGAAAGGCAACATAAGAGACAGACAAGACAGTTGCACTCAAAAACACGCAGTACACAGTAGCAGTGAGAGAGTGGAGTAAAACAGGGAAGGGAAAGTAAGTGTAAGAAAATCGGGAAAAGCATTGCAAAATGCAATTGAATATAAAATTCTCTTTACTGTTAATTGGCAACATGTTAAGAATAAGCATAATATTCAGCTCTTCTGTTCTTATATATTTCAGGACTGTGACAGCACTACACAGCTTTCATTTGCCTTAATCCTGAGGCTGTTAGGTTTGAATTCATTTTCTAAGCTGTGCAGTAGGATGCCCATTTTTGTTCAAAGAGCATCTTTCAGCCCCTGAGTAAACATGTTAATAATATACATTTGTCATGGGACACAAGTTGAAGTCAAACTTTTGTGCAGGAGACAGGGAATGTCGTCTGGCTCTGCCTAGTCTAAAGCTGTTTGTTTTAGTTGTTCAGTATGAGCACTTGTTACCTGGCATGAAGACATGGACCCAGATACTAGTTGGCACTGGAGAGAGACCTTGAATACATTGGTATGACCTTCTTTTAAATCCTTTTGGGTGACTTTCTAAGTCATGAAATGGCTAATCTATTACTTGGATGTTTTTTGATGAGGGGAGGAAGGTTTGGAGGAAGTTATGTAAGGTTCCTAAAATTTATTTGAACTCAGTTATCCTTTACCTCTTTGCAGGCTGTCAGTAACCTATTCTGAGAGCTGTTTCCAATTCTGTTTCCTCAGAATGCTACTGATAGTAATTTGGGAAGAGGCTGCTTATGATAGCTGCATTGGATTGCTGTGACTAAATTGGAGTAATTGATAAATTTATTGTCGTGACTTGTTTGCATATTTGTCAAAGGGAAGAATAAGAAACTTGTAACTACAGTTTAAAAAAAGAAAAGGAGAAGAAACAACATTTTTTAAAAAGTGTAGTGGTTCAAAGTTCACTTAAAACCTACTTGCTGGGAAAACTATAAAAGATCAAGAAAGGTACATGAACAATCAGAATTTTGTGATGAGAGCAGTCATGAACCCTTTGGGACAGACTTATCTCAGCCATCAGACTAGTTTAAAAACATTAGTACCCGACTCATTATCATTGAAACTGAACTGAGATCAGCTTTTTTGAACATATGCTGCCCATGGATGAAATTTTTTAATGATTCTTGATTATATACTTTGCGTTTTTAAAGCAATCATTTTCCCTTTTTCCAAACTCCTGCTGTGAGCTAAAAGAATTATAGGACCAACACCAAATACTAGTGGTAACAAAGTATCATTTTTGTAGGGGTGCACCGATAGGGATTTTTTAGGCTGATACCGATAACCAATATTTAAGGAGGCATATTGGTCAATACCACTCTGATATCCAATATACTGCATGCAGCAGGTAAGTCTGGTGTGGTAGGAGAAGGGGTGGGGAGGGGGAAGGGAAGGGGTAGGGGGAGAGGGAAGGGGTGTGGGAGACAGATTAAGGCCCTGCTGTGAGGGAGGGGGGCAGGGGCAGATGCTGCCCAGTTGGGGAGGGTGGGCTGGGGACAAAGTCGCAGCTTGTCTGGGGGGCATGGCATAGAGCAGGGCTCATCTGGCGGGTGCAGAGGGAGGCAGAGGTGGCTGGTCTGGTGGCTTGTCTGCCAGCTCCTGCCACTGCTGCTGTCACTTATCCGGGGGAGTGGGAGGGGCATGTGCCCTCGGATCTGTACTGGGCAGGGCAGGCTGGAGCTGGGGCTGTTCCTCAGAGCCGGGGCTGCCTGGGTGGGGCATGGGGTGGGTGGTGGTACTGCTGGGGGCTATGAGGGGGTTATGGCAAATTTTGGGGTGACTGCAGCTCCCACCATAGCCCCTTCCCAGTGATGCCAACCCCTGCCCAGCCCAGGCTTTGCTGGGAACTGCCCTGCCTCCAGTCCGCGATGCGCAGATCTGGGGCCTGTTCCCTGCGGAGCCTTGGCTGGCTGGGTTGGGGGGTGGTGCTGCCTACAGGGGGGGCTGCAGCTACCTTGAAATACACTGTAGCCCCCCTCAGCTCCCCACTCCCAGTGGCATTGCCCCACGCCCTGCCTGCCCGGGCTCTGCTGGGAGCAGCCCCAGCCCGCTCCGTGCAGGTCTGAGTGCAGGCCCCCTGGTGCCCTCCTGGATGAGTGACAACAGGAGTGGCGGGAGCTGGCAGATGAGTCGCGCACAGCAGTGGGAGTCGCCTCTGCCTCCCCCTCTCCCATGCCCCCCCTGGACAAGCCCTGCTCCATCCCGCACACCCAGGTGAGCTGAGGCTTTGTTCCCTTTCTGCCCACCAGCACTTGCCCCTGCCTCCTTCCTTCCGTCATGGCAGGGCATTGATCTGCCGCGCCCCCCACCCCCAAGACTTACCAGCTGGAGGCAGCTCACCACGCTATGGGCTGTGTCTTCACTGCCTACATGCTGCACTGTGGTTGCGCACAGCACAGGCATTTATTGGCCCAAATATTGGCCACTTAAGGCTGATATCTGATATAAAGAAAATTATCTATATCAGTACTGATCCAATATTGGACTGATGTATTGGTGCACCCCTACACTTTTGGCATGTCTGAACAGTTATACAATGTATGCCTAAAGTTCAGCTGCAAAATTGTGACCTCTCAAAATTAAAACCATCCAGAAAAGTGGGAGGTTGCCAACTGTGTTGCAAGGAGGGGTGAAAAGGATTGGAGCTAATTTTAATTTTAAGTAGAGTGTTTTTCATCTGGCATTGAGTACAGTCCATGCAATCTTAAGTAGATGATGACCTCTATTACCTAGCTGGGTTTTCTTAGCCTGTTGACTGAGTAGCTGGAATAGCTTTTGTTATACTGAAAGCAGATGTCTCAAATATTTCTCATTTCAGAACATGGAGGATGAGAGTGAATAACTTCTGAACATGAATGTACTGTATTTATTTGAATATGACTACCCTGATTATAAGATGACCCCCCCCCCCCAATAATTAGGTTCTATATATGAAAAAAATATATAAATTTGATATAATTTTCCAGGTATAGAATGTAATTACTGGAGGCTTGTCTTGAATTTGTCCCCTTCCCACTGCTACAGCATGGAAAATAAATTTGGGGAGGAGGCCCATCTGTCCCCTGCAGCTCCTCCATAAGACTGAAATAAACAGAGCTGTAGTAATTTGAATATAAAATCCATAGACTTAGTTCTTCCAGAACTGGTGCAATTTATCTTTTCTGGAGCTGCTGCAAGTTTTAGCACAAGTACTCCATAAATGCATTTTTAAGTCGGACTTTGGCATCTACTTATACGTAATACAAGCTATGCAAGATATTAGTCTGAAGCCAAAAGGCTCAGGATTTACCATGTTGTTCATTGGGTGGGCCTCACCAGTTGTTAGCACTTCAAGCCATGCTGACCCCACAGCTCAGCACTGCTCCAGATACCACCCAGAAAGGATCCGTGTGTTAACTAGCCCCCACTTATGACTGGGATTGGATGCTCTCGTCATGAGTCTTGGGAATCCTCCAAAAATTTATATGTAGATGAGGCACAGGGAAATCTGGTCTGGCTTCATCTCGTGGAAGGCGCAGCCACACTAACTATATGCAACAGACTGAGAGATGGGATGACAGGGATTCTTAGTGAACTGTTTGAGGCACAATTTGGTGATGTTTGCCAGACATATAAGGCAGGTGAAGAAACAGCTATTATTGGAAATGGGAAAGAAAGATGCAGCTCAGCTGTAGGAGTGAAGAGGAAGTTGAAGTATATGCAGTATGGTGGCTCACCATGACCTGAAAAGAGTTGGTGTTCAGGAGGACTGTGCTCAATGGATTCTACCATAAATTTTATCCAGATGGGCTGTGCTAATTTATCTTTATGGTAGGTTCCCATCAGCATCTTGGTCTTTTTGTGGCTAAGATCAAATGTAGATCAAAGGCCTTGACTCTGTGGCTATGAGGCAGAGACCCCCTCCCATCTGTTGTGTGCCCCATGCCAGAGCGTGGCAGCTGTGCCACAATGCTGTCCAGGACTGACTGGCCAAGGCCATCCTGGTCTCAGCGGGGTCTGTATCCATCAACTGCGTCATCCTAGGCTGCGAAAGCCAGCTGTTCCTGGACATCATTGTGACCAATGAGGACAGCAAATGTGACGGTAGATGTCACCATCCTCTTTGAGACCCAGTACCAAGCCTTTGTCAAAGCCTGTGAAAGGAAGAATGAGAAGTACCAGTCACTGGCAGACGTCCTGTGGATTTGGGGCTATGATGTGATGGGTGAGGTGCTGGTTGTCAGGGGACTTGGAGGATGGGACCCCAGCGATGAGAGCATTCTGCATGCCTGCTGCATATCCCACTGCTACAGCAAGCTGATGTGGCATCTCATGATGTTCAACACTGTCCGCTGGTCCAGGGACATCTACATAGAGCACATCATGGGACAGTGCCAGTACTTGGACCCACACAACTGGAAGCAACTAAGAGGGGACTGCCTGATCGAATCCTACTATTACACCTAAAGGATTCCAAGGACTTTCTAAATCCTGGACTCTTCCCTTCCCCCATAACTGTATCCAACATCTTTCTTGTAACTGTGTATGTGCCTACAAAACATCTCCCTACTCGAATGCGATGCTGTGGGAGGGTGTCAGGGCTGGCTCTGGCCCTCCTGGTGCTGACCTGGTATTGTAATATCTCCCGGTGCCAGTTCCCTGTGGAGGGAACACTCGCCTTTTGTTTTTTTGGTGGTTAGTTGGGGTTTTTTTGATGTTCCCAGCAGGATTTTGGCACCAGGGGGAGGGTGTTGGAGCATTCTCTGGCCTTTCTGACTACCAGCCTGGTATTGCAGTACCTCTAGACCCTGTGTTTGTTCCCTTTAGGGGGAGCAACTGCAACGGCCTGTTTTTTGCTTCTTTTAAATTTGCCTGAGATGAGCCATGCACTTTATAATTACATTCAGTGTTGGCTGCATTTAATCAGCTTCATAGTTGTTTTCCATTGTTCAGCACGTTTTTAGCAGCAGTTCAAAGATAGACAATGTACATAGAGAGGTTTCCTCATATGTGAATGTAAGCTTGAGAGGCTTTTCCCCCCATGCTGACTAGGGAGAAAAACTCGTCTTTTATTTAAGTGAATATGGTAGTTTAAGTGGGTGAGAGTTAAATCTTGGAGACCATGGTAAATGTTTGACTTTCTTTTTTACTCTAGGTTTATCCTTCAATCGAAGGGAATGATTCACAGTCAGCTCTTAGAAAAACAGAGAACAGCAGAAGAGAAAATTAAGGAATTAGAGGTAAGCTTTAAATGAACGAAGGTGATGGCAGTGGAACTTTCAAAAAAAAAAATCTCAATGTGGTAGTCTTTGCCTTTTGTGTAATTTTATTTAATACTTTTTATCTTAAAGGATCATAATATACTAGAACTCTTATTCACCTGAAATGCAGTGAGGTAGAATGGACCAAGTCTTGTGAACACCCTGGATGTAATTAATGATTTAGTTATTTTATATCATTTGAGTGATAAGATAAATATATGGGAAATATGCAGTAGTTTCATTTGATTAACAACCTTTGCCAGTGAAAATTTGCTGAAACAAGAACTTTTATCCACTGCATCTTGACAAACATCTAGTGGTTACAAACAAGTGTCACTATATCTGCTCTTGGCCTTGCTTACACTTGTTAATTCCACTGTTTCAGAAAGATTAATGCTATAAATGCGGTGGTGTTTCTTTTTTTATTAATGCTTATAACATCTAACTAATTCTTAGTATTTTGGCTGAAATTTTTTTTTTAAACCAGGAATGTGCTTGACCAATCTGATGCATTAGTACAAGCTTTGGAGAGGCAAAGCTATTGAAGAAAGTGGAGGAGTCAGTTGTATATACAAAAGCATTCTGTTTTCAAATACTTCATATGGTTTTACTCTGATAAGAAGTGCTGTGGGGCTCACAGTTCATTGTTTCTCAGTGACACCAGTTTAATTCTACCCTGGGGTGATTTAAAAAAAAAATGTTTTGTTTTTATTTTTATTTTTATTTTTTTACAGTTGCTAACCCTGAAAAGTCAATTCAGTTTGTTCTTCTGATTCCAGGCTAAATTTTATCTTTTGGATCACTCTCTTTAAAGAATCTGTGCTCAAAGCTTAGTTAATGATTCTCTTGAAGTGGAAGGCAGAATAGAATCAAATTCATTTTATTGAACGTCTGTCTTGGTTGTTGGGCCAGATTTTTTTTTAGTGACGAGCAATACTAAGTCCCAGCATGCCCTGGAGTAGGAATGGTCCTTCAGTCTTGGAAATCAGGTTCTCAGATAGCATGCAATAAAATATTTGTGTGGGAACTGATCTGAGGTGTAAGAATATGCTGCTTGGGGGTATTTTTTTTGGAGTAGAGGTCCATTGTAGAGTCTGAGCACTTAATGGTATGAAAGTCTTTTTTGGCATTTCAAAAAGAAGTTTAGAGAAAAACAGAGAGAAAGCGTGAGTAGAAAAACTTTCATTCTCCATTTCCTTGCTTCCTAATATTCAGGATTTTTTCAAGTTAGACACTTGAAAGTAATATATGCTTTAAGCTGGCGAGGTGTTTCTTAACCTTAACTTAACCATGACAAGACCCTGGTGGGGGGAATATGTTCTCCCTAGAATAGCATCTTAATAATAGTAGATCCTAGCCTGAGGAAAATTCGCTTAACTTCTGACATTTATTTCTAACTGTTAATTTTGAAGGAGAGGAACAAATACCTATATCTAGGGGCAGATGTGTTAATGATGTGAGGCAAGCTAACATTTTATTTTACCCTTTTGGAACTTAGCAAATAGTGCATGTTGGATTTGATCAAGCTGAAACTGAGCAGATGTATTGCCAATAGATCCAGAGAGGTGCTCCTACCCCTCTATTTGGCATTAGTGAGGCCACAGTTGGAGTACTGTGTCCAGTTCTAGGCACCGCACTTCAAGAAGGATGTGGACAAGCAGGTGGCCCTTCTCTGCACCCTTCCAAGCATGATCAAGGGCCTGGGGGATAGGAGAGACTTCGGGACCTGAGTTAGTTCAGTCTGAGTAAAAGAAGGCTGAAGGGTGACTTGATTGCTGCCTGCAAATATGTCAAGGGAGAACACCAGGATCAGGGAGCAACTTTTCAGAAAAGCACCACCTGGGAGGAGGAGGACCAACGGGCACAAGCTACCTGGGGAAAAGTTTAGGCTAGACGTACGGGTAACCAAAATCTGGAACACATTCCAAAAGAGGTGGTGCAGTCACCATCTCTGGTGGTGTTCAAGAGGAGGCTGGACAAATGCCTCGCTGAGCTCGTTTGAGCCCGTTATCCCCTGCCCATGGCAGGGGACTGGACTTGATGATCTTACAGGTCACTTCTGGTCCTTCTTTCTATGATTCTATATATTTACAGTTTTAAAGCAGTTTGGAAGCCTACCAGTGCCTTAATCATAATAAAATAAATTCTAAATGCCTATATATTTTGGTGCTTGGTGGTCTTTTTTTTTGGTTTTAAATCATGGAAAATCAGAGCCCCCCTGCTCCCTTCACTCACTGGGCTGTGGGTCCAGCTGCAGCTGGGGATGTGTGTGTGTGTGTGTGTGTGTGTGTGTGTGTGTGTGTGTGTGTGTGTGTGTGTGTGTCGCCACTTTGGCACTGAACAGCCCTGATATTCTGGTGCCCTGCCATTGCCTGTCACTCCCAAGCCACAGCCCCAATCTGCCCTTCTTGTGCCTCTCATTCCCAGCCCACAGCCTCCTGGCCCTGGTGGCATCCCTGACCCCCAGCCCTGCTGGTGCCCCTCACTCCCAACCTACTGCCTTCCACCAGGCTCTAGCCCTCCAGTTCATGAAGAACTGGGGTGGGTGTGTGGAGAACAGGGTATGTGAGCACAAGCAACGTGGGGGGACACCAGCAACCTGTTGGGGAGGGAGGGACATGTCTTCCCCTCCCCACCCTACCCCCAGGTTTCTGCACCTATGAGACGCAGGGGGCATGGGGCTGCAGTCTGGTTGGACCAGCTCTGGGCAGGAGCTGCCTCCATGGCCCAGTGGGTGGGACCCAGTGCAGGTGGCAGTGTTGCGCCCCCATAGCCACCAAGGTGAGGCACGATGGCCGCACCATGGAATTGTGCCCCTTGCTGCTGATGCTGGCTAAGCAGGGGATGTCTCATCTTGGTGGCCATGGTGGCAAGTCACTTCCTCCTGTATCAGGTCCCACCTGATGGGCTATGGAGGTGACTCCTGCCTGAAGCTGTTCTGGTCCAGCTGCAGCCTGGGCACAGAAATTTGGAGGGGCACATGCCCTCTCCCCACCCCCCTGACACATCACCTGTGCCCCCACAGCCTCCCCATGCATTGTCTGTGTAGTCGTGGTGTTGTGTCGTCGTTTCCTCCCCCCCCCCCCCCTGGGTCCCTGCCCCTATAGACTTAACTGGAGAGAGCTGTGAAAGCTGCTTTCTAATGCCCTGCCTGGCTGCCATGTGTGCACATGCTCATTGGGCTCCCTGCGGCTCATTCCCCCCAGCCCCAAGCAGCTCTTTGTCAGCTGGAATTCTGCTGGCCTGCAAAGGGAAACCTGCTGTTTCCTAGGTTTTTCTCCTTTAAAGGAGAAAATCTGTGTTTTTTTCTCTTTCAGAAGAGAAAAATCTGCATTTTCCTGTGAACAGCAGAAAACTCAGATCTGTGCACATTATATTGGTGTTGGTAGCAACACTTTTAATATGGGGAAACTTGGGAGTAGCCAAACTACAGACATTTATACCACCCATTGACAATTCCACCATTGGTGGCACCTCATATAGTTGCATTCAGACCTGCAGCTATAGAATTTTCTAGCTGGCTTCATCTCTAATGTTAAAACTTAATGGAATGTGGTTGAGAGCCTGACTGAACGTCTGACTTCCATGCTGCCAGTGTTGCCAGGCTGTTGTCAGTTTTCAGTTATTATATAACCTCCAGCTGTATGTCTCTGTCTCTTTTTGATTCTGGTGGGAAACAGTTCTTAACCTCCTGAACTTTTAGATTGCTGGGTTCAGCAGAACGGGTGGAGTTCCCCTTAAATTATAACCTTCACAATTCTGACGTAGAGCTTCAGAGCTGGTCACTTGATGGATGTTTTTTCTCTTTGAAACTTACCAGAAGTGGTAACTGATGTCAGAAGGTGGTAGAGTGGGAAAGTGGCTGCCAGTTGGATTGCTTTCTTTATTTTTAGCTAAAGATACCAGTGTGTAGATTACGTGAAGCTTTTATACTTTTGTTTTAAATGAAGATTCATCTTGAAGTTGCAGTTTGAGTTGCTTGGCTGTCTTGTGAGAGCCATGCTTCCTAAGCTGCAGTTTCTTCTGAAAAAGGCCAAAGCCTTATATTGATGTCACCTTGGAGCTGAAAATTTAAGGGGTAACACCTGAATCCAAGTTAGAAGTTTGTTTATCATGGAAATGGGGGATTTCCCTGGTCATGAAACCAACTTGTACCACAAACAGAAAAGAACATGAAGCATGTGTGACCTTAGTGTTTGTGCTTTGCCATTCTAGACAACATACCAGCTCAGATGATCAAGTTAAAAATACCCCAGTCTGGATTACTCAGATGGGATAGATTTTAAAAGTTGGATTTACCTTTTGCTGTGTTAGCTACTTTACTTGTAATTCCTTTAATTCATCTTCCTCTATTAACCCAGAGAGCTGATTTCTCTAGTATCCCATAACAAAATTATCTGAAGGGTAGGCTGCAGACAGAACCATTAGAAATAAATAAAGCTTTTGTCTGAAATTGAAACAAATATTCTGGATATATTTTCTTGCGTAAAGTTCAAGAAAGCTGTTGTGCCCAGAGCTTACCTACCCAGCAATGTCCTTTTAAGCAGATCTCAAACGAAGCAATTGAGGGGGTATAATCTCTGCTCAGAATTCTTACTAGTCAGTGGTCTCTTATAAAAGTCGAGCAGTTTGAAATGTCAAATTAAGGTTTCGTGTGCCTACAGTATGATAACATCTTTAATGCTTTAATCACTTGCGTTTTTTTTTTCCTAAGGATTTGCCTCATCCAATTCATAGGAGATGTAATCACTTCAAAATAATGAAATAGCTTATGCTTTTTCATCAGTGTGAGGCTCTATATAATTTATTTCCTGCATACTGTTGAAACTCTGCTCTGACGGCCAAGTTGTTACCCTTCTTTTGAATTTCTGTGGCAGTCATCACTATAGTATTTGTTCTTCACAGATATTGGCTTTTAAGAAGTTTGTGGAGGGGATAGTGGTATTCCCATTTTACACATTAGGGACAGATGCACATATGTTAATGCCAAAATCATCCATTTGTTTTGGCTACCTGTTTGAAATAGGGACTTGAATAATTACTTTTGTTAGAGTGATCAGCATTGTATAGCACTATATACTGTATTGGTATCTGTTGTAGCTGTGAGTACTCAGAAGATCAGATTCTAACATCTCAAGTCATGGACCTGGAAATTAGGGAATGTGCAATAATGATAATCTCTGTAACACGTTATTTTAAGAGACTTGCCGGGTCTCAAATAGGAACTGTATGGCAGAGGAAGGGATAGAATCTAGTTCTCTAGGTCAGCATTTAATTACTTTAACCACTTTTCTTTTTGCAGGCCTCATTCACTACACATCTTACAAGCTGTGCAATAAAAGACAGCACATGTGGTCTGCCTCATGAGTTAAAGGACTAAGTGGTAACAAAAGTAGGTTGTCATCCTCTGTAGATGGGTAGTATAGTGAGCTGAGACTGGTACTTTGCTGGTATATGACAGCAAAAGAATGGATGGGGTTCACTTATCCTGGGTTCCATTATAGCTTTTGGAGGGGGCTGTACTCTGTTAAGCCCTGATTCTTTAGTTTTGTTTTCAATTATAATTTCCTGGGATTTAAGAACAAACTATAAAATAAAATTCCATTGTGTGATATTGAATTGATCCATAGGTCATTGGCAGATCCACCATAGAAATATCTTCTATTTGAGATAGCAGAGTAACTAATAGCAATATTGGAAGTCATCCTCTATATCAGTGAGAGTCAACCTTTTTGGCAGGTGTTCCACAATTTAGCCCTGCACCTTCCCTGATTGCCACTCAGTTCCCTTTCCCTGCCCAATCTGCTTTTCTGCTTCCTGCCCTATCTGCCACTGTTACTTGTCCCCTCCCCAGTCTGCTGTATGTCACATGCAGAGACTGCTTCTGTCACTTGTGGCATGTGTGCCACAGTTTGACTTCCCCTGCTTTATGTGGACAAGCAGTACAGTGTGATGAGACATTCTGCTGTCTAATTGGCAAAGAAGAATGGTGGGACTTATGAATCCTGGGCTTCATTTCAGCTTCTGGGAATGTGCTCTGCTTTGCCCTGAACTTTACCTGTTTGTCCCAGTCTTGTTTGTTTCTTCAACCCTAGCTCCTTGTCACAGTTCATCTCCTTTCTCCTTTTCTTATCCCCTTGTCCTTCCATTCTTAGTCACGCTTTCCTTCCTGTCCTCACAGCTCCTTGTGTTCCCTTCTCCTTGCCAAGTCAGTCAGTTTCCCTGTTCTGTTTTTTTCATCAATCTCTCATATCCTCATTCCTCCAGCTTTCCATCTCTTGTCTTCTCTCCCCCTGCTCCAACTCATTCCCCAGTTTCTTTGCTTAATAAGTCCCAGCCCCACTTCCTACCACAGGTCTTCATCAGATCTCCCACCCAACTGACTCCCAGTCTCTTTACCCAGCCAGTCCTAATCTCCCCTTCATCTCTATCTGGTGTCAACCTCCTTCTTCACTCCTTATCCAATGTCAGCCTCTTTCCACCCACTGGCTCCCAGTAATCCTCTATTTCCCCCACTAGTTCCCATTCTCAATCTTGCTCTGCCAGTCTCTATTTTCCACTGACTTTTTTATGCCTTCACCCACCCTCCTCCTGCTAACTTCTGGTTTCTGTCTCCCTTCTCCCCTAATTTTTTTTTTGTTTTTGTTCCAATCTCCTCCCCTATATGTCATGCACCCAATACTCCAGATGTATAACTCTTGCCCCCTCTCCACTTCCTTCCCCATTCTGTCTGGGCCAGCCTGGTAGAGACATTGAAATCACAGGAGAGGGAGTCTCCCTACCATTAGTTCTAGTGCCTGGATCCAGCCTGTCCTGTATCATCTCAAAGCTGCAGTTGCCAGAAAGTCCTTCTTGCCCCAGTTGCTATGTTGGAGCCTGATCAGTGCAGATGAAAATTTTGGAGAATTGATCTGCAAAGCTCCAGCTGTATATGGGGAAAATCACAGTTCACACAAAGGCTTCTGTGCTTGGCCAATTTTGCTTGGCAGCAAGAGCTAGATTTTTAGCTCACTGACTCAACAACAGCACATACCCATTTTGAAAGGTCTGACCACATGGGTCAGGCTGAGAGCTGCTGGGTATTGAGTACTTGTGAAAGCATAACTCTGAATTTACTTTGAGACACAGCTGCATTGGAATTCTTGGTGAGCTTCTTGAATTAATTTCTGAAGAGAAATGAAATGTACTATGTAATTCTTAATGCTGCAATAATACCAAGGTTTGGCAAGATTAAAAACCACACATACAAGAATGGAGGTGCTGTGTCAGCGGGATCAGGGAGCAATATACTCATGGTCTAGCTCCCATCCCATACAATCTCGGCTTTAGGAAAGGGGGAGAAGCTGGGATTTCGATTAGTGTGCTATTCCTCATATTTTGGTGCTCTGTCTTCCACATCTTCCTTTTGCTGGTAACTTGACTGAACTTGAGGGAGGTTCCATTTCAACCTGTTGGCCTTTGGAAAAGAGAGAGAAAACTGTCTTTTCTCACCTTCCAGGCCTTGTTACAGCCATATGGACTAGGGAGGGGGAAGGAACAAGGAGGTCTCTGCTGTTTTATTCTTATTCTTTTCACTTCCTGGATCCTGTTTCCCATATAACTTTCCTTATGGCAGTATTGTGAAATTGATGCAATTTTGGTTTGTTATGGAGGGATGTTATTGTGTGGCAGAGTTTTATGAACAGCATTAAGAGGAAATAGAACTGTCTGCATAGAAACCCTAAGAAAGCACTGCCTTGACTTCACTTCCCCAATGTATATTGAATATAATCTTTGCAATTACAAGGGCCAGTCCTGCAACCACTTAGCACGCTTAACTTCATACCTGTGCATAATCCCCTGGCAGTAAGTGTCATGTCTCTTGTGTTTTATACTTGCAAGTTTGGGCCCATAAGGTATTTAAAAAGCTACTTAAATTGTGCAGATATTGAAGGCCTAAGCTTACACCATTACAAAGGAAGCTTCCCATTTACCATTAGCAATTGGGTTTTTCCAGTCCTGAGGATATCAGTTTCTTGTTATGTTTGACTGTGCTAGGTGTGTGTGTGAAATGTATTTTGAAAGCATTCTGGAAAGGTGATCGTAGGCCCTTTTTAGCTCAGCAATGTTTGTGCAGTATTAGGAGAAAAAACAAGTAATGTTTTTCTTCTCTTATTTTTAAGGAAACATAATATGTGAGGGGTGGAACAATGCTTTTTTTCAGGAAATGTTATCCGTTTCCATTGTAGGGCTAGATGGATTCTGTTTTTAAATGTGGCATTTTAAAAAGAGCAAACTCTGTGATGTTATAAAGACATGGAAAATTATTCTTCCTCGAGGGTGGAGGAAGTGATTATTGCTGTTTTTTTTTCTCCCTCTGGTAGTATCTGATAATCTCCTTCTCTCCTGCTATTCTCGGCATGTTTCGTTGTCAGGCGTTGTCAGTCTAAAGAGCTAAAAATAACAAACGGGGGAGGCTGCTCTGGGGCAGCTTTCTCCTCTATATGCAACATGTTGAATTTAGTTCCTTCATGGAAAGGGCAAAAGGAACCTGCTTCTATTCTTGTTGAATGGGATTTTTGTTTTTAAAATGCTGACAAAAATGTTGCTGTGCATCTCACATTTCCCAAACATTAATACTCTGCAGCATGTATGGGAGGCTGAAAACACATGCTGCTGTAGAGCTGAAGTCTCGGTGTCTATTTACAGGAGAAAAAATGAAATACAAACTTACGATTCTCTGAAACCACAGGGAGATGGAGGCAGTTGTATTCTAATTAAAAAATGTACTTGACGACTTTGAATCAACGTGGAGAAACCTGTCTCAATCCACTCACAAGTTCTATCCGTTCATCCTTTCCCATGATATTGGAGTGTAACTCTTCTGTCAGGCACCAGTAAGCAGCAAAAAAGGCTGGGTTCATATTTCAGGGTACCTCATAATTTATACCAGTGGCTCAAGCCCCCACCCAGAAATCTAGGAACAATATATATGCTGGGGCGTCCCGTATAAACAACCCCACCCCCCCTTGCAAGCAGTATAAACACAAAACCCAAATTTACAAAGAATAAAAACGAAGCAAAAGAAACCACTAAATATAATTTTGAAATGCTATTAATTACCAAGCAAAGTCTGTAGGTGGCACCCTCTTGGGGAAGGATTCACCTATATCCAGGCAATCTGGGACTTGGGGCTCCCCAATGGGTAGTTCTGGGGGCCTACACCCCTAAGCCTGACCTTCAGCAATGGGCTCGAGAGGGGGGCCCACACTGGACAGTCCTGAGGTGCTTCTTGGGGTCACTGCGCTGTGGGAAGCTGCTTGAGAGTGTGGGTCCTTCTGTGTTGCAAGGGGGGCACCATTGCTCCTGGAGACGTGGTAGAGCACCGACCAACATTTTTGCGTGGTGACTTTGAGGGGTTAACTGCAGCTTTTGTCAGCATACCACACCCCAAAATTCCTAGTCCCAATCCCAGCTCTGCTGGGCAGAAAACTGCAAAAGAACTCAAAGGAAAGGTTAGGCTTATCTTGGCATGGGCCTGAACTACATCTAGTGCCCAACCACACCACTTGGTTGGGGCATAACTACAAAAGGGACAAAGGGAGTCCCAGGCCTATTTAACTGGGCCTGAGCTGGGCAGCAGAAAGCTGGCCAGGCCTATACTCCACTGAGGCCTGGATAGACAGCAAGTACTGCCAGGCTTCACCCTGGCTCAAACCGTGCCAGGTTTCACCCTGGCCCAAATATGCCAGCCAAACATATGGCTGAGATTCAGCCACACAACTAAGCTGAAATGCAATAGCCGTGAAACAGCAAAAAAAGCCCACGCTTTTGGCTGCAAGGTGGACATCCAGTCTCAGCTATACTGCAATGCTGAAACAATACAGTTACAAAGCAGAGGGGCCAGTAACTGCCAGGACCCATTTCTGGTCAGTCTTCTCCAGGATTTAACACCCCCACAGTATTATCCCACTCAAGTGAAAAAAGGGGAAAGAGGAAGGAAATAGATGTCTCAAACTCTGAGACAGACTTTCTCTCCCTGTAACTGAGGCTTTGCCATCCCATAGCTTTTGTCTGCCTCTCTCTAGTGAAGGCGGGGGAGGGGAGACCCCCACCCCACCCCTATGGGGAACAGATTTTCTGGCTCCCAATTCAGCTGTGTGGCTCTCAGCAGCTGCAGAAGAAAGTGAGGGCTCAGACCAGGTGGCCTGAAATAACTTGTCTGACATCCTCATAGGGTCCCAATCAAGAAACAGCATCATTTGAACACTGCTAATGCAGACCAATCAATTCAAAGGTGGTCACTGCTCCTGGATCTGGCCCGAATTAGTCACTAAACTGGTTTTACAGGTTCTTAAGACAATGGTCTGGATGCAAGGAGGGAGAGAGGGGGTGGTCCTCTTTCAGTCCCAAAACCCCCCACAGTATGTAACAAGTAGAAGCACACACTTTACCATACACAGCCCCAAGTGTGTGGGGTGTTACAGGGGAAACTTACATCTTATTTGGTCTTTCAAATACTGTTGCATTCCTTTAGTAAGAGTGGGAGTAGCAATTTGCAAGGCTACTTTGTAGTGGAATCAAAGGAAAAGGTCAGTGGCTCCCACTACCTTGCAGTGATTAAAAATGAGCTTAGATGTCAGGGCTATTGGGTTCTGTTCCTGACTGGTCATGAACATTGTCTGTGATCTTCTTCAGGCCTCAGCTTCCTGTTTTGTAAAAAGTATTCTACTTTGTTCATAGAGTTGATATTATTAGAAAGATAGCTTTCAATGAACAAGCAGTACAAGGGAGTTTATTGATTAAAAAATGCCAATAAAAAAAAGGGGTGCAGTAAGAGTTCTGGATGTGTACGAGACCAGCCAGTTGCAGTAGTGCGTGGCAGGGCTCAGGAGCAGTGTAGGATGCCTGGAGGACCAACCAGTCTTGTCACAGAAGACTTGGTGTTCTATGACCTGGTTCAAAATAGTGCTTGATTTTTCCAAGTACACTTTTAAACCATTCTGAGTAGATTTAAACTAGTCTAACAGGCTTGTATGTCAGTCTGCCTACAGTTTAAACCACATTTGAATCTTTTTAAGTACTTTGTATGTCCATGCCAGTAGTCAGTGAGGGGAGCATGTTTAAGTCTTTTGACTCAGTCAATCCTTTGGTATCTCTGCTGAGACCTGGTAGAGGCTAATTGTGAGGGTAGCATAATGGTGTGAAAACTGTTCTCTTGAGGACTGTGGAGAACCCTGATTTTATTGCAGACTGCTAGGCAGCCATTTGGAGGAACAATGTTTGGTCATTGCCAGACTTATTCCGCTGATTTTACAAGCTGAGAAACTCCATACCACATTGTTGTGCCCAGACTGTGTGGTGGGTCTCTTAAACAACAAGTATAATGACTGTCCTTGTATAGTTTTCTGTGAGGATAAACCTCAGGAGTTGTCCTTTTTGTGTTTTTAGTTCAGCATAGATTTCATTTTATATCTGTTTTCTCCTTTTTATGTATTAAAAAAACACAAACTCTACTAGCATACAAGCAACACATTGTTTTTAAGAACTGCTCCGAGTATGCTTTGAAGATACCCATTGCTGGCATGCCTGACCATTGTCTTGGTTTTAGACTTGTCTGCACTAGTTTGCAGATGCTTGGTACCATTGCTAACACCAGTTTGTTAATGTTTAAGGGCCCTGGTGCAGTGTGGTTTCTGGCAGTTCAAGTGCCATGTCTTTCTAGCATTATAACCCCTGTAGCTGAACTGCTGATGCTGTTGCTGGTAGGAAATAAATGTGTGTAAAGTTTCTCTGTCCGGTACAAGGTAATGCCTTTGCTGGATGTAAAATTAGTTTTAATTGCAAGTATTTGTTGGGTGACTTGTTCATCTCTTTTGACAGTGTTGGCATGGAAGCTCTGGGGCAGAATTCTGACCCCTTCCTTCCTCACATTTTAGGATGTGTTACAATTCTCACCTCCTGAGGCACCCCATGACTTCATCGGGGCTGGAGGGTTTGGCTCTTGAAGAGAGCTTTGATAGTGCTCATGGCACTTGGTGTGTTTGCTGTAAAGTTTGCTGTTCAGGGACTTGGCACACTCTTAAGAGTCCTGTGTTTGGCAGTCAGAGCTGTGATACCTCATCTTAAATGGCCTCAAGTATAGGTTTCAAAAGCATCTGCCTTGCATCTGATAGGCCAGTTACTGTGAGAGCATGAGGCTCCCGTAATCGGGCAGGAGGATGTCCTCTTGCAGACTTATTCCATGTTGACTGCACTGGTAGTTTACACACTCTAGACAGTTAATCCAGCTTTTAGGGATGCCTAAAAAACCCTTTTAGGATTTGTTCTGAGCTGTGTACACCAAAGCAGATTGGCTAGCATCCTCACATAGTAAGGTGACCCAAATTACATCTGGGGTACTGTTGGGCAGTGGTAAAAAGATTGCAGAATGTTCTGATTTTGTCTGATTGTTGCTATACAACATCAGCCTTCCACGTAGTATTTTATCCCAGGGACACTTGTTGCTGCTGGCAGCAGCTGGAGAAAAAAACCTAAACTTATGCTCCAAGCAAGTAGACAGCATTGCATCCATCTAGCTCCCTTTTTCTTTCATTGCCCTACTCCATGTTCCGTGCATACGTAGAGCAGGACCCCTGTACTTCCATTTCTTTGCTTTGCTTTGTGAGTCAAGATGTTCTAAAAAAGCTTCCCCAGTAGTAATTAGAACCTGCGTTTATGTATCCATACTGATGTGGTGTGGTCCCAGGAGCCATCTGCAAAGCCTCCACCTCTCAGGTTTTCCTGTGGCTTGTTTTGAAGAGGAAAATTGTTGAAGTTTATTTTTCTGTCTAGATCAGGATATTTTGATTTTGGGTGTGCCATCCACATCCCAGTTTCCCATTTAAAAGGGAAACTACTCCATGCAAAAAATGTCCCTTAAAAGTACTATTTCTAAGAAGATGGAGAATATGGAGTACATAAAATGAGCACTAGTATTATGGGCGGGGGAGGGAAATTATGCTTGTATAGAGAGACTTGATGTCACTTGCTTGCTGCTTTACAAATGTGGTTTTACTACATCAGTGAACACTACAAGATGGGGAAGAGTTAGTGCACTAATTCTGTTTGTAGCCTCCTGATTTTGTCTCTGTCTATAGTAACACCAGGAGCAGGAAAGGAGTGACTCTTACTACATAATTGCAGCCTTGCAATTCAAAAGGAGAGCAGCTGCACCTTAGGAATTTGAGTGCTAGCTAGCTAGCAAGTCCACTTCTGTGTGCTGGTGGCATTAGGGATCAGTACTGATCTCAAATGAAATGCCCTTGTAAAGTGTGTGTTTGCACTTTTTAAAATTCTTAGCAAAGCAGGGGTTGTATTAAGTGGTGCGCAAGCAACAGGTCCTATGGTAGTAAAACTTAACCTCAGTAGAAGAGTAGTAGGAGAGCTCTGCCATTTAGAAGAGATTTTTTTCAGCTTTCTAATAGGCTCATGTATTTGTCTGGATGGTTCTGAGTTGTAGAGACTTTTTAATGTATGAAATAACTCTTTCACATTACTGTGATATCAGTGTTTGCCAGGATTTGGAAAAGCACTTCTGTATGTCATTGCAGGATTAGGTCTTTAATCTGACATCCTGCTTCGTAGCAGTGATCTTTTTGTAAACCCTGAAAGTTGTGCGGATAGCTGCTTGATTATTCTTTTCCCACAGTGTTAGCTCACTAAACCAGTCTCTGCTTGAATTGTAAGTGGTACAAAATAAACATGCAGATTATCTGGGGGACTAAGGTTCCGTGCAGTCAACGTCTGAAATTCCAACTATGCCACTCTTATTGTTTTGTTTTGTATTAGTTCCTTTGACGGTTTTCCTGTCTTTATTTTTTTTAGGTGTATAAACATTTAGCAGATGTGAATTGAGGAAAATGATTAACATGAGTGTTTTGTTAATTGCTTTCATGAAAATCACCATGTTAGTAATTATTGGGAATATACTTTGTCACAGAATTTGGTGTTTTTTTTAAATGTATACCATTTGGTTTATCTTTTTTTTTTTTTTCTTTTAATACCAGTTAAAAGGATTTACAAGAACAAACATTTCCTGCAATGTTTGCATCCTATCTCTATATCTGCTGCAAGAGAACTAGAAAGTGATAGGGACTAGAAGCAGTTATGGCCATTTCTAGTGAAGTATGAAATCCAGGCTCCTAAATCTGTATTTGCATTGCCCAGGTATGAATGTTTCGGCTTTTACCTGTAGCACAAGAGCCTGTTCTGGTGAACAAACTGAAAACATTTTTACACAAAGCTGGTAGGTTAAATCATTTTCCAGAATCTTGGATTATAATGTTAAAAAGCAGGAATTATCCAAAGGAGTAATCAGAATCATGGAAGGGTCCCTACAAATTCTTACTCAGATGAGTAACCCTTAGTCACAGAACTAGTGTCATTACTCACCTCTTAGTCACTGTGGTCCATGCAACCACTCTTCATTGTCCCTTACTCAGTACAGTTCTCTGCAGGGGAAAACCCTTATTTCACTCCTCCCCCCTATTTTAGTGGTGGGAACAGGAAATGACTGCTTAGATTGCCTAAAGTGGTGCATGCCCTTACCTGTGCCAGACTCCACCAAGCCTTGAGTCAGCATTGTTAAACCACACCTTAGCTCTCAGGTATGCAAAGGTGTTGTGGCTTCCTGTTGGCATGCATACCTCTACCTTGCCTGGAGTTAAGAAAAATGTGAGTATGTGGCCACTCCTTTCCTTTTTTATCTGTGAGGCAAGCAAAAGTTCAATTAGGAAAAATGCTTATTTCTTATTGGCCAATGGCTGTGGCTCTTTTCTTTTAATATGTACATACAGCTGCTGTAAGAGGAGTCCTTTTGAAGCCTACATGTTAAATATTTTCCAAGCATAAAAGGTATCATTTCTGAACCAATAGTTCTAGATCTTTGCATTTCAAATATTTTCCAAGACATTCATGCAGCAGCAAATGCCCAGACTACCTTTTACGTGGACTAGTCTGTGAATTAGTTACAATTGACTTGGGCCAAGTAACCAGCAGAGTGACAGGTCTGAAAGGCTGTCATTTTCAAAGATCAGGGGTAGACAAAAATAATTGACTTTGCCCCTTATCTTTGTGGGGACAGCAAAGTATCCTTTTGCTCTGGCCTAGGCTATGTGGATGATTTCAAGAATCCCAGTGGCGGCAGCAGCCCTGTAGAGTAAGGGTAACCTCACACCACTCCTGTCTGACTCTTGGTTGTAGAGCAGAATCACTTTCTTCCCACTTGGGGAAAATCCTTCTCCAGACAGATTCATATGCCCAGCTATATCTCAGAATCTAATTATCGCTTTCCCAAAGAGTGTTTGCGCACAGCCCCTGAGGAATGCTAAATATGACAAGTGTTAACTTTAGAGAGATAGAAACTCTTGGCCAAAAAGTTTGAGACAGTGTCACAAGACGAGTTGTATCAGGGGTTCTATTTGAAGCATTATGTCATGTCTGAAGACTTTTTAGAGCTTTCCTCAACGAAAGGCTTCTGATTGCGAGAATAAAATAACAACATCCGGCACGCTGACACTCCAGAATGTGATGCAACACTTGGGGAAAAGGTGCTTTGGAAAAGAAGCTGCTGACTTGTTTCTAACTCATCATTTAGGGATTGTAGGAGCAAGGTTTTACAAAGCATAAAACTAGGAGGAAAGTTTCCGTGGCAGATCTGTCAATTTCCATTGTTTGGATTTAATTGGCTTAAGCATTGAACTGCAGCCTGAAATGTGAGCCAGAGGTTGAAACTAGCTGTTTGGTTGTCATTTTCCAAGCAGGAAGAGAAGAGCAAAAGTGATGAAAACTATATTCTAAACGATTATTTAATAGAAAAATTGTCTTTAAATCTTAGGCATAAGCTAGTCCTGAAGAATTTTCCCTTTCACATCCTGGTTTGTGGCTGAGAGCAGAAGTATAATATAGTGGCATTCTGTGAAAAGAGAATATAGTCCCTATGATAACATCACAGAGTGACTTTAGGCCAAGCCTAGCAGATGTATAAGTACCCAATCTCTCCCAGGAATGGAACCTGAGATTCTTTATAGACATGTCCAGGCCAGATCCAACCAGCAGCCATCCTGCTTTCTCTGCATGTCCATACAATGTTTTAGCCATGGAGCTGTGGAAAATATTTCTTTAACCTTGTAAAACTGGTTGGTAAGGGGTCTGATTCATAGGATTTTTTCCCCCTTGCTGTGGAACTCTTGTACACTGGCTTTTTAAGATATTAGGAATGTGTAGTTTTTGTCTCATGCTGCATACCTCTGTCAGAAAGGTACCAGTTTAGCAGCTTATTCTAGAGGTGATGCGACAAAATCTGTAGGTAGGAAGATTCCACACAGGAAGCTTTTTCCTGGAATGCAAGAGAGTGATTCTAATTTCTGCTTTCTGTTACCACTTTTTTTTCCTTTTTGAGAGAGTATCATCTGTACCAGCCTTTGCCTTAAATCTAGGAGTACCTTAGTTGCTGATGAGACCCAACAGTGGTGCTTAGATCAGAAAACAAGGTAGCAACATACACTGTGAAGAAGGGTGTGTAGCTAATCACAGGATCATATCTTTGAGGTTAGATGAAAGATGTGAGCAGCAGTAGGTATTTATAATATGCTTTTATTGTAAGGATAAGGCACTAACTGGGGCACTAGAACAGCCTCTCAGATAGCCTATAATAGGAATTAACATGGGAGTAACAGACTGACTTGGGTAAGCTCAAAACATGGAGGAAGACTAGTATCAGTAACTGAGAACATATGCTTAGAGTTGCTATATCCTCCTGGGAAGCAAAAGTGCAGAGGAAACCAGACCAATTCTTTTTCATCCACTATAATCACTGGTTTATCTGGCCCTGGTCAGCAGTGTCCAGAAGCTATTATCTGAAGACAGTATCTGAAGTCATTATCGTTGGCATCCAACAGGGGTCTGTGGACTGTCTGCTTCCAGTGTATGCTGTCCATCCATGGCAGAGTAGCTTTCCCCTTAGAAGGGAATCCCACTGGTGATATGTGGTGGCATGAAAGTGAAGTTTGCAGTGCTAGCAATGTACTTGCTCTTTGGACAGAGAACCTCATTCTGAAGTGCTGCCAGGCTGGTACTTGGCATTAAAGGATAAAGGAGATGCAAGATCATGAAGCCAGGGAAATTAACATGAGCTGTTGGTATGACAAGATTGCATAAAAAGCTAGCGCTATTTTTGCATGCATCTCTGGCCATGTGAGAAGTAACACTTTTACTCTACAAAGGCTTGTGATATCCTATACAGGTTACCATGTGTGGTTCTGCTTTCCATGCATTAGAAAAAGGCAAAGGTTACCAAATAAGGATTCAGGAATGATAGAAAGGAAACTAAGGGGACACAGCATATAAGGTTTAGGAATAAGAGAGTCTAGGACAGGGGTGGGCAATATACGGCCTTGCCCCTGCCTGTCAAAGATGACAGGAGACAGGGGCAATAGGACCTAGAGGCGGACTGTGGGTGATGGCCCCAGTCCTTGGGGCTGGGCTGGCTCCTGCTGAGTCCTGCCATCGTGGTCATGGAGCTGGGAGCCATGTGGTGCAGGAGCAGCCAGCAGACTGGCAGGAAGGCAGGAAAAGGGGCAGCAGGGGGAGTGGAAGTAAACAGGAGCATGGGGCTCGCGCCGGTGCCCCGGGGCCAGTGTTGGCGGGACTCAGAGCAGGGCAGCAAGAGCACAAGGTGTGGGCTGGCAGGGGTCTATGGAGCCAGGCTGGGCTGCACCAGCAGGGGGAGAGGGGAGCTGGCTTGGCTCCATAGGGCCCCTGCTGGCCAGGACCCTGCATTTCTGCCGCCCCACTCTGGGCCCTCCTGGCACTGGCCCTAGGGCACCAGCACGGACCCCGCGCTCCTGTCCAGCTGTTGCTGCACACCTGCACACCCACTCACTCCCAGTCCCCTACCACCCCAGCCCTGTGGTACACATGGGGACCAGCACACGCAGCCCCAACCTTGTGCACTCTGCACTTGCCTGTCTGGGCTTAGCAGCGGCAGCGTGCAACAAACTGCTGCTCGTTGTGGTGGGGAAAGCAGCCCCCCACACTGCCTATGCTTCCTGGTGAAGCTGTTTGGAGCCTGTGCTGTACTACCCTGCATCTCTGCTGCATCACTGCTGCCTCTGAGCTGCCCCGCAGGGCAGTGGTTGCAGGGCAGGGCAGCCCCATGTGGGCTCTGAGCGGCTGCACCAGGAAGCACCAGCAGCAGGAGGAAGAGGGACCATTTTACCCCCACACTGAGCAGCAGGTTGTCCCGCTCCGCTGCTGCTCAGCTTGGGCCCCAGCGCCAGTTCCGGCATCACCCATCGGGGCTGAGCAGCACCAGCAGTGGCAGCAGCAGCTGGGCAGAAGCTTGGCATGGGAGAAAGCGGCCCTTGCCGCCGCTGGGCAGTTTTTGGTGCAGTTGCCTGGAGCCTGTGCTTGCCGGGCTGCCCTGCAGCTTCTTCACTGCCACCCGGCAGCCTCGCCAAAAATTGCCTGGTGGCGGCAAGGGAAAAAGGCTACTTTCTCCCATGCCGAGCAGCAGTTTCTGCCCAGCTGCTGTTGCCTCTACTGCTGTTGCTCAGGCCCGATGGGCAAGCCCAGAGCCAGTGTGGGGCAAGTAGGGTTGAGGCTGTACACGCTAGTCCCCACCACTACTGCTGCATGCCCAAGTGCAGCAGCACACGCTGTGGCTGGGCAGTGCAGAGTGGGCATGGGGCATGCTGGGGCTGCACGCTGGTGGTGGTGGAGAGGTGCCATAGGGTGCTTGGGCTCTGGGCTGTTCCTGGGTGGGGGCAGGTGCTGACTGGCTCAGGGGGGCATGCACAGGGAGGTTCCCATGCACACCCCACATACTCTCAATCCCTTCCCACAAACCCTACAGCCACACCCTCCCCCCCCACAATCACACCCCACAAATACTGTGTGTACACACACACACACACACACACACCCCCACAACCCCCCCCAAAACCATCCACATCCATATTACTTGACATACCTGCATACCCCACACAATATACAAGAGTAAGATTGCATTTTGAGCTATTATGCAATCACTTTTACATATACAGCACAAATGCACAAACCATTATATATATTATTATGGGTGTTTGATTTTCAGTATATAATTGGCTTGTTTTTTTTCTCCCATTCTGAGATGGCAAACCCTGTTTCCTAAAGGAGTCCTTTCAGGGGCAGGGGGACGGACTTCTGGTGGCAAAGGTCAGGGGTTAGGGAGTCGGACATCTAGTCCCAAGATGGTGACCAGGAGGCAGGGCACCTGTCAAGGGGTGGGGCTACCCTTGCAGCCCTTGACAGTTTGCCAAAGCAGTCTCTTAACTACTGCAGATTTGAGGAGCAGATGTAGAAGGTAGCCTTGAAGGCATCCAAGTGCACGTGAAAATTTAATGAGACCTGCCATTCTGAATCTGTGGGCAGAGGGCCTACGTAAAGTTCAATTAAAAACCAAACCAAACCAAACCTAAATTCAGATAGGGAGCCAGAAGAGATGAGTGCCTGTGCTTGACATCACTGTTTACTATGCCATTCATAAAAAGCTCTCTTTTAACCTACTCCATATCTGCAAAGGTGAAACCCAGACCAACTCCTTAGTTTTTATTCCACTGATCCAATACTCCTGCTTAGCAGAAACATTTATCATGGCATTACAGTGGGGAAAGGGAAAGGGGTGTGAGGGGGAGGGGTGGGATTTTCTGATAGAAATTTACTGAGTATATTGTAATATTACCAGTGCAGTTTCCATGGATCTAGACAAGGGGTGCCAAACATTTGACCCACAGAACCATTTCCTCCAACCCATGGGCTCCCAGAGGGGCTGGGAATTTAAGAGTGGGGCAAACAAGGACAGAGCTTGCAGCAGAATTCAGGGCTATGGGGCTCACTGAAATACTGCTCATCCTGCTGCTGTCATATCTCGATCTAGCACGTGAGGAGCCTTGTGGTCCAGATCTGGCCAGGGGTGAGTTTGACACCCCTAATCTAGCATAATCAAAGCTCTTTGTTCTGCCACCCAAGGGCAAATTGTAGCACTTTTCTCCATTTATACAAAACATTCGTGCACTGATCTTGCCAACCAACTCCTAGACCAGGGGCAAAGATTTTCTCTCTTTTATTTAAAAAAAGAAACAAAAAAAACCCATGAATTGACTGTAACTTGCTATCCATGTATGGAGAATGGAGGGTGAAGCTGTGGTATTGCATGCACGCACACACGCATGCACATTTTTTGTATAACTAGTTTCCTTGAAAAGAAATAAAAAACAAAGACATCATATGAATACCTCCTGGTGGTCGGAGATACTCAGATAAGCAAAGAACTGGAATGTAAATTTGAAAGCCTGAGCATCCAGATTTGGAAACTCAAATATCATCCAGAAGAGCGAGCGAGGCCTGTGTTAACCAGGGCAGTGAAAAGCATATTTCAGGCAGCAGCTGAATTATGTCTTCACAATATTGGTGAGTGCTCAGAGGGCATGTAACAATGGCTGTTGTGGATGGTGTTTCTAGTCAAGCTAACAGTTAATGGAGTACGTATTACTACCAATAAGGCTCTGTCACATTTGTGTTAGCTGAATTGTCCACAAGCACATCTGTGGCAGCGAGAGGCAGGCTGCCATGGAGATCAGCAAACCAGAAGTCCTAGAAGGACCACAGAGGCAGGACGTCCAGCACTGGCAGAAAGTCCCAGCTCCACTCCCAGCACGATTTGTTAGTGTGGTCCAGCTCCACAGCGTGTTCTGGCTGGTCACTGCTGGAATGTTAACGTAAAAACATGCACTATGGAGGTGAGTGGCCAGACCGGAAATAGAAGCCAGGGAGCAAAAGAACTGGACACCAGGCTGGATTGTCCCAGCAGGAGTAAATGGTGGGAACCGGAGCCGATTCCCATGAATAGAGGCTCAGAGGAGAGAGAGAACGGCAGCTTGGAGATCTGAATCGGCAGGTCATCTTGGAGCATCGGCTGTACTGTATGAAGAAAGAAGAAAAAAACATCTAACCATGAGTGAAAAGAGAAGTGAGAAAGAGCTAAACCTCTCATTCTTCCCTCACACCTATTACTGATTATAGAGAGATTGGAGAATAAGCACCCAAATGGTGCAAGGAAGAATATTTTTGTCTGGGGACAAGACTTGGTATAGAGGATAGCCTGTTGCTTTGGGGACTTATTTTTGTTAAGCGAGGCTTCAGGATCAGAACTATGTAATAAGGTCATTCACAAAGATGCTGTGGCTACACAGTTGGTCCCACTTATCTAATTATGATGTTAACATCAGGCTGACACTAGGATGGGGTGTATGGGGAGGTGGAGCCCCAAGGTACATCGCTAGACCGAGCCGAATGTCAGTGTAGGAGATATTCAAACTTACACCTCCTCCAACCTAAAAGAAAACATCAAGACGTAGCAGGCCAGAGAATTTTTACCGTAACATTTCGGCAATTCAGTCAAACTTCACTGTCAGGGGCAAGGATGTAGGAGACTATGCCACAAGAAGTAGACGTCCAGCTAGAAAGAGAGACACGGACATCTATCTACAATATCTTAAAACTGTTTGGATCAGATCATGGTGGGTTTTTTGTTGTTTTTCTTTAAACTGGTCTGACCAGGCAGATTTCATTTCAAACCATCCTGCCCAGTGCTTTGCTGTCCAGGAAAGAGTGAGCTGTGGAGTCACATACTAGATAGGAGTTTCTGTATAGATTCTGGTAAGTGGGGAGTGAGAACAGGTTCTTATATAAAAAGTTCCTGCTGTTGCTGCTGTGGTTACCTAATCAGAAACCAGCCTGCAGCTCTGAGAGAAAAGAGCACCTTGGTTTTCCCAAGTTACACTTTATAAGCGGATACTGTTGCAGTATCTGTCACACTCATTAGAATTCCAGCCTGTTAGTCAGAATGTAATGAGCCAGGTATTGCCCTGATCCTTAAGTGCTGCTGGCTGGTTTGTGAAGTTTGTATGTGGTAAATTGTGCCCCCAGTGTTCCAGTTCCAGTTCTCCCTCTGGTGGTGAAATTTGTATCTAGCTCTCAAACCATTAATGTGCTGGAGGGAATTGACTGGATACTGGGAAGCACTCTGTAGAGCTCTGTTTCAGAACATGCTTGGGCCTCTCCCCTAGTTCCCTCCCTCAATTCCATTCTCTCTACCTGAGGCATAGATGTCCACTGTCTGAGTTGTGGAGCTTGTTGAGTTTGATTCTCCCTTTCTGCCAGGTCCTAAGTTTGCATTTGAGCTTCATCACTGGAATTGCCTACATGGAGATTTCCCATGGCACACTGAATGTGCTGCACTGCCTTATTTGGGAGAGCAGCTGCCTTTGGAAAACTGGTCTATTGTGGGGCATTTTGGATGGAAAGGGAAGCAGAAGCCCCTTGGCAGACCAGGAATAAGCAGCAGATTCTCTAGGCCAGAAGTGTCAAGATCAAGCCCATGCAGCCATGTTCCCTGTTCTGTGGGGCTCCTGGAGGGAGTAAGGAATCTGGGGGCAGAGCAAATTCCAAAGTAGTAAGCCCAAGTAGCGACATGGTTTGTAGCAGTAGGGTGAGCAGCAGCTGTGGGTCCTGGGCTTACATGGCAACTCGGGCACCTGCGGCAGTTAACGCCACTGATGATCATCTTGTTGCCAGAGGTGAGTTGGGATCTAGTGGGAGAAGGAGGGGCTACACCCCTGCTCTAAGCTATTTTGCCTTGATCTTCAAAAGTCAGGTAATGGGATGTGGGTGTCACAACCCAAGGGTGTGATTTTTGTTTGTGCGCGCTTCGGCACTGCTAAATTATTTCCCGCCACTCGTAGCTTTCTTTGCAGGGTGCGTTTCTAGGTTGCAAAAGAGAAATGCACGGTGCAAGGAGTTCCCGCCATTCGTATACAAATTTGTGTCCCACTATTGGCCAGTTCTAATTATTCCCACGTGGCGGCTAGCAATTGGCTTGCTAGCCGTATGAGAGGCTTGAGCGGTTTCCGCCCAAGTTGGAGATCTCCGGAGGAGAACCCTGCAAGGGGGGACTCCGTAAACATCTTGAGGAGAACTCTAGGTGCACTGTGGAGCCTATCGGACCCAGCGCGCGTGCCTTAGAGAAGGCTATAGGGGTCTGATCAGCCTCTCGCCTCTCCCCATCGCCGCCTGATCCCTCGACGTACCCTTCCCTGCGCGCAAGTTCCACGGAGCCTAGCAAACTTCGTGTGAGTGTATCCAGAGCTCTGTCCGGGTTCGAGTCCTGCAGGTTTATCTTCCCGTCGCTGAAAACCCATTGCGACGTACTCTCGTGTTCTGCATCTTCCCGTCGCCGAAAACCCCCTGCGACGTACTCTCGTGCCCTGCAGGTTCGAGCTTTGTTTTGTTTTGTTTTGTAACTGCAACTCAAGCAAGTTTTCCTGCCTGCACCGCGACCATCTTTGGTGTAAGTAAAATAATCTTAAATCAACCACTAAGCATCCGTGCCTAATTCTAGCATGCTGCCTGCCTTCCCTGACCCGGCGTGTCCGGGCTGCTGGCCACAGCCAGCCGCGCGAAAAAAAACAAAGCCCCGAGGGCCTCGGACCACTCCCGGCCCGCACAGTGGGTACAATAAAAGGTGCTCTCTGACTCTGGAAACTAGGAACTGTTTATAAACAGTACCCTCTTTGGTACTAAGGGCACTTTATGCTACCTCCCATTCTCATCTGTATATCAGTCTGAGACCTCACTCTGCCAACACAGAGGGAGCCCTGAGCATGGAATATAGATTTATATGACCTATAGTGCCATACCAACAGGCCCTTTTGCATGAATGCTTTAGTTATGTCAGACAGGATTAGCATTCAGAGCCCTCTTATTCATCAGAAACCAGGTTTAACACCCTTTAGCTTGCTTTTCTAACAATGAAAGCTTGGAATCCTGTCCAGTTATGAAGACCGCTCAATGTCATTAATGTTCAGTTGTGTCAGTTTAAATGAGAATTGTTTAGTGACAGTGGTGGAAGCTGGAAAACTCCACTGTTTCTCGCATCATTTTGCATCTCTTGAGGATGAATTTTAAATAGAGGTCTTGGACCAGATCCAGGTTGGGAATCTAGGTGCCTGAATGGGACTTAGGTGGAATTTAAATTCCTGTCCCTACTCAAGCAGCTGTAAAACAATCCTTCGTTAAACATTTTGGTGAAAAGCATTTTTGAGCTTAAGGAAGGCCCTCAATTCTTGATGTCATTGCTGGAGTAGTCTTGTGTGAGAGGGCAGGGAGCTTATAAATTGTTCAGCCTAGTCCTAATGGATACACCAAGTTGTCTGCCATGTTGTCATCCTGCTCTAGAGTTAAATAAAACCCCAGCTATGACTAGAAATATGTGCTTGGAAGGGATCTGCTTCTTGGTAGTACATTTTTAACCTCAGTCTTCCCAGGCAAGGTCAGCTCTACATCTGGCAGCACAGTTTGGGGTGGAGTTGAGCACCTGACAGTTGCAAAAGAGTGAGCTAGGTACCATTTAGAAAAGCTGGACATGTGCAAGTCAATGGGGCTGGATATGATGTGCCCAAAGGTGTTGAGGGAGTTTGCCAGTGTAATTGCAGAACTGCTGGCTGTTATCTTTTTGAAAATTTGTGGTGATTGGGAGAGGTCCCAAATGGTCAGAAAAGGACAAATATAGTGCCCTTCTTTAAGAAAGGGAAGAAGGACGATCTGGGGAACTATAGATGGGTCAGTCTCACCTCAGTTCCTGTAAAAATCAAGGAATCCATTTTCTAAGCATTTGGAAGAGAAAAAGGGATTAGGAACAGTCAGCATGCCTGACCAACCAACCTGGCATCCAATATCAAGTGGAGTGCCCCACAGACTGGTCTTGGGGCTGGTTTTGTTCAATATCTTCATCAGTGATCTGGAAGAGGGGTTTTCAACCTTTTTGCATCACAGTACCCTGAGCAGCTGATTGCAGAGTGGGGGCAGCTGCCGTGTGTAAGCTGCCTCCACGTCCAGCTGGGCGGGCAGCATCTACAACAGCACAAGATGATGCATGGTGGTGCTCCATCCTTGTCTGCCCATGCCCTAGGGCCTTCTCAAGTACCCCCTGGGGTACATGTACCCCTGGTTGACAACCCCTGATCTGGAAGATGGGATGGAGTGCAGCCTCAGCAAGTCTGCAGATGACATCAAGCTGGGTGGAGTAGTAGATAATGTTGGGAGGGTAGGGCTAGGATTCAGAGATATCTAGATAAATCAGAGGATTGGATCAAAAGAAATCTCATGAAGTTCGATAAGGGCAAGTGCAAAGTCCTTGCACTTAGGAATGCAACAGTCCTGTGCACTGGTACAGGTTGGGGACTGACTGACTGATGGCTGACTAAACAGCAGCTCTGCAGAAAAGAATATGGGGGTTACTGTAGACAATAAGTTGAATAGGAGCCAACAGTATGCCCTTGTTGCCAAGAAGGCTAACAGCATACTGGGTGGCATTAGGAGCATTTCCAGTAGATCAGGGGAAGTGATTATTTCCCTGTATTTAGCATTGTTTAGGAGGTGACATCTGGAGTGCTCTGTCCAGTTTTGGGCTCCCCATTACAGAAGGAATGTGGACAGATTAGAGGGCATCTGATGGAGGGCAACAAAGGTGGTTGGAGGGCTGGGGAACATGGTTTATGAAGAGAGGCAGGGGGAGCTGAGCTTGTTTAGTCTGGAGAAGAGAGGACTGAGGGGGGGTTTAGTAACAGCTTTCAACTACCTGAAGGGTGGCTCCAAAGAGGATGGAGCTACACTGTTCTTAGTGGTGGCAGATGACAGAACAATGAGCAGTGGTCTTAGGGTGCAGCAAGGGAAGTTTTAGGTTGTATATTAGGAATAACTTTCTCACTAGGAGGGTAGTAAAGCACTGGAACGGAAAAAAACCCAGGGAGGTTGTGGAATCTCTGTCCCAAGACAAAGAAAAAGCCTTGGCTGGGAGGATATAGTTGGGGCTGGTCCTGTTTTGAGTAGGGATTGGACTAGATGACCTCCTGAGGTCCCTTCCAACCTTAATTTTCTATGATTCTATTTTAATTGAGTGTACGGAAGCTCTTTGGCAAAATCTGGCTGTACGTATGCAGGCACAAAGTGATGCTGATGAGACTCCACTCAAGCAGATTTGTTCTGTAGTTTGGGAACCTTCCAGAGATCTGGGAGGGTTTTACCTGTTGTTTGGAAACCAAGAGAAAATAGTCAAAGAGAACCTGAGTGCATATTTTTCCAATCATCTGGGACTGCCAAAAGCAGAAAGGAAAAATGTTGCATGCTGAATTTCTGTTTCGGGATACCCAGATTCTATTCATTTCCTTGCCCAGCTTAACCTAATTAGTGATGATGAAAGAAACAAATGTATGTTCTGATAATGCAAAGGAATTGTCAGGCACACACCTCAAAGAAAGGGTGTGGGGGGGAAATGAGGTGGGGGGGATCAGGCTTGAAAACTTGAGCCAGTCAGTAGAAGATTTGATGGACATTCCATTATTCCTGGAGAATGGGTGGATTTGTTATGCCTGTGCTTTGTGCCAGTTGATTCTTTAGTTGTCAGTTTACACTAGTCCCAATTTTCCCTAGTCCTGTTCCTGTTTCTTGCTCATGCTGTTGAGTTTAAGTATGTGGTTTATTTCACTTTTTATTCTTTATTGTAGCTAATTTGTCAATCTTTTAACACAATGTTACTGATGCACAAATTACTATTATAAATATAACACGTTTTAAAAAATGAAATGCAAAGACATGTAAATATCATGCATCTAAAAAGACATAGAATAAACTTCTTTTTCCAGAGATGCCTGTATTCAGAAGCCTATGGCTTCATAAACTGGGACTTGTATTTGCCATAATTATAATTTGCCTGAGATCTGCCCAGAACCAAAGACATTCTGCTGCACTCCCACTGTCCATGGTGACACAGATATTGATTCTCTTCTTGGTTTTGTACCTTCCAGCAGAAGAAGTCATACCTAGAACGGAGCGTGAAGGAAGCTGAGGATAACATCCGAGAAATGCTGATGGCCAGGAGAGCGCAGTAGGTGTGTGATTCCTGCAAGGCCTTAGGCGAACTGGTTCATGTTGTTGATGTCTGAACTGATTAGACAAGCACTTCCAGAAGTGACACCCAACTGTCCTGTTCACTGCTGGCCGGAGGAGCTTGTGTTTGACTGTGCTGAATATTGTGTTCTCACATTTTCTGTAATTGGATGTTTTAATAAACTCTGCCTGAAGAGATTGCTGTATTAACAGGTTCAGTGTGAACATGAACTACAATGATAACATGTGGCAGTTTGGCTGTTACATTCATCATACTGTTCCCCTTGTTGGGATTTCAGTTGAGAAAAATCTCAAACTACTTCTGATACCCTCCTTCAATTAGCACTGGCTCAGATTTTAGGAGCTCAGAATCCACAATCAGGTCTAGATTTGCCAGAGCAGTACTGACAGATGTGCCACTGGATGGCAAAGACTCCTTGAGGACCTGCCATTCTTTCCCCATTCCTGTCCCCCCAAGTTACACTACTGGGCAAGGGGGTTGCCAGAGGTCAGCAACCTACAGCCCACGGACTTGGGACTTTGGCGGTGGTCACTCTCCCAGTGCCACTGTGGAGAGAAGAAAGAGTGGCAGCCAGATGCTTATGCCTGTTTGTCTGCTTCTGACCTGAATCGTTCTGGCCCATAACCTGAACTGGGTGTTGACCACAGTGATAGGCAGTTCATGAACACAAAACAGATGTGGTCTACTTAAAAGGATTTGTGAATCTGAGGTGGGATGGTGCTAATAGGCAAATACAAAACTCACAAAGCCAGTTTGGCTCTGGGAAGCGCATCTGAAACAAGCCTCTCTTCTGTGTAGCAGTATTTCCTGGCAGTTTTGTTGTGGTGCCACCATGTGGCTAATATTTGTAATGCATGATCTTTGCTCTTGTGCAGAAAACAAAATCAGGGATGTAGGTTGTAGCCATGTTGGTCTAAGGACATAGGCAGACAAGGTTCTTTGGGTGAACCTGATATCTTTTTTTAGACCAATTTAAATAGTTAGAGAACGATTTTTAAGCAAGCTTTTGGGTTCAAAACCTAATCGGGTTCCCCATGAGGGGAGATGCCTTGTTGAAGCTGGTCCTGGCCATGGGCGATGACCTGGTGAGGGGTCTGCAGGTGCTTGGCCACCTGGGCGACAGCGATCGTCACCTGCTGGAATTCAGCATCCAGCGCAAGGTGGCAAAAGCCTGCAGCAAGACAGCAGCCCTGCACTTTAGGAGGGCAGATTTCAATGAGGTAAGAAGAATAGTTGGGGAAGTACTGAGGTCCCAGAGGGGAGGGGATTTGGGTGTCCAAGAAAAGTGGTCATTCCTTAAGGAGACGATCCTCCAAGCCCAAAGGGAGGTAATCCCAACATGGATCAAAGGGGGCAAGAGAGCACAAAAGCCCCCATGGCTCACCAAAAGCATATGGGAATGTCTCCTAGCTAAAAAGGAGGCGTACACCCAATGGAAGGGAGGGGCCATCACCAGGGAGGACTTTACCTTGGTTGCTCAGGGCTGTAGGGGGGTGGTCAGGAAGGCCAAGGCAGAGATGGAACTGGAAGTAGCTATCTGGATCAAGGACAACATGAAGTCCTTTTTTAAATACATAGGGGGTAAAAAGCAAGTACCGGGTAACGTGGGGCCTCTGCAAGACACGCTAGGAAATCTGGTTGTCGCACCAGACGACAAAGCTAACCTATTTAACAATTTCTTTGCCTCCATTTTTCTGAGCAGGGACCGGGTCACCGCCCCCCTCCCACTGGGACCACCGTAGGTCCCATGGGGAGGCGCACCCAGGCCTAGGGTCAGTGAGTACCTAGTCGGGGAACTTCTGGAGGGACTGGATGTATTTAAATCAGCTGGTCCTGACGATCTCTACCCCAGAGTGCTGAGGGAATTAGCAGAGGTCATTGCAGGACCCCTGGCATGGCTTTACGAGCACTCATGGTGCTCTGGAGAGGTGCCAGATGACTGGAAAAGGGCCAGTGTGGTCCCCATTTTCAAAAAAGGGAGGAAGGAGGACCCAGGAAACTATAGGCCACTTAGTCTTACCTCGATCCTGGGTAAGCTTTTTGAGAGAATTATCCTGGCGCATGTCTGTGAGGGGCCAGCAGGGGAGGTTATGCTTAGGGGCAACCAATGTGGGTTCATTAGAGGCAGGTCCTGTCAGACCAACCTAGTGGCCCCTATGACTAGGTCATAAAATCCTTAGATGCAGGGGTAGCAGTGGACTTAGTCTTTCTGGACTTTAGGAAGGCCTTCGACACTGTCTCTCACCCCAGTCTCATTAAAAAACTAGGGGACTGTGGCGTCGACATCTACACAGTCAGATGGGTCACTAGTTGGCTGGAGGGCCGCACCCAGAGAGTGGTGGTGGATGGGTCATTTTCGACCTGGAGGAATGTGGGCAGTGGTGTTTCACAGGGATCAGTCCTCGGGCCTGCACTGTTCAACATCTTCATCAGTGACTTGGACGAGGAGGTAAAAAGCATCCTGTTCAAATTTGCAGACGACACTAAGATGTGGGGAGAAGTGGGCATGCTGGAGGAGAGGGACAGTTTGCAACTAGATCTAGACAGGTTACAGGGGTGGGCAGATGAGAACAGGATGGGTTTCAACACTGACAAGTGCAAGGTACTGCACCTGGGGAGGAAGAACCAGCAGCATACCTACAGGCTGGGGAACTCCCTTCTTGTCAGTGCAGAGGCAGAAAAGGATTTTGGAGTCATTATTGATGCCAAAATGGCCATGGGCCGACAGTGTGGGGACGTGGTCAGGAAGGCCAACCGTACCTTGTCATGCATACACAGATGCATCTCAAGCAGGTCCAAGGAGGTGATCCTCCCCCTCTGTGACACTGGTCAGGCCGCAGTTGGAGTACTGCTTCCAGTTCTGGGCACTGCACTTCAGGAGGGATGTGGACAGCATTGAGAGGGTCCAGAGGAGGGCCACTCGCATGATCAGGGGGCAGCAGGGCAGGCCATGTGAGGAGAGGCTACAGGACCTGAACCTGTTCAACCTTCACAAGAGAAGGCTGAGGTAGGATCTAGTGGCTTGTTACAAACTAGTCAGAGGGGACCAGCAGGCATTGGGGGGAGTCCCTTTCCCCCCCGAGCACCATCAGAAGTGACAGGAAATATCGGTCACAAGCTGGCAGAGGCTAGATTCAGACTAGACATCAGGAAGCACTACTTCACTGTCAAGGTGGCTAGGATCTGGAAACACCTTCCAAGAGAAGTGGTGCTGGCTTCTACCCTGGGGGTCTTTAAGAGGAGGCTGGATGAACACCTTGCCAGGGTCGTTTGACCCCAGTACTCTTTTCTGCCATGGCAGGGAGTCGGACTTGATGATCTGCTCAGGTCCCTTCCGACCCTACAAACTATGAAACTATGAAAAACCCTTCATCAGGCTAAGGAAGTTTCAGCAGTTGGTGTGTGCCCTTCCTGGATGGAATGAGAAATAAAGAAGCCAGAGGCTGGGCTGGTATGCATACAAGATAAACAGTCAGTGAAGATGTAGATTGAGGAGTCAATGGGTGAGAGACAGGGTGGGAGGGAGAGAAGGGGGATGAATAGTGGAGAAGTACCTGGGGAGTCAGATGTCAGGCAGGTTATAATGTGTCATAAATCCAATGTCTATATTTAGTCCATGATTTTTAGTATCCAGGAGGTTGATGAAGTGGAGTTCGTAGGCTTGTCTCTTGGAACTGTTTTGTAAGTTTCCTTTGAGGATCAGGAATGAGAGATTGGAGAGAGAGTGGTTTTCATGTGAGAAATGTGCCCCCACAGGTAACTGGGTATTCCTGTCTTTGATAGATTTCTGGTGTGCATTCATTCTGGTGTGCAATTGTTGTTTGGTCTCTCCTACATATTTTCCATCAGGGCATTTGGTGCATTGGATGAAAGATATTACATTTCTGGAGGTGCAGCTGTAAGATCTGGGAAACAGCCATCAGCAGAATGCTGATGCCTTGCCATGGCAATGTGGAGCTTGCAGCAGCAGCATCGCTTCCCCACTTCACTCTATCCTGCCATACTGGGTTGCAGAGGCCCTGCAAGAGGGCAGCAGGGCAGGGAGCCCCAAGCCCGCAGTGGGCAGCCTGTCCCCGCCCTATGCACAGATCTGGGGGGCATGTGCTCCCCTATGTCTTTCCCCTCCTGCCCCCTGGACAAGCCACCCATGGCTCCATTCTGTTCCCTGCCTGGGCCCTATGGCCATGCATTATGGCCCCAAGCACCATGCACCACCTTGGCTAAGCAGCAGCCCCAGCCCTGCCCAGTTCCCTCCCTCACTATGGGGGCCTCAATCCCCCCTGCCCCTGCCAGACTTACCTGCAGGGAGCTGCTCTCCAGGCTTTCTGGGAGCCATGTGTAGTGTATGTGTGCAAATGCACATGGCATTCCCCCTCCTGCCGTCTGACCGCCTTCTTCCCACTCCATCCAGCGCCTTGCTGGCTGGAACTCTGCCAGCCTGCAAGGGGAAACCCACTGTTTCCTGCATTTTTCTCCTTTAAAGGAGAAAATCTGGGTTTTTCTCCTTAAAATGAGAAAACCAGGTTTTACTGTGTTTTTCTGTGGCAAACGGAAACCCTGGATCCCTGCTTATGAGATTTCAAATCCTTGCGCATATAATGCAGTGTGAGTTCTGTTCCCTGCTTTGCTGTTGACTCCTGCGTAGTGTTAGGGAAATAGTTGAGCTTCTGCTTTCCCCTTACTACACTAGGGTTAATGTCTTGCAACTCTAGGGAGCGTCTAGAGCAAAAAACCAAACAGCGTGTTTACACGTGGCTGTATGACAACATTGCTTTGGTGCTGTGCTTTAGTACTTCCTTATGAAAGTACTACATAGGTGCAGTACGGGCGTTTTACTGAGCTGTGTGCACGGTTAGATTTCAGCGCTATGTCGTCATAGCGGTGTGCTGTACTGGGGGAATACGCTGCTATGGCAGCATAGCTGCGGATTGCATGTAGACTTACATGATCACTATGTTGCCGTAACATGTCATACAGCAATGTAGTGTGTCACTATTGTCACTATAGGACAATGTGTAGATGTGCCCACAGAGATGAAAATGACAATGAAGGACTAACCTCATCACTGAGGGCTGGATCCTAGTAGCCAGGTGTGAGGTCTGCTGGAGAGTCCAGAACAGTGTCTTGTGCTGATGTCCAGCATTGCTCCCTCCCTCATCCCAGCCTACAGAGATACCAGCAAGCCAGAGCTGGGGAAGGGCTGGAATGTCTGTGAGCTGCTGCCCTCTGCTGCCTAAAACCTGATGTGCAGAATCTGGACCTGGGAGAGCTCAGCACCTCTGAAATAGCCGTGCTTCATGTCTTTTATCTGGCACCTGAAACTTCTGGCTACTGGCCCTCCTATCAGTTGTGGCCAAGTGCTTGGCTGTAGGAAGCTGGCTGAGTGTGCACATGCTCTCTCTCTCTCTGTCCCCAAACTGCGCAGGTAATGATCCCACCCCACAACAAGAAGAGAGGGAACAAGTCAGGCCTGGCCAGGAATCTGTGCTGAGTTAACCCACAGCTATAAGTATAGCAGCATCAGGCCTCTCATCAAGGCCCCTTTAGTTCAAGTGCTGCAAGGTCTAGGGTCAAGGGCTATAGCTGAATGGTAGGCATGTGGGGATCAGGGTGGTGCCAGGAATCCAATCAGAGCTGCTCCACTTATTTTCATAGATTTCATAGACATTAGGGCTGGAAGGGACCTCAGAAGATCATCGAGTCCAGCCCCCCGCCCAAAGGGCAGGACGTCAGCTGGGGTCATAGGATCCCAGCAAGATAAGCATCCAGTTTCATCTTGAAGGTGTTCAATGAAGGCGCTTGAACAACCTCCGGTGGCAGGCTGTTCCAGACCTTGGGGGCTCGGACAGTAAAGAAATTCTTCCTTATGTCCAGCCTGAAACGATCTTGTAGTAGTTTGTGACCATTCGTCCTCGTCATCCCTTGGGGCGCTCTGGTGAACAAACGTTCCCCTAGATACTGGTGGTAACCCCTGATAAACTTGTAGGTGGCCATCAGATCACCCCTGAGCCTGCGCTTTTCCAGGCTAAAGAGCCCCAGGGCTCTCAGCCTGTCATTGTAGGGTCTGCTTCCCTGACCTCTGATCATGCGTGTGGCTCTTCTCTGGACTCTCTCAAGCTTCTTCACATCCTCTTTGAATTGTGGAGCCCAAAACTGGACGCAGTACTCCAGCTGCGGCCTCACTAAGGCCGAGTACAGGGGGAGAATGATGTCCTGGGATTTGCTTGAGAAGCATCTATGGATGCAAGCCAGCGTTTTGGTCGCTTTACTTAGCCGCAGCATCGCATTGCAGGCTCATGTTCATCTTGTGGTCAATGATGACCCCCAAGTCTCTTTCTTCCATAGTGCTAACCAACATAGCACTGCCGAGCCTATAAGGATGCTGCGGGTTTTTTTTCCCAAGGTGGAGAACCTTGCATTTATCGGCGTTGAACACCATCAGATTCTCATCCGCCCACTTGCTGAGCCTGTCCAAGTCACCCTGGATCACCCGCCTGTCTTCTGGTGTGGATGCTTTGCCCCAAAGTTTGGTGTCATCGGCGAACTTGGCCAGTCCGCTTCTGACTCCAGTGTCCACATCATTAATGAAGATGTTGAACAGTATGGGTCCAAGGACAGAGCCCTGGGGGACCCCACTGGTCACAGGACATCACGATGAGTGACTTCCATCAATTACTATTTACTCCGTGCCAGAATTTAACTCACTGCCAAACATGACATGGCCTTCCTGCATCTTGCCTGGAGATGCCTGGAGGCCAGGACTTGAATCAAATAATTGGCTTTGGCAGATCTGTGCTAGGGAGCCTGCAAACAGCTGGAAAATCTCCTTCCATCTTCCCGCTACATTTTTCCTGTGCCATTTGCTGGTGAATGATGTTGGAGCTGCCCTGGTGGTAGGGTCAGCTTCCTGGTCCTCCAGGGATCTCTCATTTTAGAGAAGCCATCTTTTACTATGGGAGAGGTAGAGACTTTGGTATGAGCAGTCCTTCAGCCCCTGCAGGGAAGTTGTAGTGATTTTGCAGTGGGACTATTTGGACATGGAGAAGGGGGCGAAAGCCCACCTTTCAGTCTGGAGCCCCCTGTTGGGTCCCCATGACTTGTATAGACTAATGCAGTGCTCACTGCTCTTGATTGCATGCAGACAAGTGCATTGTTTGGTCCCTAGGAAGAGCTCTGTGCCTCTCCTGGAGCCCAGGTAGGTACTGTGAATCTGCTGTGTCTCATGCTAGGCCTTGTACTGCTCCCCAAAGAGCTCCTGTGTGGAGCAAATGATGGAGCCAGGTTCAAATTCTGCAACCATTTCTGAGCTGAATTAAGCCCCTGCCATGTTCCCTCTTGACGGTGCTGTGGATGCTTTTTGTCCTTGCCCCATGGGACCAATCCAAGCTTTTTCCCATCACTCACAAAGTGCAGCTGTCTCCACCATGTTGTGGCTATGGATAGGGGGGTAATGCCCAGGCAGGCTGAAACATTCCTTACCCTCCTGAATGTCAATCTGACTCTTATGCACCAGGTGCTGGCTTACCCTTCCTGGAGCACCTGTACAGCAAGGGCATCCAGCAGTGGAAGTACCCAGCCTTATGTCAGGGCAGACACCCAAGGGACACAAGTACTGGCAGAAGAGTGGGGAATTGAAGTCTTTGTACTCCTTGGCTTTGCAGATGCCCTCATCCTTTGGTGCTCATTCATCATGTCATCCAGCACTTGGGGATGTGGTATAATGGGTTGGTACCATGCCCTGGGTCTGTGTTGTGTCCTTTCTACCTTGCAGAGCAGAATAGTGCTTGCTCCAGCTACAAACGCTGGTCTTGGCCAGAAAGGCCCCATGACTTGTCACATGGGCCAAGTCATGTTGGGCAGCACAGGCATAGCTTGGCACCACTACAGAGGAAGCTCCTTGAATTTTTTAGATGACAAGAGACTGGTTAAGCTTTGGGTGGTGTCTGGCATTTCTTCTGTGGGATGGAGATGTAACCCTGGCTCTGAGGAAACCTGGGTTTCCTTTACGTCCACCTCTGTTCCTACTGGTGATATGATGGCTCCTGTGACCAAATGGGCAGGTTTCAATGAACTTTCCTGGATGGGGTCATATACCACAAAGGAGGAGTGTGGTATGAAGATATGAATACCGGGACTGTGGAGCACCTAGCAATGGTACCAGGGGCTCAAAAGACAAGAGCTATGTGGGTGATGCAAGTCTCCCTGTAACAGGGACATACAAGTCTCTACTGTTTTAGTTTTGGCTGCTTCTCGCTTGGTATTGAGTTCCAGTGTTGGCTACAAATGTCCAACTCGGGATCCTTAAAATTCTGGTTTATTAGGCGGATTGAAACACTGTAATGAGTTAAATCATAAACCTTGGGGCTGGTCCTTATATACGCACGCACGCTACAAGAGTCAGGTATACCTATCCCGCAGGCGCTGGAGTCTGTCGTTGAGGCTTCTTTCAGCGTGGTGTATCTTCCAGAAGGGGGTCGCTGGCTGGTCCTTCTGGCTGGACAGGTCGGGTGCTGGTCAAGTTGGAGATCAAGAGGGTGCCACTGAGGGTCACTTTTCACTGCCTTTTATCTGTCCTTGGCAGACTTTGGTGACTCCCCAGTTTTCAGGTTTGCCCAATCCAGGGGTCATTGACCCTCGTGGGACTTCCCCCCTCGGTGGCTACTGGATGGCATCTGTCAGCCCCAGGGGTTGTCCGCATGTACGTGCAGGTTTGGGACTCTGTTGATGAATTTTGAATAGGGCTCTGGGAATGGTCGATCTGGAGATATTCAGCCTAGAAGCTGGTCCCTGACATTGATTAACTTAGGCCAGGGCTTCTAGCCCTTGATCAGTGAGGTATAGAGATTTCCCGGTTGTTACATTGTCTTCTATTGAGTTCTTCCTTTGGTTGATCTGCAGTTTCCTTAGGTGTTAATTGCTGCCTGCTACCGTGTTACACATTCAATCACTGATTCGCTCGCTCTTTCAGGGGCCAGCCTGATACAGGGAAGGGCAGTTTGATTCCTGCCCTTGTTACATTGTTACAATGTATAACTTACTTATGAAACTAAACACATTTAGTTGAAAGGTGAGGAGTATAAAATATAAGCTACAAAAGTAATGCCATGGCACACAAATAGATAAAAATACCAAAATACAAGGGGAGATACAAAATGCACACATACAAATTTCAAAACACAATTCCTTATCTTAAAGTGAAAGAAAGAGGAAGGAAGAAAAGGTAGAAGAGGAAAAACACATCCAAGGAGGGGAGAGCAACTGCAGGCAAGAGGAAAAGGGGCTTTCTGCTACACCAGAGTTATATGTAACTGGAATAAACTCTTTTGGAGAGCCTGGGCTTGGGAGATCATCTCAGGGAGCCAAACTCCAAAGCCAGGGCTGGAGCAAGTCATAGATTCATAGACAAGTAGGCTGTGAAGGGACCTCAGGAAGTCATCTAGTCTAACCCCAGCCTGAGGCAGGATCAGCTGTATCTAAACCTTCCTAGACAAGTGTTCGTATTACCTGTTATTAAAAACTTTGTGAACAACCCTCTCATGCAAATACCAGGCACGATGCCCAAAACATCAAAAACACCATAACTTGCCACAGGTAAAACAGGGAGGATAAGGACCCTGCCATTGTTTTGCCACTGTAAGGACAGGAAGTGGTTGTTAAATGCTTAAAAATCTGAGGAAGAAGACTGTTCCCTCTGCTATAGAGGAAGGCAAAACCCCCCACAGTCCATGCTGATCTCATTGTGGGTCTGACCCTGAGTGGAGGAGCAAGCCTTTTCTTCTGGAAACTCTCTCTCTTTTTTTTTCCTTAAATCCCAGCAGGAGCATCAACCCACCCCAGTCAGAAGACTGAGCCTTGGCTGTGCCCAACACCCAGTGCTTCTGAAGGAGATAAAAAAAAAGCCCTGGCATCTATAGCAACAGAAAGGGAATTCTTTGTTCCATTTCTTATGTGGCAACCAGCAAAACCGAGAAGCATGGGATAACCAAACACCCTTCACTGTACGCTGCAACTCGGGGACTGCAAACATGACGACTCCATGCATAACACACCCTGACTGGAGAATCAGAACTCACCTTTATGTCATTTTATCCCCTCTGTAAACTTATCCTGGGTCCTTTGATCTTCTTTCATAGCCAACAAGTTGTGGTAGTATTGGAGTGATGTAGCTGTGATGGTCCAGAAAATATGTGAGGCAAAGATTTATGTGGGTGATATCTTTTATTGGATCAACTGGATGGCTGGAACAGAGAAGCCCTTAAATGTAGTGCATTCTTCTCCGAGACATGAAGAAGAATGACACTGCATCTGAAAGCTTTCAGTTGTCTATCCCAACCATGCAACTGGTCCAATAAAAGATATAACACACAAAAAAATCCTTGATGCTTTCTTAACCAAGCTGGATATAGATAACTACTTCATTCTTCTGCTGCTGAGCATGGTCCTCTCCAATTTCTGCCTATTCTAGGCTGCAGTGCTCTTCCCATGATCTCTGAATTACTTATCTGTGTGTGTGTGAGGGTGGGGGTGGTCTCTTGAATTTCCAACTCTTGCTCTTCACAGTGCATTCCAGGCATACCAACTCTTAAATTACCCCTAACTAATGCTTCTCCAGCCTCTTCTTGAACACCTTCAATGAAGGAGCTTTCATGATGTTCCTAGGCAGCCTGTTCCACTGCCTCACTTCTAACAATAAAATGTTTTTCCTGATATCCAATAGAAACCTACTTTGCTGCAACTTCACTCCTTTGCTGTGTTCTGGCCTCTGCAGCAAAAGAGAAAAGTTGTTCACCCACTTCTTTATGGCAGCCCTTTAGATATTGAAGGCTGGTTTCGTTTCCCCCCTTTAATTGCCTTTTCTGCAAGAAAACATGCTTAGTTTTCTCAGCCTCGTCTCATGTGATTTGCCTTCCAAGGCCTTTATCATTTCTGTGGCCTGCTTTTGGTGACTGTGGTGTCGATGCTACACAGTCAGATGGGTTGCAAATTGGCTGGAGGGCTGCACCCAGAGAGTGGTGGTGGATGGGTCTTTTTCTATCTGGAGGGATGTGGGAAGTGGGGTCCCCCAGGGCAAGGTCCTCGGGACTGCACTGTTCAACATCTTCATCAGCAACTTGGACAAGGGGGTGAAAAGCACCTTGTTCAAATTCGCAGATGACACTAAGATGTGGGGAGAAGTGGGCACGCTGGAAGAGAGGGACAGGCTGCAACTAGATCTAGACAGGTTACAGGGGTGGGCGGATGAGAACAGGATGGGTTTCAACACTGACAAGTGCAAGGTACTGCACCTAGGGAGGAAGAACCAACAGCATACCTCCTGGCTGGGGAGCTTCCTTCTTGTCAGCACAGAGGCAGAAAAGGATCTTGGTGTCATTATTGATGCCAAAATGAACATGGGCCGCCAGTGTGGGGACGTGGTCATGAAGGCTGTGACCGCATCTTGTCATGCATCCACAGATGCATCATGAGCAGGTCCAAGGAGGTGATCCTCCCCCTCTATGCGACACTGGTCAGGCCGCAGTTGGAGTACTACATCCCATTCTGGGCGCCGCACTTCAGGAGGGATGTGGACAGCATCGAGAGGGACCAGAGGAGGGCCACGCTCGTGATCGGGTGCAGCAAAGCAGGTCCTACGAGCGGAGGCTACGGGACCTGAACCTGTTCAGCCTCCACAAGAGAAGGCTGATAAGGAATCTGGTGGCCATCTACAAACTGGTCAAGGGGGACCAGCAGGCATTGGGAGAGTCCCTGTTCCCCCGAGCACTACTGGGAGTAATGAGGAATAAGAGCCATAAATTGACTGAGAGTAGATTCAGGCTAGATATCAGGAGGCACTACTTTACAGTCAGGCTGGCTAGGATCTGGAACCAACTTCCAAGGGAAATGGTGCTCACTCCTACCCTGGGTGTCTTCAAAAGAAGGCTAGATAATCACCTATCCGGGGTCGTTTGACCCCAGTACTCTTTCCTGCCATGGCAGGGGGTTGGACTTGATGATCTGCTCAGGTCCCTTCTGACCCTACCTACTATGAAACTATGAAACCCCAACTTAGAATCATAGAAAATTAGGGTTGGAAGGGACCTCAGGAGGTCACATCTAGTCTAACCAGGAACAGGGACTTCATCTGTAGTGTTGCCTTCCTTTTGTATGCTGAGCTGACACTTGTCACAAGGGTATGTGGTGGGGTCAGTGTAGACCAGGGATGTCAAACTCATCTGGCCCTGTGGAGCAGCACTGGTCCACAGGCCAGATCAGGCCCACAAACCTCTCTTTCCCCACCCCTGGATGCTGGATCCAGCAAATGCAGCACCTGCTTCAGGACCTGGGTACCTCATGCAGCATGGGTCCTGGACTGGCTGGAGCAGGGTGCCGCATGTGGCACCCATCCTAGACTGACCGGGGAAGATCCCAGCAGACCCTGCACGCGAGGCTGGTCTGACATGCACCATGTGGCGTGTGGGTCAACTCAGACCAAGGGGCAGCACTGGGGGCCGGATGACAGGGCTTTGATACCCCTAATGTAGACAGTAGCCATGCCATGAAGGTCCAGGAGTTATGCTCAGGTATGTAAATCTGCAGTAATGGGGCAGCTTGTACCTCTCTCCTTTCCCTGTGACAATCTGAAATTTCAACCCCAGTAGCACAGGTGAAGGTCAAAGGTCATCTCAAGCCTAGTCGCTCATTACATTACCAGGGTTAAGTTAACCAGGTTTTATAGCCAATGGCAGACAAGGGAGTGATATGACTCTCCAGCTCAATTGATCAGATACCCGTTTATAGCTGGGTCAACCCAGGGCACCCTTTATCACTAGTCTGGAGCAAGGCTTTCATTCACCCCTCTGGAGCCATAGTCAGACAGCTTAACCACTCTTCACCACAGCACCTAGTCTATGAGCAGCTGCCTTGCCCTCAGTGAAGTGACCATAACTATTTACTAGACATCTATCACTCTCCCCTTTGAAAACTGCATTCTGATCACCAAAGCCAGCTGTCACCATGCATAGTTTGCATTCACAAGAGGGTCATACAAGCAGGGATACAATGATGCCTGGTGTATTTGATGAAATGGCATTCTCTGATTATGTGAGCTTCATGATGAGATTATGAGAAACCTGGAAACCTGATTTCTTCATAATATTGTAGGATTATAGACTTTGTCACAGTGATGGGTATCAAATGCCATTAGCCAGAGTCTTAACTGTCAGGGGCTCTGGCAGCAGGCAGGGCGATAGAGCTGGCTTTGGTGATCACAAGGGAGAGTGATAGAAGTCTAGCAAATGGTCATGGTCACCTCACTGAGGGCAGTGAGGGCAAAGCAGCTGCTGAGCAAATACATGGTGCGCTCTTGCCTCGTTGGGTGCTGGATTACGTCCAGTGGGTTTGTTGTTAGCATTCAGTCAGTGAATCAATTTTAGCATGTTTTTACCCTATAGGTTGATTGTAAACAGCCACATGCCAGCTGGTGCCTAGTTATGGTTGGTCACAGAAGTCACATGATATTGTCCCTATCATTAACAGGAAGATACTTGTCTACACTGCTTAGGGATCACAGAGATAGGCTTTTTGTACTGGTCCAACTTGCTTGGTGAGAGCTGGCAAAGCACATGGAGCCATCAGCCTTGTGGGACCTCAGTTTGCACTATTTCCTCAGCTCCAGTGGGTTCCAGTTTAACTCCCTCAACTCAGCAGGCTGCCAGAAGCACAAGGTAGCCTCTTTTTTCAGACTGTGTGGAGGCACCTTGCACAGGCTGAGGACAGACCTCTGCCTTGCTGCATGTCAGGCAGACAGGTCAGCGTTCCCATCTGCTGTAGCATCCATTGCTCAAGATGTGAACTCCCATCCTGCCGCCTGTGCAGCTCCAGAGTGACTTGGCTCCCTGCGACCCAGAAGACTGGCTGGTTGCAATCTTATCGGGCTGGTTGCCATGACGCTAGCTTTTGGGAGAGTGCAGAGCTCATCAGTACATGCTAAGAGGCTGCTTTTGAGCATAGCATAGATGGAAGGGCAGAGATTATCAGGGGATTAAGGGGAAAGGAAAACCTAGTTGTTGACTTTATCTTCTATGAATAGATCTACTTTGCTGCCTCCTGGCTCTGCTTCTTAAATGCTCTGGCAGCAGCAGGGACACCATTCAAGCAGCTGTTTGAACTGAGCTGCTATCAGGAGGCAGGTGTGTTCTCTTGAAATGCAGTAGCTGGATGGTGTCTTCTTCCCAGAATGGAAGCAAGTGGTGTGCTCAAGGGGGTTGAGATTCAGGAAGGAGTAATGGGCATAGATTCAGTTACTAGTATCACCAGACTAGAAATGGAAGCAGGCATGGGATGAGGGTAGTTCTTGCTGTGATGCAAAGCCTGAAAGCCTGCTATGCCATTCTCCCTATGGAGCGATTGCCCTCATATGCCTGCCCCACTGGCCTGATTTTCTTCTGAGTCAGGTGGCCCTGGAGCTTGTACTCCCAGCATTCCAGGCATCTGGCTGCCACCACCCCACTGCCCCCACCTCTGGAGGGCATGCACAGCATTGTACATAGTCTGCATGGGGAAGAGGGTGCTTGATTGGTGGTTGGTGGAGGGGCTCTGTGGGTTGTGGGGTGGGGCTCTGTGGCCAGAGCCTCCAGCTCTTCCTGACTGCTGCAGGGGGTGACACAGGGCCAGAGGAGGCTAGGAGCAGGCTAGTGCCATGAGTAGCAAATTTATTCCCAAATGGCTGCATGTATAGATGCCTGCCAAGAATGGTTTTACTGTGCAGTAAAGCCATGTAGCACTAATTGCATGTGTAGACCTGCCTAGTGACAACACAATGATAGAATTCAAGCTACGACAGGAGGAGGAAGGTGGGGGGGAACATTGGGCTACAAAAAAGCAGACTTTAACAGACTCAGGGAACTGGTGGACAGGATCCATGAATGGAAAGTCTGAGGGGAAAAAGGAGTCGGTGAGAGCTGGCTGTATTTTAAGGAGGCTATGTTAAGGACACAGGAGCAAGCTAACCCAATGCAATGGAAGAATGAGAAGTGTAACAGGAATTCAGCCTAGCTGAACAGTGATCTCTTCAGTGAGTTGACAGTTAAAAAAGGAATCCTACAAAAAGTGGAAATGTGATCATGTTACTAGGAAAGTGTGTAAAAGTATTGCATGGGTATACAGGGAGAAAATTAGGAAGGCCAAAGCATAATTTGAGATGCAGCTGGCAATAGATGTAAAAGGCAATAATTCTGCATGTCAGAAGAGGAAGACCAGGGAAAGTGTAAGTCCCTTACTGAATGTTGAAGACAACATCATTATGGATGCTGCAGAGAAGTCTGAAGTATCTAATGCCTTTTTTCTTCAGCCTTCATGAGTAAGGTCAGCTAACAGATGACAAGTGCAGTTGGTAGCAAAGACAGGGAAGGAGACAAACTGTCTAAAGCAGTGGAAGAACAAATTAAGGGATTACTTAGAGAAGCTTTTTGTTTCAAGTCGGCAGGAAAAGATGGGGTATACTCTTAGGGTACTGAAAGAATTGGCTAAGTTAATTTCAGAGCCACACATTGGCTATCCTCTTCCAAAGCTTGTAGAGGTCAACTAAGGTCCTGGATTATTGGAAAAGGGCAAATATAATGCCTATCTTCAGGAAAGGGAAGGAGGAGGATCTGGGGAATTACATACCAGTCAGCCTGACCTCCATACGTGAAAAGATCATGGAGCAGGTCCTCAGTGAATTTATTTTGAAGTACCTACGGATGAGCAGAAACAGCCAGCATGAATTCATCAAGAGAAACTTGATTTTCTATGGTAAGGTGAGAGACTGTGGGTGGGGAGAGGTCAGTGGATGAGTTATACCTTGACTTAAACAAGACTTTTGAAACCATCTCCCAAGACACTCTCCTTAATAAGCTAATGAAATATAGACCAAATAAAAGCACTGTAAGATGGATACAAAACCGGCTGGATCATTGTCCTCAATGAGTAATAATCATCAATGGCTCAATGTCTAATTGGGAGGAAGTATCAGTGAGGTTCCTCAAGAGAAATCTGGTGTTTAATATCTTTATTAGTGTTTTGGACAATGGGAGTGAGTACACACTTTACAAATTTGTGGATGACACCAAATTGGGTAGAGTTGCAGATACTCTGGAGGGTATGGCTAGGATCCAAAATTACCTGGATAAACTGGAGAAATGGTCAAATGACATTAAAAAGGATTAGTGTAAAGTCGTGCATTTGGGAACAGAACAATTGCCTGCACAAATACAGACTGCGAAATGATTGGCTGGGCTGCACTCCTGCAGAGAAGGACCTGAGTGTTACAGCATACCATAAGTTAAATGTAAGGCAAGTGTACTTTTGTTGCTGCACTGTATACTTACTGCATTGTATTAACAGGAATGTCTCTTGCGAATCAAGGGAAGTGATGCTTTTGTTCCATTTGGCATTGGTGAGACCTCACCTAGCCACTGTGTAGTTTTGGGCCACATGCTTTCAAGATACGGACAGACTAGGAAAAGCCCAGCAGAGAGCAACAAAAATGATAAGATGCCTGGGAGACATGACTTAGGACTAGGGACCTACTCAAATTGTGATTTTGCGATTTTCATGGAAATTGTGAAAAACTGTTTCTGCAAACACTGTGAAAAACGGCCGTTTCCACAATTTTGTGCAGAATTGCCAGAAAAAAAAAACCTAAAAATAAAATGCTGGCTCCCCAGTGGGAGCCAGCTGCTGCTGCAGCCCAGCCTTGCAGCCTGCTGGGGAAAGAGGCTGCCAGCACGAAGGGGAGCAACTAAGATAGTGGTTGCTCCCTTTACTGCTAATTGGTTGTGCAAGCTGCCTTTTATGCAGCCCCACCCCTCTCCACCAATCAGCAGTGAGGGAAAAGGCTACATGAAGGGCAGTCCTTTCCACCAATCAGTGATGAGAGGCAGGGCTGCTGGGGCCCTTTGGCCAATCAGCAGTGGAGAGGTGCCATGATAAGCCTGCAAAAATGGCAGCCAGCACCATGATCAGCCCATGAAATGGCCCATCTGCCACCTCCGTTTGGGTAGGTCCCTACTTACGAGGAAAGGCTGAAAGAACTAGGACTTTTGTCTGGAGAGAAGACTGAGGTAGGGATTTGATAACAGTCTTCCAATTCCTGAAGGGCAATTATGAAGAGGATAAAGATGGACTATGTGGCCGTAGGGGACAGGACTAGGAATAATGGCTTCATACTGCAGCAGAGGAAATTTAGTTGGAGATTAGGAAAAACTTCCTCCCTGTGACAGTGGTCGAGCACTGGAACGGGCTGCCTGGAGCAGCTCTGGAATCTCCATCCATGGAGCAGGTTGGACAGACACTCAGCTGGGACAGTTGTCAGGGATGATCCTACCCTGACAGTGAGCGGGGCTAGGTGATTTTGTGAGATTCCTTCCAGTCTGACTTTCCTATCAGCCCCTGCACCATCCTTCACTGGGACCAAGTAGAGGGCTATGGGGAGGAAAGTGTTGAGGGAGCATCCCATGAGTCTGAGGACTGCTGGATGACTTGGTTGATCTTGGGAGCAGCCCAGTGGGACGTGCCCTGCCTGAGTTTGGCACAGCCAGTGGCCTGGAGCAAGCCCTGCAGACTCCCTGAAGTTTGGCCCTTCTCGTCCGTTCTTAGTCCAGACTTGTGCTTCCAGGAACCTATTCTGTGTAGCAAGGGTCCCCCACTTCTCCAAGATGCTCATTGCAACAGGGTCCTTCCCAGCATTGGTCAAACCCCACAGTACCCAGGGACAGAAAAAAACTGCAGTACCCTGTGCTAGGAGCATCAGGCTCTCTCATTTACGTTTGGCACCAGGTGACAGAGAAAACAATAGCAGGAACCAAACATGGCCTGGGGGAGAGGCAGACTGAGTACAGAACATTCATTAAGAAGTAAGGGTGAAACAGAGGCTCTGGAGCACAATGAGTAGCTTTGTGATAGCTCATATAATTGGTGAATAGACTATTTTAAAAATCATACAGATCTGAGACCCTGCTCTAAGCCCTCAGAAACATCAGCCTCTCCCCACCCCTCCTCCCCGCAACTGCTTTTCTACAAGCTAGAATCTGTACAATTTACTGAGAACTGCATCATTAGACCCAACCTATAACACATAAAGGAAGCAACTAGAGATCGGTCATGAGACTGACTCCTGAGAAAAATGTGTCACCAGACCCTTGACAGACCACAGCAGAAACTCACAGCACAGCACAGCAGAGATGTCAGACTGACTCCCCGCAGAAGTACGGGAATTGGCTTAGAAGCTTCAAAGTGGCTGCAGAGCCCCTTAGTGTGGAGAGGACACATGAACAAAGTTTTCTGAATCTGAGAACCCAAATGGCTACTTTTGACCCCCCCCAACCCCCCACAATCAATGCAACCTGGATAGAACTGCAACATGCAAGCCTTAAAACATAAACAAGCCTTTTACTGCATGAGAGGCTGCAGAAGCCATTTCCTTTGAGACACCAGAATTGAAGTGAGATCAGCTGTGAATGTATTCAGCAAGACTATTATACTAATGGAAAAGTGGAATTTTTCACTCTTCCTAAGCAGCCTACTTTATGAAAAATTGATATAATAAAAGCTGAACCAGGCAGTGTTCAGCTTTCCACATAAACTGGATTACTCTTAAAATGGTGTAATGCACATTTCTGAAGCAAAAAAAAAATCCCACTGTACTTCCTCTGCAAGGTGAGGTTCCAGAGCTGTCTACATGTCATGGCTAATGCCACTCCCTTCCCCCTTGTATCTAAAAGGTTTGCACTTAGCATCCCGAAGAGCAGAGCTGGGTGAAATTCCAAGCACAATAAAATCAGGCGTAAGCAATAAACACTACTGCAGTAAATTAATCCATAGTCCTTCACACTCTCAGCATCACCACAAGGCATGAAAAGCCTAAAACCAATATTAACTGTGCTACTACCTATAAGCATTGTGGCTACTAACATATGGGGGTGGGGGGTGGGAAAATGCTTTACTGGAAGCAGCAGCCCATTTGTTCAACCCAGCTCTGCAACATCTGTATAGGTTGGGTGCTTCAGCAGTGCTTTTTAGTGCTTTTAGCTAAAGCTGATTCAATCAGCTTTAGATAAAAGCACCAAAAAAAGCCCCACTAAAGTGCCAGATCTATACAGACATTGGGTGAACCAGGTCCAGATAACACAATGCCTCTTCTGGGCATGTGTTGGGCTTGGTGCAGGGGTGTGCCAAGTTTAAAGTAAAAGCACTGTTTGGGGGGGGGGGGGGGGTGTTTTGGTTTTTCACATCTGTAAGCAGCCACCAAGAATGACTTGGGATGCTACTGCAGTGAAATCAAGACTCCCCAGCTTACTAAAGGATTTGTATTCTGCAAATCCTAAAATTACCATTGTTCTTGAGAAAGAGACACAAGACTCTGGACTACACAGCCAGGGGAGCATCTGTAGCTATATAGCAGCAGTGGGCAATTATTCGGGCTGGAGGGTCACTTAGGAATGTTTGGTGAGCTGTTGCACCCTGGGCCAGCTCCCCCTTCCTGTTCACAACTTACCAAAATTCTTGAAGTGGTTTGGGGGCAGTGTGTGGTCTCCTTGGAGACCAGCTTGGGAACCCTGAGGCCAGGGCATGCTCACCAGGGGGATGGGATGATCAGGCCATTGGGAGTAGTATCTGGAAGCAGGATGGGCAGGTGGGGCTGGGGTGAGAATTGCAGGTTGGTGACCGGGGACCAGGGCAGAGCTGTAATCCACTCCTTGCATGGCCCTCCACTGTCACTACCCTGCAATCCCAGCTTTGCCCCCACCTGCCTACCTTGCTCCTGGGGGCCACTCCCTATCTGCCCATGGCCCCAAGGCACGTGCCCAGCTGAGCATGCCCTGCCCACAGGGGTCCTGGGCCCATCTTCATGGAGACCCTGCCCACCCACCCACTTCATTCAGTATCTCTGGTGGTGGGTGTGGGGTGGACAAGCTGGAGTGTCCAGGCGTCAGGGCTGGGTCCAGCAACGGCCACAATGCTGGTACTGTTGTACTTAGAAGGAGATGAATCTGGTCGGTGGCAGACCCGACCTCATATTGAAAGGGGCATGAATTATTTGCAAGTGCATGCCATGCTGGAAGTTGTGCTGAGAACCTTCCAAGTTGTGTCTCTTGGCTGGGTTTGTAATTCTGTGATTTCACATTTGGTACAAGACCAACAAATACAATGTTCCCACTACAGACTTGTTTACTACTGGTGAACAGATACCAGAGGCTACCAAGGCAGGGACCCATTTAGCATCACTTGAGGGGGTGCACAGCAGGGGCTGTTGTGCTGTGGCCAGCTCGCATGTCTTCCCCTCAATCCATGTAAACAGTGTTTAAAATTTTCTTGTATACTAGCCTGTCGATTTTTTGAGGTTGTGTGCAGACTGTCTTCATCTTTCAGCTCACTGAGTAAGCTTCAGCCAGTGCAGGTCCTTTCAGGGACAAAGACTGATTTCACTGTGTTATTATTTACTTAACACTAACAGTGTTGACAACAGGAAGCTGTTGGTACCATGATAATAGTCTCTTACCTCAACTCATGACATGCACACATATCCAAGATGTCATATGGCAGCAGAAGAGACAATTACTGGTTCCCACAGCACCATGTCCCACAAAGCTCTTTGGGGCCAGTTAAGCAGAGCTCTGTTACTGTTTAGTACTGAATTTATACAGTAGGTGCAAGATACCCAAAGGAATAAACAAATTAAAGCACCAACTCGGTATCAGACAGATTTATTGAAACCGAAGTGGGAACTAGCAAAGAAAAAAAATAATTCATTTGCTTTAATTATTGCATATTTCATTTCTAGGAATAGTAAATTTTAAAATGATAAACACATATTTCATAACAGTGAAGGCTTTGGCCAAAAAAATATCATTTAGCACATTCTTTACATTACAAACAAACAAACAAACAGTTATAAATGTATGTTAAAAAGGGATTTCCTTTACTAAATTAAAGGAGTGCACACACCACCATGGCGCTAGGACTAACATCAGACAGATACTCTTGGCTGTGCAAAGCAGATCATTGATTACAGTAATAGAAAGAGGTCAGGAGAACAAAAGAAATCAGAGGAGAATGCATAGCACTCCAACTTAGAGGTATCGACAGTGGTGACTTCTTGCAGAATTCAAGTCAGCATGTCCCAAAGGCAGCAGCAGCACAGAGCAGTCCAACATGCCGTCAGACAGGTACTCTCTCCTGTGTCATCCCTTCTTCGTTCTTCTACAACATACACTGTGGGAAGAAAGGGAGAAGTTTCAAAATGGCTGGGAACCCTCTAGGTAAAGAGCAGCAGCAGGGTAGTGCACAGTCAGTAGCCAGTGCCTTTGCCAAACTAGCCAGCTGCCTTCAGCCTTTTGTTCATAGCATGCCAAACTAGTTCAGATTGTTCTAGCTCTAGCATCTGTCAGGCAAGGCTCCTGAAACCCCTGCCAAACACTAGGGCCCTCCATCCCTTGAGCAAATATCTTTACTGCACAAGTAGTTATTTCACAGGAGAGGGGTCTCCTTAAGAATGTATCCGTCTTGAAAGAGGGCAAAAAGTTTCATTGTACATCTGCCGACAGACAGGAGAAAAATTAAAAATAGCCCTGGGTCTCTAAGGGTGGGTGCCACCAAACTCCAGAAGTAGCAGCAGTTTGGAAACAGAAATAAATGGAAAAGGAGCATTCTTTGCCTCACTGTGGGTCAGAGAGTCACTTCCACCTGTGATCACAGTATTTCCACCTATGCAGAAGAAGGGGGCCCACCCAGGACTAGAAAAAACAAAATGTGTGACCATGGTTACACTTGCAGGAGATGCTGGATTTCCACAGTTGGTGGGGATAGGTAAGAAGGGGGAAGTCATCTGCTTGCCAGTGTACATAGATGCTGATGACATAAATATGGTTTATTACAAAAGTTCAGCTGGTATCACTTCAGTTCAACACACCCAGCAATAGTTGCATGTATGGGTTATTGCACTCACAATCTATTCTGGGAAATCAGCATGTGACAGTGTTTACAGTCACTTCTCCACCTCTGGGTAAACTGTTACGGTAGCACCATCTGTGGGGAGATATATTTAGTGCTGCACAATGTCATATAAAGAACCACATAGCAAAGTGGGCAATCTTCCATCACACCCAGCATCCCAGACCTAGCTGCTGCCTCCAGTAACCCCACCTACCCCAAGAAAGCCAGAACTAGAACAGTTTACACTGCCTGAAGCTGCAAAGGGAGGTAAAGAGTCTGGACTACATAGGCTGGAGTGCACTACCACTTCAACCTACTGGACAGGCCATGTGCAGGCTCTTCATCCAAAGGACTAGGCCAATCATTGTACTAGAAAGGTTAAAATGGGACTTCTAAATGTGTTGTAGGAAGATTGAAAGCATGATGGTAACCTGGAAAGAGTCAGAATCGCCAGAATATTGGCATCTATCCAGCTTCCCGCTGCATTTGGTGCAACTCAATATATCCTACTTCTATGCTGTAGACTCCTTGTTTACTTGGAGCAAGCTTGCTCCAAGTAATATAGGAGCAAACTAGACAGCTCCCAACCTGGGCACAGCATTCAGCAGTAGATGGAAGAGACATTCTACTTGGACAGCACCATAAATTGGCCACCCAGATTCCTGTCCTGTAATCACAAGGGGCCTTGCCACATGCCACAAAATTGGCCTTTAAAGAGGCTTAAATGCCCTTTTGCACTGCTTTAATGGCACTGCTGTTTACACTGTTTACATGTAGCAAAATAAAACATGTCCAAGGTGTTTTAGTTTGCTACCTTAGTAGCTGTGGAGGTAAGCACTGGGCCCACCCTGTGCAGCTCAGGGGCTGTGCAGGCAGCCTGTGCGGGGGGGGGGCAAGCCTGATTTTCCCCTGACCCCTGCCTCTCAGAGCCTGCCTGTTGGCCCGCCTGAGCTGCGTGAGGGCCTAGTGTTTCCCTCCGCAACTGAGGTTCCCCCTTGACCGCCCAGGCCGGGTGCCTGAGGGCATGTGCTGCCTGGGGGGCGGCCCACTGTGGAGGGAAGCACTGCATCCCCTGTAGCTCAGGGGCTGCTCAACCCACCAGGAGCTCGCTGTCCTCCCCATCCCCGGAGAGGCAGGTAAGGATCAGGCCCGATCCTTGTGTACACGCCAGGGGGGTTTACTTTGGTTTAAATAGAAGAGGGTTTTTTTTAAAACCCACCGCTTCCGTTTAGTGATAATTAAACCAAAGTAAAACCCCATGGCGTGTACAAACAACTAAGAAGGACTGCCTGACCTACAGTCCATATCAGACACGGGCTGAACTCCTCGTCCCTTGGAAGGCTCTAAACTGCACCCGGGACTGTGCCTGCCTGGAGTGGCAGTGTTGGGAGAGGCTTGGGCAGGAAAGTGTTTCAAGGAAGTAATTTCACCCACCTGGGTATTATTAGCTAAAGGAGAAGCTTGCAGGAAGCAAAACAAAGCCCCATGGTTTTGTAAGTTTTTCAGTCAAGACATCAAGGTACATCCACACTGCAGAAGGCAGCACAGTGCAGACATTCATACTAGCATGGGTGCGAGTAGCAGTCCAGCCAGGAACTCCCAAGTTCTAATCCTGGCTCCAGCACCAACTAGCTGTGGAGCCCTGGGCAAATTACTTCCCTTCTGTACCTCAGTTTCCCCATCTGTCAATGGGGATCACTCCCAGCCACCTCCAAACACACAGATGCTACAAGATGGCAAACTGTTTGTTAATGTATTATACTCCAAGTATCACCACTGTTACTGTTAAAGAGAGATATCCAAGTTTGCTCCATTACTATCTGAAAGAGAAAGTTGTTTTCTCCCAGCTGAAATCCCACTCTAATTGGACATCTAATTAGCAGCCTCTCCTCTGTATGCTGGAAACATAAACACTTTACAAGGTGCCTCATGCTCTCTAGTCATAAGGCAGCTCCAGATGAGAAGTAACAAGGCTCAGGCAGGGCAGCCTAGTTCACTCGGCATCCTTCAGGGACCCAGAGTGCATCATTCACATATGAATTATAGCACTTGTCACCCTTCATTCTGCCTCGGCTGCTGCAAAAGCAGATACATTGGCAAAACTGTTGCCAGCAAAGGCAGAGGAGCCTGTGTGGCAGCCCCAAGAAGGAAGCTGTCTACTTCCCTCTCCAGAACAGCAGCTTGAGGAGCGTTTCCACCTTGGCACAGCCTGGAGAAATGAGGACTCCTTCCTGCAGCTTGTTCCAACATCACAGCCCACCTGGCCAGGTAAGAGAGATTGTGCTGCTATCTGCATGCTGCCTATCCTGTGAGGCTCCTGGGCTTTCAAAGCAGTATGTGGAACTGCTAGTGCTGGTCTCCCTTGGGTATTATTTGGCCTTCATTTGCACACTGAATGACTCACACTCCTTCATGGATTTCCCCTCATATCCCCTGGGAGGCAGGGCAGTGCCACACTCCTGCTAGTCAGTCAGAAGAGAGGCAGAAAGGGCTTGTCCACATGGTGGCGAATCCCAGCACCAAGGTGTTCACGATCCATCCATGCCTGTGAGCACACCCCAAACTTGGGACAGTTAGAGGTCAGGTTGTTCCAGGCCCTCCTCACCAACCAGTCAAAAGCCTGCTGGAAACTAAGGGGGTTTAGTGTGGATCTGGAGGGATGAGCTCATAGCAGTTTCTATGGTGAAGCTTTGGATTTAAAGTGGTGTTAGACAATTACTTTGGGCAGAGGGCTGCTTACTGAGTTTTGGCAAGCCATTGAGGGCTACATGACATGCAGCCAGGGGCAGATAAATATTAATTTTCTAAATGTTTTAGGGTCCCTGTGGGCTGGACAGAATGGCCTGGTGGGCCGTTCCTGGCCCACGGGCAGCATTTTGCCTGCCCCTGGTTTAGAGCATGCCTGCAGGCAGTGCGGTAGGGTGTTTTGCCGCCCCTCAGTGCTAGAACTTACTGCCACCACAGTGCAAGTGACCCCAGAGAAGCTATGTGCGTTGGGATGCAATCGTGCAGAACCCCCCCCAAAACTATAGCACAGCAGGGAACTGAACTTAGGTCCTTGTTGAGTCCCTAGCCACCACTGTTCTCTCATGGATTCCAAACAGTAACAAATCCCTTTCCCCCTCAGAAAGGGCTCAAGGTAGAAAATTTGCTGCAAAAGATGATGGGGTGAGGGAGTCTATGGATAGAAGAGGTCTCAGAGACAGGAACTGTGGTTTTCATCTAGTTAGCACAGAACAAGCACCCACTCTTTCAGGTGCCACCATTGGCTGCATGGAATTTCAGTGGTCTAAAAGGCAAAGGGACTGGACCAGAGATAATGCTTTGCTCTCCTCCTCAGACGACTGATTCTGTCCAGGGTCAGTGAAGCAAACTGGGGACGAGAGAAGAGTTTGGACTTCCACTGGCCTCCCCTTGGGAAGAGTCTTGCCAAGAAGAGTCCTCTCAGTCCAAGCTCAGAACCAAATGTCTCCAAGTCCCTAGATTCAGAAATCACCATCTCTTCCCACCATCCTGAGAGGCTCTGGGGCATTGTTAAGCAGCTGCCATCTCCTACTTTAGAGGTGGGCTAAGTCATTCCTGTATATTCTTTATAGAGACTTAAAAGGAGAGGAAGGTGTAAGATGTGCATAGTCCTTTGAGATCCCCAGATCAGAACAAGAAATTACTACAGAGACCACCTTAGGGCCAGCAATGCTGTTAGAACTAGGCAAGGAAGGGGCCTACCCTGCTTAGAATGTGGTGTTTCAGTCCAGTTGCCTCTGGTTTCTTTTCTGTGCTGACCAGGGCTATTCAAAGAAGCCAGATATCCTGCCATTCTATCCAGCTCAGATCCACTCCCATTATCCTCCTAAACATAAGGCCCATCCCTCCTCCAACAGATGATGGTCAGATTGATTCTCTGAATGACTTTCCTCTTGGCATAAACACAAAAAGCTGCAACAAGAAATCAACTCTGATGCCACACAATGCCTTTGTACATGCCCAGCCAAGAGAATACAGAGCTATTCAGGAACAGGTAGGAGCAAGTACACAATCTCCATTTATGCAATCGAAGGAAGCATGCAGTGTGTTTTTAGGAGGATGGGCATCCGAACACCTGCGTTCTTTTCCTGGGCCCTATCCACTGTGTTGCTAACATTTTGGTGTCTTAGTAACTTCTCTGCAGTGGGGGGGTGAAGGGGGGAATAAGATATGAGACTATTATACATTTGCAAATGTACTTTGAGACCCTTGAATAGAGAATGGCTTTTAAACTGTCATGTACCTTCTGCTGTAGATACAGAAAGGGCACATCCACACATGCAGGCACATGTGCTTCTAGCAGGTCAAATATCAGTGGCACAAATTTTTGCCGGAGATTTCTGCCTCAGCACAAGTGCCTGAACATGCATTTTGGCGTGGGGCAAGTTGTGCCACTTGGGGCAAACTGACACTGCCCAGATCCTCAGCCAGGGGGAGCTAGAGGCTAGGGAGATCAACTGTGTTAGCCTCACCAGTATTAAAACCTGCCCTGGCAAGCAGCTCAGGGCTACTTGCCCTCAGGAGCTTTTCAGGCCCAGCCAATTGGTATCCGAGGACACGACCCCTTGTGCCAGCTAGACTGCTGAAGCAGCCCTAACCTGGAGTGGCCCCTGCACCCTCTATCCCAGGGGTGGGCAAAATGTGGCCCAGGGGCTGGATGTGGCCTGTCAGGCCATTCTATCCAGCCCGCGGGGCCCCTAAAAATTTTAGAAAATTAATATTTATCTGCCCCGGCTGCCTGTCATGTGGCCCTCGATGGCTTGCCAAAACTCAGTAAGTGGCCCCTGCCCAAAATAATTGCCCGCCCCTGCTCTACCCACTGCAGCAGGCTGGCAGTGGGGGCTGCTGCCTGGCTGTGACTTACTGCCACCTGCGACAGCATCCACCCTCTTGGACCTATGGCCCCATGATTGCATGCCTACCAGACCTGGACAGGGACTGCACAGATGCCTGGGCTGTGGTATGTGCCACTGCAGCAGAGCCTCTTGCACCTCTGGGCCAGCTGCCAGTGGGCTGTGGCTGCACAGTTGGCCTTTGGGCAGCACTGCTGTCATGACTTCTGGTGGCCCCACTCCGCCATCTGGGCAGCTATTGCCCAGAAGGTGTGCTCCTTGCAGCAGCCTGCTTTGAACTGTCAATGCATGTCCTCTTGGCCCCAAATGGCCAAGAGGTAGCAGCCTAATAATCTGCCCTCCAGCGGGCCCTAGGCAGCTCCTCCTCTACCCGGATCTTGTCACTTGTCTTACCAGCAAAGATCCTGGTATTCTTTGTTTAAAACCTGCAAATTCTCTGACAAGAAACCCAAATGCTCCAATTAAAATAACCCAAATCCATGTTCTTCCACTATTAAAATGAAATGCCACTAGAGAGAGATCAGTTGGGCAACGTTTTATTGATATATTTACAAGTTTAAAGCAAATTGGAAGCCTGCCAGTGCCTCTATCATCATAATGAAATGGATTCTAAATAGCTATACAATTTGGCATTTGTCAGAGAAAAATCAGAGCTGCCTCTGCCCCCTTCACTCATCAGTATGTAGCATCGATACGCTGATGCCCTGCCCCTGCCTCTCACTCTCAACCCACAGCCCCGCTAGCGGCCTCACTCCTGACCTGCAGCCCCTGCCTGCCCCCACGAGCTCCCTCTTGGCTGCAGCTCTGTCCCAGCACCAGGACACGAGTCCAGCAGCAGCTGTCCCACCCGCTGCTTTGTGGCTCTGAGCAGTGCCAGCCTGTGCCCAGGCCCCAGCGATCTCCATGCTGTTCCTAGGAAGCCTTTGACTGGGGCTCAAGGACTGGGCTGGTCAAGGCCCTTCACTTCCAGGCTGGCCTCCCCCTGCACAGGCTGCTCTAGGGAGGGCAGGGGGGCTCTGAGCCTGGCAGCCTCTCCTACCCAGAACTCTTCCCCCCCCAGGCCCCCCCCATCTCTCTCTTTCACCCACACCCCTGCTGCCACCTCCACCCCTTCCCCCAGCCCATCACACACCCAGGTGGTTCCTGGGACCAGGAGCACCCCCGCCCCCAGGCTGGGGCTGCATGTCCCAGCATGGTGTGGGCAGGGAGCAAGGACTGCAGTGTCAGAGTTGCCCCTGCAGGAACGGTTCCTGCCAGCAGGTCACATCCCATCCTATGTGGCTGGCTGGGTATGCAGAGTGTGATTTGTGTGGGGGAAGACAGAGATGTGGGGAGTGGGTGTGGGAACTTCTTGGGAGAGATGGGTCAGCAGCTGCAGCTGTGGGGGTGCTCAGGGCCCACTCCCAGCAGAGCCCTCATGGCATAGTGCAGCACAACCCCAGCACCCGGCACCGCCTGTGCCACATCACGCAGGTGTAGCCCAGGGCTCTATGCCTTTCGGCAGGACGGGCTGCTTTCGCTGTCACCTGGGATCCTGGTACCGCTCACAGGGGCCGTGTACCCTCAGGCCGGCTCCACAGAGGCAGGACCCAAGCTGGCTCAAGGGTGCGTAGTCCCTGCAAGCAGTGCTAGGACCCTGGCTGGCAGCAAAAGTGGCCCAGCTCTGCCCGAAGGTGCACGCCCCTGGGCCAGGCCGGACCTACACAATGTGGCACAGGTGGCTGTGGCCATGCCGTGTCACAAGGGGGGCTCTGCCAGGAGCGGGCCCTGAGCAGTCGTCCCCCCACACCCATGTCCCTACTTAGCTGGGACAGCACCTGGGTCTGGGTCACTGCTGCAGCCTTGCCCCACTCCTGCTTGCCCTGCACACTGAGGCAGCGTGCTGGAGCACCAGGGCAAGGGGCAGCCAGAGAGATGCTCTGGCCGGCTGCCAGAGCCTCTCTCTGGAGGACCCAGCTTCTGGTTGCCTCAGGGCACACTATGAGACTGTGCCCTGCACTGCTTTTTTTCCCACCGGGTTGTTCACCTGGATTTCCAGGTATCATATTTAGAGCCTGCATTTTTTTGTTCCCAGCGTGCCTCTTGCAGCGCCTCAACTGCTTTGAGACCCTGCAAGAGGCACATGCTCACTTGTCTGGATGCGCCCAATATGTCCAGAGTACCAGAATAGACTGCCTGATAAGGAAGGCAGATAGGTTGCCTATCCTGGCCCTCCAGTTGCACTTTGCCCTTCCTTCTACCTCCTTACAAGGGTTGGATCTGCTGGCACACTGGGGGTCCAGAATCCGACCACTGGAAAGAGCTCAGAGCACGCAGGTGGCAGGAGGAACTCGTTTCCCCTACTGATCTGATCAAATGATGTGCTGCCTTTCAGGGCACACAGCAAGGCTTTGCTGCTCACTGGTGTTTACCTGAGGGGACTGGAGTTCTCGGGGCAGTTCCTTTAGCAGGCTGTTCCCAGTTTGGTTAGCTGTCACTTCAAGGCAGTGGTACAGACTGCTGCTTTAGTTTGCAGAAAGCAAAGAAAACACTGAACTATTTAGCAGGATCCTAGAAAAATCCCTTCTAGCTCCTTTCATTCCCATCAACTTCAGATGTTGAATGGTGGTCTATGAGAAAGCTTACATCTTCCTAGGCCCAGAAACAGAATTGCAGCATGGGTGAAGCTCTTCAGCCAGGCACCCAGTAACAGGACAATGGCCACGGCCTGCATCACGAGACCCACACTTCACATGCTCCCAGCTCAGCCCAGCCATATCTCATTCTGAACCTTTAAAAAAAAAACAAAAAAAACAGGGTGCAACAGGGAGCCTACAGTTCCTGTTACTCGGAGAGGAAAAATAGGGACAAATGGAACCCAGATTGACAGAAAGAGCTGGGCTATCTGTAAAGAGAGAGAGAGACAGACAGACAGACAGAGCCTAGGGAAGGAAAAGTAGGAGAGGAACCTGGGGAAGCACCAACAGAGCTATGGCACTACTAGCTCTGCTGCTATAGGCCATCCTGAAGGCCAAGCAAGCCAAGCCCATTAGAGAACACCTGCAGACTGCCCATGGAGTCACCGGATGGGAAGGGGGCAGAGCTCTACTACCGTAAGACAGGTCCAGGTCCAGAGCCAGAGCAGTCAGTTGGGCCCTAGAGGCTGGAGGGCAAGGAGCTCTGCAGTAAGATACCTGCTGAAGTGATCCTGCTATTCCTGACATGCCATCAAGAAGCTGAGAAGTGGGGATGAGACTCTGAATGGAGGGGGATTTTAGATAGCCAATAGGCTTAGAGAGTTATGTTACAGCTAGTGAGCCAATGTGTTGGTTTGGGTTTTAGCTGGTTGTTTGTGGAAAAGACTGAGGGATGGTTTGGCGGTCCCATTAGTGCCCTAGGGGCACGTGATCCCCTTAAACCCGGCTGAGGGCAGGTTCAAGGTGCAGTCAGAGGGCCCAGAGTCCAGGGAAGGGCAGAGTCTGGGGCCAGAGGGCCCAGAGCCCAAGAGGGGCAGAGACAAGGGCCAGGGGCCTCAAGCCTGGGAGGGGCTAAGCCACAGATCCTGATAGGGCAAGATTGGGGCTGGAGCCCAGAAGCTGGGTCCAGCATGGTGGATTCTGAGCTAAGTGGCCCAGCAAGAGAAAAAGGGGTGGAGGTCAAGTGGGCTGAGGCCCCAGTAAGGGAAATCAATTGGACAGGCAACATCAGCAAGGCACTGGTGTGGTGTAAAGGGAGGTTGGAGCCATGCAATAAGCCCTCAAGGCAAGCAGAGTCAAGAGAGTTGACAACTGGAGAGGAGAGAGCATCTTAAGCACGTCAGTCTCCAAGGGCAGTTTCTCTTTCCTGAAGTTTCTGTCAAGACAAGACAGGAGAGAAAGCAAGGCAAAAGACCTAAAGAAACAGGGCATAGATTGAGCTGGGCAGGAGCCATATGGCCAGAGGGTGTCACGGTGGCCCCTGGGGCCCAGTCCTGTTAGGGTCATTCCATCTCAGCTGCTCTGATGTAGGATTTAGGGCTGGGTGTGCGCCACTGGGAGCTGTTCCCTTTTGCTGAGATGAGGATAATGGAGCAGGCTAGGTTTTCCGCCTCAAAAATACACACATCCCTAGGCTCAGGAATCCAACCGAGGCACAGGAGGGCTCAGATACATGCTGTAGGGCAGGACAAATAGCTATTTAAGCAGGCTGTCCCTCTGTCCTCATTGTATATTGCTATGGAAGTACTTCTGCTGTTTCCCTCCTTTCCCAGTCCTCTCAATTTCAAAGTAGATTTCACAAATAGGAAAAAGTGGACCCTATTGCAAGAAGGGCACAAGAAAGAAAAGCAGGAAACCCTACTTTAATTCTTAGCAGCGCACAAGTTTTCCTAAAAGCCCTTACCAAAATCACAGCCACCATGCCTCGGGTTTCCCCACAGGCAACCTAGAGCTGTCCTCACAAACTAAAGATGCCCATAATGGAATTAAGACAGCAGTGTCTGCAGCCATAAACAAGGCAGGACTCTTACCAAACAATCACCAGTCAATTTTTACTTTCTTAGAAAAGTCCAACTGTTTAACAGTCAGTAAACACAAGATAAGAGCTGATATCTCAAGTTAGCAGGGCAGTGCATTGCCTAGTCTCCTCTTTTCATTCACCTTCCTAATGAAGTCTGCTCAAGACAAAGATAGAGCCAACAGGAATTAAGCTTGGCCTTGAGGAAAACTGAACATCAGAAAAGCCAATGGCACTTTATCGTGCATCAGCAGATGCATGACGAATAGGTCCAAGGAGGTGATACTTCCCCTCTATCGGGCGCTGGTCAGACCGCAGTTGGAGTACTGCGTGCAATTCTGGGCGCCGCACTTCAAGAGGGATGCAGATAACCTGGAGAGAGTCCAGAGAAGGGCCACTCGTATGGTTAAGGGCCTGCAGACCAAGCCCTACGAGGAGAGACTAGAGAAACTGGACCTTTTCAGCCTCCGCAAGAGAAGGTTGAGAGGCGACCTTGTGGCTGCCTATAAATTCATCACGGGGGCACAGAAGGGAATTGGTGAGGTTTTATTCACCAAGGCGCCCCCGGGGGTTACAAGAAATAATGGCCACAAGCTAGCAGACAGCAGATTTAGATTGGACATTAGGAAGAACTTCTTCGCAGTTCGAGTGGCCAAGGTCTGGAACGGGCTCCCAAGGGAGGTGGTGCTCTCCCCTACCCTGGGGGTCTTCAAGAGGAGGTTAGATAAGCATCTAGCTGGGGTCATCTAGACCCAGCACTCTTTCCTGCCTATGCAGGGGGTCGGACTCGATGATCTATTGAGGTCCCCCCTTCCAACCCTAACATCTATGAATCTATGAAACCATTTACAAAGATTTAAATCCTACAAATCCTAAAGATTTAGGACAATTATTTGTTAATACCAAAGTTAAAGTGTCCCATGAACGCTCATGACTCAGTACTTCTCTTCTGCTTACCTGGCACAGAAGTAACAATTATTGGTCACTCTAGATGGCAGGGAGCATACAAAAGATCATCACAACAACCTACAGCACCAATGCAAGCCAGCAACAAGCAAACTCCTTGCTGACAATTTGTTAACAGAGTCAAATTGAATTTAATTGCAAATTTCACTGGGCAGAAATTTTGCTTCAGAATAATAAGATGAGGACAATTATGCAAAAAGCTGAAGTAACTGCAGTGCAGTGCAATTTGCATCAGGTATTTTGACCAGGAGCATAAAGAGGAGGTTACTTACATATCTAAGATTAATCTATTAGGAGTTTTGACCTACAGAGTTCTAAGGGCACTTCTACTCTGCAAATAATGTTTCAACAAGTGTTTCAAAACAGTAAGGTATGACATGGAAGTTACATCTAGGAGTAGCCCATCATGGAACAAATGGAGAGAAGCCTTTAAAAGAACTGAAGATGCTGTCTCCGAGAGAGCAACTGGGCAAAGATGACACCAAATTAAAACAGGAGACTTCTAAATCTAGCAATACCCCATTTCAAAAAGCTGTATTTATCACAGTATAGTTAGACTACAGAAAAACACAGCAATTCTTCTGTTGCAAAAAGATTAGAATGTTTTTTAACACTATGGTTTCCTATTTGAAATATTTTGGTTTATCTTGTAAATAATGGGCAGGTGTTTGCACATCTAATGATGCTAATATTTCAGAGTGCTGTAAAACACCCATAAAAGGATCTCACAGCACCCCAGGATGCCATGGTGTCTCATGTGAGACTCACATTTTTGGGTGAGGGAAACTTGGAGGTGGGGGGGAGTTACTGGTGTTTGCAAGTTGCAGATATTCCTGCTATTTGAAAGCTCCTCTGTAGTGCTGAAAACCTCCAGCTGTTAAGACACTAGTAAAAATAGACCTGATATGTCAGGAAGCAAAACTGATCTTTGGTGGAGAGAGCGATTAAAGAGTCCTTTTCATTTTCATAGATTTTTTCATAGACATTAGGGCTGGAAGGGACCTCAGAAGATCGAGTCCAGCCCCCTGCCCAAAGGGCAGGAAGTCAGCTGGGGTCATAGGATCCCAGCAAGATAAGCATCCAGTTTGCTCTTGAAGGTGTTCAATGTAGGCGCTTGAACCACCTCCAGTGGCAGGCTGTTCCAGACCTTGGGGGCTCGGACAGTAAAGAAATTCTTCCTTATGTCCAGCCTGAAACGTTCTTGTAGTAGTTTATGACTATTCGACCTAGTCGTCATCCCCTGGGGCGCTCTGGTGAACAAACGTTCCCCCAGATACTGGTGGTCACCCCTGATAAACTTATAGGTGGCCATCAGATCACCCAAGCCTGCGCTTTTCCAGGCTAAAGAGCCCCAGGGCTCTCAGCCTGTCATCGTAGGGTCTGCTTCCCTGACCTCTGATCACGCGCGTGGCTCTTCTCTGGACTCTCTCAAGCTTCTCCACATCCTTTTTGAATTGTGGAGCCCAAAACTGGACGCAGTACTCCAGCTGTGGCCTCACTAAGGCCGAGTACAAGGGGAGAATGACGTCCCGGGATTTGCTTAAGAAGCATCTATGGATGCAAGCCAGCGTTTTGGTCGCTTTACTAGCCGCACCATCGCACTGCAGGCTCATGTTCATCTTGTGGTCAATGATGACCCCCAAGTCTCTTTCTTGCATAGTGCTAGCCAACATAGCACTGCCGAGCCTATAAGGATGCTGTGGGTTTTTCTTCCCAAGGTGGAGAACCTTGCATTTACTGGCGTTGAACACCGTCAGATTCTCGTCTGCCCACTTGCTGAGCCTGTCCAGGTCAGCCTGGATCACCCGCCTGTCTTCTGGTATGGATGCTTTGCCCCAAAGTTTGGTGTCATCAGCGAACTTGGCCAGTCCGCTTCTGACTCCAGTGTCCACATCATTAATGAAGATGTTGAACAGTATGGGTCCAAGGACAGAGCCTTGGGGGACCCCACTGGTCACAGGACACCACGATGGGTGACTTCCATCAATTACTACCCTCTGGGTCCGAACCCGGAGCCAATTTTCCAGCCAGTGGATCGTGGAGGACCCAAGGCAACAATTGGCCAGTTTTTCTAAGAGGTGATCATGGGAAACCAGATCAAAGGCTTTTTTGAAGTCAAGATATATGACATCAATCTCATCTCCCTTGTCCAGGTGATAGGTCACCTGGTCATAGAAGGAAATGAGATTGGTCAAGCAAGACCTACCCGCAACAAACCCGTGCTGGCTATCCCTTAAGATGTTGGCGTCGGCCAGTCCATTAAGGATGGCCTCTTTAATAAACTTTTCTAAGATCTTCCCCCGGATAGAAGTCAGGCTAATGGGCCTATAGTTAGCCGGATCCACTTTCCTCCCTTTCTTGAAGATAGGCACCACATTGGCCTTCTTCCAGTCTTCGGGCACTACACCAGAGCACCAAGAGTTTTCAAAGATCCGCGCTAGAGGCTGGGCTATGATGCTCGCCAGCTCCTTGAGTACCCTGGGGTGAAGATTGTCAGGGCCGGCTGACTTGAAGGTATCCGGCTTCTCAAGATGTTCCTTCATGAAGTCAGCATTAACGGAGGGCAGGGGATCACCCTCACCCGGACTTCCCTGTCCCGTAGCAGGCATGGGCGTCCCATGGGGCTGATGAAAGACCGACGCAAAGTACCTATTTAATAGGTTGGCTTTTTCCTGGGCGTCAGACCATGGGGCTTCATAAAGCATCTTAGATTAATGCAACCGCAAACAACAGTTAGTAAGATACCCAATATACTGTATATATTGTAAGTGGATTCAATATATTGTATTTACTGGAATCCAAGATGAGATCCTCCCTTTTGCCCCCAAAGTCAGCAGGGGGAAAATAAAGCCTTGTCTTGGATTTCAGTACTGACCTGGGGCACACAACAGCTTAGCTCCAGCTCCAATTCTGGGCTCAGGCCTGAACCTGGAACTAAGCCACTGCCTGTCCCAGATGGTAATAGCTCATTTGGAGGGGGAAGGGGCCCACAGTGTGGGAAGCACAAGGAAGGGGAGACCTGTAGCTCTCCCCACCATCCCTTATCCCTCTGTGCCTGCCTCCCCCCTGCCCTTGCCTGTCTGCCTCCTTCCCCCTTACATTCTGCTCTAACTCCGGTCATTCCAGCTGCGACTCAACCCAGCTGGGAGCTGCCACCAATTCTCCCTGGCCAGGCTGGGCTGGGGCAGAATGGTCCCACTGCTGTTGCTGAGTTACCCCACCCAGAACAGAGCTGCAGCAGAAACTAAGGGAGGGGGTGGGCTGGGTGGGTAGGTGCAGGCAGTGGATGAGCAGGCACAGGTGCAGAGGGGCAGGCACCAGTGGGGTGAGGAGGGTGGTGGAGAAGCAAAGAGGCAGGAGTCTTCTGGCCCCCCTTTTCCCTGCCACAGCTGTGGGGGTACAAATTTAGGATGACCTTCCACAAATTAGATTCCATACATCAAAAATTATACCACATTTATCAATTTCCATGTATAGAATCTAATTATTTAGGGAGGGGGTGGTCTTACATTTGAAGTCATCATGGATTCAGCTAAGAACTGTAGTTATCTTGCAAACACATCTTTAAAAATGATCTGCAGGCTTTTAAACAGTAATGTAATTTGAGGTCAGCCACAGAGGATGTGAGGACTTGCAAAGCACCAATATATTTTAAGAGACAATCTCTTTTATTGCAAGTCCTCCTGCCAGAGAAGAAAATCTTTATAGCACAGCAGCATTAGGTGGATGCAGTATCAGCAGCTGTTGAGGCAAAACAGGGAAAAAATATATTTAAACCTCTTTGAAAAGGAATCTGTTTCTTGCTGCAGGCTCCCACTGACTTGAAAAGGCAGGTGGATCAGGCCCTAGAATATACATATACATACATGTCAATGTAAGTGTGTGCACACACATGGAAAAAATGGAGGGACTGATCTTCAAATTAAAAGTGAATCCTTTAAACTCACTTCATGAAGTCTAATTAATTTTTATAAAAGGAGTTTCAGCTGCAGCTGGCACCTGATACTGCCAACTTGGGTTTTACAGTCCCGCTGTATTTATCTTCAGAATGCTTCCCTCCTCTCCCAACAAGAGGCCCCACCCAACAAGCCATAGGGGAAGCAACACTATTTGTTTTGTGTATTTTGATAGCAGTAAACACTCAGGAGACAACTGTTTCTCCCTAATTTCTTCCAGTCACATTAGCTTGTTCTGCTCACAAGAATAGCATGCATTTTGGCATTTCTAGCCAAATGCCATTTTAAGTTGAAGACTTAATGTTGTAATCTACAGAGATCCTTCATTAGCAATTTGAGAACTCAACTAATTTTACTTATAATGAAGTTTTGCAATAGACATTAAAGAATGGAATTATGATGTTTAGTGTCCAGGAATAAGCATTACTAATCACTGCCCATTACATTTTTAAATATGGTGTACCAATAAAGAAAGTCACTAGACTTTGGTAGAAAGGTTTACAAATCCAGGCAATTATTTTTTTAGCTGATGGGGTAAGGATTGGCATAGTACCAGGGAAATCTAGGAGCTTCATTCATCCTAATTAAAAAAGAGCCTTGGCGGGCCAAGTCAGCACACCCCATCACAAGCAACAACTCAGCAAAACTCCTTATGTGGGATGGCCTGCGTGCGAGTGATGTTCAGAAGCAGGACAGGTGGGCAAGGCCACAATTTGCTGTCCACACGCCCCTACGACAGGTGTGGGTTTTGCAGGTAGGAGCACGCAGGGAGCAGACTGAAGTTCTGTCCCAGGCCTCCGCCCCGCACTGTCACTGCTCCAAGATCCTGGCCCCAGACGCAGCTCCCCACCTGCCCCGCCACAGGGACAGCATGGGGCCTGGGACTGAGCCCTGGTTCTGTGGGCAGGGACCTGCAACGCTGAGGCCCAGGGCAAAGCCATGATCTTACGCACCCCTGCCTTGGGGTATGGGGGGTGTCCACATGTATGTGCAGGCTGCCTGGGTGCTTAGCCCTGGGAGATGGCTAGAGGTCATGGCATAGGGTTACCATATTTCCCGTATCAAAAAAGGGGACACCTATGAGAGGAAGGGGGCAGCAGGGGGAGAGGTATTTGACTGGGGTGGGGGGGCAGCGATATGCCCATGCCGTGCCTCTGCCCCTCACTCCTAAGCCCATGCCCCCCAGTCCTGCCAGCCCCCCCCTCACTCCCAAACCACAGTTCCCTGCCCCCCCAGCCCTGCCGGTGCCCCTTACTCCTGCCCCACAGCCCCCTGCCCCAGCCCTGCTGCCCAAGCAGCTCCCACATTGCACACACATCTCTTTACCTAGAAGTGGCTTGCAGGAAATACATGGCCCCCAACAGCCAATCACCTTGACCACTGCTCCCAGCCCCAAGCAGCCAGCCCAGGAAATGCTCTCATTTTAAAAACCGCCCAGACACAAGGAGAGGGGGTCAAAAAAGGAGGACATATCCAGGAAAACCTGGCCGTATGGTAACCCTATAGTCAGGAGGAGCAGAGGGCAAGTGCAGCACAGCTTGTCCAGTCACCGTGGTTCAGACCATGGCTGGCCCTGCAGCACTGCATGGAGCCAAGCCCCGGCTACTCCTGCCCAGGGCAGCCTGTGCTGTGCTCTCGCCCGCTCGCCCAGCCCTGCACACAGTTTGTGGCAGAGCTGTTCCTGGTGCAGCTGCAGCTACCTGGACGCTGCTCAGCTCCCCTCACCTCCAGTGGCTCCTCTTCCTCCTGCTGTGCTGTTCCAGGCAGCAGGGAAACTGCAGCCAGGTGGCTCCTGCCCTAGTGCACAGGGTTCCAGCTCCAGCTCCCAGCCACCTTCCACCCACTCAGCCACCTGCAGGTGGCTGTTCATTGCACCGGGAGGACAGAATGGGTGGAAGGCATCCAGGAGCTGGAACTGGAGCTGGAGCCCTACGCACTGGGGCAGAGGCCACCCAGCTGCAGCTCCCCCCCCACCCAGAGCAGCACACCAGGTGCAGGAGGAGAAGCCACCATTGGAGGCAAGGGAAGTTGAGCACAGTGCTGGATTATGACATGCTGAGGCCCTAAACTATGTCCATCTTAAGAGGCACCACACGATAAAATTAATCCATAAAATCCACAAAAATGGATTTCCATTAAAATTTAAGGTGAGTTATTGTTATTTCTGCACAGATTTAGGAACTCAATATGAATAACAACTGTGGAGCCATATATATGTATATTGTTGTCATATTAGAACAAAAATGTCCAGATTTTTTTCTTATTTAGACGCCCCTCATATTGTGAGACCCCAAGCTGTAGCTTAAGTAGCTTAAGCCTAAATCCGGCACTAGTTGAGCAGCACCTGGGTAGCTACAGTCACACTGGGATCAGCCCCACCAGATGCTATGCAAGCTGGCTGGGGCCTGGGCTGGCAGACGTGGGCAGAAGCGCAGCGCTGGCTGCCCCGGGCAGGGCCTGGCTCCATGTGGAACGCTACTGAGGCAGCCGCGGGCCAGATCCAATCAGTTGGTTGGCTGGATCCGACCCGTGGGCCATATTTTGCCCACCGCTGCTTTAGTGCCTCACATGTGACAGCTGGGGGTGGGGCCAGCCCTGCTCCACTGGAGCAGATTGCTTTCAAGCCCTGGGCTGTGCTTTCTGGGATGCTGCGGGACTGTGAGTTAACTTGAATAGGGAGGGGATCTGGGACAGAAGTTCCAAAAACTGGTTTAACCGAAATAAGTTAAGTCTGACACTAAATCCAACCAGATTTATTTTAAACTGGGTTCAGCCATTTTGAAAGCAGTTTATGTGCACTAAATGTCTGTTCTGTTACAGGTTTAAACTAGCTTCGCGTTAATTAACTAGTTTGTGTAATTTCGGTTCCCTGGTCCTGATAATACTCAGCAGTCAAGGATTCGCATGAAACAATGGCCACCTCTCACCCTAAGACAAGAACACAGGACATCATGGCAGAGAGAGTTTGAGTAGGCTCAGAGAGGAGACTTGGAACAGGAAGTACTTTGGCAAAAAATGTGGAGCCAAAGTATTTTAGTGTTTGATTGAAGTTCTGGTATTTCAGTTTTTACAAAAACCCCCCACCCCACCAACAGAAGTGACTCTTCCACTTCCTGGCCAACTCCAATATCTCATTTATTTTCCAGTTACGCAGTCTGATGTCAGAATGAATCATTCTTTCATATCCTCTGAGGTGTTCCTTGTAATCACAGAGTACCAGTCTGTACAATCCAATGCAAATAGCCAGTGTTGCTTTGTTTTAAAGGCAAATATTACCTTTCCATTTGAAATGAAGCCTACTTTATCTTAAGCATATACATTTAGTTTCTGCCTGTGCCCATTCACATGTTACTGATTAACTCCACACAGAAAAGTTTGCACCAAGACCTTTCCCCTTCTACAGTGTTAGTACTAGTGTTAACAACGTCAATACTAAAATTAAGATTGTCCCTGAATCCACAAAGATTGCATACAGCACTAACTCAGATTTGGGACAGCTGACTATATTGTATTTTCCAAAGGTCTTGGAACCAAGAGCACATTACATCAGAGTACAAGTACCCAACTGTGAAGGTTATCCTCTAACAAATTGCACAGACTAGTTAAATGCATACGCCCATTTACAGGCCTGGTAGAACTCTTATGGCTTCACTCTAGAGCCATTAGGCCCAGGCCCTTGGCTAGGATACTTTGGCTGAGACACCAAGTCACATCAGTGTAAGTTCAACCTCACAGGAAATGAAAATACATTTCTAACTAATCAGAGTATGATAGATCTGACTGAGAAATTAAAGGCTCCTCAGTTCTTTGGAGAGGAGTGTGGGGATCCATTAAGATGTGTATCTGCAGACAACAGTCACAAATAAACAATTACATCGTCTAGAAAGGGAAATCTCAGGGGATTCCCACCTTGAAGACTAAAATGTCAGTATTTCCTTCTCTGACATCACTGAGCCAAAATGCAACAGACAGTAAAACTTTAACATTCAAGACAAAAGAAAAAAGAAAGAAAGAAACCTGAAAGATCTCTTTCCATCAAACATGTGGACATGGCGTTTGACCCTACAACAGCCGGCTCAGCTTAAGCTGAGAGATGGATTTTACTGGAATAGGTATACAGGAGAAAGAAAGGCTGGCTTGGACAAACAGCTAAAGTCATTATCTTTGAAGATAATTCAGAAGGTGCCTATCACACCAATTTCTAGGAATCATTTGTGACAAAAGGTGCATCAGCTATAGTTACAAGCTCAATCATTCAGCTGAAGTCACTGACACCAAGAAAGTGACCTTCTAGGCAACAAATCTAGAGGTCAGAGTTACTGAATATCTCAAAAGCCAAGTGTTCATGATTAAAATGAGAAAACTAAAGTAATATCCTGCCCTACCTGGGTCTGTCTCTGTAGTCCTTCAGTGTGTTGAGACAAGGCACTGAACATTTCCATGTGAAACATCTACTAGGTACACTTCAGAGCAACTCACTTAAATCCACATTGACAGGTAAAAGCAGCAGACAATGGTAGAACATATGATGTGTACCTTTTAGACAGCAACCATTACCATCCTCAGTGGTACATCCTCCTGGGAGACTACTTCCAACCTCAGATATGCAGTGAAAGTCCACAAGCCTCTCCCATTACAGGAATGATGATGATGATGATGATGATGATGATGAAAGGGAGGGAACACTTAGGACAGGATGTAGGTGTCCTAGTTCTAGCTATGGAGTGATCCCATTACAAGTCTTCTCCCATGCTACTGGCAGAGTTACTCAAAGTATAGGAAGTCTGACTCCAACAAATGTCCTGAGGGGTTAAAAAGGACTGGCAGAAGATGCCAGCAAGTTCAGAGAAACTCTGCCAGCAAGGTCTCATCCTCTCTGCTTGTACAGGTCTTGTTTTAAAAGGTTTACATAATATGCAGGCAACCTGATAACATGAAAGGGTAAAGATAACGTAAGCCCCAGAGAAGGGGACAAAGTCCGTCTGTTTACTGCACAGTAATACATTTCAGTGAATGGTTGCTCAGAATAAGATGACACTTGGTTTATTTAGTAGTTTGGGACATGTCGGTATTACCATATTTACCTGAATCCAAGATGACTTTGAATTTAATGTGACCCCAATTATTAGATTCTACACATGGAATATTTATAAATTTGTTATAATTTTCTACATGCAGAATTTAATTATGGGAGGGTCATCTTAAATTTCACCCCTTCCTCAACCACAACAGCAGTAGGGTGCCAAGTGAAAAGGGAGGTGGTGGGGAGGCAGAAGTCAAGTGGCCTGAACACTGCCCCTTGCCATCTGCTGCCTGTTACTCCCACCACTAACCCCCACCAGTGTGTGCACACCCTGTGCTCGCCTTCCAAGCACCAGCCCCACCTCCCCATATGCCCCCTAGTGCCTGTCATTCATCCCTCCCCCTCTCTCTCCCTCTGCCCACTGCACTCTGGCTGCAGCCCCAGCACAGGTGGCTGGCCTTAGAACAACCATATGCTCCATGTCCTGGGTTGAAGAAGGGCTGGAGCCAGAGAGTAAGTGGAGAAGAGACGGCAGGCAGGCTCCACAAGAGGCGGCACAGAGGCGCAGGCGGTAGAGCGGGGTAGGGAACCTTTTTCCTATCGTGGGCCACTGACCCATAGGAAGAAAAAAAAAAAAAAAATTAATCATGTGCCACACACAAGTAAAAAGCACCGTTTTCTCTCTTTAAAAAAAACCCCCATATAACGTTTTAGTCACCTGCTTCTTTAGTGTGATGGCTGAGGTTGCTTTTCTTTGGTGATTTTTGTAGTATCTGCTGGCTCTGAAGATGTCACTACTCACAACTGGTTCTGCAAATTCACGTCTTAATCTGGCATACAGGCAGATATGAGTGATACTGCTCACAGCAGTATGTAGTACCAAATAGCAATGCAATTTTCAGTGCACGTTTCCTCAGGTTTGGAAATTCACTAGCATCTACGTGGAGTCTGTAGTTCCGGAAGAGGCAGGTTGTTGTATTTAGCTGCAAGTTCACTGTTGCTTCGCAGTTCTATGACTTTGTGTTGAAAGTTTTCGGGTACATCAACTGCTTCAACATTGAACAGTGTGGCAAAAATGTTTAATTCAAGTTCCTTCACTTTTAGGTCTTGAAATTGCTCACAAAATTTCTGAAGTAAATTTCCGCACTCCCTTGCGTACTCTGCTGTTGATGCAGGTTTTTGTCCCCGAAAAGCTGGAAAATGCACCGCGTTGCCCTTTTCCAGTTGCATTTGCCACAGCTTTAATTTACCTTCAAATAATTTTACATTTGAAAAAAAAGGGAAGTAAGAAGCTGGTTAGGGCCTTGCAATTTGACATTGAGCTCTGAGGTACCGAATAATGTTGACCATGAATGTCAGGTCACACAATCACTTTGGGTCACTCAGCTCAGCAGCAGGTTTTCCCTTTGTCTCCACGAAAAGTTTCACTCCCTCAATTCATAAAACCGCTTCAGCATATTCCCTCTGCTAAGCCATCGGACTTCACAATAGTAAACTAAATCACCATATTCCGATTCAAGGTCTTTCAACAGCTCCTTAAATTGGTGGCTGTTTAATCCTTTAGTTTTAATAAAATTAATGCTTGATACTACTATCAACATTACGTTGTTCAGTCGCACTGAATGCATGCACAGAGTCTCTTGATGGATGATGCAATGACACACAATCAATTTACTCGGATTAAGGTTGGGGTGACCCATTTCTTTCTTGACTAGGGCAATTAATCCCTTCTGAGATCCAATCATAGTGGGAACACCATCAGTAGTAAGACCACTTAATTTTTTTTTTTTTTAATGATAACTGAAACCCTTGCACTGCCAACATTACCTTCTTTAATATATCTTCACCTTTGGTAGTGTCATGAATTGCTACTAAAGAAAGCAGGTCCTCGAATCTCAAAACCAGGTGCGATTCCACCCAGGAAAATAGCCAGCTGAGCTGTACTCCTTATGTCTGTTGTTTCATCAATAGCCAGCGAGTAGAACTCAAAAATCAGCCACAGAATCTTTCAGAGACATTTCAATATTCTGAGCCATATTATTAATTCGATCTGACACTGTCCTGCGAGATAAGCTCACACTCTCAAATAATTTAAGTTTCTCTGGAGCCAATACAGCTGCAGTCGCAACAATGCACTCCCTTACAAACTCTCCTTCTGAATGAGACCCGAGTGCTCTCGCAGTACATTCACTCGCCACATAACTGGCTTGAACATCACTGTTCACCTCCTCCTCTGGTTTTGTGAAAATTGCTTGTGAGTAGCCAAATTCTTTTTAAGGGCTGTAATTTTGTCTGCACACACCTGCCCTCAAAATTCTTCATATTTGATGTGCTTTGTGTTGTAATGTCTTTCTAGGCTTGATTTTTTCGTCACAGAAAGTGCTTCTCCACAAATCAGAGACAGGGGCTTGCATTTCGCCTTGTGGCAGAGCACCTCTGGTGTCTGCCACTTTAAGAGCCTGAAGAGGCACGGGCAGCTCTGATGAGTGCTCATTTAAGATCCAGGCCAGCAGAGCTGGAGGCAGCACTCTGCTGCCTGGCACCGAGAAAACAGCATCTCCCTGTGGAGCTGCTACTTCGGTAACACCAGGAGGTAAGGGCAAGAGCTGATGGGGACGGTTAGGAGGCTCTCGGTCCTGGGCAAGACCTAAAACTGTGCCCTGCTGGGGATGGGTGGCCTGGTGGGGCTGTTTGTGGCAGAACGGCCCCCCAGAAATGCCAGGCCAGTTACCACCCTGGTGGAAGGCGAGTATGGGCGCCTAAACTCCAGCCCCCACCTTCAGGTGGATCAATTAACATCAGAGGTAGTTTGGGGCCAGGTACGGCTGTGGCCACCTGAGCCTATGTGGCGGGGGGGTGACCCCAGCGTAGGCAGGGCGGAGTATGGGCCTCAGCGGAGATGGAGAGCGGGTTCAGCGGGACACCTGACAGACTGCACCAGAGTGGCAGCGGGGAGGCCTGGAGAGCCTGGCAAGGGGTATGGAGCCTAGCGAAGAGGCAAGGTGCCCCGAGGCTAGGAGCCCTGACTGTGCGTGTGTGGGGGAAGGAGCCCAGTGAGAGTGAAGGGGGCTTGGAGCCCAAGGAGAGAGGCTGGAGTTAGGGGCTGGGATATAGTTGCAACATGTGAATGCCAAGAAGGGTGAGTAGTGAGGCCCTATGAACAGGGGCCTGAGATGAGGCCCTGGGAGGAAAGAGTGCAAAGTGGGTCCCAGTGAGCAGGGGGCTCGAGGGTAAGTCCTGCTAACATGGGGGCCAGGCTAGGTCCAGGTAAGCCTTGGGGCACCTGAAGCCACAGGTGGGCCAGAGGGCCAATTGGGGAAGGGCCGTGGGTAAACAACGGGGTGAGTCAGGAGCCCCTAATTCAGGGCAGCTGGGTGAGCAACCCAGTGAGAGACTAGAGGCCAAGTCACTCCAGTGTTTTGCAAACTGCCCAGTGCTTGCTCAGATGAGGGTCGCGGGAGAGGCCCAAGAGGCCACGCACTTGCTGGCCGGAGAGTGCAGGGAAACAAGCCCCAGGACCCTTCAGGTGACGGCAGGGTGAGCGTGGCCCCGGGAAAAGGAGGACCGGTCTGAGAGTGGCCCCACAAAGGGGCAGGATGAGATAGACCATGCGAGAGGCAGTGGAGTTAGAGAGGCCTCAGTGACGGAGGCAGTATGAGTGTGGCCTGTAATAGGGCAGAGAGCGAGAGGCCTAACACGGGGATGAGTTGAGCCCGGCCTCAGGTCCCAGCAGAGCTCAGTTGCTGGGAACATCTATGAGGCTTGGGATGCAGTATAGGGGTGGTTGGAGTTGCATACATAGGCCCAGGAGACCAGGGCCTTTGGAAAGGTGGCCTCCCACCTAATTAACGCCTTAATTATTCACCTAATTAACACCTTAATTATGTGTTATCAAGGTGTGGCAGGAAAGAAAGGAGGGCGGTGTGCCCAAAGGCAGGTGAGGAGACTAGCACTGTGGCTAGTCAGGGAGTTCCCACTTTGCCACACACCTCCACAAAAAAATAACTGTCAATTTTTCATTACTCCACACCTACTTTTCTTATTTTTTTTTGCAGTAGCCATTGTAAAAAGTAAGGGTTGGAAGGAACACAGTCTTTTTTTCCGCAAGCAACCTGCAATGACTATGCAGAGTACCCGAAGAATGAAAGTTAGGATACAAGAAACACGCCGCACAGTTGGGACTTGGAGAAAATAACTGCAAGATTCAAAATGCATGAGATTTGAAAATCAGGCACCGGTTGCCGTTCCAATCCAAACATTATGCTACCAACCACTTCACCATCAGCACATTTGAATAAATAACGACGAGGATAGGTTGCAAGCACTAAAAATGCAATTTTTAAAAAGTTAAAAGTGCTACTGTCATAGGTGTATATTTTTAGAAGTACAGTATAGCCTCGTAAATCTGGCACACTTGGGACTGAGCATCTGCTGGATATTTGAAAATTCTGGATTTCTGAAATATAAGCATAGTGCATAGTTTTCATGGGGGGGTGGGAGATAGTGGCGGCTGGTCAGGGAGCCACGCTGTGCTGGATGACCATGGCACGCAACCGTATGCAAGCTTCTCTCTCCGGGGACTGGGGGGGAGCGGCGACCAGGTTGGGAGCAGCTGCCGCGCCGCGTCTTGCTGGATGACTGTGGCGTCCCAGGTCCCTGCCTGCTCATTGCTACGCCCCAGTCCCTGGAGGGATGAGCTTGCATTCAACCATGTGCCATGGCCATCCAGCATGGCTTGGCACGGTGGCTGCTCCCTGCCTGGTTGCTGCTACCCCCAACCCCCAGAGGGGAAAGCTTGAATGTAGCGGCTATCACCGCTACCCGTACCACAGCTCTGTATATGGCTGGTGCTCTGGGACCAGCCATGCTACTCCCCAATGTATTTTTTAAAAGTGTACGTATTTTTAAAAAGTGCCGGATTTTTGAGCAGTCCGGATTTTTCAGTGCCAGGCTTATGAAGTTACTAGCCAATTACCCACCAAGAATGACTGGGTTGGGTGGGGAGGGGGCTGGGATGGAGTGCTGCCACCTAACACCCCATGCTGCCACTGTTCAGCCTCTTGCAGGGAGCAGGTTGGGGAGCCAAGGCCAGCAGCGCTCCGTCCAGTCCTCAGCACAGCTTTGGAACCCACACTTGGAGCACTCCGATGGGCTGTTTCCATTAGCCAATCAGAGCGCAAATAAAGCGTTAGACAGACTTAGGCTTTTATAATATTAGAATACCCTACTTGCCGTGGGCCAGACGAAATTATACTGCAGGCCCATGAGTCGTAGGTTCCCCATCCCTGTGGTAGAGGGTGACATGGTGGGGAGACAGGCACAGGAGAATGAGGGGCAGGAGAGCAAGGGGCCCCTTGCTCCCTGGCACTGCTTCTCCCACCACAGCAATGGAGGTCAATTTTAGACAACCTCCCCAATAATTAATTAGATTATATGCATGGAAAAATTACTACAAAATTTATAATTTTTCCCATGTATAGATTCTAACTGTGGCAGGGTCATCCTAAATTTTATAGTCATCTTGGATTCAAGTAAATACAGTATATTGAGTATGAATCTCAATATTGCCATTTGTACATCTATTTTAACATCAGGCTGCCCAGTTCAATACTTCTCTCTCTCCTGCAGTGGGCAAAACACTCAAAGGTAAAACAGGATTATTTTTTGGCTGTGTTGAATTGATAGTGAAGCTGACTACAAAAATGGTAATCGGATCTCATGCTTTAGGGCAGATGTAAAGAATCCTACACACTGTATATACAGCACTGCACACCTGGCCAAGTGCATTGTGAAAGCTTTATTTGCCTTCCTCTGAAATATCAGCTGGTGATGGAAACTAGTTATTTTAGTGCAGCAAGCAATAGTGTGGATCCATTACGCTGCTCTGAAGCAATAGATGCAAGGTACTGAAGCTGAACAGATTGCTAACATAAGCTGGTTCTTTCTAAATCTGTACGGCACTTTGTACTTTGGCTGGAGTTGCTTACTTTATAGCAAGCCAATAATATCTTTTCATTTCAACTTAATTTATAGCAGTGACAAAGTACCTGCTGACTAATCAGTGGATATATTGGCTTTCCTTACTCCAGTTGACACATTAGAGGGGGAGAGAGGGAGGGAAATAAGATAGGTTTCAAGAATATCTTCCTTCTGAGTCAGTCACAGGACAGTAAATTAAAGAAGCCATGCCACACATTTTGTGTCCTCTGCACCATGCAGACTCACTAAATTTAGTACTGCATTTAACAGCCCCACTTCATTAAGGTCAAGGTCAGATTTTTCTATTTTTAATGATCCAAAGTGTTCCATGGCATTAGAATAGCTAGCGGCCCAGTTTCCTTTGGTGTCCAAAATGAAACCTACAGAATCTATAATTTACTACCACAGGGGAGAAATCACTGAAGACAGATTAGTGAGCTTTAGAAGGGGGACAAGATACAGACATAGAAAGTTAACAGGCCACCACATTGAACTAGAACCTTAGTTCAAGTAACACCAGGGTATGAACTGATCAGTTATGAGATCTAGAAAAATGCTTTCTTCTAATGAGCAACAGTTGTTACAACAACGTTGTGGGTGCTTAGGGGTTGAGAAGAGATTTATTTTTAGGCAAGTACTACACACCGCTGCTGAAGGCAGGATTGAAACTAGCTACCAGGAGACAAAGGTGATTAGGGCACTTGCCTAAGATGCTTTCAAAACAAGTCTTACACTTCCACAGGTATCCTCATGTTCTATATTTCATCCCCATCCTTCCAACTGCTTCCAGTAAACAAAAGTAATTTTAATTTTAACGCTGAGACAACTCTCTGCTTTTCAATTGAAATTTCTGCATGTCTTTATCATAATGGGAGACTAATAAAATCAGATGCGAAAGTCTGAGAAGTGTACGGTCTACAAGAAATATGATTTATTGATCAGGGCACAGCTATCATACCTGTTTTTTTTGTTTTCCTCTTTTTGTTTTCCTTTTTACATGCAAGTGAGTACTGACATCTGATGCTGTGGGTGGTGTTTAGTCTGAGGAATCCTTTAATTTCAGCTGTGCAGAGGCAGTTGCATCTCAGACCATTTCACTGAGCATTTAACAGTGTGGGTGGGATTAGTATGATCAATGCATTGTTCACCATCCTTAGGGCCCCCAAGGAGTTCATGGAGAGACGTGTCCATTAATGCTAGAATCAAATCTTCCAAGCTGCTTTTGAAGGGCCATCTGGCCAAGCTAATTCTATTATTATTTATTACCCTGTAGGCAGGTTGTGCAACTTTGAACTGAATTTGATTAGTAAAATGCTGCCAGCTTTAAAGGTTGCTTTCCTGCCAAGTTCTGGAAGGCCTTTTTTTTTTTGTTGAAAAGCAGATTATTATATTTAGTGATTGATACAGAGAGCCATCCTAACATGGGGGATATAAGGATTCTTGCAGAATATACCAGGTGGGTAGTCACTTCAGCTACTTGGCAAAAATGTTATATAGTTGGAATCCACTTTGTGTAGTGTACCAGGGCGCATTACAATATACAGTAAAACAGAATTAGTAATATCCATGCATTGTAGCCTGCCAGTCAATCTATATTATAGCAAAATCTCTATTTAAGGCTTGTCTACAGAAAGTTAGATTAGACTATGAATTCACAGCAGAATAATTTTTCCTACTTAACTACCTGTGTGGAAGCTCTCCTTTTGAAATAACATTTTACTCCCATTTGGCTTGAACAGTAAATGAGCAACTACATTACTGGCCATTTACTATAGCAAGAAACTGTAAGCCTCACTAATGAGGGAAAACAAAAATTCATCCATCAAGCCACACAGGAACTGTGCTACTTAAAATACTGAGATAAAACTGGGTCAGGTTCCAGCTTGCATTGCTGAAACGCTTCTTTCCTCTCCCCCTCCCCACCCCCCACCAAAAAAACAAACCAACTAGGAATGACTAAACAGATCTACAAAGGAATCCCCACAACAACCCTTTCGGAGACAGGTCACTGATGTCCTGGGCATAAGCATCGGATTTTGTTTTGATATCTGGGACCTGTAGCACATGCATTTCTATTGCATTTAGCTGGCTTTAGCATCTAGAATTTAATTTTCAGAAACTCTATGAACTTACATATAGCTCAAAAGCTGTACAAAATGATCTATTTGGGGCTGGTCCTCTTTTAAGCAGGGGGTTAGACTAGATGACCCCCTGAGGTGCCTTCCAACACTAATTTTCTATGATTCTATGAATAGGTCTGAAATTAGTCGAATTACAATTGAACCCAAACTGTGCTAAATGCTGTCCAGATGTGCAGAATGCCAATTCTAATAGGATTCAGATATACAGACTATCTTTTGGTTTAATTGAGGCTCCCGGTTTCATTTGGATCATCAAGCATTAATTCCTACTAACTTGCCATGTTTTCCATTGTTTGCTTCAGAGTAGTTCTCTCACAAGGGAGCCTCTTACCCTGACCTATCATTGCAGAAGCATAACATTTCACCCTTTTGCCAGGCTGTGGTCTTAAGGCTGGGAAACCTGCGAGCCAAAACAGTTGTTTTCAGTCTGATCTTCCCACTCTAGTCAATGGGTAACTTCGTAACATGATACCTGCCACAGCAGAAGACTGGACCTGACCCAGGAGATCCCTTTAAGTCCTGTATCAGAGGGCTGAACATCTTCAACCCTGCTCATTTAGCCTGTAATTTAAAACAGAAACACACCTGTTTCCTGGAGCTACAGTTGAACCTCCAAAAGATTTTCCCAGTTGGTGCCAAGCTCCAACCAAGACAAGTTTCAATTAGCCATTGTTTAAGGAGCTCCGGCCTGCATTCTTACAGCACTACTATTGGATTGGCCTCTACTTACTTAAGAGTCAGCTCTGCTTTTTCCAGAAGATGGGTTTCCTCAAGCACTTTATTCCACACACAGCTAAGTGATTTCAGGGAGGGCTCTCTTGAAAGTATACCGACTCCAGCATTGGGAAAGTCCAGTTTGATACGGGGGCAGTGGGAGCACAGAAGAAAGGTTCAGTGGGATATTACTAAGCCAAAAGAGAATCCCTTTCTTTCCTTCTCCTCACCCCACATACCCCTCTCGTCATCTTCCTTATGCCAGCATGTGAAAGGGAAGAGAAGGGCTGTGGGTAAGGTCCCACCCTTCTCATCAGCTTTTGTCTCTTTGGGCATGCCAACAAAACACACAGCATAGCAAGACTCCCAATACAAAAAGGAGTGAATGGCTTTACTGAAAGCGAGTTTGGAACTAGGTAAAATTGATAAATCTAAACACAAAATGCCAATAAGAGCTAGCACTGATTAACGCTCCTGAACAAAGCCACCCAGAGTCCTATAAGCTAGAAAGCCTCATGACAACTCAGAAGCTGAATCTTATACGCCAAGCAGATAACAGCAGGAGCTGCATTCAACCTGCTCTAGAGACACAGGTCTAAACCAAGTTGCTGACCTGAACAGCTGGCTAGTATTTAGTTGCCTTGTTTGAAATTCCACTTTAGGGCCCCAGATATAGTACCCCATAGCCCTCAAGGAATTAGAAGGTTTGTAGGATTTTACTCCCAAGAAAAAGGAGGAATATGTTTGGATTTAGGTTCTGGCAGGGACTGGCTGATCCTCCTAACTTAGTGGTTTTGCTTATATCAGCCTGTCCTTCACGTAGGAACACTATGAGTTTTCGCTTCCCAAAAGCATACATTCTCAAATGGGGAAAGGATGAAGGAGTGGATGGGAGGCATTTTCAGACTCCCAAGGAGCAGAGAAGGGCAAGGTGAACCTGTCTTCCTCCAGAACAGACATAAACATCTACTTGTGTTTTCCTAGAGCACTGACTAGAAAGTTAAATGCCACCATGATTACTTAGGTTTTTTACTAAAGTCACATACATGACACTCTTGCTCATGTTTTTCTCTTTCCCTTTCTTTCATTCAGTTCTGTATTACCTCCAGTTATACATTCTACTTCTGCCTTAAATTTCCAGGTGTCCGTCACCTCTTCCTCCTTCCCCACACCATTTCTACAGAGACTTTGCTTCCCTGCTGTACTGTGTTCTCATTTCCCTGCCCCAACCACTTTCTCCTAACTCCCATGGTCTTGTACACTCTTCCACACACACACTGTTCCTCCATCAAAGCAAACCCCACTGCACTCCTGCCTTCACTTTTGGAGCCAGGTAAACCCGTCTTCAGCTCCTGGCCTGGACTCCAAAGGTTTGATCCAAAATCCATTAAATTAAAAGATACCACTGATTTCCAGTAGTTTTGGATCAGCCTTCTCTCTCACCTTACTGCAACCAAAGCAACCTATAAACATACGGCACCTATATACATGCTCCGGGGTGGGGGCATTCTAATTAAAACACCAACAGCATCTCATGTATTCAGCACCCCATGTTTCAAAATGGCGGTGGGACAGTTTAACTAAAGTTTGGTTCCGATTAGAACATGTCAGATAACCTGTAAAAGTGCTCATAGGTACAAGCTCCCTCACCTGAGGGTTATTCTGATAGTCTCCAGCCCTGTTCCATGCTAGAATTAAATGAAAGAAGTTCTCAGGACAGCCATTGAGCCCACCCCTTCTCAAATGAAGAGCAGGAGGTGGCTGGACACCATTTTGCCCGACTCCACTAAGTACACATGGGAAAAAACAGAACATCTAAAGCAGGGGTGTCAATGATATGACCCACGGGCCAGTTCCAGCCAAAGCAGCCCCATCATCTGGCTTCTGGTGCTGGCTCTGGGTCTAAATTGACCTGCATGTGCTGGCCCAGCCTCATGGCCAGGGCCCAGGACACACTCATGTTGCAGATTCCAAAGTAGTGGGAATGGGTGCTACATGTGGATCTTTCTCCCACCCCCAGGCAGTCTGTGGCTGGAGACCCTTGCCACACCCAGCTCTAGCTAGGGGGTGCTGCATGCAGCATAGGTTCTGGAACAGAGGCTGCATGCAGTGCAGTTCAGCCAGGGAAGCTGCTGTGTACTGCACACACTGCTCGCTCCATCCAATCCAGGACCCACGGTGCACGCGGCACCCGCTCCAGCCAAACTGTGCTACGTGTTGCTCTTGTTCCAGCTGCTCTGGCATCTGTGCCACACAGTGCTCACTCCAGTCAATCCAGGACCCATGCTACACATGGCACCCACAGAACCACATATGGTGCAGGTCTTGGAGCAGGTGGAACTTGAGTGGCATGCAGTGGATCCACCATGCAGGGGGACAGGAGGAGGAAGGGGGTGGGAAAGGCTTTGTGGGTTAATATTACTGATCTAAAGAAAGACCCTCCAACAGCAAGAAGTTGCTGCATTTCCAAATGCAACTCTTAACTTCAGGTCATATAGGCAGTTTGCAGATATTAAAAAACAAATGCATGCTTTACAGGAAGGAGCAGTGCATTAGTTTGACCTGGCTCCACAGTGTCTATATAGACTGGATGCTTCAGCGGGGTTTTTTTGCACTTTTATCTAAAAGCTGATTCAATCAGTTTTTAGAGAAAAAAGTGTCAGAAGAACCCCACTAAAGCACCTGATCTATACTGACGCTGGGCAAACCGGGTCTCAACTAATGCGATGCCTCTTCTGGGCATGTTTGGTGCAGGAATACACCGAATTTAAAATAAAGTGGGTTTTTTTGGTTTTGGTTTTATGTTTTTTTGGTTTGTTGTTTTTTTTTTAACATCTGTAAGCAGCCTCTGTATTTTTGCAGAACCTGATCTTGGCAGCTGCCTGAGGGGGCGGGGGAGGAGGGAACCAGAGACCTAGAGAGTGCTCTGGATGCCTATACAGGACACAGACACTCGTTTTTTTCCAGGTTTAGATCTAGAATTCCCATTCGTTCCTATAAAACTGTGCATCTTAATCACTGAAGTGGTATCAAGCCTCTCAGCCTAGGGCTGGACAGTTACTAACTGCAGAAAAACAGGGCAGAATGAGGGCAAAAAATAGTTGTGAAAGATGGATGGAGAACAAGCAATTAACAGAGATTACAAAGACAAAATGAAGCAGTACCTGAAAAAATATCACAGGAATCAAAACAAGAAAGAAACAACATCTTCCACCCAGTCCCCTCAACAGGGACACTTCTTGAAGCCCAGAAAGTAGCAATCCTATCACTTCAGGCTGAAGTCTTTTAGGTCAAAGCAGACAAGGCACAACAGAGAAAATGCACACCAGCACAATGCCATTAGGGTAACATTTCACATGCTGCTTAGCATACCTGTGTTTTTAGGTCCATCAGCATAGACTGGTCCAGGAGGTGGTGGTGCATTCTGCCATCCATACTGTGGATACCCTTGATAACCTGGTTGACCTGGTGGATATGGTCCAGTAGGCCCTGGTGGATACGGTCCAGTAGGCCCTGGTGGATAGCCTGGGTATGGATTGGGGCCTGGAGGTCCACCTGGCTGTTGTGTATATGGTGGGTATGGAGCATTCGGGCCTGGGCCAGAATAAGGTGGAGGATTTTCGTAATTCATGTGGGATGCAAAATCTTTCCTAAAGGGAGAGAGGGTAGGGGGAAAGGAAAAAGAAAGATATGATTTTGCTTTAGCCTGCTGAGTTTCTTATAAGCAAGGCACACAAATCCTAATTCAAATAATGATAAAGCTTTGTTTTTCCTCTGCTCCCTTCCAGAGACTATGTAATTATTTAAAGGCATTAAATACATAGGCCTGACAAGGGTCCTGTCAGGCAGATAAGAATCTTGAGTCTGAACCTGGCTCTAGTGAGACTCATCTTGTCTTTTTATTTTCCATGCCTCTGGTTCCCATGTTACTGGGTAGGGTTAATTCGTAAGCACTACTATGCTTTAGCTACAAAGTCAGCTCGTATAGTGATTGCAAAGAAGATTCCTGAAACTTCCACAAAGTTAAAGAGATTTGGTATGATTACTTAAAAACAATTATTTTGCCTTTCTTCAAAAGCTTGAAAAGAAAAGAAGCTCAAGTACTTCACATCACTTATAAATTATTTGCAACAAGTATGGGACAGTGAATTAATTTAATGGAGTGAGGGGAGAGAGAAGTAATTTGATCTTAGTGCAATACAGCCAAGTCTGGGACAGCACACAACAAAATGTTCCTTTCACTTCTAAGCTAATGTAAATACCTATATTAAAATCAGAACTAGAGAGGAATGCAGCATATGAGTAATTTGTTAAGTTCGGATTTAGTCAGGATACTGCACTCACTTCAAAAGTGACAAAGCTGGAGCATTAACAGTCGCAAACGATCACAGATTTCAGGTATTACTCCAAAATGTCACTAAGGAGACCGAAAGTTCATAAACTGTGTCTAATTATTGGAACCACAGCTTTGTAATTTTAATAAGCCTACAAATAACATGACAAACTTTTTTTCCAAAATGGGGCTATCGCTAGTGAAAGGTTTACAGCACTATTTTTATTTAAAATGCATTGCAGTAATGGGTGTGAAATAAGGAACAAATTAATCCATCATCTTTCAATGCAATATGTACAAGGACAATAGGAGAAGGGATGTAAAGTTTAAAAGATTTTTGAAAATTTTGTTAATCAGAAATGTTACTAAATTTCACAGTAATGTAGGTTAAAAAGCCATTTCAATTTTCTACAGTGATGCTACTGTCTCTCTACAGATCAGGAGAGTTCTGCTTCCCTTCTCTGTCTGTGTTGTCTACCCCTTCTCAAACTCTGCTGGCTCATACTAATACTCTAGAATTGGATGATTCACAGCAACTGCAAATTTCTCGTGCTGGCACCAACAAGGCAGCAGAGGCATGACTGGACTATTAACTGATCATAAATCTGCAGGATTCTCCTCCTCCAAGAACCCCAGACAGGCAAAAGGGGAAAAAGAGAGCAAGGTAGAGGGAAAAAACAGCCAAACTGGGATGCCCAGTTTTCTGCACTAAAATTTGCAGCTTTATTGAGGTTTAAGTAGAAGAAACTGTTAAAGATTAAGTCTGACTTCCTGTATGTCACAGCCCAATACTTCTTACTTCCTACTGGACTAAGTTTGAGAAGCGAAGAGACTCACCCAAAGTTACATTCCAGGTAAATGGCAGAACCAGGAAAATAACTAATCTGAGTCTGACTCTTGAGTCCTAACTTCTGGACTATAGCCCATCATGAATAACCCATACTAATCAGAACTAAACATCAGAACTAAACTTTCTAGCCATCTGTAAAATACAGAACAAACAGCATATGACATTTTCCCCCCTAGAGCTGTGGCCAAAGGAAGATAAACTTCATTCCTGTTTTACAGACAGGCAAATCATTCACCTTTTTGTGCCTTTATTTTTCTAGGGTCACGCAGCAAATTAACAACGAAGATTACAGATTACATTTAAAAAGGCAGGTAATATTCAGCAGAAGCAACCAAGCAGCAGCTAGAGCGATCAGACAAACCAGGCAATGGAGCCAGTTTCTGCTTTAAACAGCATTCAGTAGGAAAGGCTACAAATGTTTTCTTTTTGGAATCAGGTTTCAGGCCTGTTTAGCTGCTGCAAGCTCTGACTTAGAAGCCATAAACAAGCCATGTTGTTCACTTCAACTGCATTTCATCAGAACCTACGCAACATTCCCCAAGGCCTGATCTCTAGGTCCTCTGCTTATTTACTGGTTGCTCTCGCATGGGTAGAAGTCAACATCATGCCGATTTCTATCAGCATGCATGTGGAAATCAAGGAATACAAAGCAGAGCCATAATTTTCGCAGAGGCCATAAAAGCCAGGATGATTACAGAGCCATCCCAGCAATATACCCCCTGAAGATAATGGGCTGAATCTCCCCCATTACTGGAAAGTCTTTAAATCACAGTGGGCTGACAGGATTGGGGAAATCCAAGGCTGAATTTCTGTAGTTCATTCTGCCACTTGAGATCCTATTCCAAGACTCCCTTTGCCACAGAGGCCAGAGACAGTCAGACTCTGTTGAAATAATGATGTTGTTGTTTTCTTTATCCATCTGCACATAGCAATTTCCTATTGCCAGGTGAACTGAGCTTAAGCTGCCCAGCTAGTGAGGCGAATACAAACCCCTGTCTCTCCGCCCCCCATGCTTTTTTTTTTAAACCTGTCATTAGGGTAGACAGACTTCAAAAAAACACCTGCCCCAAATGAACCAAGAAATGGCCAACAGCAAACAGCAACTTGATTTATCAACAGTACTACTTTGCTATGATTTATCTTCTGTCAAAGTAACAGCTATGGAAAATCCAGGGAAGAGGCCCACACAAGTTACTAACTTATAGGGCTGTGCAAAACGGCACTGCTCTGTTTCGACTTGCGTTTCAATGAAACAGCGTTTCGTTTAGAATTTTGTTTTGATTCGAAACCACTGTTCCATTTTGTCAAAACAGTGACGCTGTTTCACATTTTGCCCATAGGCTATAACGGGGAAGCTCAAAACAGCCTCTCTCATCTGGCAGGCAGATCAGGGCCCACCCCGGGAGGGCTGCAGGGACAGTGCGATGGGGCTCAGTTCCCTTCCCCAGCCCAATCGAGCTGGGGAAGGGAACATATCCCCATCACTCAGTTCCCCTCCCCAGCACTGCGATCCATTGGGCTGGGGAGGGGAAGTCAGGTCAGCTGGGCTGAGTTGCCTTCCCCAGCCCTATAGATCGCAGTGCTCGAGAGGGGCTCAGTTCCCTTCCCCAGCCTAATCCTAGCGCCGGGGAGGGGAACTCAGCCGGGCTACTTCAAAACTCAAAGCATTACGACAGCCCTAGTTTTTTTTCGAGGCTGTTTCAAAGCCCTTCATTTCATTTTGATTTCGCTGTTTCAAGCTCGAAATGAGTTGAAACTGTTGAAACGAAAAAGCTGGTGAAATTTCGCACAGTCCTACTAACTTAGGTCTTGATCTGGCAGGTGCGTATCAGCCCACCTCTGCCCAGGAGGAATCCAATGTTAATAGGATGTGTACACAATTATGTATGCACACAGGGAGTTCCAGTTATGTTTTAGAGCTCTCAGGAGGCCTAGCAGTAAACTAGTGCCCCCCTAGGCTAGCTGCTGCACAGACAGAATACAGATAGTCCCTGCTCCCAAAAAATCTTATAATTTAAGTGAAAAGACAAGAGATGGATGAATTGAGACAGGAGCACAAAGAAGGAAGTGGCAGGACAGGGAGCAGTCATATGACATCAGCCATATTTGATCTATTTTTTCTAGGTATAACAGCAAAGGAAAGTTTAAAGGGGATAATGAGTAGCTTTGAGCATGTTTATAATGGGGCAGCATGGGAGAAAGCACAAAGATGTTGTCTGAAAAATCTAACACATGATGGATGCCAGCTTCATGGACTGAGCAGTGGCAGGAGATGCAGCAACATAAGGATGAGTGGGCAAGCAGGGCATGAGCCCCAGGCACTAAGGGCTGCGGCCACCAGAATGGACCAGAGAATTCCTCACTTTGCTGCCCCCACGCCACCTGCATTTCCCAACTCCAGGCCCTATAGTAAGCATCAGTAGCACAGGAATGTGCATCAGTGAATGCAGGACAGTCTGATAAATGTAGTTCTGTAAAGCAGCCTTATTTTTTGCCACTGAAAACAGGAGGTTTTTGTGTCCCACTTCCCTTACAAGTCCCTCTCTGACTCATTTTATGCCCTTTTCCTCACATGTCTGACAGAATGTGGTACTTGTGTGTGTTTGCAAAACTCATCTAAGTGCACACACACACAAGTCCTATTTGCAGACCTGTATAAGTATTTGCAGAACTGGGGATGTCATCAACTATGCAGGTACTCTTTAATAAATGGGTCCTGCTCAAAACCTGCCTTCCTGTGAGCCCCTAAATCCACAGGGATGTCAAGTCCTGATTTCCCAGGGTAGGGACAATATACTGTCAATACATCCTAACTAGTAATTTCAGTTCAGCTACAGCCTGGACTAACAAGATTATACATTTAGAGTAGCTACATGCTCTTACTTCATATGAATCATGTCATCAGTGTTTCCTGATTTGATTCTCTTTTTTTTTTTTAATAATTCACTAAACCAAAAGAAAACCAAGAGTTTTTCTTCTGCCTTTGTTTTTCCTTCTACTCCTAAAATGTTTTTCCTTAACTCAGGGGTATCAAACTCATCCAGCCCTGATGCGTGGCATGGGGCTGGTCCACAGACTGGATCTGCGCCACAGACACATTGTGGATATAGTGCGTGTCCCAGAGCAGATGACGCATGCAGAACAGCCCCAGAGTAGCCATGCTGTGACACGAGCTGGCGGGTGTGTACAAGGCCATCCAGCACACCCCACAGGATGTCTGCAGATAAATTCAGAGACCCACAGGCAGCACCAGGGGTCAGATGATAGGGCTCTGTGGGTTGGATACAGCTGGCAGGCCATTACTAACACCTCTGCCTTAAATCAATAAAGCACTAATAGTCCTGGCTTAACAATTCTTAAAAAACAAACATATTTTCTTATTAGAATTTAAAGGGATACATTTTAGGTCCCAGATATAGATTGGTGAAAAAAAATTGTAAAAATTTTGGAGAATCTACTTATAAAGAAAAAAAACAAACTTATAATTTAAAATCTTATGCAGTGCTAATGCATGAGAAAAAAGGAAAAGAAAGCATTGCAAACAAACTGATTATTGGTCTACTTTCTTCATCTGCAGTAAGGGAAGTATATCATTCACACAGAACAAACTGGAAGAAGTAAATTAAATTTTAAGATTTCCTATTTTAAATAGTTTAGGAAGTCTTGTAATACAATTAAGGAAACTTGGTTAAGTAAATGTGATTTTTTCCATCCATGTCCTTAATATGTATGGCCAAGTGATCAAAGATTCTATTGTTATATAATGCTCTTCTTTCTCTGTGAAAGAAGTCACTTTCCACATGTTATACATTGTCAAATGTCCAAAAATCAAAGATAGTCCTATATGAACCTTATGGATACAAGTCCCGCCATCCCTACATGGAGAAGGAGATGAACCAAACAATAACAACCAACCGAAAACCCACACAGGATTCAGACGAGAGAGGAAAAGAAGAAACCTCCTCTTGACCCATCTTCTCTGAATACAGAAGCCAGTACCAAACTCCCCGTGGTATCCAAGCTTCTCTCCAGCCAAAAAAAAAACCCTCTACAAAAAATAAAAGTTCATCTAGATTGTTTTGTTTTCAAATGTGGAGTCTGCTGCAAGTAGCAGAATAGTTACTCATGCATTTGATGGAAGTCTCTGTGGGTGCATCTACATGTGCACTTTACTGCAAAGTAAACTAATTAGCTCCACAGTAAAGTGTCACAGTCTACACGTGCCCTGGCATTAGGGCACAGTAAATTAATTAACTCTGCCGTAAGACAGTACTGTTAGCAGAGTAATTAACTGCACTGAAATGCACAGGTAGATGCTGACTGGGGAAGCAAGTTGTGCCCTGTCAACCCAGCCAGCTGGGGGCCTACTCCACTCCAGCTCAAATTGCTGCTGTCCTGTGCACACACAGACACTGCACCCTGGAGCAATTTCCTCCAGTTCAAACTGCTCTGGAGTTTATTGCATCACATTAATTGTAAGTGTAGATGCACCCTGTAAAAACATTCTTACACCCTCTCCCATGAGAGACGATACATTCAGACATTTAATTCAGTGGAACACAACATATTTAATATGTTGTTTCCCCACCCCTAGCCTTCTCTGCAGTCTTGCTTCACTAAACAAGCATTGGATCCCTTCCTTGGACGCCAGCTACTTTTATTGGTAGAAAAGCTTGAAACATTCTTTAAAAACCTCCTAAGCTGACCAAAGCTACGAAATCTACACAACTGCTTCTCCAGGGTCAGGAAAACTGCACTGCAGTACAGAGTTCAGACACTCTGATAAACAGGTATGTTCTTTCATTCCAACATCCTGTCAAACCAGCTTTCAGGCCAAACTGGGGAACAGTGTTTAAAGGCATTCTGATCATACAGCAATGCGGCCCATTACAAGTACCTAGTGCAGATAGACTGATCTAGCCAATTCATTTCAACACTGGCTAGGACACTATTTGTAAACAGTTCGATCCTAGACACACTGGAAATGGCTTATTCAGCAGTGTCTCCTCGTAGCTGAAGCTCCATAGAAGACAAGATCAGGCACCTTATACTTTCTGTAGTAACTCCCATGTATGCTTTCTACTGTCAGTTTGCCAACAGCATTAACAGTGCTACTGAAAGCAGTGGGACACAGATGCCGAACTCCTACATGCCAAGATTATACCAGAAAGAATTGTACAACTGTACTAGGATTGTACACTTGCAGTTTTGCCCTGAGAAGATAAACTTGGCAAAATGGTCATATGATGGAAAACAAGCAAAGTGAAGAGCAAGCACGGAGGAAAGAAAAGCAAGAGAGTAAGGGAAAAGTTATGAGGAAGTGGGGAAATCAGACTCTCACATCTCGCCATCTTAAAAGGATTTGCAAAGAACATGCAGTGAAAACAGCCTGCACAACCTGCCAGAGATGCCTGCCGAGCAGTACTGCATTTTTCACAACACAGCCTCCCCCAGGAATGCACTTACAAAGCTGGCCTTTCACAAGCTTCTCTTTGAAATCAGCATATTTCTGGCCTTTAAGACACTAGGAATCAGTAAAAGTTTGCCTTCACACGTAGGCAGCAAGACTAGACTGTTTCTGCTCTCTCAGCCGTGGAAAAAGCATTAGAGAATATGAGCATGAAAGAGCTATATACATTTTTTTTTAATGTGGAGGATGCTCACAACTGCTAACTTGGCTGTCTAAAGATGACAAGCAAAAGAACAACAGGAAGGACTGGCAAGTCAAAACGACCAATCCTGTTCAGTGGGAAAGTGTCAGATCTAAGTTGACAAGGGGAAGTTCACTTGTGAAACAACAAAAGCTTGATTTGTTAAGAGGGTGGTAATAAGAAACATCAAGAGTCAGTCCCATGGGAGTGGGAGATAATGGGTTTAAATGTACCATGTATCAGTACAAAACATTAACTTAGGAATACCCAGACTTTTCTTCAGCACAGAACTGTGTTAGTAGATGGCTGGGAGACGGATGTCCAGGGATCCTGGTTTTCTCTGCCAACGCCTCTCACTCCCAACTCACAGTCCTCTACCACTTCAGTTGGTGCCCCTCACTCCTGATGCACAGTCCCCTGGTCCTGCCAGTGCCCCCCACTCCTGCCCTGCAGCCCTCTCCCCTCCCCAGCCCTGTTGGCAGGGGACCCCAGCTGCGCCCGTCCCCCCCTGCCAAAGTGGACACATAGGATGGTGGTCTGCGTGGACACAGGAGGGACAGGCTCCAGCATGAACTACAGACAGCAGCTGGGGCACCACACACTGCCCTGTGCCATTGGCTGGGGCATGGCGGAGAGGATCAGTGGTGCACGCCACAGCAACAGCATTAAGCAGAGCGCAGCTCTGGCCCAGGCCATGCTGCAGGCAGCTGGAGGGGGGTAAGGGGCTCCAGGTGCTCTCCGCCCTGCCTGGGCTGAAGCGCAGCAGCTATGGCTCCTGTGGGCAGTTGTGGAGCTAAATGGGCCCCGGTGCAGGCTGAAAGGAGGAGGAGGGGACACCTGTGGCACCTGCCCCTGAGAGCACAGGCCATGGTGCCATTGCCCTTGAAGGATCCCTCCCCACCTTCCCCCACTGGCCTCAGATCCCCTGCCCCACCACAGCCCGTGCCAAGACTCCTTCCACCAGTACTGGCAGGCTCCCCCCCTCCACACATCCTTGCCACACACACATGCCCTCCCCTTCCCTACCATGGACCCCCCCAGAGTCCCCAAGCCCTAGCCCTCTAACCCCCTCCCCACCTCACCTATATCCAGCTGCTGGGGCTGCTCCCATCACCATGCTTGGCTGTATGCCAGCACATGTGTGCGCATGCACACACACATGCACATAGCAGCCCCTGCCTCCAATCACCCTCCCCCCAGGCCCAAGCTGGTCCTTGCAGGCTGGAACACTGCCAGGCTACAAGGGGAAGCCTGTGGTTTCTTGTGTTTTTCCCCAGCGAACGGAAAACCCAGATCCTTGCTGATGTTTACACTGGAATTTGGATCTAGTGGCGCTAGCCTCAGCCACCACACCTCAAACAAGGAGGTGCAATCAGAATGTAACATAATACTACATATTGATCCAACTGGCCTGTGTGCAGATAAAGAAATAGGACATGCCGAGATATGTAGATCCTATCAGCTGTAACTGGGACACCCCTAATGTAACTTTCCCTTTCCAGCTCCTGCAGCTCCAGGAAGTAATTTTCCAATATAGAGCTTTTAATAGCAAATGTACTTAGCATCAACAAATCCCAGCTACTGGCAACATGCCTGGAATTTAAATTATGTTTTGGATAGACACAATCCCAGTATCTGTAAGAAAGAAACAGTCTCTGCTTCTATATTTTCCATAATTAGCAGGTACTTCCCATGCTCTGCACTGAGAGTTCTATAGCTATACACAGTGCTGAAGTCTGCCACAGCCGCATTACAGATAGATACTTACTTTATTTGTACTTGTAGTGAATCCTTCCTTTTAGGGTTGCCCAATTCCTGCTCCATGTCATTACTAACTTAGTGCAAGAGAATTACAGTACTTCATCTAACCCTTTCCGGAGCAAGCAAAAAGCACCTCTAGTTTGCTGATCACTACTCTGCTAGCTTTAATTTTCAAGAACTCCATCTGCCAGAGTTTTTTCTACTTCTAAATAAAAGTGTCAACATTTTTTTTGTCAAAAAACTTTCCACAAAGAACAACCTAACTTAAGTGTAAAGAATTCTTGGTCAACTCCCAGTAGGATTATCGTATTAGATGTTAGTATGAGGTAATGTGTTACTTGCACACTTGAGTTTTGTGTGGAGTTTGTCTTTGGACATGATCAAAGACTGATCATGCCAGTTGGCAAGTAGGCCCTTCACACCTCAAGCCCAATCAGGAATAAAACTTTCTGCCATACTTGACCTGGCTCAGATCAGCTGTCCATCCCCAACAACATGTGAATACCACATAAAAGCAGCAGCCAATTTGGATTATCTAATCACACACAGACCTTCCTCTCCACTAACCTGTTTTAGCAGCTCTCCTTCCTTACCATTAGACCGTTTGACTCAGAGAGCAATATTCTTAACCTGGTTTTATTTCACTTCAGTTTAAACAACCACAGGCAAAAGTACTGCAGTCTCCAACTTTGCAAAGAACTTTCCCTGGGTTGAGAGAGGGTAGTGGGAAATCCCCTCCCCTACTCTCCCTAACATCTTGCCTGAGGGTCCACTACTTGACCAATCACAGACACAAGTCTATTTGCATGAGCTTCCTATGGCCTTAAGTGTATGGCTCTGCTGGTGCAAAAACCTACAAGCCCCAGTGATCACCTTCCAAGGAATCCTGACCCAAAGTCTGCCCTGTTGTTGGGTTACTGACATGCTACCTTTGGAAGGCTAAGCAGTAGGGTTGTATAGGGTGGCCCACAATATCCAGGAACTGAGATATTCCCTTAACTTAGTCCAGGCAGTTGGACAGTTCTGTGCAGTTGGCCATATTCAAGATCTCATGTTAGCAAGGTTGCCCCGGCCTGAATTACTTCATGGAATTGTTTTTGTATCACTGCAAGAGCTAGGCCATAGGGGATGGGGGAGCAGGGAGGAGGGTAGGAGTGGGGGTGCAGCCACTCCTGCAGTGCTAGTCTTTTGGCTCCCCCTTTGCAAAAACCTGGATCTGCTTCTGGCTGTGAGGCCAAAATATCATCTTTGCACTCCAAAGCTAAGGAACACCCCCTGAACTCAGATGGCACATACTTTCTCAGGGTGCCCTTTACTCCACTTGCAATTCATCCAGATGATGACAGCACTTCCTCTGCAAATTAGATTATGACATCTCAAGGCTGGTCTTGAGCATTTTCAATGACGATAGATGCAAAATCTCAGAGTTTTTGGCCAATTTTGGTTGTGATGTTGAAATTCTTCTGCATACTTAAGGTCCCCTATGTATATTTTAATTGAAGATGACAAGGGGAATAGCTGCATTCTGTTACTAGTCAACACTATCAATGCTTCCATTAGAGAAGAGAAGGTGCTGACCTTCTTTGAACAGAGCAAGTGGGTCTGTGGTCTCCTCAAGAGGCCATCTCCTTGACTCTGAAAAGTCAAACTCCCCATATTTGGGAAAAAGCTCAGAAGACAAAAACTACTGAAGTGCTGGACAAGTTCTATTCTTCCTTCAGGATGTCAGACATGCAAATGGTCCCCTACTAGACTGCTATTTTGGCCATGTTGAACTTCAATAGCTTTAAGTTTAAGGAACTTTTGGGGAGGGGTGGGATGGGGAGTGTGTGGGAAGGAGCTTCTTTAGTAATTAAAGGACGGTGCTAGTATGACCAGAATTGTCTGGAGAACTTGTAAGGTTCGACCTAGAAACAACTATGCAAAGCCTAAGCAAAAGTGAATGTTATGTGTCGAATGCCCATCTGCAATGATAAGGAGCAGACAGTCTTAGATAGAGGAAGCTTGAAAACAAAAACAGAATCAGAGTTACTGGAACAAAGAGCTCATTAAAATACTAAAAATCACACCCCTAGGCGGAGAAGATATATGCTAATGAAACATATATGTATGTTAATGAGATGCATAGCTAAAACACAGGTATAGAGACATGCTCAGTAAAGAACTCCTTGCGTCACTCCTTTATAACCAATTAGCAAACAAGGATGCTTATGAAGATTCAAACTCTTGTATATAAGGGGCTCAGTATTGCATATGTGCTGCGCTTGTAGAGTGAAATTATTCCGCTTGCACCTTTTATTGCTAGCAATAAATCTTTTTTATACTTTCACCCCTGGTATCTTTATTGGCCTTTGCATACCGGGCACGAACCCAGACTTGAGCTGGGGCCTAACAGACTTACCTACAAGACAAAACAAGCTGATGATGGAGATTTGTGTCTCAACCAGTAGCGCTCTAGGATTCTCAGGAAATGATCCCTTTGCCTATGTCCTGTAACATATATAGACTAATCAAAAAACATTTCTGCCAAGACATGTGGGATATTATTTATATGCCCCCCCCATAACATTTGCTCTTGCCTCAAGGATCCTTCAAATTCAGTCTGATTTGGAAGAATGACACTAAAAAATCCCCTAGCCATATAAGCCCAGCTGTGAAATAGTTTGACTGTTGGTTAGAGGTTGCCTGTATACAAAAAAAATTCATTCCTTCACATGGCCACTCTATGAGGTAGCATGGAGGTCAAGGGTTAAGAACTGACCAGAGGAAAGTTACATTTCACAAGATGTTTTAAAGTTTTAGAAGTTGTTTCTAGGGGTGCACTGATGTACTGGTTGGCTATCGGATCAGCACTTGTAAAAGGAGAAATGTCATTATTGGCTAATCGGCTTTTTTTGGTCATTATAGCTGATAATTATAGCCATGTGCCTGGAGCACTCTGGTAAGCGTAGTCTGGTCCTCATGCCCCAGCACTGGTTGGCACCCGCAGCAGACTACAGGTCCTGGCAAGCAGTGGGATGGGAAAAGGGTACCAGGGAATGGTCACGGGGCACTGTGCTCAGCAATAAACGGAGCGTTAGTGGCTCCTGCTGCTGCTGCCATGGCAGTGCCAGGTGCACAGCAGAGGCCTGAGCACCAGGGCTGCCATGGAGACATTGGGCTGCACGTGGATGGGGTAAGGTGTTGTGCGAGGGCCATTCTGCTCTAGCAGGCACCGGGAGCCTTTGCAAAAGTGGCTTGTCCCTGGTGGCCGCAGGAGCTTGGCTGTGCAGGGCCCCCTGGTACTGAGGCAGCGTTGTGCTCTGGGGCTAAACACACCTGGCACCACTGTCCATGCAAGAGTCCACCCTGCCCACCTGGGACAGCAGCTCAGGCAGCGCAGGGAGTGGGGCTGCAGGTAGGAGCTGTGGGTGAGGGGAAGACTTATGTGGGAATAAGGTGGTCACCACCTTCCTCATCAAGGGCCAGAGCAGACAGGAGAATGGTGCATGGGTGGCTGTGTTTAGAAATGCAAAACAAACAAAAAAAGGTTTGTGTCAGTAGTCTAAAATGCCTTGCACTATTACTAAATAGTAATATTCGCAAGGTGTTCACTGCTTATTATGCAACTGCTAGCCCCACCGCACCCGTCACATAACAGCAGTAATTGTCCATATCAGCAAGTTAAACATTAAAGACTGGTTGGGATATTCTAATGCCAGATACTGCCCTAAGTCTGAGAAGAAATATTCACACTGCTATATGGGATACAAATACCCTCCTCAATGGCCCTAGGCACTGCTCTTTCAACTATAATCACATTTATTTAAGAAATGTCTGTCCTCTTCCCACACTGTCTTATTCCTCATGTTTCTCAAAATCAGGACTTTCCAAACAGACTGACTATTGGAACGGAGTTAGATCATGGCTTTTACCTATGCCTTGCTCCTTAGTGTGTGGAAAGTGTGAGAAATGGCATTGACAACATTAGTCTACTCTTATGCCAGTGGATAACACTTGCAAAGCTTTCAGTTTATTTCACTAGAAATTCTACAGAAGGCTTTGCCATGCTCATTCCTACATTCAGTCCTGGGACGGAAAAGATGCCAAAAATCTAGAGCAAATGTGGGTTGTCATCTTTGTAATCTGATGTTGTATAAGATTAATTTATGCATAAGTAGTTAGGTACATTGCTAATATGTTAAATTAATCTTTAAGACATGACACTACAGCATGAGCTAAAATACAGATACAGGCAACCCCCGCTTAGTACTCTTAATTGGTTCCTGAAAAACTAAGCGTTAAGCGAAACAAGCATTAAGTGAAACCGAAAGCATTTGGCAACCCAAGATGGCGACCGCACGTCTTTTTAATGATCCAAGATGGCGACTGCGAGCATTACAGTGGAACTTGCTGAGCGCTAAGTCAAATCGGGTATTAATTTGAAATGAGCCTTATTGTGAAATAGCGCTGAGCGAAACAGCCTTAAGCAGGGGTTGCCTGTATTAGTCAAATTCTTAGTATGACTGTCCAATTTATTTTAGATTGTTAATTGTAACTGTACGTCCAATTAATGCTAAAGCCTGAGCAGAAGTGATTTCATCCTATCACGTAGGAAGGCCAAGTCTTACAGACCTGATCTCAGTTTACCAGCATCACATCTAAATTAACATGGCACCAAGCCAAAACCTAAATCCTCATGGTACAATCTGTTTGACTGACTCATACATCTTACTATACCATTTCCTAGAAAACAGATCTATTTCTGCCCACTCCTACACCTCCCCCCCATTTCCAAGCATATGTAAAACAATTAAGTAATAGCTAACGTCTTGTTTGCGTGCCTACTTCCAATATCCCTTGCTCAATGTAATGACTTCCAGTTAATAATTTAAGTTACTGTGGATAAGCCTATGCCAGTTTAAGCAAGGTTTAAAAAACAGGGTTTATCAGGCAAGGATCATTCCTGAATTGACAATGTATTCAGAACTACAGTATTGATGGAAGCAGGCAACAAGCCAACAAATCATCAAATTATTTATCACAGCTCCTGCCCCAACTCTCTCTGGTTTCCAAAGGCAACGGCACATAATCAACAAGCTGCAGTTTCATGGGGGTTTCCAACGTATTCTATGGAAGCCAGGTACTGTATCCTTCGGACGGGAACACAGGCAACATGCCGGCTTGTGGGAGGTGGCGTATTTGCAGTGCCACTGAGCTCTCTCCAGCCACTTAAGGGACTGGCAACACCAGTTTACTGAACAGAGATGAACTTTAAATAAAGGTGGAGCAGAAACATCACTGAACACAGATGGACACTTTCATGGCCTTGTCTTGAGAAGAGATTAGCCAGGGAGCACGATTCCTCATCCAGGCTGCACCCATAACACCCAGTGTAACAGCTGAGCCACCTTCACCCACATCCTGCCCGGCCCGCTCCAAGCAGGCACACAAACGCCTCTCCAGGCTTCTTCCTATGTTGCAGAGCGACCCCGGGAGCTGCGCCGGGCTCCGATGTGAAAGGCAGATGGAGCGAGCGCTCAGCCCGCCCCCGGGACGCGGCCGCTCCGGGGAAGGAGGCGCCCCCCCAGCGGGAACCGGCAGCCTGCAGCGGGCGCAGGCGAGCAGGCCCCCTCCCGCCCCGAGCACCGCAGCTATCGGACTCTCCGGGGGGCGCGAGCAAGAAGCTCTCGGCGCGGCCGCTACTAACTTGCCTCCCTCCCGGCAGCGCCGAGCGCCCGCAGAACAGACCCCAGCGGAACCGAACCGAACCGGCCCGCCCCGCTCCGCCCCGCCCAGCGCACCCCGGCGGCTTCGCCCGGGTCCCCCGCGCCTCGCCGCTACCTACACGCCGGCCCCGCTGCTCCCGCTCGCTCTCTGCACACCTGCCGCGCCTACTGCTGCTGCTGCGGGGAGTGACGTAACAGAGGGAAGGAGTCACCTGACTCCCTGGTGACGGAGGCGGGGCCGTGCGTCACAAAGGAGCCGGAGCCGGGGGGCAGGGTTCCGTGCGCGGCGGGGGGGGGGGGAAGTTGCCGTCGGTTAGGTCCGGCGGGGCGCGGTTCGCAGCGGCCGGAGCCCGCGGAGTAGCTGGGCCCACCCGGCCCCCTCGCTATGCCCCATGGGTCGAGAGCCGGCGCGTGGGGCGAGGATTGCATGTGAGGCTCCGGAGTCAAAGCCGGAGCTGTTCTGGGGCTGCGGGAGACCCCTGTCCTGCCGCCTGCGCTGGGCATTGAGGCTACAGTGAGAGGCTGCATGTGTCCCGGGACAGCCCAGTTTATCATGGGACAAAATGCAGTGGTTCAGACATCCATATTCGCTGTTCCGGGATAGATCCATGAAAGAGCCACAGCATGAGAAGTGCGCACAGTTTAGCTGGGGCGTGGGAATAGCGATCCCTGAGTTGCATTGCTGCAGCCAGTTCGCTAAACCCTGATGGGAAGGGATGTGTGCACACGCCCATCCCAGGGTATATCTGCTCCAGGACACAGACACAGCTTGTCTGGGGGCAGATGCAATGTCTTTTCCTAGCCTGACCACAAATGCCTCTTGGCACACACCTGTCCCATTGTTTGGCCCATGCAGGTGTTGCACACCAGCAGAGTCTGTCTTATATGCTCCGCTGAAACATAAATCCAATTTGCATGAACGTGCACATGATCACTAGTAAAGAAATGTAGAGTCTGGAAGATGCGGACTGGCTGCACTGGCACTGGCTAAAGGGGCAATGATAAATGGGTTGTACTGAAGGGGGTGAAATTAACTCAAGGGTCAGTCTTGGAACTGATCTTATTTAATATTTTCACTAGCTATCTTGTAAAAAAACCCTGGGATTCTGGTGAAGAAACTCACTGATGATGACCCAATGATGGGAGGAGGTTTAGAGTATTGTATAGGAAAAATACAGGAAAATATTATATAGGAAGAACACTGAAGGCTGCAGTAAGGGAAACAATGAAACTAGTACAAAGGGCAAGGTCTTGCACTTAGGCACTAATAACAAGTATTTCAGCTATGCTTTAAGGGATCATTAGCTGGAAATGACAGGAAGAAAAAGACCTCAGTGTATCAGGTGACTCTATAAGCCACTAATATATGGCTATGAGGAAGGTCAATGCAATTGCAGGATGTGTCAAAAGGAATGTCCTGTAAAGATTGGGAAGTATTAATGCCATTGTATAAGACCTCACCTAGAATACTGTGTACAGTTCTGGTCACCCAGGTAAACAAAAGAGGAATGTGAACTGGAATGGGTAAGTCAGGTGATTGTAGAAATGGAGAGGAGACTAAGGGCTTGTTCATATTGCTTCAGCAGTATTCTTGAGAATACAGCTAAGCCATACACTCAGCCCTCCCATTCCTGCTCTACATATATGAACCCCAGAAATGAGGAAGCGAAAAGGACCTGTGCTGAGGAACAGTGTAGAGGAGGGGAAAGGAGTCTCAGGGCAGCTCAACAGCCTTGTTCCTGGATTGGGCAGGTGTGGAATGGCAGTGGCTGGGCCAGGTAGGCTCTCAGGAGTACTGCGGAAGTGGGATACTCATGTCCTCAAAGGCTCTATTCATGTCCTCAGAGGCTCTATTCTTAAATTAATTGGGAGCCAAACACTAGGGAGGAAGGAAGATGAGCTACTTAAACCGGCACAAGAACAAACGGTTACAAACTGGTCGTGGATGGAGGTAGGTTAAAAATTAGAAGGTTTTTAACCTTTGATCAGGATTAAAGCAACCTCTGGGGGCAGGGGGAAGGGAGGGGGGGGATAGGAAACCTAACCCTGTTAAAGACAGGTCTTAATAAATTTATGAACAGGATTAGGTGACTGCTTGCTTTCCTTAGGAGGGCACTGGACCCAGTGACCCAAGAGATTCCTTACAGTTCTATGTTCAGTCCAAATTCCTTGTTAGGACTGCACAATTTGCAGGTGCTCATAGACCAGACTACCTGAGAGCTTTATTTAGATCAAAGATTCAGACTCTTGCAGCACATCTCGGTCTACATGTTACTGTCGGAAAATTTGCTTATGAATAATTACAGAATTAGTCTTGGTCAAGCAGCTCTCCAGGTCTGCCCAGATAAAATAGGTCAAAGATACATCATGCAAGTCATTAAATAGAACAAAATACTATCATGCCTATGCATGATCCGCCGGCTTAATGCACATGAATATGACTCACTTCTGGCTCACTCTAGTGAAGACAGCAACCTGCTACCTAGTGGAGGATGGAGCTATTCTTGTAGCTCAGGTGACGGGAGGGAATGGGGTTGAAACCTTTGTACACATTTGGGAACAAGAGATTTTGGTTTCAGCTGACATACAAAATAGGAGCTATGTCATCTCATAACATCCTAGAAGTCTAATGAGGCATAAGCCATTCCAAAAGGGTTTAGAGTTTAATGCCAGCAGAATAATTTAAATTTAAGCTGTCTCAGAGAAAAGAGCAAAATATAGCCCTTCCCTAGCACCCAGAGAGACAGGCTTTCCTGGAACATCAGAGATGCTGGGAGCCAAGAAGTATTTGGTTTTGGGGTCAGGGACACAGCATTATGATCCATGTAGCAAAATGTTCCTTTTTGACCTTCTTTTACAATGTGAGTTTCTCTCTTTCTCTGACTAACCGATCATACTTGCTATTACTTACAAACCCTAAACTGGGTTGTGGATGGTGGATTGTGGAAAAATTCTGATCTGCTCTACACAAAATCTGCACCAGTTTTATGCTGAAAAAAAAGTAAGTTCTCCCAGTTATAGTACAGTAAAAGCTGCGTTAACTGGCATTTCATTAACCAGCATGCTCTATTAACCGGCATGCCGGTTGACACAGCAAAAGGGAAATCGGAAGTGTAGTATGATTTTCTCTTGTAGACAGGGCCTTAATGCATCATTTAAAAATAACTGAATTAAAAAGGAACAAGTTACTTACTGTGTTCCTTTTTTCCTTGTGTGTTTCCACGACAATTCCTGGTGCTGTGACTTGGATCTAGAACACGTGTTGAGGAAGGAGGACCGCGGACTGCCCCCTCCCCCCCCAAACCCTGAGGCGCCAAACTTGAGAGGTAAGAGACCTAATTCAAAATCTCTATTGGGGTTTCGGAGGAGGACTGTCGGTAGGCTCCCAACTTGGCTGTGGTAACTGGATCTGAACCTTGTTAAAACAGGTCAGTTCAGAACCTTACTGCCGGCTAAAATTTTGTGTCTGATAATCCTGTCTGGTAACGTATGTTCAGGGAGAATCTGTCTGAATCACCTCCATCCAACAGCACATTGGGCTCGCAGTTAGTTAACCGAGGCAATGTGGGAGGGGGTCTGGCTGACTGAATGGGGGTGTGTGTGTGTGTGTGTGTGTGTGTGTGTGTGTGTGTGTGTGTGTGTGTGTGTGTGTGTGTGTGTGTGTTTAGAAATATGAGCCACTGACCAGGTCTGGGACTATGGTTGGGTTCAGCCGCCCCAATTCTGCCTGACAGGGCAGTTTTGAAAGCAAGGGAGCCCAACTGGAACCTCATGACCCAGTGGACAGGGCTTCAAAGTGATTTTGTCTTTTCCAAACCCCTTGTCCCAGTAGCTTCTGCCAAAACAGAAGTAAAAGGATCCCTTTTGTGTTTCCCTCCCCATTTCCATTTTATGAGCCGGTGTTGGGTCAGAAGCCTTTTGTCTGGGCAGTAAAAAACTGCGGGACAAGGCACTGAGTGGCCCGGACATCCTAAATAAGCTAATCCTACGTCTCCCCGTGTGACTGAAAATGGGAATAGGTCAGTCAAAACAAGTTCCAGTCCCCCCTAAGGGGACTCTGGCGTACTTTATGTACACAGACTATTCTCCCGAGGCTTGCAAGTACCTGGATAAGTGGAACTGGTATACTAAGAGTGATCCCATGAAGCAATTTCCACAGGAAGGAACATTTGATCAGGATAAAATAGTGCACTTGAGAGGGGCTTTAGAGTCCCGTGGATCCAAAACACCACAAAACCAGTGGGACGCGTTCTTTTATTGGTATGATGAGATGTCCAAAAGGCGAACAGAATCTCAAACTAGAAGTCTAAAAGACTCTCAAGAAAAATTAAAACAGCAGTTAAAAGCTGTTTGAGAGAAATTGGCTGCTCCCTCAAATTACACGCTGGCCACTGCTCCAATGTATCCAGCATTGCCTAGGGCGCCCCCACCGTCGGAGCCAGCAGAGGATATCCTTGACTTTTGTTTGAACCCTGCTGTCATGAGACTCCCACATCAACAACAACGGGTTCAACATCAGGCTGCAGCCCAGGCTGGGGATCCATTAGCTAAAGCTCCTTTGGTAAACTCATCCACAGAGCTTAATAGTCCAGACTCATCCACCATATCTGCCACTCAGTCATCACCAGTGTGGCAATTTACTTCTGGGTCACAACCCACCACAGGTGTATTTAGAAGAATGGGAATAGGCACAGAAAGATCTCCCATCAATCTTAGATCCCGAGCTGCACAAGTTTATCCCCTAAGACAAATGCCAGGCATTGGCACCGATGGACAAAATATAGTAACCATGCATGCACCCTGGACTCCAGGTGATCTCTACAATTTAACTCAAAAATTCCCAAAAATCAGGGAAGACCCAGAAAAATTTCAGGAATAATTGCAGACTCTTATAAATTGTTATAATCCAACATGGGCTGACATTAATCAGCTCATGCAATCCATTTTGCCCAAGGAAACTATGCTGCATCTGTATGCTGCCTGTACTTGACCAGATCAAAACCCAGGAACTGGCCAAGACTTTATTGACAAAAGAAATGCTTTGGTTCGGGCAGTTCTCACAATTTGCCCGAAAAAGGCAGACTGGACCAAAATAAATACTTGTAAACAAAACACAAATGAACACCCCAGTGACTATTTGGAATGCCTCAAACAGGCATTTAAACAATATTCAGGAATGGATGACCCAGTCGGAAGTGCTAAACAAGCAATAGTGGCTCCATTCGTCCAGGGACTTAACCCTAAAATTGCTGATAAAATTCAAACAGTAATTATTGGCTGGGAAACTAAAGATTTGACTGAAGTCCTTGCTGCGGCTAACCATTTTCATAACAAATTGGAACGGTCTAAAGACAATGCCGAGTTTAAGTTAATAGCCTTACAGATTTCTCAGTTGCAGGGTCCAGGTAGAGGAAGGGGATGAAGATGGGAAAGGGGAGGCCCGGGTAGATTCAGGGGAAGAGATAGATCCTTGGGCCCACAAAACCCAGGCTATGGGAACCAATGTCCTTCTTGCAAGCAAGAAGGACATTGGAAATCAGAATGCCCCAACTTCCCTGACCAAGGACCCAGACCCGAGCCCCCACCTCCTCTTCCTGTCAATTTTCACAGTGTTGAATAGGACAGCCCGAGGGACAGTGACATCATTGCTCCTTTGCTTGCTACTGACCAATCTGGTCCCTTTGTTGAATGCCTTATTTCTGGTAAACCTGTCTCCTGTCTTGTTGATACTGGAGCTTCCCGCTCCACGCTAAAGGCTACTAAATTTCCTTTCCTACCTCATTCTCCTGAAACTGTAAATGCTGTTGGTATAGGCGGACAACCTATCCCACATCCCATCTGTGAACCTGTCTCCATCTCTATTGGACCTTTGTCTGAAAATCATGCCTTTCTTCTTAGCCCCTGTGCACCTGTCAACTTTCTTGGAAAGGATTTGCTGTGTAAACTGGGATGCGTGATTTATTGTAGTAGCCCAGATGGTGTTTACCTTGAGGTACCGGAACATAGGGAAACCGAGCTTGTGGCTTTGCTAACCCAGGAATACTCTAATCCTGACACTTCCTACTTGCAAGAGGAACTGTTGGCATGAGTACCTCCACAGCTGTGGTCCACCCATGCGAATGAAGTGGGGCACATGCTGAGTGCTGAACCAGTGCGTATCACCCTGAACCCTGCCAAGCCACTTCCTTGTGTCCCACAGCACCCCATCTCAAAGGAAGCTGAGGAAGGGATCAAGCCTGTCATTTCCTCACTCCTTGAGCAAGGGATTATTGTCCCAATACGCTCCCCTTGTAACACACCTATCCTACCTGTCAAGAAACCTGGTAAAGATACTTATCGCTTTGTGCAAGACCTTCAAGCTGTAAATGCTGCTGTTTTACCCGCTTTCCCCGTGGTCCCTAACCCTGCCACTATTTCTTTCCCGTATCCCTTCAGATGTTACATATTTCACAGTAGTGGACCTTTGTTCTGCTTTTTTCTCTATCCCCATTCATGAGGATAGCCAGTATCTGTTTACATTTACTTATCAGGGATTCCAATATACCTGGACAAGACTCCCTCAGGGATATAGAGTCCCCCACCCTGTTTTCCCAGACCCTGAAGAAGGATTTGGATCCTATCACGTTCAAAGGGGGTCCACCCTTGTTCAGTAAAATGATGATCTGTTGTTAGCCTCACCCACTTTGGAGGCCTGTAAGCAAGATACTTTGACACCTCACAGCTTTAGCTCAGAAAGGCCACAAGGCCTCAAAATCTAAATTGCAGCTCTGTAAATCTAAGGTACACTATTTAGGGCATGATATCTCAGCAGGAGAATGATACCTTTCCCTTAATAGAGTTAAAGCTATCCTCAACTTTCCCAAACCTATGACTAGAAAACAGATGAGGAGATTCTTAGGTGCAACAGGTTATTGTAGACAGTGGATCCTGGGTTATGCTGCTTTTGCAAAACGCTTGCAAGCATTTATTCATGATACCACCCCGGAACCTCTCCCTTGGACTCCTGAAGCTGAACAAGCATTTGTGGCCCTTAAGCAAGCCCTCACTGTTGCTCCTGTTCTTGGACTCCCTAATTATAAGAAACCCTTTACCTTGTTTTGTCATGAATGAGAAGGAATCGCTTTAGGAGTACTCAGTTGCATGGAAGCATCACCCAATTGCGTATGACAGCTCTGCCGTTGATCCCGTGGCTGCTGGACTTCCTCCTTACCTCCATTCAGTTGCAGCTGCCGCCTTGTTGGTTGAAAAGGCAGATACTCTAGTTTTGGGACACTCTTTAACCATTGCAGTTCCACATGCTGTGATGGCCCTTCTCCTCAAGGGCAAAACTCAGCACATTTCCAATTCCCATCTTACTAAGTATGAGAAACTTCTACTGTCAGCTGCAAATGTAACCTGAAATCGCTGTTCAATTCTGAATCCTGCGTCACTTCTGCCAATCACCTCTGATGGTGAGTCTCATGATTGCCTGTCTGTCACAGCTCAATTGTTAACCCCTCGAACTGACCTCAAGGACATTCCTATCCCGAACTCTGACCTTGTTTTGTTTGTTGATGGTTCCTGTCTTAGAAATGATGCAGGCAAATTAGTCGCTGGATATGCAGTATACACTCAGTATGCTGTTTTGGAAGCCTGTTCTTTACCTCAAGCTCATTCTGCTCAAGTTGCTGAACTCATTGCTTTAACACGTGCTTGCATTCTTGCAAAAAATCAAACCACAACCATTTATACTGACTCTAAGTATGCTTTTGGTGTTGTTCATGATTTTGGACAAATCTGGAAACAAAGAGGGTTCCTCACTTCATCAGGGACCCAAATCAGTCATGGTTGTTATGTAAAAGCGCTCTTAGAAGCTGTTCAATTGCCTTTTGCTATTGCTATTGTTAACTGTAAAGCTCATGAGAAACCCTTTGATGATGTCGCACGAGGAAATGATCTGGCAGACCGTTCTGCCAGAAATGCAGCCCTTTCTGGCCCACAGGCTCCTAACTTTGTTCTTGTTTGTTTTTCAGCAGACCAGTCTCCTTTGGCTAGCCTTTCAAGTCTAGCCCTTCTTCAAAATCAGGCCCCAAAAAAGGAAAAGGATGACTGGCTGCGTGCAGGATGTTCACTGCACCCCGACTGTCTCTGGCACTCCCCGGACGGCTGCCTGGTGGCACCTAGAGAGCTTTTGCCATATCTTGCTCATCTGACTCATTCAGTAGCCCATACGAGCAAGGGGGCATGGTTGCTGCAGTACAAAGAGATTGGTTTGCCCCAAATTTTCCTTCCATGGCACAACAGTACTGTAGCTCCTGTCCCATCTGTTTAGCTCACAACATTGGGCAATGGGTAAAAACGACACCCGCAGCCCATCCCCCTCCATGGGGACCGTTTGTAAATCTGCAAATTGATTTTGTGCAGCTACCTAAGTGCTGTTCTTATGAGTACATTCTTGTTATTATTGATGTGCTGTCTGGATGGGTAGAAGCCTAGCCGTGCGTACATGCTGATTCCATCACTGTAGCAAAAAAACTGCTCAAAGAATTCATCCCTAGATTTAGATTGCCCTTCACAATAGATAGCGACAGAGGCACCCACTTCACAGGACAGATAGTAAAAAACATCTGCCAAGCACTCAACATACAGCAACACCTACACTAGTTATCATCCACAATCGAGTGGTGCTGTAGAACGTAAAAACTCTGATTTGGAAACGTGCATTTTGAAAATTTGTGCTGAAACCGGCCTCAAATGGCCTAATGCCCTGCCCATTGCTCTTATGCACATTAGGAACACTGTTAACAGAAAACATGGCCTAACCCCTTATGAAATACTCATGGCATGACCCATGAGGATGTCAGCCACACCATCTGTTGCCCCACACCAAATAGACCTACAATTAACTGATGAAACTGTGCTAAATTATTGCAAGGCATTAATGAAGTATGCCAGGTCTGTTCATTCACAGGTCCAAGAAGCCTTACCTCAATCACCGGATGTTCCCTGTCACAACCTCGAACCAGGAGATTGGGTCTACGTAAAGGTCTATCAACGGAAAAACGAACTTCAACCCAGATGGAAGGGACCTTTCCAGGTACTTCTGCCCACTAATACTGCTGTTCGTTGCCAAGGTCACCAAACGTGGACTCACGCCTCACACTGCAAGAAGGTATCACCTCCATTGGACCCCGAAGCAGCTGAATTCCAACCAAGGTTGGGACCTTTCCCTGAGGCCAAGGACAAAGACCCTCAGGACCTCACTCAGGCAAGTGAGGAGCATCAGGGTGCAAGTGCTAGTAACCTCTCCCCTGAACCCAACACCTCAGCCCAGCTGAATTCATCAGTTGAAAAACGAAGATATCATCTCCGGCCTCGAAGAAAGTGAACGCTCCCATTCGGAAGATCACCACCTCAATCAAGACCAAGAGCCGACGTTATCAGTCCTTTAGGTAACCTGAGCCCAGAGGACGAAGCAAGACTTTGGCTGCCATCCTGGGTTTAGCTGGTAGTGTTCTTTTTCTTACTGGTGCTGGTTATGTTTGTTGTTGAAATGTTTTGTCCCTCCTGTCTCTAAAATGGCACCGATATCCTTATACATCACACATGAGTATCTTAGTATCACCCAAAGGGGGTGGGAGGAAAATTTGTTCTTGCAGATCTCCCTTACGGTGGCTCAAGCTGAAAATAAAAGTGACTGCTGGATATCCTCTTACAGCCCAGCGCACCTGCACCAAGGAATCCCAATAATCGGAGTACCAATATCCCTCCAGCAACGGGGAAAAATAAACGGCAGCTTCGTTAGACCCTACTTGTTAGCTGCCCATCGGTCCGCTCCTAAGGAATGGAGGGCTGCCCCTGCTAACTGGATAATCTCCCCAAGAGTAGAGGCGCCTTTCTGTTACAGATCAACAACACCAGAGCTTATAATAAAGCCACACCTATAGGACACTACCCTCATTGCCTAACTACTCTAGACTATAGCTCTAATAGCACAAGTGGAATCCTGTTGGGTAATGTACCCTCCCTCAATTGTACAGGATTCATGGTCTACAACTTCTCTAATGAACCTCATGTTGCTCTCATTGCAAACAGATCGGAATTTTACATTCACTCCAATTTTACTTCTTGTAATATATCTCGGTCCAGCAGGATAGCAGTCCGTCCTATACGATGCATGTCAACCAAAAGTGCCGGATAAGGCAGAACACCTGTTCAGATCTGAGTACCCTTTTCACCCCAGGCCTTTACTGGCTCTGCAGAAACAGGGCTCATAAAATCTTGCCCTGGAATTGGGTGGGGGCATGCACTCTTGGACGTGTTATCCCTGGGTTCGAAACGCATAGTGCAATATATCTAGAACAAGTAAAAAATTTCAACCATCACATGAAAAGGGTGGTTAACCCCTTAGCTACCAGAAACACAGGGTTCCATCAATTTGTGAGAACCTTCATACCATGGCTTGAAGTAAGAGAATTGGAACTAGCCATAATTAACATTTCAGCCACAATAGAAGCTATGGGAAATGCCACTGCGGATGCAATTCAGGCTCTGCAAGAAGAGATCTCCCAGATCTCACAAGTAACTATACAACACCGCATAGCCCTAGATTACCTATTGGTATCCCAGGGGGGAGTATGTGCCTTAGTAAACTCCACCTGTTGTGTCTATGTCAATCAGGACATGTGAATAGAAACTGACATTTGTAAAATTCGAAATCAGTTAAGGGTCCTACATCAAGTGGCCTCAAAAAATACCGACTGGGGTCTAGAAGAAATGTGGTCTTGGCTAACCTCCTGGCTCCCAGATTTCGGGGCCCTTGGCAAGAAAATCCTGTATGGAATATTGTTTGTCTTGATAGTTCTGACAGTGTTTTATGTCTTAGTGCAACTGATCCTCTGCTGCGTGAAAGCCAGCAGGAGAAGCTTTAGCAAGGCAAGAAAACACACGGCAGAGTCTAGAATAATAGTGTTACAAAAGTGTGAGCAGATTGAAAGAAAACATGAAAAGCTGCATGATGAAATAGAGGGACTCATGAGAATGGAAGTTTAAGGCTAAAGTGGGACTAAATAGTCTCAAAGGGGGGACTGTGGAATCAGAAAAAAAAATATATGCCTTAAACTTTGATCATACGAGTTATAAGATGACATAACTGCTTTGTGGGGAATTGCTGGCTCTGTACAGTAGAACAGATAAGGGAAAGCGTTTGTTCTTTGTAACTCCTCTGCAACTGCTTCACTCACCGCGGCCTTGAAGATAGCAAAAAAGTATGTACAACTCTGTGTCACGGCGGGGTCCTCACGGAGGGCCGTGATCTCCTTGAGGCCCTCTCACCGCGCTACTTCGGCCCGAGGGCACCCTCCATTCTCGCCCGCCACGTCTTGATGGAATATGTAATAGGGAGGCTGCCTTGTGTTTCCTCGGGCACGTAAGCTCCTGGACCCCTCGTGGGTCTCCCCGTACAATGGGCGCTACCCAAGAACCCCAGCCTTATGGGCTATGCGTGGCTCCTACCTCCCCTGATACCACGCCCCAAGCCTCGCAGATGTAATAGACGTTGTTGGGTCTGTCTCTCTCGTGCCCAGTCTCCCGCTGGGCCTCCCCTGATGGCCGGGGCCCGCTAGGGAGTCCCTGAGCGGGACCATACCCTTCCCTGGCCAACCGCACGGATACCCTCTCTGACCCCGGCTCACTGCGCTGCTACTCCCTGTCTTCTCGGGGCAACCGCAGCACCCTGCCTCGATCTGAGGGGTGTTGCCGCACTAGCCTGCGGCCGGGCTCGCTATGCCCGTCTCGGGCTTCTCAGTAATTGCCCCTCTCTCTAGGGCTCCTCAGTATGGCGCTCCCCCTCTTTGGGGCTCGCCGCGCCCCCACGGGGCTTCTCAATCATATACAATGGCGCTCCCCCTCTTTGGGGCTCGCCGCGCCCCCACGGGGCTTCTCAATCAGATCGCCCCTCTCCCTGGGGCTGGGGTCTATGTACCCTGCACGCAATCCGGGGTCTCGGTCCCCCGTCTGCAACCTACCGGTTGCGCCCGCGACCCACTGGCCACGCTCCTCGCCGCCAGTTGCTCACGCACTGGCGTGCGAGCTGCGCCTGAAAATAATGCGCCCTCTTGGCGCTAGGGCACCCCACACTCTCTGGGGTCCCTATAATTGAGGCCTCCTCCAACCCCTACAGCCTCACCCAAGCCTCCGGGTGTAATAACAGAGCCAAACAAACTCAAGCCTCCTGGCTGTAACACATACCTAAAGCCCCCTGGCTAAACCCTAGTGCCCATCCTCTCAGGGCTATCACAAGCTGTACTTGCAAGTCATGCTCCTTTCCATATCTCGGCTGAGGGAGCTCCTGCCTCTCCGGCTGCTGGCAGAGAACTGCCAGCCTGGCTTCGGCCTTGGGCTTTATAAGGGCCACGCCCTGCCCCCTACAGGCAGCTGGCTCCCCTTAGTTGCTCCGGCAACCCACAGCTGCACTCATTACCTGAGCAAGCCTCAGCTGGGCTCGTTATGTCGGGCCAGGGTGCGCTCACTCGCTCCCTGGCAGTTTCTCCTTTCCAGGAGCAGGGGCACCGAGGTGCCCTGCGACACTCTGATTTCCAGGTGCAAGAAGGAGGTTTGTGAACTAACCTCGTCTCCCCCATGGTTCCCATCCTGATAACAGCAAAGCAGTATGAGCTAATGTTTGTTTGTAACTGCTTTTCCTAGCAAATTCCACTATATGATCACGTGAGTTGTAAGCGACCGTTAAAAAGTATATAAGCCTCCTGATTTTGCTCTTGGGGGGGAACCCCTTCAAAGTGCTTGAGAAATCCATGTCACTTTGGGGTCCCCCCTACAGCTGTAGTTTCATTTGAATAAAAGCTTCTGCTGACCTGACCCAAAAGTATGCTGCATGTGTTTCCACGACAGTCTCATTTGTATCCAAGATGGAACCAGATGACCATTCATTTACACGAGAGATGGAGAACAGAAAGCCTGAAGCAAAGACTGCAGTGAATTCTGGGACCAGAGAAGCAGGGGAGCACTGCATGATGGGGAATCTGTGCTCCAAATGCTATTCAACCCATGTTCACACACACCCAGCTCAGCATTTATCAGACCAGTTCTAATCTGGATTTACAAAGGACTCCCCCCCCCCCCAGACACACACACACCTCTAAGTTTACTAGGCATCTCGGGCCGTACCATCCCCAGTCCCACTATGGGAGGCCTATTTAAACTTGATTGACTAAAACTCGGTTGCCGGGTTAGGGAATGCTGAGGCAAGAGACCGAGTCAGAGGGGGTATGGGCAACATTTGAACAATGGTTAAGGGTTCATCACAGTGTCCAGCCCGTTGGAGCCCTAATCACAGGTGTTGCCATACTTTTCCCAAGACGACTGGTGGAAGTCCTCTCCATAAAAGGTTGAGCACCCCAAAAATTGTCTTAAGTCTGTTAAAAGACTATAGTAAGATCTGGAAAAGTCATGCTAACCTGAGGCTTGTTCACAACAAGTGAAAATCCAAAATCCTGATGCTGCAAGCTATCTATTGTTTCTGAAGAAGCCATGAGATATCCCATCAGTATATCTGCTATCCATAGGAATTTCAAGCTGGCTCCCAAGTATTTGGTTACTCCCTAACCTTATGTGTTTCTTGATTATCAATCAGTTTCTTGAGATGTTCCAAACCAGATAACCCCTTGTCAAGAGAAAAGACAATGATTTACACAATTGAGAATGCTTCGAAGCAGCTGAACTGAGGGTATAAAAATCTGTAAAAAGCAGCAGTGTGTGTGCTTCAAGAAGAAAACTCGTGTGCTGACACCATCCCCTGTTGTTCTTGGGACGCTGGAAGAACAGATCATCTCCCTTCAAGGGTTGTGCTACGGATTGTGCCTGTCAGCTTTGCGACCCAAGTACCTTGGACTGGTGAGATCCCATCGCTCTCTCTCTCTTTTCACTCTATGCATACATTTCTGAACCTGAACTGTGTTAGTTAAGCTTGAGCTAAGTTTCCCCAAATACTTAGTGAAACCAGGGTAGTACTGTAATTGTTTGTGTTTGTTTTTTTTCTTTTGCATGTCTATTACTACTAGTACCATTATATATTTCATATGCTTAGCAATAAATAACTTTTATAGTCAAACTGGTAGTAACTGGGTATATTTTTCCTTCTCTGCTTCTCTTTCCTCCTGTGCTCTGTAGCAACGCTTCTTTTACCTAAGCTAAAGATCCCTGTGAAGCCCAAAAATACTGTGGGGTCTGCTCATCAAGAGGCCAAAGATTGGGACATGCTGAGTTTGAAACACATAAAGGGATCAGCTTGTACAGGCTGATTGACCCAGTTTGACTCAGACGTGCCCTTATGAACTGAATGCTGGCCCATGAGGGTGTCAGCTGGACACCCAGCCGGATTCAGAGGGATTCTGTTTACCTGTGTGCTTGTGTCTGACTGCAGTTTATTGTTGCTCTGATGAACTGATTCTTGGCATATGAGGGTGTCAGCCTGTCCATGCTGATCAACCCGGCCAGGTCAGGTGTGTCACGTTAATTTGTGTGTGTTTGTGTACATGACTGATTTGGTGACTGGAGGAATCCAGCCCCATCGAAACTGAGTCCTGCAAGATAGCTCAATTCGGGGTGAGGGCTTGCAGAAGGGAGAGATACAGCTCCGTATAGTAACGCAAGCAGCACATTGACAGAATTACCAAGACCCTAGAAACGTATCCCTAATAAATGAGCACACCCCAGAGTAATGGGCAAATCTGGTAACAACCTAGTCAGCCACGGAGTGGTCCTCAGGTGGACAGGCTCCAGCAAGAGAAGGTGAGGGTTTGGGGGGAGGAAGCAGCCACAACGGAGGTATGACTAGGGGCAGGGGGGCCCTGCTACCTCTTTCCCCCCCGGTTGCTGGTGCCCTCCCTGGGACTCTGCTAAACTTGGTTGGGGGGTGGGGTCCCTTGAGCTCATGGGGGGGGCAGGGTGCCAGTGGGCATCCCTCTTTCTAGTGGGACCCGCAGATGCCCTCCCCACCTGGTCCATGGGGCACTCATGATGCAAGTGCCCCAGGACAAGGCACCAGAAGCACCGCAGGTCCCCCAGTGTATAGAAAATCCTCACCAGGGCCCCCTGACAAGGAATTACTAGGCACCCCTCAGCCTCCAGCTGCACTCCTGCCACCATCTGGATCATGACCTGGTGACGGAAAGAGCGCATGTGGCAGAGGCCAGGGTCTCAGCACCCCAGTGAGAGGGCCACCACTGGGGAGATAACTCTCCCCAGGGTTTGGAGCTGGGGGAGCAGGGCCCAACTGGGGATATAGTGAGGGATGGAGCTGAAGACCACCCTGGTCCCCAGCTCTTCTAGAGGCTTGAGGGGGGCGTACTTGCCCTCCACCACGAGCCCCCTCTCCACTGCCTTTTGTGTAACAGCCTCCAAAACAAGGAAAAAGACCCCCTTGCCATGAAAATTAGAAGCCACCATGATCTTGGGGCCCCCACTACCCAAGCCAGGGCCTGCACCCAGGTCTCAAAAGTGGTTCTCTCATTTGGGCAGTTAGCATTTCATCCCGTACCTGTGGGTGAATGCCAAAAAGGGGGCCCAGCTACTCAAGCTGGAAGGACCAGCAGTGGAGGGTCCATGCCCCCCAGCTTTGGGTCTCCCCGCAGCTGCCTGTGTATAGCTGTGGTTCCCCATCTGGGGTCCATGTTGGTGGGGCTGGGACTACGGCCAGGGATATGATGAGTGGGTGTGCTGGCTGGTGTAGTGCACCTGGTCACCTCAGGTGCTGGTGGTCCAGGCTTGGGGGCAGGGCCCTTGCCCTTCCCACCCCCAGCTGTAGAGGAGCCCTTCCTACTGCCCTTGCCCTTGGTCCCTGATGACAGGAGAGGGGCTTGGGAACCCCTCCAGGGAGCCTGGCCAGGGGAGACCCCTAGCCCTGTTGGCTCCCTAATGGAGTCCCACCTGTCCCTGCAGTGGAGGTTACAGGCTTCTCCACCCCCAGAGGAGGTCGGTTGCATTCTGCCTCCAGGGTGGAGGCTTCAGAGACATGCAACCCCCTGGGGGCTTGGCTGGGATCCACCCCATAGTGGGGGTTGCAGAAAGCTCTATGGGGGCATCTGCTTCCCCAGAAGTTTCCTGACCTGCCATTGTTTCACGTGAGGACAGGGAAGACAATAAAGAAAAACAAAACATCCTGTGGGGCTGGTGAATCTAGTAGGGGCAGGCTGGGGTTGTGGGGGAGAAGGGATAGGGAGGAAGTGGGCTGAAGCTCACTGAGCTACAGCCCCACAGGAAAAAAACACCTGGGAGGCCTATGCTTTGAGAATGTGGGGGGAAGGGGGGAAACACACACACACGCAGGCTAGGGAAACTCAAACTGGCTTACTCAGCCACACAACAAATACCAGGTCAGGGGGAGTGGACCACAGGACTTACCACACAAGGGCAAAAAACCCCCCCAGAAACAAAACACACAGGGAAGGCTGCTGAGGCAGATGTAAAAGATGGATGAAGTGGTGGAGGGCCCTTGTTTGTGGAAGATCTGTCCAGAAGCCCCTCAGGCCTCCAGCTGATCACACAGCAGCAGAGCAGATGGCAGGAAGACAAATCGGGATCAGATGCAGTGAGGTAGCTGTAGGGGAGGGTAGGAGCAGTCAGTCAATTAGGAAGTGATCTGGTGCAGGTGTGGTGTCATTTGGTGCAAGGTGGTACAGCAGAGAATCTCCTTCTGTCCTGAGACAGGGGCAGCAGCAGCAGCAGTCATAGTCATCCAGTTCAGCCACTCAGGGAATGCTTCTAGTGAAAGTGGAGGTAAAGGAGGGGGTGGCTTGCCAAGGCAGCTGGGGCAGGCACGGTACCTTTAGGCTCCAGCAGTGATGGTGGGGGAGGGGTCCACAGGCAGTGCAGGCTCCCTCCCCAGGCTGTCCCCCAATTACAGCTTTGCAGTGGGCTAGGCAGCAGGCCAGAACAGGGGTGCAGAAGCTGGGGTGTAGTGCAGTGCAGTGGGTCCCTCCCTGAGGGAGGGCAGCAGCATGCAGCAGAAGGCCCCCAAGGAAGGGGGTGCAGCCAACTTACTCCAAAAGCTCTGAGACAAAGTCAGCAGCTAATAGTAACCAGAGGCATGAAAGGGCCTGGCCATCTTCTCTCCCAGAACCTCCTGAGACCAAGCTTGCCATAGCAGCTGCCTAGGACAAGAAGAGGCCAATTTCCTCCCAGAGGCTCCTCCCCCAGGGCAGCTTTTTGTATGGATAGGGTGAGGACAGGGCAGGTTTTTATACTACTGGGGCAGCACAGGTGCTGACCCTGGGCTTTAGCTTCCCCTGGCTGCAGATCTGGGAGGGGCTAGGCAGGGTTATTTTGCCCCAAGTAGTACAATTTGCTCCACAACAAAGTGCATGTCTGAGCACATGTGCTGAGGCAAAAAGCCCCGGCTCAAATTTGCACTGCTTCTATTCGATCTGCTGCAAGTCCAGGTGCTTGCACGTGTGGATGCGCCCAGGGAGTCTAAATACCCATATACGCTCCTGGGCTGGGTTTTCTGGAGTGTTCAGTACCTGAAACATAAATATTCCACAAGCCAGGCCAGCTGTGCACTGGTAATGCAGCAGTGGGGAGTAGTGATCTGGAAGTAGAATTTTTCATGCAGGATATTACACTAAGGATGGAGCATAGATACAGTAACTGATCTCTTAGTATGTCAGTCTTTTGTGTCTAATATATGCGGATTCAATCCTGCAAGGTGCTCATACCCTTCTCTCCCATCCAAGACCTGATTCAGTGTTCCAGTGCAGAGCCCTGCACAGTGACTGAGCGGTGGCTTGTACCTATACGATTCTGAGGCTGCTGTTCCTGTTTGGATAACTAGTATGGCTTACAGCAATTTTAAGGACTAAAGACTGCTTTGACTTGAGCCTGGCTATACATAGTCTACTGGTCATTTGGGAACCAGGGAAAAACGATATTGATCGGTGTGAAGGAGCTTCAGGACAGCCGAGAATCAGACCCAGTCAAGCCAGCAGGGTGGATCCATTAGTGATGAACCAGTGTGCAGGTACCTCTGCCATCTACTTCACCATTTCATCTGCTTCAAACCCTGACAACTGAAAGATATCTACCTACCTATCATCATCATCATCATCACAGTAGTATCAGAGAGTAGAACTGAATTTCCCATTGTCTATATAGAGGGTAGCAAAGCTGTGTAAGTGGCCTTAAATGGCATTTACATTCAGGTAGCAGTTCAGCTTCCACTGCAACTTCCACTGCAGTGTTGATGAGTAAGCACATAGGCTGAGCATTAATAGTAATTGGATAATTTGAATGTAGAGCAGCATAAAAGTTTCTGCTCCAGCGTGAAGAAGGATGTGGACTAATGCCTGCTCCAGTGCCTGCTCCTTTTTAGGCCAGTGTCTACAAAGCATGAGTCTCATATGCTTTTAATTGTTGTTTTTCTCTTGGCCCCACATATCTCCCTATCTATCCAGGGATCCAGCCTCAAAAGGAGTGCTAGAGAGAGCCCTTGGCAATACCTAACCTGTTCTGTGGTGGCAGGGTTGCCAAATGTATGTAAATTTACAGCTGGACTATAAAAGATGGGCTAACAATGTCTGCCTTAAAAGTCATAAAAAACTGAGAAACAATGAGCTTGTTTCAAAATCCTTCATCATTGTTGGAATGAGTCTAGACTCACGTATCAATGAACAGATTGAGCAGAGCAGAAGTGATATCTGATATCTAAGCAGAAGTGCAGATCAACACCTTGCAGGGAACTGGCTGTTAGCCCCACACCCAGCCATGTGCTGCCACTGGGGCTAAGAACAGACATTCAAAAAGCCTGAGACTGAATTGATTAAATCTTTGCAGATTAGTCTAACCTGCAAAGCTTGAACCGATTTGGAGGTGGATAGAAATTCCCTTTTCATTCCAGAAATGCAGGCACATGCCTATAGTAGCTCAGGCTAGAAGCTGTGGGGTGCTAGAGCAGCCCTCCCTTCCCTTCCACAATTCTGAGCTGGGGGGAGGACATAGCCAGGCCCCAGCAGAATGCTCTGATTAGGGAGGGGTTCCTCGCTTCACTGCTCCTCTGACTACTGAGGGAGCCAGCATGGAGTTGCACCATTTACTTACACAGCAGGGAGTTACACAGCATTTATCAGTCTGTCAGCAAAACAACAGCTTCTCTCATTAGTTCGAGCTCTTCTTAAACAATTTTTTCCAAGGAAGGAATGGAGGGATATTACTAGCTATCTGTTGATTTGCTCCAAAAAGCCCTAAGCCAATAGTGTCCTGTCTGCCTTTGTCCCATGTCCCATAGCACAGACTATAGCCAGTGTGTAGTTTGATAGCTAATGCTGAGAAATGTCTGTGTAAAGCAGAGGACAGCAGGGAATCCCTGCTTCAGCTGAGGTGGGGAGCAGGAGGAAGCCAGGCGGATGCTACTGCAATCTCTGCTGGAGCTGTAGCCAGGGAGCAGAGGGAAGGGGCCAGCCCTGCTGGGCTGGGACAGAGAGCAGAGCCCCACCCAGCAAAGCATCTTGGATGGTGGGGGACTCTGGTTTAACTTAAACCAGGAAGGGTCTGGAACAGACATTACATAAACCAGTTTAACCCAAATCAGTTAATTCTGATCCTATATTCAACCAGGTTTATCTTAAACCAGTTTCAACCATTTTCAAACTGGTTTATGTGCACTGAACATCTGCTCTGTTACAGGTTTAAACTAGTTTCTAGTCACTTAAAATGGTTTATGTGTAATGTCTATCCCTAGCCTGGGTGTCCTGGTTCTGGCCACTGCTTGCCTATAACAGCTGTTCTGTGCCAACCTCAAAGGTAGGAAGGGTTATGTGGCCCCAGGCAGGGCAGGACAGGCAGAGAGGTGGTGCTGTTAGGATGGAGTTGCAGGGTTGAGAATGGAAGTAAGAGTGGCTTGGGGTCTGTGCCAAGGTACGGCAGCAGGGCTGGTGGGGGGTCAGGTTGGAGGTGGGCTGGGAGGGAAATATCGTGTGAGGTACTGCTGGGGTGTCAGGATGTAGGGTGAATAGGGGACCCTGGGGATGGGCTCAGCACAGTGTGCAACCATTGCTACAGTCCTCAGCGTCCCTTACATAGAGGCACAATATGATTAAGGATGAAAACACTTTAAAATTATGTTTCTTTAGCAAAAGTATTTCTTTCAGCACTAGGCTCTGAAGTGCCACTTGGAATTATAAGATTTATTTTCAAATATAGTTAACTCTATTTTTTTTTTGAAGGGGAAAGAGCAGATTAGGATTTTAGAGTGATTTTTGTTTTTGCTTTCTAGACAGATAAGTCTTTTTTGTTCTCATCAGCGATTTCCAGAATTTTTTCTTACTGACCATATGCAAACTGTTTACCGACAGTTAAATGTTTTACCATGGTTGGTGTTAAACCTCTAAATTTGAACCCATACCTTCTGACTGCCATCCAGGGCCTGGCGGAAGGGTTACACTTACATTACATAAAGTATATATCAGTAAAAGCATGTCAGCAAAGAAGTTTGGTTTCAGTAAAAAGTTTTCAGATTGTCAGAAAAAAATATTTCTCTGGTTGGCAACCTTGTGTGATGGTTAGAGCAATGTGCTGGCAAGTTAGAAAGACTCAGGTTCAAGCCCCCTTTAAGCAGACAGGGCCTACAACACAGGTTCCCAGCTTCCTGTACAAGTGCTTTAACCACTTAGCTATAGGGGCAAAATGAAAGGTCTTCTTCACGATCAGTTAGTCACAGACTTCTGGCTAACTTCATTTTTAGGACTTACACACGGGTGTATGCCCAGACTGGGTGCATGTACATAGCCATGTTCCTACGCAGCCAGTGTGTAGCCTGCTGCACACACTCATGTCCATATTGCAGGGGAAGTTGAATTGCTATCTGCATAAGTGTTCAAAATGATACTTAGATGGCTAGAAAACTGCCCTTTAGATGCACCAAGGGAAATAGAGTTCTGTCTTGAGTGTTTGATAAGTTTCTAGAGCAGGGCTCAGGGCAAAGTTTTAGCATGGCAGTTGTTAGTGGCCTGGGCAGAATAGCAACCACAGCAGTAGCTAGTAAGGTTTTCACCATGCAAATATTTTCCAGGGAATGTTTGAGGCACATGATGCTTGTGTGGATGTATGTTCCATAGGAATTTGAATACTCGCACAAAGTTATTGTCCTATAGCAATAAGATGGTGCAAAGTAATATCAAGCTAAGAAAGATTTCAGTTTCTCTTAGGTGTCAGGGTATTTTCCAGGCTCTGTCAGAAGCACAGGTACTACAGAGGGGGAAAAGGTATTTCACAATCTGTTGGTTGATTGAAGAGTTACTGGATCCACTTTCTAAGTACTCTCCTTCACAGTAGCCTGGATATGTAGAAGCCCCAAGGGCAGAACTTCATAGCAAGCCAGTCCTGGAATGCAGACAAGAGAGCATTAGAGAGCAGATAATAATCAGCACCTTAATACCAATGCCTCACACTTCTTAAGAGTCTTTTAATCCAAGGATCTTCGAGTGCATTATAAACTTTAATTCATTAAGCCACACAACAGCATGGTATTAGGTAAGTACACTTCACTCCCCAGCAAAATTCAGCTGTTTTGGGGCTGGAAAACAGCAGAATTACATAATAGAGTAGGATGGAAAACAAAGCACAGCTGACGCTGCTGAGAAGCACAGTATAAATGCCTGCTCTGGTATTTACTCAGGACTCAGGAGTTATCACCCCATCTCTGGCAGAATGTGTGCTGGGAGCTTGAGCGACTGATTCCATGTAGGGGAGACCTTCTTTAACATCTATCCTCTCAGAATCAGATTGTATTTGGTGTCCGTCAGTTCCTCCTGACTGTCAATTACTAGCACCTGACTGGAAGTCAGCCCTTTTTGCTCAACGGTTCCACACTGGGCCCAGCTGGGTTACTTCAAACACTGCTGAGCTCTTAAGCTGAGTGTTGGAAAATTATTCTAGGCTTTTTGATCATAAACCCATGAAGTAGTGAAGTTTGATTCACAAGTGATCAGGAGCCAGCACTGCTCCCTGCCAGCTCCTTGAACTGCCTGGGATTTCTTGCAGAATATGCTTGCCAATGCTCAGGACATTTACACCTCAGCTACAGGCCAAGTTGTTTACCGTCATGCCTGTGATGCAGATTCCCAGATTGCCTATTTATACTACTCCCAACAAGTTATATAGCACTCAGGACTATTAATAAGGGCCCATATTTTCCCTTCTCCAATTGTGCTCCTCTTCCTAAGGATTTGTCTTTCTGCACAAAGTGATTCTCCAGTACCCAAGCCACAGTCAGTGTCCCTAAGCAGATGTTATCACCAGCTTCCCAGGTAAATAGTCTGAGAGCAGGGAGGCCAGTGACCTCTCCAAGGTCAAAGGGAGCCAGGAATAGAACACGAGGATCCCCCCACTCTTTCCCCTGCCTGATAATGGGACAATCTGCCTTTTGCTGCACATTCCTGGATAATCAAAAACAGCTCCTTTAATTTTAGAGGTTTTAGCAGACATTTAGCAGCTTTTAGGTACAAGAACAACTCACCTGAACTGACCTGCAGTCCCTTCTGTGGTGTCAGTGCAATCCCACTGTTCTACTTTATCTTTTGCCCTTCAAGCTCAGTATCTCTAGAACTCAAAGCTCTGCCTTTGCTGGGAATTTCTTCCCTGGTGCAAACTCCTTTTGGATACAGGCCATGCTGCTTTTTTTGCACCATGTAGCTTTGCTTTGCTTGAAACTCAGCTGTAAATAATGGTTGATAATTCTTTGCCCTGCCCAATCTGGGTGTTTGCTGACAGCATCCACTTAGAAGGGGCTGGACACTAATGGTACAAATCCCAGGGTAGACAAAGCCCAGGCTCATTCTCTTTCCACAATAGACTCTTTCTAATGCTTATTCCCCTTTGTGGGAGTGAGAGCTACTGTGCTGGGAAGCTGTACAGGCACACTGTAAAGAACCAGCACCTTCTAGGACTTATACAATGGCAAAAAAACCCACCCACACAGACTGCTGCCAAATTGCCTTTTTAGTGAAAATGGCCCTAGTGTTTCTCCCCCCTGGCAACACCTTGGTGAGGACTCCCTTTCCAGGAAGCTTTTATTCTCCTTTTCAAAGCCTTCCACCTCCTTCTAGATGGTCATTCATGGAAGTGAACTGTGCTATATAGGGCTGTTGGATCCTGCTGACTCAGTGGCCAGAGGAGTGGTGGCTGCAAACTCCCACTCTACTTCCTTCCTCATATACTCCAGTGTTTCATTATTGCCCCTGATATGACCTTCCCTGCACCTGATCACATGTTGTTCTGCATCAGGTCTGTTCAAAGCCCACTGATATGGATAAAACCTGTGTTATCTGGCCAGCTCTTGCCTGCTCCAGCCTGTTTTCCTGCTTTGCCCTCTTGTGGTTCCCTCCTATTTTGCTCATTCCATTTCACACTGGAGTCTCTTTCTGTAATAACTCCAGGTTCTTCATAGTCTAGCAGAGTCATCAGCTTCCACAGATAAATTGTCTGGAGAGGGGACTAACATGCCTAGTTTGTGGTGTGGTGCTTGGAGCACTGGGCTGGGAAGTTAGTAATACACTAGCTCAAGCCTCCTCTGGGTAAAGGCAGCCTAGAGACCAGGTCTTCTACTTCCTGGCCAAATGCCATAAATTAGTGGTGCTCAACCTTTTGGTCCCTCAGACCAAAGGCATAGTGTAGGGCTGGTTTGTAGGCCAGATTGAACTCTGGGGCCCAGCACAACCCCTTCCCTGCCCCATGTGCCAGGATTTGTCCATGGGGACCCAGCACTGCCCCCTCCCAAACCCTGTACGCTGGGATTGTGTCCTGAGGAGTCCAAAACTACCTCTCATATTCCAGGAGTCCAAAAGTACCCCTCATGTCTAAAACTACCTCTCATGTGCCTGCCACTGCCCCTGCTTAGCTGTACGTGGTGGAATTAGGTGCCTAGTCCAGGACACAGGGCCCCAAAATTTGGATGCAGAAATTTGGCAGCAAGGATGCAATGCCACTGCTCCAGCACTACCAAATTCTTGGACACATGGGGAGCCCTGTGGGCTGGATGACATGGTGTCATGGGCTAGATCTACCCCTGCTAGAGCCAAATAACCATCGGCTATTTGGGCTAAAATGTTGGGGGTGCAGGTGGAGGGCAGGGGGCTCCACTAGGCATAGGCTATTGCTGAGCAGAATTATTTGACTCACATACTCATATCTGTAGTGTGTACCTGTCCATCCCATGCATTGCATACTGATGCACAGCCTACTGATGCATAGCCCAGCCAATGCATAACCTACTGACCATGCACCAGAATAGAATTGCAAACCGTGCGCAAATGCAAAAATGTCACTTATGTGACTGGCTAATTGGCATTTAGGTACATAAACAGCAATAGAATCCTGTCCTAGGAGACAACAGCTACTTTGGTGGAAGTTGGGGAATAACATCATAACTATGCTACAGGTGTCTCATGGTTTGGTTTGGTTTGCTTTGTGGAGATGGGACTGGAATAGGTTCTGATTGTGCTAAAGACTAGGGCTGCGCGAAGCTTCGGATGGCGATTTGATTCGGAGGAGATTCGACCTGATTCGGTGGCTGAATCTCTGAATCTGAATCGAATCAGGGGACCAATTTAAAGGTTCGAATGAGTCAAAGCTCTTGGAAGCTTTGGGAAAGATTCGGAGAGCTTTGATGATTGGGACAGTCCCTGGTGGCTGCAGAAGGGAGCTGCAGCCACTCCGAGCTGGTATGTACTAGGGGCGGGAACCATAAGGGGACCCCTACCAGCCCCCCCATCTCCTCCCCTCCCCCAGCCCTAGCCTGCTCCCCCAGCCCCCCATGGCTGCCCTCACCTGCCCCAGCTCCTGGTACTTTAAAGAAAAGCCCTGATGCTCACCAGGTGCTGCCAGGTGGAGGGCGATCCCCACTGCCCCCCACTTCCCCATGCTGCATGGTGGGCCCTGCACAAGCCCCCTTGACTTCCCCCTGCTCCCCCAGCCCCGGCTGCCCCGCCTGCCGGGACTCTGGCCCTTTAAGAAAAAAAAAAGTGGAGAAAAGCCCCTGACTCAGGGCCCCTGGTGCAGCCTCAGGGCTTTGGGGGCTCGTGCAGAGCCCGCACGTGGCGGGGGGCAGCATGGATCACTCCCCGCCAGCAAGAGTGGTGAATCCCGGGGTTTCTTCAGGTTTGTTTTTTCTTAAATGGCCAGAGCTGGCCCGTGTGGAGCACCTGTGGGGGAGGGGTTGGGGGCTTGTGCAGAGGCCCCCATGCAGTGTGGGGCAGTGGGGTGCAGCGGGAATCGCCCCTTGCCCGGCAGCACCTGCTGAGCAGGGCCTTTTTTTCCTCCAAGTGCTGGAGCTGGGGCGGCCATTGCTGGGCTGGGAGAGGGGCCAGGGATGGGCTTGGCTGATTTGTGTCCAGTTGCATTATGGAAGGATAAGGTCCAGCCCAGCCCTTGTTCTAGCAGCGATTATCAAGGATATTCCATGCACCAAATCAGCTAAAGCATTGTAGCAAAACCATAAAAGGATCTCAGCAACAAGACCGATAGCGCTGCTGGCACAACCCTGCGTACCCACACGTTGTGCTAGCCATGCAGAGTTGGCTGTTGTGCAGTTTGTGATTACAACAGTCCCATGGCGCGGAGGATTCTGGCAGAGCTCTGCCTTCCACAAACCAGCTCTGAACTCATTACTCTGTTCTCTTGCTTTCCCTTTTCTTTTTCACCCATCTGAAATCTTTATGTTCCTTCATAACCCACTGGATTACAGGCTTAATTATGGAGAGGTACTCAGGCCACTGTTCAGGAAGGCACTTGATCATTTTATGTTGAAATTAACACCTGCTTAAGTTCTTTGTTGAATCAAGTTCAGATACTACAGTGAGCTCATGGAGGGACACACAGATATAAACCTATGCTAGGGGAAGAATGCTTAGTGCATGACCCAAGCAGGATCCTTCCAGAAGGGAGCATCATGTGCTGTCTTGCTAGTATGCTGGGAGAGTTACTAAAGCATACTAACAGTTTTGTGCCTTACAGAGACCATTTTCAGAGTTCACCTTCTGCCCAAAGATCTCCTGCTGGCCCTACAGAATGGAGGTTAGGCAGATCTGCAGCCCTCCTCAGCCTCCTGTCTGTGGAAGGCCCCATATGAGCTGTGTGTTGGGAAGGGGCTGAGGAAGAAGACTGGGGGTTCATGCTGATTTTCAAATTGCTTCTATGCTTCCTGCCTGGCCTTTTTCAAGCATCACTGAATCAGCTTGCAGGCCTCTGTAACACAGCCTCCACAGAATGGCACTGCAGGAAGTGACTGAATGATAATCCCACATGGCATAGCGTGGCAGGTCTGCGGAAGAAGGGGTATAGCCACTGCAGGCCCACACCAGAGTTTCCTGGCTGGGGTGTCTAAGTCAGTGGTGCTCACCCTACCTGACCCAATGGGCTGGAGGAGTGGCACAGGGCCAGTCTGGAAGATGGATCCTACATGCAGGGTCAGTCTGTGGGCTTTACCTAGCACACAGTCAGTCCACAGGCCTGATCTAGCATGGGTTTGGTCCATGGATGTGGCCCAGCAAGCTGGATCTGGCCACAAAGCAACCAGGCACACCAGCCACACCCTGCACACTGGCACATTCTGACACATGGGGTCATGTCACCCAATCCATGGGACTCCCCACAGGGCCAGAAATCTGGTGGCAGGGGAGTGGTTGCAATGTTAACTGTGATGGCTCTAGGCACTGCAGTGGCAATTAGCAGTGTCACTACTATCCCACTGCCAAATTTCTGGACCTGTAAAGGGCACCAAGGGCCAGATGACACAGCTTCACAGCCAAATCTGATCTGTCGGCTGTAAGTTGAGCACTGCTACCTTAAGTAGTATTGGGAGCCAAAATAGCAACCTCAGAACAGGGAGGGCACAAGCAGCTCCCTGCAACCCTGTGGTAGTCTCAGTGCTGATGGCAGGGTGTATTCTGGCCCAAGTGCTTGTAGCATGAGCTGTCATAAACCTCACAAGAAACACAGGAACATTGAAATATAGGACTGGAAGGGACTTCCCAGGTCATCGAGTCTAGTCCTTTGCCTTTTTAGTCAGTGTTTATCCAAACGGGTCCACAGGAACATCCACAGTGACTCCTCTCACACAGCAGAGTTTCAGAGCACCCTATGGAAAAATCCCTGCAATGGGCACTGGGAAAGAGCATGGAAGGCAAGGGTACCACTAATGCCTTGGCCACTGTAGTGGCAGGGAATTTGTTAGGTTAAAATATGTTCGGGTGAACTTAGGAAGAGAACAAGGTAGTGTAGTGAGCATGTTTGTTATTACCCTGAAATAGAATAGTTTTCTGATAGCATACTGTTAGGTTAACAATAATTTGGATTATTAAGAAGTATTAGCTTTGCAGCTGAACTCAAGGCATGACCTGTGGCCTAGCAAATGCCGCTGACCACAAGGCAGAATGATAGCTAAGCCTTTGCTTGTGTCAAGTAATCATTTTAACTGTGTTAAGCATTTTCTGAGTAAAATGCAGCAAGTGAATCTGTGTCTGTGTGCTGTAAAATCAGCTACAGCAAGAAACAAGGTAAGACAAAGAAGCCATTGTTCTAAGTACAATGATCGTGTCCTTAAGAAGTATCTACTACTGCAAGTTCTTGCTAACGTATCATAATGTTACTGTTACTTAACTTTTAGCTTTTAAAAAGTGCTAGTTCAGCTTAATAGAAATATGCTGTTATGAAGATTTGTAAAGCACCGCCCAAGTATTGCTTTTGTTAACCCTGTAAGTCTTGCCTTATTGTAATAAGTATAAAAGATCACCTCACCCTTGAGGGGGGGCCATTTTGCCTCTTTGCTGGTTTAATGGTCATTGCTCGAGCAAATATACTGCAGTAAACCTTTACCCGTGGTTGTCTGGTTCCTATGCAGCTAGACAATGAACCCCAGGGAGTTTTCTCCCACCACAGTAGCATATTGCCTTTTGAACAGCTCATTTATCCTGTGTGTTGGTAGCTGTTGTGTAGATTCATAGATTCATAAATACTAGGGTAGGAAGGGACCTCAAAGGATCATCGAGTCTGACCCCCTGCCGGTGGCAGGAAAAAGTGCTGAGGTCACGTGACCCTAGCCAGGTGCTTGTCCAGTCTCCTCTTGAAGACCCCCAAGGTAGGGGAGAGCACCACCTCCCTTGGAAGCCCATTCCAGATTCCGGCAACCCTGATTGTGAAGAAGTTCTTTATGATGTCCAACCTAAACCTACTTTCCATCAGCTTGTGGCCGTCGTTTCTGGTTATTCCAAGAGGTGCTCTGGTAAACAGAGCATCTCCTGTTCCCTGCTGCCCCACCCCAGTGAATTTGTATACTGCCACAAGATCCCCCTCAGCCTTCCCTTTGGGAGGCTAAAAAGGTCCAGGTCCCTCAGCCTTTCCTCATAAGGCCTTCCCTGCAGACCTCTAACCATACGAGTGGCCTTGCTCTGGACCCTCTTAAGGTTGTCCACATTCTTGAATTGTGGTTCCCAGAATTGGACACAGTACTCTAGCTGTGACCTGACCAGTGCCGCATAGAGGGAAAGCATCACCCCCCTGGACCTGTTTGTGGTGCACCTACTAATAGCATGACAAAGTGCGGTTAGCACTGCTAACTGCTTTGTCACATTGACGACTCATATTCATCTTGAAGTTGACAGTGATTCCGAGATCTCTTTCTGCTGCTGTGTTGCTGAGAAGCTCATCCCCAGCCTATAGGTGTGCTGGTGATTCCCTCTCCCTAGGTACAGTACCTTGCATTTGTCCTTGTTGAACTGCATTGTTGTTCTTTCCCCACTTCTCTAACCGTTCCAGGTCCACCTGGATTCAGTTTCTTCCCATCAGTGTGTTTGCTTCGCCCCATAGTTTGGTGTCATCTGTGAACTTGAACAAAGTGCTTTCCATGCCCTCATTCAGGTCGCTGATGAAGATATTGAATAGCACTGGTCCAAGGATGGAGTCTTGGGGGACCCCACTGCCCACATCTTTCCAGGTCAATACCGACCCGTCCACCACCGCTCTCTGGGTGTGACCCTTAAGCCAATTTGCCACCCACGCGATTGTGTAATCATCTATGGCACAGTCATTCAATTTGCTTATAAGAATAGGATGGGTAACTGTGTCGATGGCCTTCTTAAAGTCCAAGTAGATGACATCTACCTCGACACCTGCATCTAAGCTTTTAGTGACCTGGTCATAGAAAGAAACAAGGTTAGTCAGGCAGGATCTACCTGCTATGAACCCGTGCTGGTTGCTCTTCAGCATTATATTACCTGCTGGACTCCTACAAATATGATCCTTGATAATTTTTTCAAGGGTTTTCGCAAGGATAGAAGTGAGACTAACTGGTCTATAGTTACTTGGATCTTCCTTCCTCCCCTTCTTGAAAATAGGAACCACATTGGCCCTTTTCCAGTCCTCAGGGACCTCACCTGAGCACCACAAGTGCTCAAACAGTTGTGCCAGTAGCTCTGCTATGACACTGGCCAATTCTTTCAACACCCTTGGATGGAGGTCATTCGGTCCCGCTGATTTAAACACATCCAGCCCCTCCAAGTGTCACTTTACTAAGTTGGCACTGACAGTTGGTGGGCTGGTGTTTCTCCTACTTCTGTCAGTAATACATTTGGGAGATTTGTTTAGATCCGAGTTCAAGAATACAGAAACCAAGAACTCATTGAAGAGCTCTGCCTTGTCCCTCCTATCTGTCACCAGCCACCTTTGTTTATCCTGTAGGTGTCCTATGCTGCCCTGCACTTTCTTTTTGCTCCCTATGTACCTGAAGAAGGACTTGTTGTCCTTAAGTTTTGTCGCTAACCTGAGTTCCATTGCTGCTTTGGCCTTCCTGACTGATTCCCTGCAAGTGAGAGCCAAGGAGGTATACTTCTCCTTGGTAGCTACCCCCTATCTCCACAGCCAGTATGCCCTTTTTTTGCCCTTAGGCTTTCCTGGATTTCACTGCTTAGCCAGGAGGGTTTCTTAGCCCCTTTGCCCCTTTTCTATGTAGTGGGATTGCCTCCTCTGTGCCAGAAGGATTTCTTCCTTGAGAAACGACCATTCTTCCTGGACCCCCATTTTGTCAATGCTCCTCTTTTCAAGAGTCCTGGAATTGAAATTGTGCTCTCCTGGCCCACTCCACCTAAGGGAAGAAGTACAAATTTACCCTGATCCCAGCACCTTTACTGAGGTGGAGGAGAAAAATAGGAGGAACATAAATGAATGGTAAGAATATGTTTGGTGTTTGAATATACTGAGCCAATTCATAACTGATCTAAGTGACTGGAGTTTAGTTATCACTTCTGAATATGTAACCTCTAGAGCCAGAAGCCCCAGAGAGATAGGGCATGTGTAGATGAAATGGGGGCCCTAAATTGAAGCGGTGGGTTTTTAAAAACACCACTTCAGTTTAGGGCCCTTTAAACCCCTGTGTCATGCACACACCCAAATTTACCTGCCTCTCCAGCAGCGGGGAGGGGAGGGCAAGCAGCTGGCAGGCAGAGTGGTCTCTGGGCTGTGGGGAGGAGGGGGGGGCCGGTGCGTTCCTCTATGGCAGCGGTGCCCCCCCTCAGGCAGCACCCGCCCACAGGCACCTGGCTCTGGAGGTCCTGGGGGGCACCACAATCACAGAGGAAAGGACTGGACCCCCACACAGCCTAGGCAGGCAGGCAGGCAGGCTTGGGGGGAGGTGAGGGGGGAATCAGGCTCGCCGCTTTTTTTTTTTTTCCTTGGGTGGAGGCTGCCTTCCCAGGCTGCTGCCAGGCTGCCTTCACAGGCTTCCTGCAGAGCCGCTGAGCTGCACAGAGCCTGGTGCTTCACTCCGCGGCTCTACGGCAGCAAACGAAAACTCCTCAGAGGAGACTTAGTTTGCTGCTCCCCAAGTCATTTAAGGCACGTTATGCTGCCAAATTTGCTACAGTGGTTGGAATTACTGTGCAATATGCCACCAACATGTGCAAACACCAACACCATTAAAGCGGTGCAAAAGCATTTAACCTGCTTTAAAGTATCATGCACACATACCCCTCATTTTGTCTAGACACGGCTTAAGTACTTGTGACTATCTTTGGTAGTGAATAGAGAAAAGTTCTGCTATAGAGAGTTTTATTATTGGCTTCCTACCCTCAATTCGTGTACTGACAGTTGAGGAATCACCCCCACAAATTATGACCTTTGATTTGGTGAAATGGTGGGCTTCCAAGAGAGACTTACCACAGGAGAAGGACTTAACTTGGACAAAACAACTAGGACTCTGCTAAGAAGTTGTAAGTGTTCTTGGCTCCTCTTCTGTCTCTTCAGTTGCTGTATTTCCCCTACTTAATGATCATGTTTCCTTTCCTCTTGTAAAGATTCCTTATTTCGACAGTCTCAGAGTGTTTGCAAATGAGGAAGCTCTACCTGCTAAAGGTACCAGGGAAGGTGTGTGTAATTCTCCCAGGTTTCTGGGAGGAAGCTCAGCTGCTTAGTTGTCAGGAGGCAACTTAGGTATATTGACACGGTCCCTTTTCAACCTGGGTTTAGAAAAAGAGGGTTGGAAGGGACATTAAGTGTCATCTAATTCAGCCATCTGTGCACATGCAGGATGTGCTGTTCTTAAAATATATTGATTCTCCTGGCAGCATGGTTATGAGTATGCAACACCATAAATTCTCTTAGTAATTTCCGTAATGATATAGCCCCAGTCATGTCCTCTGAACATTCATAAAAGTTTGGGCTCTAGGAGTGAAGTCTTGGCTTCACAAAATTTTATCACTGACTTCAATGGAAACAGAATTCATGGCCAGGAGCCTCAACACAAGTGTACTGAGAGGTGGAAATTCTGATATGGCGACATTGTACATATTGCACAAGGGGGAAATGACAATACAGAGTTTCAGGCAGCTGGAACCTGACCCCAGAAATAATTAATCTGTACTTCTTAGTGGAGAGATAAATGAGTTGTTTGGCAGCCTGGATCTCATCTTCTAGTCAGTTTATGTCAAATTCTGTGAATGACAGCTATTAGACAAAGGTTTGTCTCCTTACTGTCTCAGGATTGCATCAACCCTCTCTGTCCCTGTAGCTCTGTACTCCTTAGCCCATTTGGTATCCCTTGTCAGTGATGGTAGCAGCTGCACTCGTGTTATTAATGGGTTAGGTGTTAGCATTAACAACTCTTTCCAGCAGGAGGATCTGAAACTGTTAAATGAAAATGCTTACCCCTGCCTGCACCAGCACTCAAACTATTGCTAACACTGATGTAGCTGCACCCACTGGCAGCAGTGGTATCAAACATGCTAATGTAGACAGTACTTCTACACTTTCCTCAATCACTGCTCTGGATGTAAAAGACCCCTTCTCTCTCCCAGGCCTTTGCCTGCTTTTCAGCACAACGGAAAACCCAGCTCAACTTTGATATCAATCAACCAATCTCTCAAGCACAAGGGCTCAAGTGTCTGCTGTTCAGATCCCAAATTCAAAGGTACTGATTGTTCTTAGAAATCAACTATTCTTCAGTCTTGTTTCCAATCCTTATTTCAAGAAAATACATAGGTTCATGACTATGTAAGATATATCTGCCCCCTCCATTACCTTGGCTTACAAGTGCTTCACAGTATGCGTGTCTACATGAGACACTTTACTTTAGATTAGAGCAAATTATTGTGCAGTAAGCATCACCATCTACACATGCAGATGCTTACTGTTCAATAATTTGCTCTAATCATGAGTAAATTTTCTACCTGTAAATACAAGTAGCAAATTTACTTGCAGTTAGTTACTGCAATGTACAGCATGTGTAGACAACTGACTGGGAGCAAACTCGTTTCAGGTCAGCCAGGCAGCAGGGGGCAGGAGCTTGCTCCCTGTCCCTGGGAGCTGCCCGCTGCCAGGGTGGGCTCTGCCACCACAGCCCGAGTGGAGACAATGTCCCCATGCCCCAGCAGCAGGGATCTCCCAGCTCTCGCTCCCTGCATCGCAATCGCAGCACAAGGCTTGGAAAGAGCTGCAGGGGATGGGCAGGTTCCAGCCCCCTGCCCTGATCTGCCAGTGGGACAGCTAGCTGTGAGCACCCAGCTGGGTGGGGATTCCTGTTCACTGCTAGCTGCCCCACCAGTGGATCGGGGCAGGGGGCTGGGACCTGCCCCTCCCCTGTAGCTCTTTCTAAGCCTCCTGCCCCCAGTTGGGAAGCCAGGGCCAAGAGCTCCCTGCTGCAGTGGCAGGGGGACCATTGTCCCCAGCCGGGATTGGGTGGTGGAGCTTACCCTGGCAGTAGGCACCTCCCAGGGGCAGGGAACAACATCCCAGCCCTGGCAAGGAGACAACTGTCTCCTGGCCCTGTGTTCCCATGCCAGGCCCTGGGCTACCACCCAAGAGGAGCCTAGATATCCTCCTGGCTGCTGCAGGAAGCCAGGAGGGGTGGGAGAAGACTACAGCCAGGAGCAGCAAATCTGCTCCTGCTTCCCTGCATGTATAGACACCTACCCAGGGTGGGGTCACTCTAGAGTAATTGGGTGTGTGCAGATGAAACAATATTTCCCATTTACATCGACGCAACTGCATTTGTATTTGCACGACCCAGGATTTCCCACCACTCTAAAGTCCATTTAGCACCTTAAACTAACACTTCTCGGAGATGTGTTAATTTGCTGCCCTCTCCAGTTACGCTGCTCCAGCTGTGGGTTTGTTCATGCAAACAGCCACTCCAAAGACTTCTAAGTAACCCCCTTTGCCACAAGGGGGCGCTGTGTTCCGGCCTTTAGCCAGTAGGTGCCGCTGTGTGTTCTTTTTTACTCTCCTTCACTCCTCTCTCCTCCCTTCTCCCTCACAGCACGCAGTTCAGGTTGGGATGGGTCCATGCAGACCAATTATTATTTTAAAATGGGGGAGACAAATAATCCCTTAATTTTCTACCCCCTCTTAATTCTTCTGCCCCCACCATCACCTATAGTGTATATCCTCCCCCCACCCATGTACCCTCCTGTCCTTCTGCCCTGCCATGTACCCTCCACCTGCAACCTGTGCACCTCCTGTTGTGTGCTGCCACTGCAGTGGACATAGCTGCTGATGACAGCTGCAACATCACCATAATGGTAAGTTTTTTGCAAGTAGTTTGAAACGTCAGAGTGAGTGGTTACATGACTTCTTCAGTATTGCAAACCTTCTGAACTTCATCATATTACATGTCAGAACCACGACCAAAAGTCCAGGGGCAGGACGCTGCCTGCCAGACCCGATGCCCAGGATATGAAGCATCCTAGGTGATATTTAGGTAATATGTCCCACCGACCTTGTGTGTGTGTGGGGGTGGATGGTGCACCAACCCCCCCTCCTCTTCTTCCTTTTTCTCCCTCCTCGCAGAAATCATTCCCTCATTCCCATGTCCATGCCCTGAAATTAAGCAAGAGCAAGTACAAATCAGAACTTTTTGTTCCTCATCTTAATTTTTTTCACAATAAATTGATTTGCAATCAATTCAATTAAGAAATCACAATAAAGTTAAAATAGTATAGACCTTTTTTTTTTAATTCAACAATGCTGTTGGTAGTCTACTGGTGAATACATTTTCTTACAGTACAGCTATTGCCAGCAAACAATAGGATAAAACATCAATTCACAATTACTCCCAAGGTCCCTTGAGTAATCCCTTGTTATGATATGGATGGATGGAGGGCTGCATGGTGGGAGGGCGAGAGGGAGGGAGGCAGGCAAGCAGCCAGCCTGACTACTGGCCCTTCATGGTTACTGGCCATGTCCAAGCAGTGTCTTATTTTTGGTCCATATGGCATGCATGCCCAATGAGGGACTGGTGGGGTGCTTTTCAGAGAGATGATGACTGTATGACTTCTATGAACTCATGGTATTATTGGAAAGTTGCAGGGTGGACTGTTATCGGATGGAGGGAGGTCGAATGGCTGGCCAGTGTTAGTGTGCAGCCAGCATTTCTTGCAAGAAAGAGAACTAAACAAACCGACCCACAAAGCTTAGTTAGGGAGGGAGGAGCCCCCTTGGGTGAGGGCCCCCAGGCACAGTTCCCTAGGTGCCCCCTCAGGTGGAGATGTATGGCCCACTCAACTGGCTGGCTGAGTCGGGCCATGGGTGGGTGGAGTGGGGTGGGGGAGAGGGAAGGAGGGAGCCATCCTGTACCCCTTTCCTGGTTACTGAACATGTCCCATCAGGAAGATGGCTGGGTCAAGGGGGGGGCACCCAGGCATGGCCCCAAAGGGCCCCCCTCATGGAGATGTATGGCCTGACTCGGCTGGCTGGCTGAGTTGGGCCTGTTACTCTCTGTTACGTTGTAACTTTGGAATCTTTGCTGGCCGCAAAGCTTAGGTAGGTGGGGGGACTTACCCTTATTTATTTAAATCTTCCTTCCTTCTGCAAGTCAGAGAAGAAACTCAAGGAGACAGAAGCCTCAAGGAAACAGAGTGGTGGGTGGGTGTCAGAAGACATGTACCCTAGTCTGAATTTGCTGGGACAGGGCCAGTAACCAGGAGGAGGGTGAGAAGACTATGAAATGGGCCTGCAGAACTTGTGCAAATCGAACTGATGCTCGGGCCAAAGCCAGTGAAGAAGCCTCAGCTGCTTCTAGCTCGGGAGCCCAGATTCCTTTGTGACCAGCAACAATTCAGAAGTTACAAGGGTGCAACAGAGAAGTGCAGAGGTGGGCAAGTGGGGCAAAGAGACCTCAGGCCTAGGCCTACTACCCAGACCCCAGGAGGGAATTTGCTGGAGGTCTTGGCCAGCAACCAAGAAGAAAGCCTCTGCATTTGTGGCCAGCAACAATCCTCTAATTACAATTCCATAATACGCTCATTAGCAAACAGGGCTGGCAACCAGGAGGAGGGCTAGAATAATATGAAATGGATCTGCAGAACTTGTGCAACTCTTACCATACTTGAGCTGATGCTTGGCCTAAAGCCTGTGATGAAAGCCCCCACAATTCAAGTAGTACACAGAAGAGAAGCCTCAGCAGTACTTGTGGCCAGCAACCAGGAGGAGGAAGTAATACAAGTTCATTGAAGGTAGTATGAACCTCTTCACTATGGGAATAGAGGGACCTAGGGAGGAGCTTGAACCAGGAGGTGGACATTTCCTCCCCCCACCATGGGGAAAGAGGCAGGGAGGAAATCACCTGCCTTATGCTCAGTATCTGCTTTCTCATCATAAGGAATTGAACTGTAATTAAAGTATATATAACAAGTCTATATCATACATTGGCTATAATATATATATAATATAATATGGTGGAGGCCCAGGATGTGTGATGTGTGCAAGGTGACAAGGCATATCTACCTGCTTTGAAATGCTGTGTTAAGGAATTGAACCATTACAATTATTATTGACCATTAATAAATCATCATTAATATTACTATACACTTGTATTGGTTTATTACTATTGGAAATAATAGTATTATTGAGTCCTATTATTAGTATTAACTGTTATTATATTATAAGTCTATATAAATCAGGATGAAAGTCAACTATAATGCATAATAGTTCAGTTGTTCAGAGAATTCTGAAGGAAGTGGTGTAATCCTCTTGATCTTCTCTCTCTTCCTTGCTTGCCTCTCCCCCCCTGCCAAAAACGCTGCAGAAGGTGGCTTGTCCGGGGTGCATGCAGGAGCAAGGGCGGTGGCATGCCAGGCTTGTCCCCCAGGCCCCGAAGACCCATGGTACACCACTGGTACAGGGCCTTGGCAAATTAATTAGTCCCCCCCTTCCCCCCCCCAACACAGAGCCAATTCCATGTGCCGTGGCAGTGGCTGCGGGAGAGAGGAGTTGGCAAGCGTCTGGCGGCAAGGTCAGCAGTGGCACTGAGGAATTGTCCCATCTGCTCCATCTGTGTCTGCAGGGCTTCCAAAGCTCTGTGCCTGGGGTGGTCACTTGTATTTGTGCCCCCCTAGGGATGACTCTGCCAACCTCAGGGCACAGACAAGTGTCAGGTGTTACTTACCAAAGGTGGTATGTAGCACGTCACCATGTCCTCTTTTGAGTTGTGTGTCACAGAGGTGCGGGCATCAAATGGTACTCAAAGCTTCACTGCACCCCACCTAATCAGCCTGTAGTTTTCTCAGACCCTGGATTCGCATTGCTGTGCCCCCCAGGGGCAAGTTTCATGATTGGGATGAGTCAGTCCTTCTCTGCCCCTGCTATGCTGTTGTCTCTCACCCGCCTAAAACCTCCATCGTTAATACAGCGAACATGTACCCCAGCCTCTGCTCCCCCAAATTATAGAGCTTGAGCAGGGCAAACAACCCCCCGCCACTGGCAGCCTCATTTTGGTGTGGAAAAAAACCCAGCCACTGGCACCAGGCTGGAAAAGAGTGTGTAAAGAAGGCAGAAAAGTTTGCAAAGTTCTTGGGTTTGTGTGCAAGCAAAGCAGGTCTTAAACCCCATGCCATCCCCCCCTTCCACGGCCTCACTTCGGTGTTCCAAAACAAGGGAGACAGTGCCTGGCACCTGGCTGGAAAAGAGTGCAAAAAGAATCTTTAAAAAGCACATTTTCAAAGTTTCCATCTAGGGAAAATGCAAGGAAAGGTTGCCAAGCGTGAGACAAAGAGCCTGGGAAAGCATGAGCTCCTGTGGGCGACTTTGCGAAGTGGCTGGTGGCTTGCAAAAAAGCAAGCCAGGCTGTGTGTAGGGGGGGTGGGGGGGGGGTGACCCACCATTTCCCTTCACCCAACTAAGGGAGGTGACATCAGAAATAGTAAGTAAGTACAGCCTCAAAACTAACTGCAGAGTGGGCGTTGCCCTTGCAAAGTGCTGGTGTGCAGGCCAGCACTTGTGTGTTGTGACCCACCCAGGCAACCCCCCTGTTTACCCGTGCAAGAGAAATTGCCCCCACCCCCCCCCGAAGCAGCAAGCAGCAGGATAAAGGAACAGAGAGAAATGAACCCAAACAATGAACAAAATCTGCCTTTGCAACCAAGCAGTGTACAGGTGGGTATGGAGGCAGACACAGGAAGCCAGGAAACCATGAGGTTTTATTGTTTGCAACTTACTATTATAGTTACCTGTGCTTCTTTGCTTTTACCTCATTCTTGACCCTGAACTGCCCTGTCTCCCTGAAACACAGTGGTGCCCTCCTGTCCCTGCCGGCAGTCATATGGCCCTCTGTAACCCCACTGAGTTAGGGGGAAAAGGCTCGGCTGTAATTCTCCATTCATCTTGCACAGAGAAAAGATGAGTGGGCCGACTTTTCCTTTTTGGGCATCACACCCATTTACTTAGGTACTTCTGCACACCCTGAAAAGCATCATTGAAAGTGTCCTGTGACTTCTGTAATTCAACACAGGACTCGTCAACCACGTCTTTCAAATTCCGCATGGTGTCTCGCACTTCCTCAAGGATGGCATCCTCCTTACGCAGCGACTCACGGAGTTCGTCCCGCCAGGCATTTGTGTATTCTGCTCTGGCTATTGAGGTGTCCGCCAAAACCTTGAGAGAGGTTTTGTGGGACTGTCTCTGCTTGCTGCAAAAATCTCTGCAGCGCTCTGCTGTAGTGCGAGCAGGATGCTATTCTGGGCAGCCATGGGTCTCAGTGGCTGATAAACAAAGAAAAAAGCAATGGTTGCCTTCCCCCCAGGAGGAGGAAAGTATTCACTTTGGAAACAGGTCCATGGCTGCCACTGCCCATGCTAGCTGCAAAAAATTAATTAAAGCAAATAATTAGTTTGGTGTCTGTTACATTACAAGCTATTGAACCCATTATGCACCACCACCGAAAGAACATGACAAATCACAGCAACACTTTAATTTCTCCCCCTCCCCCCTGGTCCCCCAAACTCAACCAGCACGAACCTAGGCATTGTCTGGCAGTAGCAAGAGGCACATTACAAAAGACTTACCAGGTCCAGTATGTTCTTGAGTCTCGGTAACAGTAGATGATGCATCAGCTGCATGGGTTTCTTCCTGACCCTCCGCTTCCTCTGCTTCATCATCTGTGCTAGTCCGTGGAATGGAGGGGCTAAGTGGCACTAAGTGTATGGTGACCGACGGTTCTTCCTGCCACCCATGGTCATCAGGGAGCAGGGAGTGGTCTCTGTATAGCTGGGACATGCTTATGGTTTCACCCTCAGGAGGGGGCTGCTGCTGCCTCCTCCTTCTGCCCAACCCCAGTTCTGAAAGTCTCCAAACCTGGGTTGTTGCCTGCATCCTTGGAGAGAATGATGGACAGTTTGTCATAGAAGGGGGCAATTGTGAGACCTGCCCCAGAATGAGAATTTGCATCTTTGGCTCTGTAAAACGCTGACCTCAGGGACTTGATCTTACACTGGACCTGGGTTCAATCATGACTGTGCCCTCACACCTGCATGCCTTTTGCGATCTTGACATAAACAGGCTTATTCCTCCTACTTTCCAGCCTATCTATGATCATTTGCTCTGACCAAATGTCGATGATGTCCTCCAGTTCTTCCTGGCTCCAGTTGGGTCCATGGGCATTGGAGGTATTAGCCTCCTGGGCCATTGGCTCTACACTACTGGCCTTGGCTTTCTGAGACATGGCAAAGTAGTTTGTGGTCAACAGCACAAGCGATTTATGAAAGGGGGCTGGCAACCTTTGTGGGGGGAGGTCCCTTTATACTCAGGCTGTGCTTGCATGAAGGTCTGGGAAAATTCCAAGGATTGTGAAGTCCTTACCTGTAAGTGTCAAAACACCCAAAGGTGATGAAGCACCCAGTTTAACAACAAAAAAGACCTGGTGATAGGGTAACTAAGGCCATTGTACTTTGGGATGGCTGCTCAATGGCCTGAAATGTTGCAAAAATTGATACCTACCTGCCTGCTTGTGCAAAATAATTTTATTACAGAAGCACAGCCTATTTTCCCTAAAGTGGCAAAAGTTTTGAGTAGCCTACATTATCAGGAAAGGAATGGGCAAAACATTTTTTGTTTGCAAGCTTGATTACATCAGAACACCAGTGGTTGCTAAGCTCAGGATGAAAGGATGTGCAAAAGCCCCAGTGCCCCAGGGTGCTGGGGTGAAGTGTAGAAAAAGCAGCTACACCAAGCTCCAGACCACACAACACCCTGCAGTCCCTGCCCCCCTACTTGGTGCAGATGGGTGAGAAGCCGCTGCTGACAGAGAGGGGCAAAATGGAGAATGATGACAAAATACATGATGATGGAGAACAATGCAGTGAAGAGTCCTCTGACATGGAAAATATGGAGGACATGGGTAAGCAGGAGGAGGAGGAGGTGGCAGTACTGCTTCTGCAAATGCTGTTTACCTGGGAATTACTGCTGCAGTGCTTGAGAAGGATAGGAACAGTGCTACAGTGTTCACTGGAAAGTTGTGTTCCTGGTTTAACAGCACTAATGATAATAATAATAATAAGATACGGGTACCCAGAAGACTTGGAATACACAGAGGAAAGCAAAGAAGTAGAATTTGACCGGGCTCTGTTAAGAAACCTGCGGAGGACCATAATCTGCATGGTGTGGGCCCGCAAGAGCAGCTTGGACTAGTGGGAGTGAATCGTGCTGACGACTTGGAATGACCAGCAGTGGCTGGAAATGTTCCGAATGAAAAGGGAGATGGTCTATCATGTTGTCTTGATGCTGAGGACCCACATCATGAGGCAGGGTGCTAACATATGTGGGGACCCTCCTACCAGACAAGAGGGTTGCAATGGCCATCATGAAACTGGCCAGCCCATCCTGCCTCCGCTATATCATGAACCAGTTCAGCGTGGCTGTCTTCATGGTTGGGCTGGCAACTTGTTAGGTATGCCAGCTGCTTAAGGAGATCATGGCAAACAAAATTTTGGGGAGGGGGAGGGCTTTCACAAACCAGAAAGGATATGCCTCCATGACCCTGCAAGCCATGGTAGACCACTGCGGCTGGTTCACGAACATTTATACCAGATGGGCTGGCAGCGTGCGTGATGCATGGGTGTTCCAAAACTCCCCTTTGCCTGGGGTGGCCCTTGTGCATGATTGTCTGGCAGGATATATTGCTGACAACAACACCTAAGAAGTGCTTTGTTCTTTCTCTTGGTTATGTTAAAATACGTTCATTTACACTCTAAATCTGTGCCTGTCTACAGGGGTGTGCGGTGCTGTGGTACTATTAACCCCTCTTACAGTTGGGGAACTGGGACAGATCCATAAAGATCTTAGTGCCTATAAGCCAAGTGCTGCAGTGACGATTTGAAAATTATAAGGAAAGATCCTATTCCTGAATCCTCAGATGGGACAACATAAGGGATGCTTCTGTCCACACAGGATGTAGCACCTAAAACCCTCTCCTGGGGAAAGGCACCTACATCTGCTTCTTTCAAAGAATAGAGAAAGAATTATTCTTTTCTTTTAAAACACAGCTGCTGCTGATGGAGCCATTGCTGCCACCTTTTATATAACAGCCTGGAATGTGCTGGTTAGGGCACTTTCCTGGGAAATCAGAGACCTGGGGTCTAGGTCATCCTCAGCCTGAGTTGTGACACATCCCCCACTTCCCAGGAGAATGCCCTCACCAATGGTCTTGAGGAGCACTCTCCACCCTTACATTGGACTGGACAGGCAAGAGGGGCCAAAAAGAGAGAGCACAAGGGGGCCCTCTGTCTCTGTGGCTCAGCAATGACAGTAGTCCCTTTGGAAGGGGGCATCCTAGATGGTCATCCCTACTACTTGGACTGCTTCTGCCTTTACACTAGTCGTTGGATGAAAATCAGAACAAGCTAAAGGGACTGCAAGAATAGAAGTGTCCACAACTACATGTTGGCCATGGTCACAAATGCTGGCCATGGTCATATCTACCATAGTTTCATAGTAGCTAGGGTCAGGAGGGACCTGAACAGATCATCTAGCCTGACCCCCTGCCACAGGCAGGAATGAGTGCTGGGTTCACAAGACCCCAGACAGGTGATCATCCAACCTCCTCTTGAATTTGCCCAAGGTAGGGGCAAGGACCACTTCCCTGGGAAGTTGGTTCCAGATTTGGCCACCCTAACTATAAAATATTGCCTTCTGATCTCTAACCTAAACCTATTCTCTATCAGCTTATTACCATTGTTCCTTGTCACCTCAGGTGGTGCGGGGGAGAAAAGGGCTCTACCTATTTGCTGTTTACCAGACAGGGCCCTCAAAGGACATTGGCAGTGACTGGGCACTGACCTGCACAGGGTGGTGCAGTTCTGGGCAGTTACAGAAGCAGAGTCTCATGCACCAAAGGGATGTGTATGTTGAGCAGGCACTCAGTGGGTTGAGGCCCCTGCAGCTACCACACAGGGAAGGATTTTGAATGGTAATTTTGCACTGTACTGAGTCCAATTTAGACACCTGTATCCTTTCTTATACCCGGTCCTGTGTGACTTGCCCCAGGTCGCACAGGGAGCCTGTAGGACAGCTAGGAACTGGACGCAGGTTCTCTGGTTCCCAGGCCAACCTTGCTTGCTAATCTACCACCTGTGCTGCAATTTCAAAGTGCAGCATGCATTGTCTAGGTCTGGTGGATCAGCCTGCTCCAACACCTGGGAATCCAGCTTAAACCAATATGGAAATGCTTGAAAGAGAAACACTGCCTATCCCTGGAGAAAGGGGCCTTCTGGAGTTACAAACAATGCCTTCTTTTCCTTTCATCGTGGCTCTCTGTCACCCTCTGGTGACTAGATCGCTCACTGACACGAAAGAGTCTGGATTCTTTAGCTCAGCCAGCAGAAACGTGTCCCTTGAGATTCTGAGTTTAAACCTCAGCCTGCTCACAGATGCTGTGCTGCTCCTGCAGGAAATAACCTTGCTTCTAACTAGGTAACCAGTTGTTTAGTTGGAATCTGTGATTCTGGCTTTGCAGTCAGATCTCACTGGGACAGAGCCACAGACCAAATCCCCTTTATTTTATTTCAAGGCCACACAGGCTAGAAGAGCAGGGACTATGAAGGCTGAATCTCTGTTTTGTTAGATTCTCTGTGTGGCTGTGCCTCAGCTCTCTGTTTGTTAGCTAGAGATATAATTATTTACTCAGCTCACAAGGGGCCTGTGAGGAAGAAAGAGTAAATGTTTATGCATCTCTTTAGCCAGGTAAGGAGTTTACAGATACTGGGTGATGCCATCCCTAGGGCAGTCTCAAAGCAGGCACTGCTGATACTTTAGGGGCCAGAGCGGATGGGTTTGTGAATGCAGAATGTCAAGTGACAGGACTGCCTGCGTAATCCTGAATAATAGTCTCAAGGAAGTCATGGATGAATTAGATCCACATCAGGTTTTGCAATACTACTATAAGCTCTTGGCTATGGCTATAGGAAGCACAGCCAGTCCCTGTGGCTTTTGAGCTTCCAGCTTCCCATTTGGGATGAAATAGAGCCTATATGCAACAACAAAGATCAGCTGTCCCCATGGTCACTTCCCTTGGGAAAAATCAAAGCACACAACAATAGCAGGGTTTGGTTGCTTATTTGCTTGGTGCCTGCCCCAGCAAACTGGGTATGTCCTTTAGAAGAACACAATAGAGCCCTGTCTCCTCTGCGCTGAGGAAAAAGGAATCTTAGCTTTTTTTTCCAGTGTTGCAGACCTGCAGCTTGATTTCCTGGTGGACAGTGTGCCAGGCTCTGGTTTCAAATTCCCTGTCCTCAAAATTGCTGCTAATCAGTGGGAACTGGCACGCCAAGCCTGCACATCATGAGAGCAGGTAGAACTCAAAGCATGAAGCCTGAATACGGATGTCCTCATGCCAATAAAAAAAAAAGCCTTGTAGGCAGGCCAGGTACTCTAAACCCACAAATGTGGTGTGACAGGATATCTGTGCGCCTTGGAGCACGGGGTAATGAGTCTAGGCCTAGCTGGGTCTGATCCAGCTCCAGGCCCCAGCTGGAGATAATCAGGTCCCTGGCTCAGTCAACCCCATGGCCAACAGGAAGAAGGCTCCACCTATTCAGGCCCTATAAGCCCCAAACAGTGGGAGGTGGGGGGGCTCCCTACCCAGATGCACCAAATTTCTCTCATAGGCCCTGGTCATGGGAACTACTCTAGCACTCTTCCCCTTTCTAAGAGCTTATGCTTATATTTGACCTTTTTTCTCTTGAGCATAAATAGGGGAAGTTACCAAAGTACTGGATGAGACAGTATTCACTATGGGTAATATTCAACATATCTTACTAAGAGGTAGGAGAAGCACCATATGAAATTATAATAACCTGATGAGGAAGGGTTTGCATTGGAAAACTTGTCTAACTTTATTTCAACCTTGCAGTTGGTCCAATAAAAGATGCCACTCCCGAAAAATACTGTGGTTGTGTATGCTTGTACACATAGATTGAGCATACCCAGTAAGGCTATGCACTAGCTGTGTGTGATTACGTGCATATTTATCCACAGTGAATGTACTGTGTTTACTCAAATCCAAGACAAGGTTTTTCCCCCAGGAGTTATGGGGCAGATGGGATGCTTTCCTTGTTTTCAAAGAGCTGAACTGTCAGAGCTGAACCAGGTCCGATTTCAGCCTAGTTCACTTATAGCAGCTCTGGTGTGTGTATAACACAACTGACTAGTGCAGTAAGTGTGCCAGTGGAAAAGGATCTGGGCAATAGAAAAAGGGTGACATTGCAGATAATTTTTCTTAAATCAAGATTACAAGTTACAAGTGTTATTCCAATAGCAAGAAACCAAAGCAGGCCCATGGTAGTGTCTACAGTCCCCTCAGAACAGCATGTAACCTTGGTACACCACAAGCCATTCATGACTTGGACTTAGAACATACTGCAAGTTGTCTTGTTGTTTACAGATGGAGCCTTCGATATGGTATCCCACCCCATACTGGTGAACAAGTTAAGAGGCTGTGACTTGGATGACTACACAGTCTGGTGGGTGGCGAATTGGCTAGAGGGTTGCACCCAGAGAGTCGTGGTGGATGGGTCGGTTTCGACCTGGAAGGGTGTGGGCAGTGGGGTCCCGCAGGGCTCGGTCCTTGGACCGATACTCTTTAATGTCTTCATCAGCGACTTGGGCGAGGGAGTGAAATGTACTCTGTCCAAGTTTGCGGATGACACAAAGCTATGGGGAGAAGTGGACACGCCGGAGGGCAGGGAACAGCTGCAAGCAGACCTGGACAGGTTGGACAAGTGGGAAGAAAACAACAGGATGCAGTTCAACAAGGAGAAATGCAAAGTGCTGCACCTAGGGAGGAAAAATGTCCAGCACACCTACAGCCTAGGGAATGACCTGCTGGGTGGCATGGAAGTGGAAAGGGATCTTGGAGTCCTAGTGGACTCCAAGATGAACATGAGTCGGCAGTGTGACGAAGCCATCAGAAAAGTCAATGGCACTTTATCGTGCATCAGCAGATGCATGACGAATAGATCCAAGGAAGTGATACTTCCCCTCTATCGGTCGCTGGTCAGACCGCAGTTGGAGTACTGCGTGCAATTCTGGGTGCCGCACTTCAAGAGGGATGAGGATAACCTGGAGAGAGTCCAGAGAAGGGCCACTCATATGGTTAAGGGCTTGCAGGCCAAGCCCTACGAGGAGAGACTAGAGAACCTGGACCTTTTCAGCCTCCGCAAGAGAAGGTTGAGAGGCGACCTTGTGGCTGCCTATAAGTTCATCACGGGGGCACAGAAGGGAATTGGTGAGGTTTTATTCACCAAGGCGCCCCCGGGGGTTACAAGAAATAATGGCCACAAGCTAGCAGAGAGCAGATTTAGACTGGACATTAGGAAGAACTTTTTCACAGTTCGAGTGGCCAGGGTCTGGAACGGGCTCCCAAGGGAGGTGGTGCTCTCCCCCACCCTGGGGGTCTTCAAGAGGAGGTTGGATATGCATCGAGCTGGGGTCATCTAGACCCAGCACTCTTTCCTGCCTATGCAGGGGGTCGGACTTGATGATCTATTTAGGTCCCTTCCGACCCTAACATCTATGAATCTATGAACTCAACTCTAATGACACCAGCTGGTTCTAGCTCAGAGGAAATGTCCTGAGTCTGTCCAAATGAGAGAGATGCTCAGTAAGGTGCAGGGGTGGATCCAGAGGGTGTGGTAGTATGGTTACACCTCTTTTCCATTGTATAGCACAATGAGCACTCCTGTCCCATAGGTAGTGAGTGACAGTGTTGGGGGGGGGGGCAGGTGCCAGGTGCAGAGATCACTAGATTCAATAAACACACGTTTAAGTGAATAAGAAGAACTAAACATTGACTTCACTGTGGAGCAGTAGGCAATTTCTGCAGACTCTTGGGGCACTTTTACATGTACTCCAAGGGTGGGAGGGGTGGTACTTTAATTAGGGTGGCTTGAGAGTCACTCTAATTAAAGCACCACCATGTCTCATGTATCAGCATCCCTGCACTTAAAAATGACAGTGGGAGTGCTTGAACTAAAGCTCCTGGAATGAGCTTTAGTTCAAGCACCCCTGCCACCATTTTTAAGCATGGGGACACTGATACATAAGATGCAGGAGGCTGCTGGAGCGTAGTTATTGCCAAGCTCCAGCAAACTCAACTTATCCAGTCTGTACTGACAGGCTGGAACTCCAGCACATCACAGCAGCCTCCGCGCTCGTGTATAGGTGCCCTTGACCTCTCTCTAGCTGTTCCATTAACTGAGGGACCACGTTCCAAGTCCCACTCCCTCAGTCGTCTGTTAGGGAGCATCTCTAAATTATAACTTCTACACTACATATTTCCTCTTAATAATAACTAACAAAATCATTTTACACCAATCTAGAGAGCAGAGGTTATAGCACGCCACTGGGGAGTCTTTACCACTCCTTCTCCTGTTCCTCCTTTTCTGCAGCATTTTTAGTAAGTCTCTATGAGTCTTTCAGGAGGTTTCACTTTCTTCTTGGACTGACAAAGTACCAGATCCAGTTTCTTATTTGTTTTTGGTGGGAAGCCGCTGCTGTTCCTCCAAATCTTGATAGACTTAAATCTGTATACTGGGATCCAACTGACTTACACTTTGGCAGTTGTGATTCTGCACATAGCACAGAGTTCATTAGCTGTGGACCACTGACCATGATTTCCTCTCTCTGCATGATAGTATTTGCATTTGTATCTGTAGGTACTTTTCTCCCATAAGGACATGGTTGCTTCTTGTGTGCTGAAACAATTGGTTTCTTCCTAAGAAGATTCTCCAGATTTTGGCTGTTATTGCCAAGAGGATCTTCAGGAGGCATGGATTTTGTTGCTTCATGTACTACAGAAAGCACACACTTAATTAGATTCAGTTTGTCACAAGCTGCCAGACCCAAAATAGGTGTCACCTCTCTAGTTACCACAGTGAGTGAGAGTTTGTGTACAGTATGCTAGTGATGCATCTCTTTCACTGGCATATTTGTTCCTGAATAGGCAGTTATTTTTAATGTTTGTTGGACTCACTTTTGGTCTCAATTTTAATTTTGTATATTCATGTGCTGGGAAAATATTATCTGAGTTCCAGGGTGCATCTACACATGTGCCCCAAAGCATGTACTGAGCAGTCATTTAGTACCCTCCAGTACTGCTCAGTCCTGGCCTTTCATGGATTGTTCACCGTAGTTTGTCACTACAGCAACATATTGTCTCATGTAGACGCTCCCCCAGTGTCTAAAATTTAAATTAAGCCATCATTTTTTGCAGTTCACTTGGCACGATCCCATCCCTCTCATTGATTTTGCTTGATTCTACTATATATCTACAAAATTCTTCTGGTATGCTCTCAACTGTGGGCACTTGAGTTTTTGGTGTTTGGGATATGAAGGACCTGGCAAAATTGACCCTTTTGTTTCCGTTAAAACAGAGTTTTCCAAATGCAGCATAATGACTGGGGCCATGTTACCATCCATGCTTTGTATGCATCTGCTTATTTGCTCTCTTCCCTAACATTCTGGTTTGCAATTGAAAATTCCATGTTGTTAGGTGGCTTTTTCTGGCTACATTCTGCATGGATGGCTACATTCTGCCAGAATGTAGCCATGGATGACCCCTTTTTTGGTATATTCAGCTCTGCAGCCTGGGCCTTCATAGTTTCTGCTGCACTGTACATTTGGATCGTCTTTTCTAGGAACATGCAACAGCCTTCCCCATAATGCAGTTTCTGCAATGCCACAGATAATTCTATCTCTAATCAGGCATTCTGTCAAGTTCCCAAAATGACAGTTCTTACTCACTCTCTTTCGTTCAGCAACATACTGATCTATACTTTCTCTTATTTCTTGCCTGCACATAATAAAGTGTGTCTTTCAGCAGTCTCATACTTTTTTGGCATGCATTACTCTTGAAATTTGGACAGTATTTTACTTTATTTCATATTCTAACCCTGTTCAAAGGTAAAGGTATTATAAACACCCAGGGCTTCCTCCCTCACAATAGGCAAGAAGATTGAGGATTTGACTTCATCATTTTTCTCTTCTTCCTCTGTGGCTGGTAGTGTTGCTAGCTTTAGCCATTTTCAAGGGGCCTAGGTTAAGCTGCAGAAGAGTTGCTAAGCAAAAAGCCTGTTTCTGAGTAACTGTAGTGTGAACCTTTGCAGGTTAACTTGGTCAGCAAGCAAAGAAAACCATCAAACACAATTAAAGAAAGCCCAAGGCCTGAAAGGAGATAAGGGAAGATCATACATTAAATAAACCATATACACTATATCATAGCTTTATGTTAAAATAGTATAGTACTGATTGATGTAACCAAATATGTTAGATGTTATTTTGCTATAATAGATATATTGTTGTTTAATTTTGTAGATAATTTTTAAAAACAAAAACAGCCTTGTCAGAGAAGACCATGGAGTAAGGTAAAGAAGAAGCAGGAACAGCATTCCACAACGGGGAAGGAAAGGACATAAGAAACCCTCCTCCCTCTTTCCCAAGGATATAATTCCCAAGTAATTGACACCTTCCAAGTCCACAAAAGATCTTGTTCAGTCCAATTCCAAAAGTTTCACTGAAACATAGAGATGTAAATAAAACAATCAGAGATCATTTATTAAAATATTAAAACCAGGCATCGTTAAGTAATGGGCAAAGGCTGGAGAGAAATTTGGAGAACTCAGCATATTCAAAAAGATCTGCTGCCAATCTGTGTGCCATCCTCCTTCCACCTCTTGAGTCTCCCCAGCCAGTAAAGTGAGCATCTATGTTGTGCTGTTGCAGGTAGTCAGATAGACTTTGGGATAAATGTCTATTTTCATGTTTTAAGGTCCAAGCAAATAAAGGTTAGTCTGCAGACTTGTTTCTGCCTCTTTTATCAGTAGCCTACCCTCAAGGTTACCTGTAATCTAGGTAACAATAGGTACCACTCAAACTTTTTCTGAATGCCCTTCAGTTCTCTAGAATATTCCAAAACTTCCATGACTAACTAGCTTTTTACTTAGACTATAGCCAGGGCTGTCCTTGGGCGGTGGCGAGGGATGGTGAATTGGGGTGACCACCCCAGGCCCCGTGCTTTGGGGGGCCCCATGGACAGTACCATGTAGGCCCTGCCATGGTCCCACCACTGCCGGCTTCTGCAGGCGGTCACTACCCCCACCCTCTGGCCCCGCACAGGCTGATATGCCCCGAGCCCCGCACACCCCTAGGGATAGCTCTGACTATAGCTCTGCAGAAAGATCACTTACAGTGGCCCTGGTCCTTCCACATTGCTGTGTTGCTCTGCTTGCTCTCAGTTTCCAACTTCTGTTTTAATTTGGAACTAAAATTCTTTCAAGGTCTCTCATTTGACACTTCTGACACCATGTATTGATCATTGGGTTCAATAAACAAACAGGCATACATGAATAAGAAAAACTAAACAATGAACTTTATTGTGGAGCAGTAGGCAAGCTCTGCAGACCCTTGGTCTCTCTCTTACTAACTAGACACTCCATAACTGAGGGACCATCTCCCAAGTCCCAACTCCATCAATCCCCTGTTAAGGAGCATCTCTAAGTTATAATGTCTATCACTATGTGAGGCAGGGAGCAGGTACAGGAAGAAGTGCTGCCACTGCCTCTTTTCCAGGGCCCCTGATCTCATGGGGGATCCTGAGGACCAAGCAGGGAACAGCCAATAGAAGTGGGAAGGCCTGCCTGCTGCTGCTGCTGTCCCCAGCTGACCCAGACATGTGGGGAGCCCCAGAACCATTCTTGCCCTGCTCCGGCTGAGGGCTACAGGGAGCGGCTGCATGGGAAGCCAAGCTTCTCTGGGGACGGCAGTGGTGACAGGTGCATTCTCCCTTCCAACATCTACTCCCTGGCCATTGGGGGGAGGTCAGGGGGAGAAAGCGGGTAGGGTGCCCCACCCACCCAAGCCCAGCTCCCTGCCCAGCCCTGCAGGGTGCCCCACCCACCCAAGGGTTCCAGCCATATGTCACCTTTTCCCCCTCATGGTTTGAGGGGCAACGTGCCACACCACTCTATTAAATCCTAGATCTGCCTATGGTAATGTAGAATCACATTGTTTGACTGTATGGCCATCTCCATGAGTATGGAAAAACTCTAAGGTGCAATAAACAATAGAAATAAACTAATCACAGGACAGCTTTTACCTAGTCATGAACTAGGAATTCCCTTTGATGTAATGTAGTGAATGACATTAACTGTAACAGGAAAAAAATCAGTATAGCTGTAGCAGTCCCATGATTGTAACATGCCCTGCGGACAAGATAATTGCACCCTGCACCAAAAGAACAATCCTTTGAGCTCTGTCCATGTCCAGCAGCAGTAGGCTTTTAGTCTTGCAAATCTGGAGAGAAATAACTTATGTAGCATATTAAATACTCTATTAGCTAAGCTGGTAATGTGTGACCTACCTATTTAAGGGTCAGGGCTTTCTGAGGCTAGTTAGCCCTGTACAAATACCATACCCTGCTAGGAAATGGTCAGTGCCCAGTAGTAAGGGGGAAAAAGGAGCTGAAGAAGGGAAACCAGCTCCATCAATAGAGCCTGAAGCAGAAGATTTAAATCAAGGAACCTCTGGGATTAGTAGCCAAAGGCAGTCCAAGAAACTGGCTTATTTGGTGTTTTGCCTAACTGTGATGGTAAAGAATAAAACCATGCCCTGAAGGAGTTTTGGGTGGGGCAGCGAGGCCCTCCTGGACTAGGGAAACAGGCCAGCTGTTTTACAGGTTAACAAGCAAAGGCTTATGTGATTCTCTGATATGGGCTGCAGTTCAAGCCAGGTGTGGGCTTTTACTGAATCATGGTTGTTTAAGTAGATAGTTATTGAGTTGAAGCTGAATCTAGAAACTTTTAGCATCAGAAGTATAAGCCCCTAGCATGTGCTCTAAAGGATCAGCTCTATGAAGGATCAGTCAACAGCCAACTCTTACCGTTGAAGGGCTATCCAGAAGAACATGTGATCAAATCACTTAATCACCCATGTTTCCAAGTTTCTATAAGAGATTTGCTGGAAGCTTGTTTATTAATAATATTGGAGGAGACCCAAACAGGATTGAGGCCTTGATATTGTGGGAACTGTTTAAACACACACCTCAGTGGAAATGGCCAGTCAGCCAGAACACAGAGCGCTAACTCATTATTGGGCATTGGGCACTGGGGTGAAAGGGACTGTAACCAGGTTGCTGAGCCTGCTAGCTCCTGAAGACTTGCTTTCTTCCCTGAGGAACTCCTCAGTCAGTTCTTCAAAATAAAGAAGCACAGTCTTTGCACACAAAACAAATAAGTAAACCAACAAACAGGACCCTTTGACCCTATTTCAGGGAATAGGAGTGGATCCTTGGCTCTGGCTCCAGCACAGTGAGCGCATCTACATGAGATACTTTACTGCACAGTAGAGCAAATTACTGCATAGTAAGCAGTCACCATCTACATGTGCAGACCCTTACTGTGCAGCAAATTAATTGCCAAGTAATTACTGCGCAGTAAGGCATGTGTAGCTGGTTGACTGGGAGCAAATTTGTTCCAGTCAGCTGGGCAGCAGGGGGTGGGAGGTTGCTCCCTGCCTCCATGAGCTTCCTGCTTCCAGAGTGGGCTCCACCACCAGAGCCCAGGTGGGGACAATGTCTCTGTGCCATGACAGTAGGGAGCTCCCAGCCCAGGCTTTGCCATCACAGAGCAGGCAATAGGAGTTCCCTGCTGCTGGGGTGGGGGAACATTGTCCCCAGCTGGGCTCCAGTGGTGGAGCCAGTCTGGGCAGTAGGCAGTTCCCAGGGGCAGGGAGCAATCTCCCAGCCCTCACCAAGAGACAGTTGCCTAAAGCTCACCCTGGTCGCTGCAGGGGGGCAGAACAGGGTGGGAGCAAATCTTCTCCCAAATGTGCGCACATGTAGATGCCTGCCCAGGGTGGGTTTACTCCAGAATAAATTAGTCTGGAGCAGCATTTGCACATGTAGACACACCCAATGGCATGGTCCCTTTCTGGTAATAAGCTTGCTTGGATAAATTTGCTTCCTGCTGGCAACCTGCTGTTTTAGCCAGTTAGCCTCTCTCTGTTCTCTCCTTTGGGAGTCTAAGCTTCTAGTGGGACACTCCCTCATTATCTAAAAACCTACAGCTGAACTTCTTCAACAGGGGTGCCTGCTCCCATTTAAAAGGCCATATTGCCCTGTTAAAGAGACAGTCGGTGCGTCTACATGAGACAACTGTGCAGTAGCCTAATTCTACTGTGCAGTAGAGTGCAGAGCAAAAACCGTGCTAATACGCTACTGTGAAGTAGTATTAGGCTACTGCACAGTTAGCATCACTAAAAAGCGGTGCACCAGCATTACTGCACAGTAGCACCGGTTACTGCGCATTGATTTAGTACAGGTTTCTCTCACTTTATGCTGTACATGCATTCCTGGAAAACAGTGCATAACCTGAATTCACATAAAAGGAACCTACTTTACAATGTAACAAATAGGAATACGTTCCAAGATCTTGACCCCCTGACTGATTTTTACCACTTCTACAAGACAATTTTGGTACTTATCATAACAGCAGACAGTACACACAAGCACAGGGTGGTGGTGAATGTTACCATAATGGGGATGGCAACTACAGAAACACGTGTCGCAGACAATGAGCAAAGAGCAGAAATCCACACAGAAGACTATGTTTTGGTGCATATCCCTCCCACAACGCACCACACAAAGCAGCTGACTGAGGACTTCCACTACACTGATCACGTAAGAGTGAATTTACCTGGCAGATAACTAATTTTTGGCATAAAAAGGGTGATCGCATAAGAGCGAATTTGCACACACAAAACCCGCATAAAGCGAGGGAAACCTGTACTTGGTTATACAAGTACTATACTTAATGAAAATGTAGATGTGCCCACTGCCAGTTATTACTGGTATTATAATGGTTCTTTCTGTGGCAGTACCTCAGAGCCTCAGTCATAGAACAAGCCCCCATGGTGCCAGACAAACATGACAGAAACAGTCTATGCTCCGAAGAGGTTATGTTGTAGGTCCAGAAATAAGGTGTGTAGAAAAGAAAGTTACAATAAATACTCCTCATTTACAGGGAACTTAGACAGGACATCAAACAATCATCAGTTGATTAATTATAACCGTAATATAATGGTTAGAAATATTTTCCATTTAATTTAAAATGCCATAAAAACACTTTTCTTTACAGACTCCACTGCAGAAGTTGCTGTTCACCAGAAACAGCACTGGAGCCCATACACCTGAAACAGAAAGGAATCATAACCAGGAACTAAAACCAATTAGTCTAAATAGAAAGAAATACTGTAAAACATTAAACCACCAGTAAAGTGGACAAAAAGTATATGCAATTCTTAAAATTCCTTCCATGTTTAATAATCAGTGTTGTTGTTACAAATATTTTCATTGTGACAATTTCCCTTTAAGCTTCAGCTCTAACTGTGCAAAGGCACTGATGGATTATTAATATATATCTGCATATTTAAAGGAACATAAGCTTTGCAATCCCCCCATAGTTTCATAGTTTCAGAGGTGTTAGGGTTGGAAAGGACCTATTAGATCATTAAGTCCGACCCCCTGCCCTGGGCAGGAAAGAGTGCTGGGGTCAGATGACCCAGCCAGGTGTCTGTCCAATCTCCTTTTAAATACCTCCAAGGAAGGGGACAGTACCACCTCCCTTGGAAGTGTATTCCATATTTTGGCAACCCTCACTGTAAATAATTTTTTCCTGATGTCGAGTCTAAATTTACTCTCTTTCAGTTTGTGGCCATTATTTCAAGTTACCCCAATGGGCGCCCTGGTAAATATTGTCTCCCCTATTTCCTGCCGACCCCCCTTGATGAGTTCATAGGCAGCCACTAGATCACCTCTCAGCCTCCTCTTGCAGAGGCTGAAGAGGTTCAGGTTTTCCAATCAGTTCATGTAGGGGTTTTTTTGTAGGCCTTTAACCAGATGAGTGGGAATTTATTGGTGAAAATCAGTAAAAACGGAAAATGCAGAACACTAAACACTTCATTGTATTCAGGTCCTTCTAGCCAATGGTAAGAGGGGAGCAAGCAGTAGATTCTCTTTTACGTGGAGAAGCATGGTAAACTTGGAAAACCACTTTACCTTTTGGTTGCTGGAGCCCCTCTGTTATAAACAGCCTCCTGTAACCAGTGTTTGAATTAAATTGAATGAGACATTTCCTATTTTTTTCTTAGTAAATCCTTCAGCTGGGAACTTTTGCTTCTAATAGAATTTGTATCCTGTGTCAAACCTGATGGAGGCACAAAGCCTGGATTAGACTGCTGAGTCTGTGAACTGTTCAATGATGTAAACAGATCCTCTTCAACCAGGAAGGCAAAACCATTTCATCACAAAATCCATTCACAGATTTTCTCTAAAATTTCAGTGTCTATTAACACTTGATCCTTTTCACACAATTACTGATGTAATGGACTCTTAAGCACTCTGGCATTCATAGTCAGAAGCCATGTCATTAGTCCCTGCCCTATTATCTCCAACAAACACTCCTTGGTTAGGCTATGTTTTTTCTTTGCTCTCACCTTTTTCTACTTGTTTTCTCTTGTTCCTTCCATAGGTACTCTGTTGCTTGTTGTGGAAAGAGGAAATTAACAAAACAATTCAATTGGGCTCTGTGGAATTGCTTGAGAAAGACAAAGCAACAAGACTTGCTACCCAACGGCTCAGTGACACAATGGAGTAGTCACAGTTTTCTGTTGCTCTTCCTCCAAGAGGTCTGAAGAAAGAACTGTAATGTACTGTGACACTGAATGTCATGTACTGTAATGTTGTAATGTGAACTACAGTGCCCAGAAACCTCCAGGGGACTGGAGGAGGGAACTGTAGTGTGAACTTCAACTCCCAGAAGCCTAAAGGGGACTGGAGGAATGAACTGCAATGTGCACTACAACACACAGAATGTGGCAGAGGGCAGGCAGAAGTAGAAGAAGCAGTCAGGGTCCTGATTCCCATGGCAGAGAGAGAGAGAGACACGTGGCCAGAGAGTTGGAAGGAGCAGCAAAAATAGGACTGTGAGCTGCAACAGCAGGGCTCAGACGTGGAGCCCAGGCAGACAGCAATTAAGCGTTATATGGAACCAGAAACTAGTTTGGAGCCCACTGGTGTTGTGGGAGGGTTTGTGGTTCTCAGATGTATATATCATGGTGTTAGGGTTTTCTACCATTTGCCTGTTCTTGGGTGATTTTACCAGTGTCACTGTTACTTCCTGTTACCCAGATCCTAAGTGTATGTTAATGTTTATTTACCTGTGTCTGTCTCCCTCTTCTTAGCCCATTGGCTTGTGACCCTAAACCCCAACATCCCGTATTTAAAAGTGGGAACTTCATTTGCTGGCTCCCTTCAACTGCAGGGTTAGGTACAGAACTTCGCCATTCCACATGATTTGAGGCAGCAGGGAACAGATCTAGGATGTTTGATATGCCTTAAGAATACTTTGAAATTCCTGCATGGCCAACTGAAGATCACTCTGCTGAGCATCATCTTGTGGAAGTCCTCATACACAACTGCTTCTCAAAACCCCAGTGATTTTTGGTAGAAGTGGCATCACTGAAAGCTATTCTCTCTGGCCATATGGGAATTGGTACAAGAATTTTTTTTCCTGGGCAATGCAGGAAGTCAAACAAACTGATATTAATGGTCATCTTTTGGCCTTAAAATCTATGGGTGAATGCACTGAAGTCAACAGCAAAGCTCCCTTTGATTGCAATGGATCAGGATTTTACTCCATCAATTTGTGGTTCCTGTGCAATATGAATCAGTTCCTAATATGAACATTTGCTTATCCTCATCTGCAAAGGCTGACACAGATCCTTTGCCAGGAGTTCTGTTTGGCCTGTACTGCAAACACACTTACCACTGCTATGTGCTGATACATACTTGGCCACCAAAAAGAGCTTCTGTTAACCATTGGGCAAAATCATGACCCTATGGAAACTGACTACAAGACAGGTAGACGTTCATACCTTTATCTAAATTACTATATTGTAGCCTTTATGAAACAGTGTTAAGAAAATGACTTGCAAAAGTTTTGGCACTGCACTACAAACCTGCAGAGTTCAGTCTTTATTTTTTACCTGCTTTTTTCTTTAGAGATTTAGACACCACTCCTAGCATTGCAGTTTGAGGATTTTTAAAGAGACTGTTTTCAGCAGGCATTACACTTTTTTCTTAGCCTGTGCACAAGCCTCTTTTATACCATAAAGCATCAACTAGCTCTAGGCCTAGGCTGTAGTTCAGATCCACCTGTCTCCTAGACCATTTGTGCCCAACCTGTTCACCCCATGGGCCACATCTATCTGCGAACTGGACCTAGCTGGTGAGCCTGATCTGGTGTGTGGAGCAGGTGTGGCAGGGGCCTAGTCTGACATCCAATGTGTGGCAATAGCCCAGGTCTGCTCTAGCAGTGTGGGACGTGACAATCTGGCTCTAGGGCCATGGGTGGCGAGTCTGGCCCACCTGATCTGGCTGGGCCACATGCTATGACTCCGTGAATGAGATTTGGCCCATGGGCTGGGGGCTGAGTACCCCTGTCATAGACCCAAGGAGAGCTCCAGCTTGTGTCTCAGCTTGACACATGACCCTCTTTGGGACCTTGCAGGACTGAATATTTGCCCAGCAGGCCCCTCTTCTATACTGATAAGGAACTGTACCTTTTATGTAGTGCAGGAGACCTTGTTGTCACCTCCTGAGCAGAGTCCATCAGTAGTGGCTCCTCTGAGGATGCAGACCTCCTGTCTTTTCTACCTCAGGCCTGCTCATGTATTTTGTTAGTGACACAGAGAAAAGCAAGCGTGTCTGCTCTGAGGATTGTCTGGAGAAGAGGCTGTTCAGAGTGAAAGAGTGACTGTGAAGGAGAGGAAGGCATGGGCTGTGTGATTCAAGGGCATAGATAAGCTTTTGTAAAGGTGGAATTAAATTTTTACGTAGCCTTTGCCCCCTTATTTGCAAGCTCCATGGGTGATGTGACCTGTTACAGGGAGGGATAGGCTCTGAGGTAGAAGGAAAGCATTTATCAGCCCCCTGGGCAGATCCAGGATCCAAGTAAGATGACTGTGGCTGCACCCCCTTCAGCTGTGTAGTGTATGCACAGTGCAAGCTTACTGCAAATGCACCATGCAGCTGAAGCGGGTGCATTTGTACCCCTTTGCCGCAATCCTGGATACCAGTGAGCTCACCAGTTGGCTGCCATGGGGTCTGGTTGTAGCCCCTGCATTTGCAAGGCTCCAGAGCCCAGGAGGCTGAACGCTGCCACTACTTGCTCTCCCCATTCCTTCCCTTCACCCCCCTGAATTCAGCATCAGGGGAATAGGGAGGATGAGTCGCAACAGTACTCACCCCCTGCTTTCACACAGCTCTGGAGGCTAGGGGCTGAGGGCCCCAGCCTCTGCTTGTTCCCTGTTTTCCCCTGCTGCTGAATCCAGGGTTGCAGGTGCAGCACATGGCAGAATTATGGCAGGAGTTACACTGACAGGCCAATAAGCTCAGAAAGGTCATTGTGTATGTAGCACACAGCCAAATGGGGGTGTGACTGTGCCATCTCACCCCCCTGGATCCAGTTCTGGTCAGCCCCTAAGGAAGTGCCAGCCTGGGGCAACTGTCCCTTCCTTCCCTCCATTTAAGATCCTGGCATGAGTTGGTCAGAAGGACAGCGAGTGGATGTGGAAGAAGGAAGCTATGGGAGGAGAAATAGGATTAAAAACAACCTTATCTCTGGCATTTTGGACTCTAGTGTTCTACCTTGCAACCCTACTGCTCTTTTAAACAGAGTTCAGTGTTTCATATACAGTATATATAAACATTTTTAAAGCCTTGCCAGGAAATACCCACTAAACTTTTAAAGTCTGACAGTCCAGCACTGGGCACAGGGCTGGCCATACAAAATGCAGCAGAGGTAGTGAGTGCTGCAACTTTCAACAAAAGTATCACAGGGCGTGCATCTCCGCTGGTGGTCTGAGAGTGTCCAAGACGCTGGCACTGATGGAACACATTTGCCCGCTGCCAGTTTAAGTTGTGTGCTTACAGCCCAACAATGATAGACTTGAGCCCTCAGTTCCAGTAATGTTTCCTCTCCACCTTTGTATTCTATTTTTCTTCCCATTTTACACAACCCTTCAAGTACTCCTTACCTTAGTTTTGGATTCACAATGTGTTGACTCTAAAGGCACTATATTGACAGATTTTTGCCTGAACATAATAAAAAAAGAGCTCTTTCAGCAGTAATGAGAAATTTTCTGGTTGAAACTTTTTTGCAGTAAAAAATGAAGATTCAGCAACAATTAAATGCCTTATGAATGTTCCAGTTTTGCCAAGCTGTGTTGGAAAAATCCCACAGGGTGAAACACTTAATTCTGACATTTTCAAAACAAAATGTTTAGATATTTTTGCTCAAGTGACTTTTTTATTTTAAAATATTCTTCTGTGTTATTAAAAAACACTCAAAAAACCCAAAATGAAATACCTTATTTTGGGTTAAACAAATATTACACTCAATCAGGAGGTTGTTTGGGTGTCCAAACATTACAAAACATTTTTGTTTTTGATTGACTTAACATAACACATTTGATTTTCTAGGATGCCAGGAATCCAAAAAAGTCATTTATTGGCACAGCTCTAATAATATCACTCTCCTTCAGCAAGTATTTGAGATCTATAGATGAATAGATGTAGGAGTTGTTACTGAGAATTGTCTTCAATGCAAAGTATGTAAAAAAGCCTCTAATCACCCAGTTAGTCTTTCCAGCAGGCACAGTCTTCACTAGAAGCAGCCAAGTGGATCTTCTTCAGACAAAGCAAAAAGAGATTCCAGCTACGCTGTTCATTTAACAATCCCACTTTACTGGTCCCAGATCATTTGATCTCAGTAACCTATGGTGATTTCAGCTTGGCCCACATACACACTGGGAAAATGAATAGATTCTTTATTGACTGGATTGAACACTGTGCAAAGCACACATATGCACATTGCCCTAATGCCTTCCCTAGGTGTTTCTGGGGAGTTGTGTCCTGCTTCCAATGCAGAAGACTCCGCTAACAATCATAGGACAGGGGTTTAAAGGCCTTATGAGTTAGTCTCCTAAGGCATAGAGTAGAAGGCAAGTGTTCATGTAGATACATAAGAAGGTGGACAGTGGGAGCATCTACACGTGCCCCTGAGTGCACAGTTGTTACTGTGCAGTCCCAGCAGCACATGGGTTGTTTCCAATCCTACTGTGCAGTAGCAACAAGCTACTGTGCAGTAGTGTAGGTGTCATGGTTTGTGCCTGCCGATGCTACATCACCATAGCAAGTTGCTTCAGCGATATAGCGTCTTGTGTAGATGTGCCCAGTGACATTAAATTTTGGAACTGGGGGAGTAGCAGATGTATATTAAAAGCACCTGAAGGTATGGTTGCCTACAGGGGAATTTTCCTTGCATGTTCAGATCAAATCCCACCTGAACATTTGAGAGACTGTGTGAGACCATGGACCCTGTAGGGTTTGCACAATCCTAAATCAGTTTCAAGTGCCCATGTGTTCCAAAAGTTAATACAGATAGACTCTAGCATTTGTCCATTTTATTTATTTATTAGATTTATATGCCACCCTTCCCCACAAAAAGGCTCACGGTGGTTTACAATAATAAAACCAGATAATTTATAAAGACAGATACAAATATTTAAATAATATCACTTGTAATAGAACAAACTCCCCAAACTTAACATCACCTGCCAAAGGCCTGCCCAAATAAAAAGATCTTACAACACTTTTTGGAAGATGACCAGGCTCAGGCTCTGATGGACCACAAGGTGGAAGGAGTTCCATAGCTGAGGAGCAACTATTGAGAATGACTTTCTACATTTGTGTCAAATGAACTTGATGTACAGATGGTACTACTTGCAGAAGGTTGCTCTTGAGTGACCTTAGGAATCACAGTGGAACATAAGGGAGAAGGCAGTCCCTTAGGTATCTGGGTGTGACAGAGCACCTTTCATGCCAGTCACTTTAAGGGCTCTGAGTAGCAGCAGGGCAGCCGGCAGGTGCAGGTTCACGCTGATGAGGCAGTCACATGATCCTGTGGGTGCCATGTGATTGGAGGAGAGAGTTGAGCGGACACCGTTTTAGCCCAGGCCCTTAGGGCTGACTGAACAGTCTCCAGCTGGCAGGTGAAAGAGCAACATCCAGCTGAGCTGCTGCTTGGAAGATCCTTGGAAGTAAGGGCAGGTGCTGTGGGATGGCAAGAGGCTCCTGGTCCTGGGTATGACTTGAAACTGCACCCTGCTGGGGAAGGATGGACTGGTGAGGCTACCTATGGTGGGGTAGCTCCCCAGAAATGCCAGGTCAGTTACCTCCCTAGTGAAAGGCAGGTAGGGGTGCCTTATAACCCCAGTTCCATTACCCAGTGATTAGAGAGCAGACAGTGTGGCCAGGCACTAAAGAGAGGTACCTGAGTCCCTGGGGGTGTTAGACCCCAAGCTCCAGTGAGGGGACAGAGAGCATTCATAAGAGCCAAGTGCCCAGAGAGGGGCTAGTGGCTAAAGTCAGCCTGGTGTTAGGCACAAGGACCATCACCCATAGGGTAGGCTGCCTGAGGCACCCAAAGGGCTGTGGGGCCTGGAGTGGAAGTAGGCAAGCCTGATGGCCAAGGTGAGACTGCTCAAAGGAGCAGGGTGGGTTGAGAATGGCCCAGGGAAGGGTAGTATGAAAGAGGCCCTGTGAGAGGGGGTGGAGTGAGTAGGGCACTGTGAGAGGGGGTGGCATGTCTGAGTAGCTTGTGAGAGGCCAGCAAGGGGCAGAGTTTGGCCCAGCTTCTAGCCAGAGCTACTACAAGTGGATGCCATCTGCAAGGCATGGGATATAATAAGGGAAGGTAGGAGCTATGTGTAACCCCCTTGGCATCAAGTATTGATTGGGCAGCCTCCCACTTATTACATCTGTTTGAGCCCAACAAGTCGCGGCAGCTGAGACAGGCCAGACTGCCCTAGATGGATGGGTGGCCATTTTGGTGACTGGCCAGAAGTAGGCTCCTTCATCACAGTGGGGCCTAGGCCTTTTAGGTGTGATAGTCATAGGCAGTAGAAGGCATAGGCGTAGGCATAGGTATAGGCAAAGGCATAGGCGGTAGAAGGCTGGGGCTTGGGGGGGCTTAGCCCCCCCAAACTAATTTCACAGCGGCCTGTGACAGCAGCAGCACCAAGTGCTGCTTGGTGTGCAGCCAGGCCAGCATCCCACATGCACTCAGATTCATGTGGCTGAGGAAGAAGAGGCTAACCTCACATGCATTGCACCACGCAGAGCACAATGGGAGTTGTAGTTCTCATGCTGATGCATGCACTTAGACCCCTAAATAATATGTTCTCCCTTCGTCTATTTGTGATAGGACCTACTCCCGCATGGTTGTAGCACTGTCTGGTGGCTGAACTAGTCCTGTCCCATTACGTTAATTTGGGAGGCCGTCCTGAGAGTCTGTAAGTGGGCCTAATAGGTGCCTATACACTTGGATTGAGGTTGCTTCAACATGCTGTAAATACAGCGCATCAAAGCATGGTAATTACCGCACTCCAGCAGATTCCAGTGTGATGTGTACCAGTGTCCTGCACTGAAAAATGGTGGTGGGGGGCGCTTTAGCTAAAGCTCATTCAACAAGCTTAGTTAAAGTGCCCCTGCCGCCATTTTATTTTTCAGCATGGGGATGCTGGTACACATGATGATCCGGGCACTTTAAGTAGAGTGGCTCTTGGAGCCATTCCAATTAAAGCATCTTCTTCCTCTCCTTCCCCCCCACAGCACGACCCTTCCCACTCTCCCAGAGCACATGTATAAACACCCAATGAGTCTGTGCTCAACCTAGCTCAACTTGGAATGCCAGAGGCCCCAGCCCTACACATGCTAAGGTCCCCTACATTCACTAACTCACCTTCTGTGCCTTGCTGGCACCTGTGCCTCTTGGGCGTTGTTCATGGCCCTACTGGCACTAATCACTTAAGGGGCACTAATAGTGGCCTTCAGCCTCCCTCAAAGCTACACCTTTCCTGACAGGTCTTACTTTAATTTCATTTACTAGACCCTGTGGCCCTGTCTGAACATCAGTTCACACAGAGCTGTCAGGGCTGCTGCCTTATTCTCTCCACCTACAAGGTCCTTGACTGTTACAGGGCTCATCCTCATAGCCTCAGGCCCTAGGGATGGCATACCTCCCAGACACCCCACCTGTGGCCTCCAAGGCTAGGGACAGACATTCAAAAAGCCTGAGCCTGAATTGATTCAGTCTTTGCAGGTTAGTCTAACCTGGCTAGGCTAAATCAGTTTAGTAACCAGACAGACATCCCAGAAATGCAGGCACATGTCTGCAGTGGCTCAGGCTGGAAGCACTAAAGCAGCCCTCCCTTCCCTTGCAACAAGATGAGCTGAGGGGGGCATGGCCAGGCTCTGGCAGGATGCTGTGATTAGGGAGGGTTCCCCCTATTCCTGACCAGCCCAGCAGGGAACATTTATCACCCTTAACTCAGTGTTTATCACCTCATTAAGAAAACAGAAGGACATTACCAGCTACCTGTTGATTCTGCCTTTGTCCCGTGAGCCTCAGTTCCAAGGTAGCCAGCATGTGGTCTGCTAGTTAATACTGAGAGGTGCCTGTGAGGGATGGGGGATGCCTGTTTAGCAGAGAGTGCGTGGACAGGGGGAGCAGAAGCCAGGCAGATGCCTGCAGAGACTGCCCAAGCTGCAGCCAGGGAGCAGAGGGGAGGGGCCATCTCTGCTATGGAGCAGAGAGCCCCACCCAGCCCAGAGAGCATGCTGGGGGAGTCTGACTGAATTTAAGCTAGCAAGGAGTCTGGGATAGACATTGCATAAATCAGTTTGAGCCAAATCAATTAAGTCTGATACTACATTCAGCCAGGCTTATCTCAAACTGGTTTCAGCCATTTTCAAACGGGTTTACCTGCACTGAACATCTGTTCTATTACAGGTTTAAACCAGTTTATGATCACTTAAAATCAGTTTGTGTAATGTCTGTCCCTAGCCCAACTGAAGGTTTGAGAGTGGCTATAGGGACAGTCAAAACACAAACGAGTTAGGTCCTAACTCAAATCCTACCCTGGGTTGCTAACTGCTGTAAAATCTTATCCCCAATCTGCTGGCTTGCTCCCAGCCTTTCAGGTACCTTTCCAAGTCTCTGGTTTCCCTTCTGTAGCAGTTTACTCCGTCTGGAGCCCACTCCCTCCAGTCTGCCTGCTCTGGCCCAAGAACTGGGCTTACCTACCATTGGACTCCACCCCTTCAGGTCACCTGTCTCCAGTCCTTGTAGATAGGCCCAGGGGTTTTCATTCAATCAACAAGCTTGCTCCCCACCCCAGCTGCCACCTATCCAGGTACACTGCAGGCTCCACTGAGCTGCTTTGCTGGATTTCCACCTGTTGCTCACAGCATGGCAGCTTGCTAATAAGTATCCACCTGCAGCCTTATGACTCCTATCTTTGTGCTCCTATGGCTGCTTGCTAATCTGGAGTTTTCCCCCACAGGCTACAAAAGCCCAATTCTTAAACAGATCCCACTCTACTCTCTTGCTTTTTATCCCCCTAAGGGTAACAGGGCCATTTCACTTGAATTGTGTTTGGAAGCTTGGGGAAGCCAGTGTAGACTGCAGAGCAGTGATCCTCAACCGGAGTGCCATGGCAGTCTGAGGTGCCTCAAAATCCTTTCAAGTGTGCCATGGGATGCCACACAATGTTAGTACTGTTAGGTTTGCAAACATGATTTACAATATAGACTGAGAGACTTCAAACAGGTATCTGTGGTGTCAAAAGCATTCTGCTTTATTACATTTTTTCTAAGTTCTTTGCCACAGAATTTCTTTATTATTTTTCTGTAGTTAAAAACTTAGTGAAAACCAAGACCTGGCATTCTGCTGGGGGTGCCTTGAGCCTATTGAGGGGCACCTTCATTCTAAAAAGGTTGAGAACTACTGCTCTAAAGCATGGAAGTAATATGCTTCTGGTGACCCACCCCTGTCAGAAGGCCTGCCTCGCATTACAAGAATCTCTCTCTATAATTTCCCTTCAGGTGCTATCATATCCCTCCACTCCCCAGCTCCCCCCGCCCATTCTTCTCTTCTTCAGACTATATTCCTCATAAGTCTTGCTCCTCAGTTACCTAATCATTTATGTTGCTCTGGCCTGGACTCTTTCCAATCTGTCCACATCCTTCTTGAAGCATAGGACCCCAAACTGTACTCCGGGTGATGCCTCACCAGTGCCAAGTAGAGTGGCAGAATCACTTTCCTTCACTTGCAAGTGATGCTCCTTTTAATACAGCCCAGTATGCTATTGCCACCCTGCCTCCCCACCCCATCCCCTAACAAGAGCACACTATTAGCTCATATTCAGCTTATGAGCCACCATGACCCTAGGTCAGGGGTGGCTAATTATTTTGGGCAGAGGGCCGCTTACTGAGTTTTGGCAAGCCATCAAGTGCTGCATGACAGGCAGAGAGGGACAGATACATATTAATTTTCTACATTTTTTAGGGACCCTGTGGGCCCAATAGAATGGCCTTGCAGGCCTCATCTGGCCCACGGGCCACATTTTTCACACCCCTGCCCAAAGGTTCTTTTCTCCAGTACTGCAGCCTAACCAGTTGATACCTCTGTAGCCAGTCCTTTCCAGTAGCGCAGCTAGGCAGTCCTCTCTATTCACAAGTGTCCAATATTATACTGTACTTTAGGAATAATTCAAAATTGCAGGGAAAACCACTGGTAATTTATATAATAAATATATATAATAATCTATATAATTTATACATCTACATAATAAATAATAACCTATATAATTCATAGATGACTGGAAAAGGGACAATGTGGTCTCTATTTTCAAGTATGGGAAGAAGGAGGATCCAGGTAACTATAAGCTGGTTAGTCTCACCTCTATCCTTTGGAAAAACTTTGAAAAAATTATTAAGGAACACATTTGTGGGAGTCCAGCAGGAAAAATAATGCTGAAGGGCAACCAGCACGGGTTCATAGCAGGTAGATCATGCCTGACTAACCTTGTTTCTTTTTACGACCAGGTCACAAAATGCTTAAATACAGGAGTCGAGGTAGATGTCATTTACTTGGATTTTAAAAAGGCCTTCAATACAGTGTCTCATCCCATTCTTATAAACAAATTAAGCAGCTGTGACAGAGTGGTGGTGGATGGGTTGGTGTGGACCTGGAAAGATGTGGGCAGTGGGGTCCCCCAAGGTTCAGTGATTGGACCAGTGCTGTTCAATATCTTGGATGAGGGCGTGGAGAGCACTCTGTCCAAATTTGCAGATGACACCGAATTATGGGGCAAAGTAAACACACAGGTGGGCAAGGAATGGATTCAGGCAGATTTGTATAAGTTGGAAAAGTGGGCAGAACAGGATGCAGTTTAACAAAAATAAGTACAAAGTGCTGCACCTAGGGAGAAAGAATCACCAACACACATACAGATTGGGAGATGACCTTCTAAGTAGCACAGCAGCAGAAAGGGATCTTGGAGTCATAGTCAACTCAAAGATGAATATGAGGCCTCAATGTGGCAAAGTGATAAGCAGAGCCAACCACACTCTATCATGCCTGCATTAGCAGGTGCATCATAAACAGGTTATCTACAAATTCATTGCGGGGCGGGAGGGGGGCAGCAAGGAATAGGGATACTCTGTTTACCAGGGCACCCCTCGGAGTAACTAGAAACAGCGGCCGCAAACTGACAGAGAGCAGATTTAGGTTGGACACCAGGAAGAACTTCTTCACGGTAAGAGTTACCAGAATCTGGAATGGGTTTCCAAGGGAGGTGGTGCTCTTCCCTACCCTGGACGTCTTTAAAGGGAGACTGGACAAGCACCTGGCTGGGGTCATCTGAACCTAGAGCTCTTTCCTGACCAGACTCAATCTACTGAGGTCCCTTCCAAACTTAAAAATCTATGAAATCTATAAATGCCCGCATTATCCTGGTATTACATATTTTAAAACAACTCAACATATGCCATAATGTCTATACCTTTCTGCATTAAGAGACAAAACAACTGAGGAAAACTGTAGAAGATAATATTGTGTGCAAGACCTTCTTTTGATACCAAACATTTGGCTAATTGGACTAATCTAAATCAGACTAATCACACTTTGTCACAGTTCTGAACAGTCTCTCTTTTAGCTATCTGCAAACCTCTGATACCAGAAAAATCAATTTGTCACTATTTTAGTCATTTCCAAGTTTGTTGTCATGAACTAAGTCTCATTCTAGCATGCACTCTTTAGAAAGGACATTGACAAATTGGAAAGGGCTCAGCAAAGAGTTACTAGGATGATCTGGAAAACAAGTTTAATAGTGAGAGACTTAAGAAACTCAATTTAGTTCACGAGAGAAGGATAAGACTTGAATTGATCATGGTCTAAAACTACTTTCCCAGAGAAGAGATTTCTGATAGGAGATGGCTTTTTAGTATAGGAGAAAAAGGCATAGCAAGCTTCTATGACTAGAAGCTGCAGCTAGACAAAATAGACTAAAAATAAGGTGAAGCTAATTATCTATTATAATGAGGACTCTAAAAATGTCAGTCTCATTCACTTGTAGTCCTTACACTGGAGCAGAATATCTTTCTAAATGCTTTGTTATAGCTCAAACAACTTATGATAGCAATGAAGAATATGGTGAGGTTCTTGGGCATGTATTATACAGTAGATTGTAACAGACTCTTCTGGCCCTAATAATCTATGTATCTATGACTAACACCAAATCAAAAAGCACTTGCATTGTGCCATGCTGGTGTGGCTGGATTTCCTTTCACCATTTACTTTGGCCTGTAATGTGCTGTGATGGAGATTCCAGCTAACTCCTACTGTAATTAAGGCAGATGCTGGGGAAAAAACAAAGGTTACTTGATAAAGAACTATTCATATCCAAGCTGAACATATGTGAATAAAAATTACTGATATGCGTGACAGTTTATAAGGTAAGGCCCTTTACTATGCATATGGACATAAATTATTATATAGATAAGAACAGTATTATAACTAAATATGTTTGTTCATTTACTAGCAAGCTTGTCTTTCCCCACACAAAGGGCTAGATTCACAAGCAGGATTTAAGTGCTGCAACTTTTAAGCACTCTGTCCCTTAGTGCAATTCATGAGACTGAACAAGGCCACCTGGCAACCTGTAAGATCCACAGGGACACTTAGGGCATAGACAGAAGTCACAATTTTCTCCTGATCTGGGCCCTGAAAGCACTCTACAGCTGTGACTAAACAGAAGTGCATGATTGCAAAGCACTTTAAAAGGGCCCGATCCCACAAAAATCTGAACTTTCATTGCATGAGGGTTCAGATGAAGACATTTCAAAACATAGCATCTTCAATAACTTCCATCTGCACTGCCACCCAGCCTGTCACTGTTTTTAGAATGGGAGGTGGGGAAAGGGAGTGGAGGGATCTTTTCAGCCCTTGCTAGAGGGTGGGGTGGATGGATTGGAGTCCCCCCGCCCCTCAAGGTAGCTAGATTCCCCTGCCCCTGGAACCGAACAGTGAACATCTGCGTGGTCCAGGGGATCATTGTAACTTGGAATGCTTTCTGCAAAGCCTTCTCAGTTACAGCAAGGAACTACACTTACGTGGCAAGAAGGTGCCACAAAAGCCAGCAGCTGAACCAGTAGGAACTGAAGAGGAGAGAGATGTGGCTTAAGCCCTCCTCCCTCAGAGAGCTAGTAGCCTATCTCCAAATTAGAGGGATGCACTTAGCTTAGCCTGGGATTCACAGCTATCAACTCTCTCATGTAACTAGGCACCAAAATCCCCTTTGTAAAAACAGCTTTTTCATCCAAAAGGCAGGTGGAAGAGGAGGTAGTGATCAGGACCCTTCTTACTCAGTGATTAGAGCATCTACCTCTGACCACTCATCACAATCATTCCTTCTTCTTTCAGGCCCTGATCAAGCACTAATGAATATGCAAAACGTTGCTAATGTGAGCAGTGGAATTGAAATCACGGAGGCTCAAGGGGCTGTATCCAAAGTGCACGGGTAACACTTCTGCAAAGTTTACTTCAAATATGAAACTTGTGTTATACCCAACACACAACCTGAAAGATCCACACCCTCCCTGCAAAGGCAGCAAAGCAACTGCTACCAATATCATACCACAGTGTAGTACATTCCAGCTACCGAATAGGCACAAGATAAACATTTACAATCACCTCATTTGAATAGTTCAAATGACATTCTGAGAAGCTCAGACTCAGAGTTGGGCTAATGGCCAACTTGATCTCCCAAGCTGGATATGACCCAGGTTTGGCTGCCTTTAACTCCCAAGCAAATTCTTGTGGGATGTTGCAATTGCTTGTGACCATGTCCCTCCCACACAAAAAACTTGTTTTTTAGGAAGTGATCTTGGGTGGCTCAATATATTTCTGGTCATAAAACAAACATTTTTTTAATTTGAATTAAATTTTTCATGCCAACTCCACTAGCACTAGAATGCCATACATTCGTGTAATACTCTTACATTATTTGGTTTCAAATTTTCAGTCTACTGGAATGGCTGAATCTAATATGACATTCCAGAATTATATCTATTTGATGGGACACCATCCAACCAACTCAGCCTAATATTTTAGAGATCTCAAGCACAAATGGAATTATTTCATTTTTAACTTTTTTGCACTAAGAAAAAAGGCAAGTACCATAGGATTTGCAACCTGTACATCACACCATTGCTTTCTGGTTCACAAAATGCAACAACATTGACATAGTAAAAAAGTCAAAGTGAACCATCTTTGTGTATTTTTCTGATGGAGAGAAGTGTAGGAAGTAAATCAGTACCATCCACAATGATAAAGAAATAAGAAATCAAGAAATGTGAGTTCGATGTTGACTTTAATGAGACCAAGATTTCATCTAATTACATGGAATTTTTTCCATTGCTAATAAACTATGGTGTTACCAACAATGCAGAGGACCGTGTTGGATGCAATTTGACAGTATCTATGCTACTTGCACTGATGATAATAATAATAATAATACTTTAAAAACAGTTTATTCAAGACATATAACAGTAGATAGAAGAATGAAGTGAGGGGTCAACTCTCCTTCCTAGACTCATTATGCAAAGATATTCCTTCTTCTGCAGGTAAGGGGGAGGTCAGGTATCTCCATTCTAGATTTGAGGTTTCATTCCAAAAAACATTAGAAATAAAACATATGTTAGAATTATTTCACCCGCCACTTAAATGTAGCCACCACTGTGATGAAAAGTAAGAGCTAAATCATATAGTGCATTGACAGTAACTATTTGGGACAGGAAGTGAAGAGATCATAGTCTAATAATCTAGGATAGAATTTGCCATTGGAATTATGGACATTGTTCTTTTGTGAAAGTGCTATAATCACAAGATATTACGACATTTGTTTTACATATCATCTGAAGCGCAACACACTGCCCCCTTATTGCCATATTTTGTTTTTGGTTCATCTTTAATTAGATGAAAGAGTTCCTCTTCACGATTCACCAAAACCATTCCCCTTCTCAAGGCACTTGGGTTTTCCTTAAAGAGTCTTTAAAGCAGGGTGAGGCTGAATCAATGCTTGGATATTGTGTGATCTTTTATAAGACCTTTGAAACAATGGGATTGCTTAAGTGATATAAATTAAGATGACCTTTGCAAAAAAGATAAAGTAAGAATAATGGAAAGCAGAGATTATCACAATTTGCTAAGAGTCACAGAACTACCCAGGAAAGAGAGGATTTCTGTGCCAGGTAGAAAGAACAGCCACAAAAGACCAGGTCATAATCTCTGCTCTTCCTGCCACCCTGAATTTATTTTGTAGCACATGAGGATAATTAGCCAAAATAAAAACTTGTCTGTTGTGGAAAAAACAAATCAATGTTCAAGTGGACAGTGTGCCAGTAGAGGCTTCTAGGTGAGCATGGTCTTGCTGAGAGCTAAGAGGAATAAGAGGACACAGGCAGAAACACAGGGGCTAGGGACAGACATTACACATAAACCAGTTTAAGTGATCAGAAGCTGGTTTAAACCTGTAACGGAACATAAGTTCAGTGCACATAAACAAGTTAAAAATGGCTGAAACTGGTTTAAGATAAACCTGGTTGAATGTAGCATCAGACTTAACTGATTTGGGTCAAACTAGTTTATGCAATGTCTGTCCCAGACTCCTTCCTTGTTTAAGTTCAGTATGAGTACCCCAGCATCCCAGTTGCTTTGCAGCCCTGGGTTAGGCTGTCTGTTCCAGAAAACAGGGCTGGCCCTGCCCCTCTGCTCCTTAGCCGGAGCTCCCACAGAGACCGCAGGCACAGCAGGGTTTTCCTGGCTTTGCTGCTCAAGCAGGGATTCCCACCCTGCTGCCATCTCCCACAGCATGGACCCCAGCCCCATAGACCCTAGGCATGTGGTATGCTAGCTAATGCTGAGAGGAGTCTGTGTATCTCCAGTTTCACTGGGACAGGCAGACAGAACAGTGGGCTTTTTGGAGCTAATCAACAGGTCAGCTGGTAATGTCTCTCCATTCCTTCCCTGGAAAAAGCTGTTTAAGAAAAGCATGAACTAATGAGAGAGGTTTTTGTTTTGCTGATGGGCTGATAAACACTGTGTTATCAGCTCCCTGCTGGCTCTCTCACCTGTCAGGGTTGCTCCTAACAGTATGAAGAAGCAGGGAGAGGGAGATTGAAAAGCTCCATACCATCAACAGATGCATGCGCTGCACACCCCCGCTTTGCCTCAGAGTGCTAGCCAGGGGCTAGGGGCTGGCAGCACTCCCACCTTTGAGCAGCAAGTAGGGGAAATCCTGGGACTGTGCAGGCCAGGGTGGGGGTTTAAATCCATCCCTCATCAGATCATCCTGCTGGGGCCTGGTCACATCCCTCTTCAGCTCAGCATTGTGGAATGGAAGGGAGGGCTGCTTTCATCTCATCCTGTGGGAAACTCTTCCATAGTACCATAGCTTCAGAAACAGTTTCTTGACCTTCAACCTTTCTTCAGCTACATGCCTTTGCTCTTGATCTTGACTGTGCAAAACAGTCCTTCTGGGGTTCACATGTTATTCTTGTGTCCATCATTGATTGTTTAGCATTTTTTATATATTTAGGCTAAAATTTTCCCCATCACTAAGATAGTAGGTACTGAAGAATAACAAAACATATAGAAATGTTTATCTTGGGCCTTCAAAAAATCCCTCTTATCCCCTTAATTAATTTTCTTGTTCTTTGACTCTCCCCACCTGTATTTCTACAGATCATTATGAAGTGATGTGTTCAGTTCACTTCCTGGGATGTGCGTATCCTAACTATCAGCCCTCATAACAATAAGTTTGCTCAGAGCAGGGGCTCTGTTGTACAGTCCCCATGAAGAATATGGAATTGGGTGACACAGTGTAACAGGATCTGCCTCTAGCAGGGAGAGTGGCACCTCTTGTGGCCCCTCTAATCCCACCTCTTCCATGCTGGGGTCACTTCAAGTACCACCCTATCTGCCATACCTTAGTTATTATTAGTTCTGGTAGGTTGCCTCCAGAGAACCAGAATAGTGGTCCTGGGCACCCTGCTCTGCACCATCTCTCAGGCTCTGACAGCCTGGTCATGGTTTACAAGGCCTCTGTGAACTACCAGTTCAACCACTACCTAAGCCCCTCTGTGCAATATCTTCAGTGGTCTCCTTTCCTCCCCTCAGCCACTCCCATGCCTCACACCCCAAACAGCAACATAAAGCAAAACCTAAATACAACCAAATGTGGCTGGGGTGCCCTCCTCTAAGCTCTCCCCAGGCTTCTATTCAGTTCTACTGGCTTCTCCCAGCTTGGACCCTCCTGGCCCTACTCAGAGTTCCCCAGTCTCTCATACTGCTTTTCCACTCAGCACAGTATAGCTCCTTCAGCACAGCCAGGGTCAGTCTCTAGTTCCCCACACTGATCTTCTTTGCTCACAGAAGTGAGCTCCATGCTCCAGCCCTACCCAGATCAGTCTTCCCGCAGATTGCTCCTGGTGCAGGGCTTGTATAGCCCACAGCCTGCCTCTTCCAGCCTTTCAGGAGCTTGCCTTCAAGGCACAGTCTTAATTTTTCACTGTCTCAGTAACAGGGCAGGGTCCCTTGTTACATACAGCCACAGAGCCTGAGAGTGGGTTCAGAGACTCACAGAAGTGATCCTTCAGTCCAGCCACCCTGCTCTGAGCAGGAAAGACTGCTGGGGTCAAATAACCCCAGCAAGGTGTGTGGCCAGCAAGGGTTGGGTAAGGCCAGATGAGAAATGTGTTGATTCAGCACAAAACTCGTTCCTTTAGGTTTAATTTAAACTGGACCTATTTCCCTCCTACTGTGCCTGCTAAAAAGAACCTGGCATAGTAATTAATAATATGCTACCACCAAGGTGAACTAATTTCTCAACTTCAGAAAATCCACTAGACAACAATTAAGATGCACCATATTTCTTAGATCAGTGAGGCTGGTCCTGTTATCCCAGACAACCATATCATATTAAACCTTTCAGAACCTGATCAAGCTCTGTCCAATTTAATACCTGTTAATTGCCATTTAAGTTAATCAGAGACAGTGCTGCCTAATGGATATAAAGTCTGCTTCACATTTCAAGAGAGACTTGAATGAATTCAAATCCTGTGACAGATATATTTCAACTTGCATTATTTTCCTGCAATCATTTATTTTTCTTTAAGAAAATAGTAAAACTGATAGAAAATATGTTCTATATACAAAATATAAATAAATAAATAAATCGCTAAATTAAAAATATCTATAGACAGAACTAGGTACTTTTAAAAAATCCCAGTTAGAATAAGATTAGCTGCTGGAATTGTAAACAAGACAACTTGAGTAAATGTGTAATTAGCAAACCAATAGGAGCTCTCAGCTGCCAAGAGAATGAGCTAATACTGCAGCACCACGGGAATGAAATAAGGAATGCCTTTATCATTTTGTTAAAGAAAATGACAATGAAGTTGTATATGAAAATATCTTGCAGAACTCTGGTAAGTGCACTTAAAAACTCAGAGGCCTGGCTGGAACTGCATCGGCACTGAGAACAAGAAATCCCAACAAAGAAACTTGAAGAAAAGATTTAAGAGAAGACTATTTGTTGAGAAGCAATTGAAAGTGGGGGAAATCCTGAGCTAATGACACAATGAATTACCACTAGAGGGCAGTTAAACATCATTCTCATGGAACAAACTGAGTTTCCTAGCAAGAAGCTAGGAGTAGATTGCCTGATGATGCAAATGCAAGCCTGACTCATTGCTGGCACAACTATTAAAGAAAACAGCTCAAAAGGAGTTTGAATATCATGCATGAATGGGAATTTACTAGCAAACCACAAAAGATTAGGCATTTATTCCAGACATTTCAGAAGATCTGTACAGAACAGGAGAGCTAGACAAGCCCGATATTTTTGTGGATAGATGATACGCAGATAATGGCAGAAATGATAATGCTTGCTATATAATATGTAGAGCCCAAGAAATCATCACCATGCTTAACCAAATCACATGCTTGCCAAAGTCCATGTACTGTTTTAATTTCTCAGATTTATAGGGAAGGGCAGATTGCTACAGGATTTGCTTCTTATGTGCCTACTTACAACAATTCCAGATTAGTGACACTAAAATCCTACTGGCATGTAGTGTGAATAGCTCTATGTCCAAACTGTTCCATAAAGGACAAACATGTTACATCATCACTACTTGGCCTTCTGTGAACAGCATGAGATTTCTCCATGTCATCCACATTGGATAGTTTTGCAGCATGTACATTTTTATTTCTGTAGCCGTATTACCAAGGTTATTAGTCTGCGGGCTCATACAAATAAAGGAAAGGCAAGTCTAATTGATATTTGGAAAACAGACCTCGTGGAAACATCAACATACTGCAAAAAGGGTTTATTGGCAAGTCTTTAGAAGGTGATCCTTCTAGGAGGAACCAAAGACCTAGGATAGTACTGTCAATAACCATGGTGTGTGAGCTGAAGACTTTTGGATGGAGACTTTTTGGTAGGAAGATTAAGTTTCAGTTTATGAGGTTCAGTCTCAGTGAAGTGACCCAGAAATGAAAGAGCAGGCCTGCTATCTTTATTCAGCTAGCAATATGAACAGCACTTCAGATTTGTCCTTTTCCTGTAACTGAATGGGTAGGCCATAGTGAATATATTAAGAGTGCTTAATACAGTATACAATAGATATACAGGCTAGCCTGGCAAAATGAAAGAATCATCTGTGAGACAAGTCATGTAAGTCCCACTTGGCCCTGAAGAGTTAGTTGGATGCATGTCCAGCAGTGCAGAAATGTGGAATGCAGATCCCTTTCCTGGATAAGGAGCATGTCTAGCTGTGTGCAGGGGTCTCATGGGAGTGTCTCTTTCTCAGGGATGCTCCTTTCTCTGTGTACTGAAAAGTACCTTTGAGCTCTGTACAGGCTATCTGACTATCAGGCAGTTGCCCTCTGCCTTCTATTTTAAATGCTTCTAAAGCAAGAGAGGAAATATTGTATTATCCCAAATCTATGGATATTTCCCATTTCCCCATTATCTCCTGAAGGAAATTTGGCACTATCTATAGGCATTTCTATCATCCTTCCCAAAATGGCTTAATGCTTTTGAGTTTGTATCATTCAAGTGCCTGAGTTTGAAATGCTGAGTTTACTGTATGGTTAGCCAGGATTAGTAAATAGGCAAGTTAGAAAAAAGGCTTAAATAAAATTGAGAATAGATGAGTATAAAAATCATTGTATTGTTATGAGCTGGGAGAATAACCATCTTGCTGCGAAAACTCTTTGGTGCGTGCTGCAAAAATCGATGTCACGTAGGGCTCATCTATAATACTTTAACAAGTTTGCATCCAGCTGGTAAAATGGTTGACTCTAGCCTGAGTCATTTCAACAAGTAGCATAGTTTATATAACATGGGGGAATTAGTGTTTTAGCCTTGCTCTTCCAGGAACATGCTCCTAATAAACATTGCTTTGCTGTAGTATGGTACTGTACAGGGAGGGAGGACCTGGGGAACTATAGGCCAATCAGCCTAACTTCCATCCTAGGGAAAATCCTAGAAAAGTTTATTAAGGAGTCTATCTGAGATAAGCTTGCAGAAGGTAAGATTCTGAATGACAGCCAGCATAGCTTTGCTGTGGATAGGTCTTGCCTGACCAACCTCATCTCCTTCTATGACCAGGTAACTCACCACCTTGACACCAGAAAGCAGCTAAACATTGTATACCTTGACTTCCAAAAGGCCTTTGATCTAGTATCCCACAATGTCCTCACGAGAACATTGGAGGATTGTGGGCTTAACTCTGAGATGGTCAGGTGGGTGAGAAACTGGATGCAGGATAGGACCCAGAGAGTTGTAGTGAATGGATCTGTGTCATCCTGGTGAGAAGTGGGCAGTGGTCTCCCACAGGGGTCGATGCTTGGTCCAGTACTTTTCAATATCTTTATTAATGATTTGGATGTGGGGGTGAAGAGCTCACTGGCCAAGTTCATGGATGACACCAAGTATTGGGGGAGCGTGGTCACGCTTGAAGATAGGCTACAGTTACAGGCAGACCTAGATAGGCTGGCAAGTTGGGTGGATCAGAACCTGATGAAGTTCGCGTAGGTTCCTAACCTGAATACAGGACCTGCACCTAACACAGGAAGTATGTAGTCCCAATAGGGGAAATGCCTTACTTGACTTGGTGCTGGCCACTGGGGAGGACTTATCTACAGGTACAAGGTAATCTAGGGGATAGCGGCCACCACTTGATAGGATTCACTATCCAGCAAAAAATGAGTAAGTCAACTAGTAGGGCAGAAGTGTTAGACTTCCAAAAGGCCAACTTCAACAAGCTCAGGAGATTAGTTGGAGTGGGACTGAGGTAATCACATCTGTGAGTTGGGAGTTCAAGAAGAGTGGGAATTCCTCAAGGGACTGATCCTGCAGGCAAAGTACACACAAAGGGAGGCAAAAGAACCAAAATACCTTCTTGGTTGACCAGGGAAATCCAGGAGAACCTTCAGAGGAAAAGAAAGGCTTACAGGCTGTGGAAGCAGAGGGCAGCCACCAAGGAAGAGTATACCTGCTTGGCTCGCACTTGCAGGGAAGGGGTGAGGAAGGCCAAAGCAGATACTGAACTCAAGTTGGCAACAAAGATTAAGAGTAACAAAAAGGCCTTCTTTAAGTACATAGGGAGCAAGAAGAAGGTGCAGGGTAACATAGGGCCACTACAGAATGGACTAGGGCAACTCGTAACAGATAGGATGGATAAAACGCATCTCTTAAATGATTTCTTTGCATCTGTGTTCTTGGACACGGATACAAACACACCTCCCAATGAGACTTTAGTCTGGCATGAGAGAAATACCAATCTACCAATGGTTAGTGATGACCTGTGCTGACCTAGTGGAGAGGTACTTGGAGAGGTTGGACATATTTAAGTCTGCAGGCCCTGATGTTCTTCACCCAAGGGTACTAAAGGAACTGGCCGGTGTCATAGCGAAACTGCTGGTGCAACTGCTTGAACGCTTATGGTACTCAGGACAGGTTCCAGAAGACTGGAAAAGGGCCAGTGTGGTCCCTATTTTCAAGAAGGGGAGGAAGGAGACCTAGGTAATTATAGGCTGGTTAGCCTCACCTCTATTCTTGGCAAGACCTTAGGAAAAAATCATAAAGGATCACATTTGTGGGGGGCTAGCGGGTAATGCAATGTTAAGGGGCAACCAGCATGGGTTTATAGCAGGCAGATACTGCCTGCCTAACCTGGTCTCTTTTTATGACCAGGTCACAAAGTGCTTAGATGCAGGAGTGGAGATAGATGTTATTTACTCGGATTTTAAAAAGGCTTTTGACTCAGTGTCGCACCCAATTCTCACAAGCAAACTGAGTAGCTGTGATGTGGATTTTTCACAGTAAGATGGGTGAAAAACTGGCTCTGTCCTGGGACCAGTACTGTTCAATATTTTATCAGTGATTTGGATGAGAGTGTTGAAAGCACTCTGTCCAAATTCGCAGACGACACCAAACTATGGGGTATAATAAACACACTGGAAGGCAGGGAGCCAATTCAGGTGGATTTGGATAAACTTGGGAAGTGGGCAGATCAGAATACGATGCAATTTAACAAGGATAAGTGCAAGGTGTTGCACCTGGGGAGAAAGAATCTCCAATACACGTATAGACTGGGAAGTACCATTCTGAGTACCACAGCATGGAAAGGGATCTCATAGTCATAGTCAGTGCAAAAAATGAACATGAGTTGCCAATGTGACGAGGAAATAAGCAAGGCTAACTGCATTCTTTCTTGTATTAGTGGGTGCATCATGAGCAGGTCCAGGGAGGTGATACTTCCCCTCTACGCAGCATTCATGAGAGCACAGCTGGAGTACTGCATCCAGATTTGGGTGCTGCACTTCAAGAGGGATGTGAACAACCTTGAGATGGTTCAGAGAAGGGCTACTCATATGGTTGAGGGCCTGCCGGTAAGATCTGATGAAGACAGACTGAGGGACCTGAACCTCTTCAGCCTTCGCAAGAGGAGATTGAGAGGTGATCTTGTGGCTGTCTACAAACTCTTCGGGGGGGTCAGCAGGGAATAGGGGATACTCTGCTTACCAAGGCGTCCTTCGAGTTACTAGAAATAATGGCAGCAAATGGAAGGAGAGTAGATTTAAATTGGACACCAGGAAGAAATTCTTTATGGTGAGGGTTGCCACAATATGGAATGGGCTTCCAAAGGAGGTGGTGCTCTCCCCGACCTTGGAGGTGTTCAGGAAGAGATTGGACAAGCACCTGGCTGGGGTTACTTAACCCCAGTGCTCTTTTGTGCCTGGGGCAGGGGTTCAGACTTGATGATCTACTAGGTCCCTTCTGAGCCTAGAAATCTATGAAATCTATGAAAATATTGAGAAATGTAAAGTGCTCCACCTCGGATGAGCACCCCCCAACACACTTACAGGCTTGGTGGCACCAAACTGACTAGCACCATGAATGAAAGGGACCTGGGGGTAATAATAGACCACAGTATGAATATGAGCCGGCAGTGTGATGCTGTAGTCAGTAGGGCAAATAATACTCTGGCATGCTTCAATTGATGCATCTCCAGCAAAACCAAGGAGGTGATTCTTCCACTCTACTCAGCATTGGTGAGACCGCACAGCTGGAGTACTGTGTCCAGTTCTGGGCACCACACTTTAACAAAGACATGGACAAGCTTGAGAAAGTCCAAAGAAGAGCCACCCATATGATCAGAGTCTTAAAAGTCAAACCACACGAGGAAAAGCTGAGGGATCTGGGACTCTGCAGCCTGGGGAAAAGAAAGCTGAGAGGGGACCTGGAAGCAACTTACCACTACACTAGGGGAGTACATCAAGGGCTCAGTGAGCAACTGTTCACCAGGACACCCAAGGGGAAAACCAGAAGTATTCAAACTCCTGGAAGTTCGATTTAGGCTCAATATTAGGAAAAACTTCTTCACAGTCAGGGTGTTCAGACTAGAATAAGCTAGCTCCAGAGGTGGTGCAGTCACCTACCCTGGAAATCTTCAAGAGGAGACTTGCTGGGGTCACCTGACCCAGTTATCTTTCCTGCTTTGTACAGGGGACTGGAGCTGATGATTTTCTGAGGTCCCTTCCAGCCTTACAATCTATCTACATGAATCTATGAATCTGTGGTAGGAACATGACTGCACTGGAAAAAATGCTAGTGTGTGTGTGTAGGCTGCTCATGAATGCTGCTACACTAGGTGCCCTCCTCTAGAGGCCTACTAGTGCCTACACTCTCCAGTCTCTCCACTATTCAGTAGTCTTGCGTACTACATCATGATGTTAAAATTAGTAGGGGAGGCTGCACAGAGGGCAAGGCACACTTTTGAAGAGGCAGGTCCTGTCTGGTCTAAGGCTCCCCCCATCCTCATCCCAATGTTATTCACTAAGGCCTCTAGCTCGGGGTCCACTGTTCAGGCCCACAAGCTCCTGGCTCAGCTCCAGTCACTCCCTGTCACTTCAGGTTCCAGCACACCTGCAATATCCACTATGTAGACAGCTAGGGGCCTTGAGTCCTGTTTTCCCCCTGCCACCTCCTGTCTTATAGCTCAGGCAAGCTCGGCCTCATTTGGCCTCAGAACACACTTTCGTCCTTATCCTCTGTCCACTCAGCACAATTTCAAGTTCAGTCCCAGTCCCGATCATCCTATTTCAGTGGTCTCTGCTTCCCCTACAGCCACAATACAGCCCTCTGGGGGAAAATGAAAACCACAGAATGCAAGCATCAGTCCCAGTTCAAAAGAATGTCCTGCACAGGTTTACCACATCCCTTGGTGGTGGGCTCCAAGAACAAAACAAAAGAAAACAAAAAGTGCCCATGTACTTAAGTTGCTTCTTATGCAGGTTCCCAGCTTCTCTTCAACTGGAGCTGCCTCCTGAGTCCTCTCTCCGCAGTCTGGGCTCTGGTCCTCATGCCTCTCAGAGAAAGTTCCACCCCTGACAGCTTCCACAGCCAGACTGCCCCCCCTGGCCTGAGGCTTGGGCTTATACATGTCTCTCTGGGTCACATTACCCAGCGAGAGGAAGTAGAAGGGTCATCAGCAGGGATCCAAGTTTTCTGTTTCCTCTTCCAGGAAAAACATGGAAAAATGCAGTTTCCCCTTTAAAGGAGAAAAACTTGGGAAGCTACGGGTTTCTCCTTGCAGGGTGGCAGTGTTCCAGCTTGCAAGGGAATGCTTGGGGATGTGGGGAGCAGAAAGTGAGCAATCAGAGGCAGGGGGTGCCACATGCGTGTGTGCACACATGCATGTGGACAGCCATACATCCGGGCAGCATGGTGGAGAGCAGCTCCCACAGCCCCATACAGGTAAGGCTATGAGAGGGCATAGGCAATGCATGGGGGGGAGGGGGAACCATAGGTGACGCACAGTGGGGGGGGCCGGCATAGGCGATGCGTGGGGAGATTGAGGTGGTGGCAGCTCATGCCGTGCCTGCACGGTGAGGGAGGGAGTGGGGCAGTGTTGGCAGTTGGTGGCTAAGGCTGGGGGTGCTGCCCAGCTGGAGCGGTGCACAGTGCCCTGGGCCCAGGCCTGGGGCCAGGGCTGGGGCAGGCAAGAATGCATGGCCACAGGGAGCAGGATGGGACACCATGGGTGGCTCGTCCCGGAGGGGGGGCAGCTCCCAACCACTGCATGCATTCACTGGAAGGAGTCAGACCCATAGGCCATGTGTTGGGGGGGGGGGGTGCATGAGGGAGCACCCAGATTTATGCATCCACAGTAGGGCATGGGGCTGCAGCCTGGCCAGACTGGCATTGGGGAGGAGTTGCCTCTGCAGCCCGGCAGGCAGGACCCAGTGCAGGAGGGAGGAGTGGGGCAGGGAGGCCTGGTGTTGGTGCTGCTGTCGCCAAGAGCACTGTGCTGCCATGGCCACCAAGGTCAGGTGCCCCCTGCCAGCCCAGCAGCAGCAGGGGGGCACAATTCTGTGCTGCTGATGCCACAGCACCGCACCTTGGCAGTCGTGACTGCATGGCTGACACTGGGCTCCTGGAGGTGGTAGTGGTGGTGGCACAGAGTTGTGCCATTCCATTGCTGTCAGGAGGGCAGGGAGCACCTCACCTTGGTGACCATGGCAGTACAACACTTCCCCCTGCACTGGATCTTGTCTGATGGGCCGCCAAGGTGGCTCCTGCCTGGTCTGGCCAGGCTGCAGCCCCATGCCCTGCTTTGGGCACAGAAATCTGTGGGGCACATGCCCCTCCATGCCTCCCAGTGCATCACCTATGGCATTGCCTATGCCCACACACACCCTGCCCCACACAAACTCCCTTTCCAGCACACACACACACCCTGCCCCACACACGGGGGGAATGGGGCTTAAGGGTGGGGGTTAGTGGGTAGGGAGTGAGTAGCACCAGTATGGGCAGGTTACTGGCATATAAGGGCTACTCAGCCCTACAAAGCAGTGGGGTGGGGGGACTATAGCCACAGCTGGACCTGCATTCTGGTGAGCAAAAGGGCAGGGGAAGCTCTGATTTTCCATGAAAGAAAAACCAAAATCAAATGCCAAAATATATAGCTATTTAGAATTTATTTTACTGTAAAGATTGAGGCACTGGTAGGCTTCCAAATTGCTTTAAAATTGTAAATATATCAATAAAACATTGTGTTCAACTGATACCTGTAGATACAGTGGCATTTCACTTTAATCACAGAAAAAAAAATTCAGATTTTTTAATCAGAGAATTTTGGACTTTTTAACAGGGAAAACCAGGATCTCTGGTCATCGGCCTCTACTTGCATCTGGACCCAGTAGCCACCTTCAGACTCTCCTTCCTGTGAGTTTGCCTCTGGTGTTGCCACTGGGGAACAGGCAGAAGAGACTCAGTGATGAAGTGGGAGGAAGCAAAAAGGAAGGTTGCGGGGAGGTCCGAAACCAGAACCATGTAATGAGGAAACCGGGAGGAAGGGGCCTCTACTAGGGAAAGGATGCACCGGCAAACACACAAAATGTAAGTGAGAAAAAGGTGGAGGAAGGGAGGGGAAGGAGTGGAAAAGGGCCAGGTACCTCTGGATCCCCTTCCCATTCTAGTAATGGGGTAGGGACCCCATTACATTGTGGATATCCCAAACTGTGAGCAGTCAGCTCATGGTTGTACATGTATATCTCTAGCACAGTCGTGGCCAGAAATGTGACAGCTCTGGTTAATTACATTCAAAAGAACAAGCAGAAAGTAATGTTACCAGGATGCTTAAGAGAACCTCTTATGAGAGGAGATTAAAGAGATTAAAGAGATTAAAGAGGTTGTGTAGTTTAGCAAAATAAGGACTGAAAAGGGATATGATTGCTCTTCATAAATAAATCAATTTGGTCTTCCAAAGAACAAGCAGGGGTAAAGAACCTGACAAGTTCCTAGAAAGACTAATGTCAGGACCCCTTGAGTCCTAAGGCTCAAACCCATGTCTTCTAGGCAAAGACCTGGTGTGCAGTGCCACCAAGCAGGGGGCTGAGGGCTGGACCCAGCCTAGCCTGGCCACTCCTGTGAGGCTCTGAATGGAGGATGATGTGACCCAAGGGAACCAATGGAAGCTGCAAACCCTTGATGAGAAGACTATAAAAGCCTTCCTACTTGCCCTGGGGCCTTACCCTGAATCTGCCTTCAGTACCTTGTTCCTACTTATCGTATCCTGTGTTCTGAGCTCTCTAGCTCCTGACTTCTGGCCTGGCCTCTACCACAGACCCATCTTGATTCCCAGCATACCTCAGACTTGGACTGACACCTGGTATTCTGACCCTTGGCTTTGGTTTTTGGACTTCTAGTATTGTTGACTTCTGAATCCTGATCCCCTCCCCACCCCCAAACATATACCTTTAGGTCATGCCCATGACAACTAGTATGATCAGACAGTGTTGTTCTTGGAGCAATAATTAGTGCTTACAATATGTAGGTCCAAGTAGTTGGTATCCCTTTGATGTAACTGAAAGGAAATTCAGTCTCCCTGTGTCTGGTAATTCCATGCTTCAGGACCACTTCTGGGTGCCTGAAGAGCCAGGGGGATATTTCATGTCCATCCTTCCAATGATTTAATTATTTGGCTTCTGGTGCTTTTTCGCTGTCCTCTGAACCACTGGACATTGGCTACAGTTCACGGTGGGCACTTGTCTGCAATGTGCTGGTCATCAGAAGCCTATGAGATGCCTGCCTGAAGGGTCTTGCTTATGCACACACTTTACCATGTCAGCTCTCACTTGCCCTCCTGCCACTGATCACCATGTCCACTGGGGTCTGAGGGCCCCAGACTGTGGCAGGCCATGCCCCTCAACTTCCAGTGACTTGCTGGTAGTCCTATGGGCCAGATAGAGCTGCTCAGTGGGCCAGGACCTGCCCATGGGCTGTTTTTTTTACACCGATGTAACAAATACCCTGCCATTGTAGTTGCAGGGTGTCAGGAGAGCCCTTATCTTGCTGGTTTTTATCTGTGGTTCATTGTTTTCTTTTCTTTTCAAAGCAGGCTTTGTAGCCCCGGTGTACAAGACAGATCAGACTGGATGATCTTTTGAGCCCTTTTAGACAAGCGGTTGCCTGTGAATGAAGGAATTAGGATTGCTAGAAGGCTTCTTCCAGTTCTATGGTCCAAAGTTCCTGTTCTTATGCTTCTAGAAAGAGTACATATGTCATGTTTACATGTTAAAAAGTTGTTTCTTGCAATACCAAAATGGAAAGCCACTGTTGTAAGTCCAATAGCATGCTGGGATTTTTCAGAATAACCAATTTATACTAATATTCCATACTGTATTGAAACTGTTCAGGATAGACAGAAAAAGGGATGTTTAATTCCATAAAAATGTCAATATAAAGACATTTGACAGCAACATCTTTGGCCAAACAATAGACAGTTCTTTTAAAAGCTTACATACGTGGGTGATCCAAAAGGTCTCTGCCATTGTGGTATTAAGCAGATGGCTTAACTCTTTCTGAAGCAGTTATTCCAACTTTCTTTTAAAGATTCTACTGGGGAGAATTACCTCAGCTTGTCTAAGTGAAAGAAATATATTCTGGGGCTGATCTTATACTCAAAGGGTGTGTCCATATGAGCCCGCACATGCCTCTTGCTGAGTCTCAAAGCAGTTTGAGATGTGGCAAGAGGCATGCTGGGACCAAAAAAATCATTCCCAACACTGCATATTTGCAGCAGGGGCTCAAGATTTCATACCTGGATATCCTGGTACATAAAAAAAAAATGCAGAAAAAAAGCGGGGCAGGGCGCGGTCCTGAACCGTGTCCTGAGGCAACCAGGGGCTTAGGTCCTCCAAAGAGATGCTCTGGTAGCTGGTCAGAGTGTCTCTATGGCTGCCCCTTGCCCTGGTGCTGAAGCATGCTGCCTCCACGTGTGGGGCAGCCTGGAGTGGTGCAGGCTGTATGGACCCCAGCTCCATGGAGGTAAGTAAGGGACTGGGGATGGGGGGGACTGGAGTGGGGGGCGGGGGCTGTGGAGGTGCGAGGGACTGTGGGTATGGGGGAGTCTGTTCAGGAGGAGTGGGATCCCTACTTGCCCCCTACACAGCCCACAGCCCCCTCCCCCTGCAGCAGCAGCCCATCCGGGTTCTCGGGGCCCTCCTGGCAAAGCTCCCCTGTAGTGCAGGACAGTGTGGCTCTGCCCCAGCTGCCTGGCACCCAGTGCTGCTTGTGGCAAATCGCTCAGGCCTGGCCCAGCCCAGTCTGGAGTGGCACCATGAGCCTTTGGGCAGCTCTGGGCCACTTGGGCTGTCACCCGGGGCCCCACACCACTTATGGGAACCGCCTTTCATGCCAGGCTGGGTCCTGCATGCACGGGCCCACCTGGGCTGGTTCCATGCATGCAGACCCCAGCCCAATGCAACAACCAGTCCCCATGAGCAGTGTGGGGCCCTGGGTGACAGACTGAGCAGCCCAGAGCTGCCCAAAAGCACATGACACCATGGTGAGCCAGGTGGGTCCTGTGTGATATGGCACACGCAGCACCAGGTGCCAGGCTGCCAGGGCTGAGCCACACAGCCTCCCTGCCCCACACTGCATGGTGGGGCTGTGCCAGGAGGCCCCAAGCAGGATGCATAGCCCCAGTGGCCACTGCTGCTGGAGGTGAGCTGTGGGCCCTGCAGGGGAACTCTGGGCTCTGTGGGGGGGCTGTAGCCCCTGCAGGGGGAAGCATGTAGGCCCTGTGGGGGGGGCATGTGGCACCTGTTGTGGGGACTGTGGCCCCTGTGGGGGGAGCTGTGGCCCCAGTGTTGGGGTAGTCCATGAGCTGTGCAAGGGGGCTGTGCCCTTTGGGGGCCAGGGGACCCACCCCTCCTGAGCAGTCCCCCACATGGCCCCCCCCCACAATCTACCCACAAACCCCACACCCCCAAGCCATCCCCACAAACTGCTCATCCATATACCTGGCCCTGTGGGGCAGGAGTGAGGGGACTGGGGTGGGGAGCAGGCTGTGGACTGAGAGTGAGGGGCAGGGGCAGGGACAGGGCACTGGCATTTCAGTGGTGCTCAGTGCTGCACATCCTGATGAGCAAAGCGGGTAGGGGCAGCTCTGATTTTTCTATGACAAAAAGCCAAAAGTAAATGCCAAATATATAGATATTTTGAATTTATTCTATTATGGTGATAGAGGCACTGGTAGGCTTCCAAATTGCTTTAAACATGTAAATATATCAATAAAACATTGCCCAACAGATCTCTCTATTATAGTGGCATTTCATTTTAATAGCGTAAGAACACTATTTTGGGTATTTTTATGAGAGCGTTTGGGTTTCCTGTCAGAGAATTTTGCAATTTTTAAACAGGGAACACCAGGATCTCTGCTGGTGAGACAAGTGGCAAGACCTGTGCAGAGAAGCCTGTGCAGGGCCAGCACTGGGGGCCCAGCAGGAGGGCAGATGAGGTGGCTGGCCTGCTGGTCATTTGGTACCGAGAAGACACACTTGGACAGTTCAAAGCGGGCCACTGCAAGGCACACATCTTCTGGGCAATAGCTGCCCAGATGGCACAGCGGGGGCACCCCATCCAGGTCTGGCAGGCGTGCAACCATGGGGTGGCAGGTCCAAGGGGGCAGATGCTATTGCAGGTGGCAGCAGGTCACAGCCAGGCAGCAGCCCCACTGCCAGACTGCTGCAGTGGGTAGAGGGGGCAGGGACCACTCCAGGTTAGGGCTGCTTCAGCAGTCTAGCTGGCACAAGGAGTCATGTCCCCAGATACCAACTGGCTGGGCCTCTAAAGGCAAGTAGCTCTGAGCTGCTCGCTGGGGCAGGTTTTAATAATGCTGGAGCCAGCACAGGGCAGGTTTTTATACTGCTGGGGACAGCACAGGTGCTGGCCCCAGGCTCTACCTCTCCCTGGCTGCTGGACAGGGTTATTTTGCTCCAAGTGGCACAACTTGCCCCACACCAAAGTGCATGTACGGGTACGTGCGCCAAGGCAAAAATCCCTGGTTCAAACTTGTGCCGCTCCTATTTGAGCTGCTGCAAGTGCACGTGCCTGCATGTGTGGATATGCCCTTTGGCAGCATCCACACATGCCCCAGATATGAAGTGCAGGGAATGTTTTCTTTGTTCCCAGCATGCCTCTTGCTGCTAAATCATTCCATCCAGGGCTTTGTTGAGCCTGGCCTAAAAACCTCCAAGGATGGAGATTCCACCACCTCTCTAGGTAACCATTTCACCATCCTCCTTGTGAGAAAGTTTTTCCTAATATCTAACCTAAACTTCCCTTGCTGCAACTTGAGACTGTTGGTCCTTGTTCTGTCTTCTGCCACCACAGTCTAGCTCCAACCTCTTTTGAACCCCTCTTCAGGTAGTTGAAGGCTGCTATTAAATCCCCTCTCAGTCTCCTCTGCTCTAGACTAAATAAACCCAGTTCCCTCAGCCTCTCCTCAGAAGTCATGTGCCCCAGCACCCTCACCATTTTCATTGCCCACCATTGGACTCACTCCAACTTGTCCACATCCTTTCTGTAGTGGGGGGCCTCAAAACTGGACACAGTACTCCAGATGTGGGCACACCAATGTGGAATAGAGGAATAATTCCCTCAGCCTGCTGGCAATGCTCCTACTGTGCAGCCCAGTATGCTGCTAGCCTTCTTGGCAACAAAGGCATACCGTTGACTCATATTCATCTTCTTGTCTACTGTAACCCCCAGGTCCTTTTCTGCAGAGCTGCTACTTAACCAGCTGGTCCCAAGGCTGTAGCAGTACATGGGATTCTTCTGTCCTAAGTGCAGAACTTTCCACATGTCCTTGTTGAACCTCATGAGATTTCTTTTGGGCCAATCCTCAAATTTGTCTAGGCCACTCTGAATCCTAGCCCTACCCTCCAGGGTATCTACTACTCCCCGCAGCTTGATGTCATCTGCAAACTTGCTGAGGGTGCACTCCATCCCATCTTCCAGACTGTTAATGAAGATATTGAAAAAAACTAGCCCCAGGACCAACCCCTGGGGCACTCCACTTGATACTTGATACCAACTAGACATCGACCCATTGATCATTACCTGTTGACCCTGACAATCCAGCCAGCTTTCTATCCACCTTACAGTCGATTAATCCAATCCGTACTTCCTTAACATGCTTGCAAGAATGCTGTGAGAGATTGTATCAAAAGCCTTGCTCAAGTCAGGCATGACTTGTGTTTGGTGAATCCATGCTGACTGTTCGTGATCAATTTCTTTTCCTCTAGTTGTTTAGGAATGGATTGCTTAAGGACCTCTTCCATGATTTTTCTGGGGACTGAGGTAAGGCCGACTGGTCTGTAGTTCCCTGGATCCTCCTTTTTCCCTTTCTTAAAGTTGGGCACTATATTTGCCCTTTTTCAATCATCCAGGACCTCTCTCAATCACCATAAGTTTTAAAAAATAATGGCCAATGGTTCTGCAATTACATCAGCCAACTCCCTCAGCACCCTTGGATGCAATGCATCCAGCCCCATGGATTTGTACATGTCCAGCTTTTCTATATAGTCCCTAACCTGTGCTTTCACCACTGAGGGCTGCTTACCTTCTCCCCAAACTGTGCTGCCCAGTGCAGTAGTCTGGGAGCTGATCTTTCCTGTGAAGACTGAGGTAAGAAAGGCATTGAGCACTTCAACCTTTTCCTCCTCATCTGTTACTAGGTTGCCTCCCCCATTCACTAGGTTCCCCCACACACACTTTCCCTGACCTTCCTCTTGTTGTTAACATACTTGTAGAAACCCTTCATGTCCCTTGCTAGCTGCAACTTCAGTTGTGCTTTGGCCTTCCTGATTTCATTCCTGCATGCCCGACCTATATTTTTATACTCCTTCCTAGTCGTCTGTCCAAGCTTCCACTTCTTGTAAGCTTCTTTGTTGTGTTGTAGCTCATTGACGAGTTCCCTGCTAAGCTAAGCTGGTCTTCTGCCGTACTTGCTAGTCTTCCTGTATATTGGGATGGTTTGTTCCTGTGCCCTCAGTAAGGTTTCTTTAAAATACAACCAGCTCTCTTGGACTTCTTCCCACCTCAGACTGGCCTCCCAGAAGATCGTGCCCATCAGTTCCTTGGAGGAGTCAAAATCTGCTATTCTGAAGTCCAGGGTCCATACTCTGAGAAAACTAGGTTCAAGCCCTGTCTTGGTGAGGGATCCCAGAACCCAGGTCCTCTGATTTTCTGGGTGAGGGCTCTAGACACTGAGCTATTTGGAGGAAAAGATGGGAACAAGCTGTCTGTAATACTTTGTGCACAACTACATAGCTGTCTATATGTGTCCAGGAATATAATTCCTCTGAATGCGTAAGTGCCAAAATGCCCTCTATACAACCAGAAAATGACCATGTAGATGAACAGGAAAATTAGAAAGCCAGCCTAAATGACTGCCCTCTGTCAACCTCCAAGATGTGCATCTTCTCATTAACTGCTGTCAATAGTACCAAGGGGCCTGGCACTTACAATGCCAAGGACTACCATTTGCACAGGCAAGAGCCCAAAATGTATTCACAAGGCAACAACTAGCTACTTTCAGACAACAGGACTGAGTACGAAGCTGGCATTTAGATAGTTGGTTGATTTATACTAGCAATGTTCTGGAGACTGCATCTTGTGGCAAAGGAAACCAAAAATCTCCTTTAACCAACCCAGAAAATGAAGCAGCTGGGAATATAGCTTAGTGCATATCCTGAGAAAGGGTGTCCTGACTAGGTGAAGGTGGGGAAAAACAGTCAGAACAGCTTTTAAGAGCATGGGTGGAGATCTGTCCTTTTAAAGGCACATTTGTACTTTATGTCTATAGGGGACCAAAGTATGTAGTACTAGTAATGATTGTTTTCCTTTAAGAAGCACAAGCTGTCACCCAAAGAGTCCAGAATAAATCATCTCCATCTATTCCTGGTGGTGTAGACATAAAAGAATGCAAGCAGACACCAGCCAATTCATAGTTTCATAGTTTCTAGGGTCGGAAGGGACCTGAACAGATCATCAAGTCTGACCTCCTGCCATGGGCAGGAACGACTGCTGGGATCATAATACCCCAGCCAGATATCTATCCAAACTCCTCTTGAAGACCCCCAAGGTAGGGAAGAGCACCACCTCCCTTGGGAGTCCATTCCAGAGCCTGGCAGCCCTAACTGTAAAGTAATGTCTTCTGATGTCCAGCCTGAACCTGCTTTCAATCAATTTGTGGCCGTTATTCTTTGTTATTCCAGGTGGTGCTCAGGGGAACAGAGCCTCACCTATTTTCTGCTGGTCCCCCCTGGTGAGTTTATAGACAGCCACCAGATCCCCTCTCAGTCTTCTCTTGTGGAGGCTGAATAGATTCAGGTCCTTTAGTTTATCTTCATAGGGCCTGGCCTGCTGCCCCGTGACCATGTGAGTGGCCCTTCTCTGGACCCTCTCAAGGTTAGCCACATCCCTCTTGAAGTTTGGCACCCGGAACTGGATGCAGGACTCCAACTGCGGCCAGATCAATGCCACACAGAGGGGAAGGATCACCTCCCTGGACCTGCTTGTGATGCATCTGTAGATGCATGACAAAGTGCGATTAGCCTTACTGACCACTTCCTCGCATTGGTGGCTTATGTCCATCCTGGAGTCAACAGTGACTCCAAGATCCCTTTCAGCCACTGTGTTCATAGATTCATAGATGCTAGGGCTGGAAGCGACCTCGGAAGATCATCAAGTCCAGCCCCCTGCCCCAGGGTCAGGAAGTCAGCAGGGATCATAGGATCCCAGCAAGATAAACATCCAAATGTCTCTTGAAGGTGTTCAAGGTAGGCGCTTGAACCACCTCTGGCGGCAGTCTATTCCAAACCTTGGGGACTTGGACAGTAAAGAAGTTCTTCCTTATGTCCAGCCTGAGATGGTCATGGAGGAGTTTGTGACTGTTCAACCTTGTCATCCCTTGGGGTGCTCTGGTGAACAGACGTTCCCCCAGATCCTGGTGAACACCCCTGATAAACTTATAGGTGGCCATCAGCTCACCCCTGAACCTGCGCTTTTCCAGGCTGAAGAGTCCCATGGCTCTCAGCCTCTCATCATAAGGTCTGTTTTCCTGACCTCTGATCATGCACGTGGCTCTCCTCTGCACTCTCTCAAGCTTCTCCACATCCTTTTTGAATTGTGGAGCCCAAAACTGGATGCAGTACTCCAGCTGCGGCCTCACCAAGGCCGAGTACAAGGGGAGAATGACATCCTGGGATTTACTTGAGAAGCATCTATGGATGCAGGCCAGCGTTTTGTTTGCTTTACTAGCCGCAGCATCCTGAAGGCTCATGTTCATCTTGTGGTCAATCATGACCCCCAAGTCCCTTTCGGCCATAGTGCTAACCAGCGTAGCACTGCTGAGCCTATAAGTATGCTGAAGGTTTTTTTTCCCCAAGGTGGAGAACCTTATATTTTTTGGTATTAAACACCATCAGATTCTCATCTGCCCAATTCCTGAGCCTGTCAAGGTCTGCCTGGATCGCCCTCCTGTCCTCAGGTGTGGATGCTTTACCCCAGAGCTTGTTGTCATCAGCGAACTTGGCCAGTCCACTTCTCACACCAATGTCTACATCGTTAATGAAGACGTTAAATAGTATAGGCCCTAGGACAGAGCCTTGAGGGACCCCACTGGTCACAGGGCACCATGACGATTGACTTCCATCAACCACCACCCTTTGGGTCATACCATGGAGCCAATTCCCCAGCCAGCGGATCGTGGTGAGGCTGAGGCCGCAGTTAGCCAGTTTTGCCAAGAGGTGATCATGAGACACCAGATCAAAGGCTTTTTTAAAGTCAAGATATATGACATCAATCTCTTCTCCCTTGTCCAGGTGATAGGTCACCTGGTCATAAAAAAAAATGAGATTGGTCAAACAAGACCTACCCGCAACAAACCCATACTGGCTATCCCTCAGGATGTTGCCGTCAGCCAGTCTGTTAAGGATGCCCTCTTTGATAATTTTTTCCAATACCTTCCCCAGGATAGAGGTCAGGCTGATGGGTCTGTAGTTTGCCAGATCCACTTTCTTCCCTTTCTTGAAGATAGGCACCACATTGGCCTTCTTCCAATCTTTGGGCACTTCACCAGAGCACCAGGAGTTCTTGAAAATCTGTGCCAGGGGCTGAGCTATGATGCTAGCCAGCTCCTTGAGTATCCTGGGGTGTAAACTGTCAGGGCTGGCTGACTTGAAGGTATCCAGCCTCTCAAGGTGTTCTGTCACAAGGTCAGCATTGATGGAGGGTAAGGGATCTCCCTCAACCGGGCCTCCTTGTCTCGTAGTGGGCAGGGGGCTCCTATGGGACTGGTGAAAAACTGATGCAAAGTACCCTTTAGCAAGTTTGCTTTTTCCTGGACGTCAGTTGTCGGTTGTCCCATCTGGTTTAGCAGGGGTCCAATGTTGCCCTTGCCTTTCCTCCGTCTCCCCTTTATAGAGAGGGTACTCCAGCTAGCTGGAGTTCCATTGCAGCCTTGGCTTTCCTGGTTTGCTCCCTGCAGGTCCGGACCAGTGCAGAGTATTCCTCCTTGGTGGTGGATCCAGTCCTCCATCCTTTATAGGTCTTTCTTTTAAGATGCAGGAGGTCCGCTAGTTCCCTGGAGGGCCAAGGGCCCTTGTGCTGCCTTTCTTCCGAGACGGGATTGACTTTGCTTGTGCATCCAGGATTGCTCCCTTGAGGAGCAACCACTCTTCCTGAACTCCCCTCCCCTTGGGGTCGTGGTCCCTTAGGGCCTCACTGACAAACCTCCTTAGCTTGTCCAAGTCAGCTTTCCTGAAGTCAAGGACTTCTGTATTACTGACTGACTTGCCAGCTTTATGGCTGATGGTGAAGGTGATCAGCTCGTGGTCACTGTCACCCAGCTTCCCTTCAATCGTTAGGTCACTGATTAGGTCGTCCCTGATTGCCAGTACCAGGTCAAGCAATGCTTTACCTCTCGTCAGCCCGTAGACTTCCTGCATCAGATAGAGCTCGTCCATGCATGAGAGAAAGCTTTGTGACCGCTCCGATTTGGCCAAGTGCTCTTCCCACGAGATGTCTGGGTAGTTGAAGTCTCCCATGACGACCATGCACCAGGAGCGTGCGGCCTCAGCCAACTCCCTGGCGAACTCCTGGTCAAGGTCTTGATCCTGAGTAGGAGGTCTGTAGTAGACTTGCACCATAGTGTCCCCTGTGCTGTGTTCCCCGTGGATTTTCACCCAGAGGGTCTCAGGTCGTCCACCCTGGGCACCAATGTCAGCTTGCAGGGATGTGTAGCCTTCCTTCACATAGAGAGCTATACTCCCACCCTTTTTGTCCACTCTGTCTCTTCTGTACAGGGTATAGCTGTCTATACCTGTGGCTCAGTCATGGGTGGAGTCCCACCAGGTCTCCATTATCCCTTTCACATCATAATTATATGAGTTTAGCAGGAGGACAAGTTTGTCCTGCTTATTCCCCAAGCTCCTGGCATTTGTATATAGGCACGCAAGTGTCCCTTTGGGGGTCCTTGCCTTGCCTACAGTTCATTCCAGGGATGGGGCAGGGATGGGATCCCTTGAGTGCCTTAGCCTGCTGGCTTTGCAAAGGTTGCTCAGTGGGCCAGCAGTGGCAGTAGTCCCCCCATCCCCCGGCGGGCTTAGTTTAGTGTTGTTGAGAAGGGTGTTCCCCAGTCTATAGGTATGCTGCAGGTTCCTTCTCCCTAGATGCAGTACCCTGCACTTGTCTGCGTTGAATTCCATCCTATTTTCATCTGCCCACCTCTGTAACCTGTCTAGATCTAGCTGGATTCTGTCCCTCCCCTCCAGTGTGCCCACTTCTCCCCACATCTTTGTGTCATCAATGAATTTGGGCAGCGTGCTTTCCACGCCCACCTCCAAGTTGCTGATAAAGATATTGAATAACACAGGCCTGAGGACCGAGCCCTGGGGAACTCCACTGCCCACATCCCCCCAGGTTGAAAATGACCTGTCCACCACCACTCTCTGGGCACAACCATCAAGCCAATTTGCCACCCATCTGACTGTGCAGGCATCAATGCCGCAGTCGCCTAGTTTTTTTTTATGAGAATGGGGTGAGAAGCAGTGTCAAAGGCCTTCTTGAAGTCCAGGTAGACGACATCTACCTCAACGCCCGCATCCAAGGACTTGGTGACCTGGTTGTAAAAGGAAACAAGGTTAGTCAAGCAGGATCTGCCCACAATGAACCCATGTTGGTTGCCCCTGAGCATTAGCTCCCCTGCTGGGCTCCTGCAGATGTGTTCTTTGATAATTTTCTCAAAGGACTTCCCAAGGACCAAGGTGAAACTAATTGGCCTACAGTTACCCGGGTCCTCCTTTCTCCCCTTCTTGTAAATGGGGACATTGGCCCTTTTCCAGTCCTCTGGGAGCACCACGAGCGCTCATACAGCCGTTCCAGGGGCCCTGCTATGACCCCCACCAATTCCCTCAGTACCCTCGGATGAAGAGCATCCGGACCTGCTGATTTATATACATCCAGCCCCTCCAAGAGTTCCCTAACTAGATCATCCCTAACCCTAGGCATGGTGTCGTGTCCCCTAAGCCTGTCCATAAATCCTAGTGGGGGAGTTGTCTCGCTCCCTGCTCAGAAATATGGAGACAAAGAGCTCGTTGAAAAGATCGTTTTTTTCCTTTGCTGCGATCACCAGATTGGCAATCCTGTCCTGTGGGGGCCCCACATTACCTGGTGCCTTCTTCTTATTCCCTATCTATTTGAAAAAGGACTTTTTGTTATCCTTAATTCTGGTTGCAGGCCCTAGTTCCGTCTCTGCCTTGGCCTTCCTAACCGCCTCCCTGCAATCACGAGCAACAGAGGTATAATCCTCCTTGGTGATTGCCCCTTGCTTCCACTAATTGTATGCCACCTTTTTTGCCCACAGGCCCTCCTGGATTCCTTTACTGAGCCAAGGGGGCTTTTTAGCACTCTTGCCCCCTTGGTTCGCGTTGGGACTGACTACCTCTGAGCTCAGAGGATCGTCTCCTTAAGGAACAACCACCCGTCCTGGACTTGACTCCCATCTCATTGAAGCTCTGAGTCCCCAATGTCTCTCTTACTAATCTCCTTAGCTCATTGAAGGCAGCCCTCCTGAAGTCGAAGACTTTTGCCTTACTGCTTACTTTCACCACCCTGTGCCAGATAGTAAATTCCAGCAAACGATGGTCACTGTCGCCCAGGTAGTCAAGCGCCTGTAGATCCCTCACCAGGTCATCACCTGTGGCAAGGACCAAGTCCAGCAAGGCATTTCCTCTGGAGGGATTATGTACCTCCTGGGTTAGGCGGAGGTCCTGTACGCAGGCAAAAAACCTACGTGAGCGGTCGGACCTGGCTGACTGATCCTCCCAGCAGATGTCTGGGTAGTTTAGGTCACCTATGACAACCACATTCCTTGTCCTTACAGCCTCCATGAGCTGACCTGAGAATTCCAGGTCCAGCTTGTCCCCCTCGTGAGGCGGTCTGTAGTAGACGCCCACTATCAAGTCCCTTTCCCCACAACTCCCTTGCATTCTAACCCAGAGCCTCAATTTGCCCCTCTTCTGAATTAAGCTGAGGGTACTCAGTTGCTGGCTATAGAGAATTTGGTTCAGGTGAAAAAACAGTCGAACAAAATCACCAGGAAATTTGCTGAGTGAGAAGGGCCACGGCAAGAGTCCTGTAGGGTAAGAGACCAAACAGTCTTCCACCAGTCAGTTCTTTTGCCATTGCTCTCATACAAGGGGTTTGAGACTAACTCCCCATGAAGAAAAGGCTGCTCACTTGTGTAGAAAAGAATTAAAGGTCTCAAGCATCCCACTTCTTGAGAACAGCATGAGTGAGCATGAGTGCTATATTTTCTTACATAAAACACAGCCCAGAATAAGATACTTAACTTGTTTTTGAAAGGCAGAATGAAGAAAAAAAGATATTTTCCGTATAATAAGTAACTGTGTAGCAGCAGCTAGAAAGCTAAACCTGCTTATTGTTCTAGTCTCCGTGGATTGTGGGTAGACTTTACTTTCACTGTTGCCTGGCTAAGTAGCAGAAACTCTTGTTACTGTATTTCTTTGCATATAATGCACATGCCAGTTTCTAGTAGCTGGCCTTTGGCAAAAAAGTGGATGTTGTACATGAAAAATGAAAGTATATCTACATTGTTAGTTCGTGCTACTCTCTCTAGCCCAGTCTACCAGACATTCACATTTAACTTCTTAGTTCACCTCTCGTGTCCCATGAGCAATGCTAAGTCTTGGAGCCTGAGGTCAAATGTCCTCCTAGCCTACCCTACACCTTATGATGATTTTAGAACTTAAATGGGTGCTGCAAGCCACGAGTATGGGAAGACCATCAGCAATCCACAACTTTCTATACCTGACATATGGCCGTTCTACACCCCATGCACTGTCGCTGCTGCCTGTAATTAGAGCTAATCAAAGAAGGAGAGATAAGGAGAATGTACATTGGTTCCAGAAGGACTCGGAGGAACAGGAAGCCTATTCTTAGAGCAGGGCCCATCTAGGAACCAGTTTGCATACAACTTGTCTCTCATGCTTTGCTTGTAGCTGTTATAAGATAACAGTAGCATAACTAGGGGTGAGCAAGTAGGGCACCAGCCCCTGGCCTCAAGTTAGAGAGGGTGCCAGAATGGCAGCTCCTGGGGAGCCTGTACATTGGCAGCAGCAGCAGCCACCACCAGTATGTGGGGAGTTTGTTTAGCAGCAGTTGTGGTGGTAGCAGCCCCCCCCGTATGACGGGAGACTGTGCCATAGTAGTAACAGCAGCAACAGCTGGTGTCTTTTGAGTCTCTGGTAAGAGTCTACCCTAGTCAGCAACCCCTACTTCCCTGCTCTCCAGCACTTAGAAGTACCCTCTTCCCCAATTCAGGGTGTCAAAATGCCTCTTCAAGATAATATAGATGCAGAGGAGAAGCTTGAACCAGTCAGTGAGTGTGTCTACACGAGAGGTTTATTGCAGAGTAGACTAATTACATGTGTAGCTCTATTAGGCCACAGGAAACGAATTAACTCCAAAGCATGGGAGTACTTGTAAATACAAGTACTATCCTGCTGTGAAGTTTTTTACTCTGCAGCACCACACATGTAGATGCTGATGCAGCCAGCTGGGGCACGAGGGTGCTTCAGTATGGGAGCTGCCTACCAGCTAGCCCCGCACTGGAACACCCTCATGCCCTACCCAGCCCCTCTGCATCACGTTGAGCTGGGTCAGAGCAGCCTTGGACTAGGTTGACCCCCTGGATTCCCTGCCAGCTGGAGCTGCTCCAACCTGACTCAACATATTGCAGTCCCAGGAGCAGTTCTAAATGCAATGCCTGGGAGCAATAAGCTCCAGCGTGATATGCACCAGAGCTTATTGCATGCAAGTAGCATGTGAAGATGTGCTCAGTATCACCCATAACAGCAGTCAAAAAGTATACCCTAATTGAAGATGGGTTCAACAAGCACAAAGATTTTTTAGAGGAGCATCTGGGAAACATAGATATAAAGCCAGATAAACCTGCCTACTTCAGCAAACTCTTTTTTGTCTCATACTGGATTTGGTTCTATGACCCTTGGGTCAGATTAAGTTTTGCCTCTACAACTTTCCTGCAGTGTCCAGTAAAGTAATATGCAGAAGAGCCTGGTTAATAGTGATAGCTCTATGTTAGCCAAATAAATCATAGTACATCAGCCTCACTAAAATGTACCAAGAAAGTCAGATTTAGTGTCCCTTCAAAACTTGGTGGTGCAGACTATTCTATACCAATTTTTAAAAACTCTCACCCCATTGGCATGTTTACTGAGAGGAAGAAGAAAGAGGAAAATCTATTATAATAAAGATGCTCATAATGGAGTAACTCTTTAAGTGACAGATGGCATTAATCTTCACCTTCCCACTGAGCTAGAATCTTTAAATTGTTCATAATGGGTGGATGCTTACAGGAAAAACAAACTGGAATGTTGATATTTTCACAGGCCATTAATTTGCCAAATTACAAAAAAAAATATTAATTTATTCCAGTAGGGGCCCACACTGTGCATGAGGCCTCTAGTTTAGCGAAATTAAGGTCAGCTGAGGATTGATGGCAAAGGTCACCAATTTTATTCAATGAATGTTAACACCAAGAAATCCAAGCAGCTTTCCACTAAAAAGTGATACATTTCAGAGTAGTTTCATAGTTTCATAGTGCTTAGGGTCAGAAGGGACCTAAACAGATCATCAGGTCCTACCCTCTGCTCTGGGCAGGAACAAGTGCAGGGTCATAATACCCCAGCCAAATATCTGTCCAGCCTCCTCTTGAAGACCCCCAAAGTAGGAGAAAGCACCACCTCCATTGGGAGCCCATTCCAGAGCCTGGCAGCCCTAACTGTAAAGTCATGTCTCCTGAGGTCCAGCTTGAACCTTCTCTCTACCAATTTGTGGCCATTATTCCTAGTAACCCCCGTTGGTGCCCGGGGGGAACAGAGCCTCACCCTGAGAGTAGAAATAGTTCTTGAGAGTCCTCCTTGATCCTTCATTGTTTCCTATGCTTGTGATATTGGTGTGTCTGCCACCCGCAGCATCTTTCCTCCTTGGGGCCAAAGGAGTAACAGAGGTGATAGTGGAAGGCCATATCACATCCTCCCTTGGGATAAATCTAGAGCACACACTGTGTTCTGGTCAGGTTCCTGGAAGAACAATTAGAGAACATTGACTCCTGATCAGTGCTGCCCCAAAGTAAGCAATATGTCATGGAAAATATCATATGTTGCTCTCCCTGTCAATCTGAAGAAACACATATCTTTGAAAAGCAAAATTTCCTGTGACTGAATAACATCAGAAGATCTTGCCTGCGACATGGTTTTTGAGATCCAAAGGTTATGGACCTCTATGTGGGACAGCATGGGTGTGTCCAGATGAGTGGGAACATTTGCTTTGTGGCATCTCAAAAGCTTTTGAGGAACTGCAAAACATATGTGGTGCATGTCAAAAGTTTCTCTGCGCTGCATATTTGCAGCATGGAGTCAAAATTACATACCAAGAAATCCCAGTATCTAATGAAAACATGAAAGAAACAACAGGGTGGTACATGTGGCTGCAGTGTGTGCCACCCAAAACAGGAGCCTGGCCAGCCAGAGCCATGCTCTGGCTGCTGGCCAGGCTCCATGTGCCCAGATTGCTGCTGCTGCAGCCCCAGGAGTCCCCCAGAATCCCAGGTAAGGCTGCTGGGGACAGCCTGGGTGCTGGCCCCAGCCTCCTGTACTCCACCCAGGGTAATCTGCCATGTGCCACAGCACACGTGCAAGGGCATTCCCCAGGGGCAAGTAGCAGTGGCACAACTCGTGAGGATGCACCCTATGGGGGAAACCCCCCACAGAAAAAAACTTGGGGGGTCTAGCTTTCAAATCTTGGGATTCATGGGAAAAGAGAGCTCCCACTCCTCTCCATTACAGGCTGCTTGTTTGCCTCTGTGGCTCTTTTGAGAACCTTCTTGTCATTGGCTGGCTATTCTATTCCCCTTCCAAAGCTGGGAGCATGGTGAGCATGGTCTATAAAGCTTCTGCACCATGGCTCCAATACAGCATACCCTGCTCCATGGAGCTCTTAAAGCTCTGTTGTTGTTGGGTATCAATGAGGTTTAGGAGAAGGGGAAAATATTGTTGTATTGTCTCTACCCCACCTTTCTATTCCTTCTGCTTTCTCACCTCAGCATGCTTGACTTTGCTGCTTCATCTCATGCAAAGAGGAAAGAAGAGCCCTGGGTCTGTGTAAATACATTATCAGTCAGATTGCTCAACCTTAGAACAGAGAAAAAATGGGAGGCCAACACTGGCAGGTGCTACTAAATGTTTGGATGACTGACTGCAGGCCCTTCTTGTAGCAACCAGGGATGACGATTGGCACTTCTTTTCCTACAGCTGGGTGAGAATTCATAAATATAATTATCACTTAATTGATGGTAGAACTTCAGCAAATTTAAGTTAAAATATTAGGTGGCTTTTACTGGGATTCTCAGTCCATAAAGTAAATGCAGGACTGCAATTCTTTTCATGTGGAAGTGGGTTGCTAGGCTTGCAGGCCAATTATCATTTCCTATTAGTAATTACAACAACTTGATAGTTTTCTAATGTTCATACATATAAGGAAACACAGTACATAATCCAAAATACTCACGAACACTGAAGCCTGGATTTAATGTGGGCAATCCAGAGATCACTGAACCAGTAGGAAGAGGAGCCAATGGCTACACATTTTAGCTCTGATAAGATACTGGAGTCCTCCAGCCAACTTACTGATACAGGAGGCTATGGTAGGTATTGGGTCACCACAGAAGTACCTAGTTAAGAAAATACATATTTGTTTCTCTTTTATGTATGAGAAAGTAGGTTATACATTTCCCATGTGCATTTGCCTATTGTTAAAAGAACATTGTTGCTTGGCATTGTTGATAACTTCATTTTTGAAAGCTCAGTTTGTTTCTTTATCATATTTTAATGCATATAAATATTTAGCTCATAATACTTTCTCATACTTTAAAGTCAAATGGGACCATTATGGTCAGGAAGTCTGACTTTCTTAATAACACCAGACATGGAGGTCTTACCAATAATTTCTTCAGCATGTGTAGAGGGAGGTAGTCAGCCATGTTAATCTGAAGTCAGGCAGAAGGCAGGGCATGGTGGCACTTTAAAGACTAGTTCATTAAAGACTAAGTCTTCACCATGTCCAATTTCTATTGGAGCTAGAGCAAAATTTTTCTTTCTTGCCTTAAAGATTTTGATTGATTCAAGACTCTGCCACATCACCATCAGTTAATACAGTGGTTATTACCTTTATCTTATTTCTAGTATGAATTTGTCATTAGGTCTTTCTTTTTCTGCTAGATTGAAGACCTACTTCATCTCAGAAATTTATTTCACAATAAGGAATTAGTAAATGATGACCAAGTAATCTCATAACCTTTGTATTAATAAATTAAATGAACAACATCTTAATATTCTCACTATAATCATGTTTTCCTTACCTTGAATCACACTTGTATCTTCTTTCTGAACTCGTTCACATTTCTCAGCATCCTTTTGAAGGTGTGCAGTCCAGAACTGGACAAGGTATTTCAGCAGTGGTCTCATCAATGCCATATGAAAAGATGTAAGATCACTTCCCTAGTTCAACAAGATTTTTGACAAAATAGCTCTTCAAAAATAAAAAAAGCTTTTATTAACATAATGTCTAAAAATGTTTGTTTTATTAGAAAAAAATTAAAAATTCTTAAATATGGATAAATGTCCAACATAACCCTAAATATTGGATTAAAATTTTAATTTTTCAATTAATTCAGACTTTGTAGCAATTTTTCATGGAAACAAGTATTTCCCAGATAGTTCTAAGTACTGAACCTCTTACTTGAAAATTAGGGAAATAGCCCTCTCCCAAAAATTGTCATTATAAGAAAAATAAAGATAAACTTGGTGACAGCAACTACAGTTTTTATTAACCCCCCTGTCAGAAGATATATCAACTTTCTTTTCTGCTGATGCGTATGTACCAGAGATGGTGACAAGGTGTAATAATCATGCTCTAGGTAAGAAGAGTTAGGTTGTTATTTATTTTAGTAATCCATATATTTTGGTAACAGTGGATTTTATTAAGTGTTCTCTCACTTGTTTTCTTGCATATATAATGTTACTTTTGACATACCTAGCCAGAGCTTTTTGTAACATAAAAGTAAACTTGGTTTTAATGAGTAGTTCCTATCACCTGCATCAGCTTTTCAAGACAAAGAACAGAGGCAGGAAGACACATTAGTCCTTGAAACACACTGCTTCAAGCTTTTTGGAACAGAAACTATCTTTGGTTCTGTATTTGTAAAGCACCCAATCCCATCTGGCCCTGCTCTGTGATTAGGCTCTTTGGCAAAATGATGAGAAAAAATAAATTAATATTTTAGGAATGAGAAGGATAACAATCTGAAGCTGAGACCACATTTTGGCAAACTGAGGGTTAATTTGATGACAGCCTGTGTACCTTGTAACTTGTCTTTTATTAAACTGTCAGATTCCCTTATTGCAGTTCACTTTTGAACCACTGGATGCTGATTCTCCAGCCTACCAATTACAAATCTTTTGGGGGGAACCTCACAACACTTCAGCATTTGTTATGACATAGAAGCAACACTGACATGGCAGCATTTATAAATATTTTTTAACTTTTCTTTTCCTCCAGCTTTTAACATTAAACACCCACTGGAAATAAACCAGCCATGCCTGGCTACTTTGCAATAGACAAACATGAAACTATAGCCCTCCTGGTGCAGTTAAACTGTGCTGTGTGGAAAGGGCCAAAAGCTGTGTGTTCCTTTATTAATTTTCCCAGTAACATAGCCTGCTTTGTCAAACATGTCTACAGCACAGAATTAGAGTAAGAAATGGCCTTAGAGAATAGATATTCAGAGAAAGGAACAACTGTGTCTGGCTACTGCCATAAAAAGGCAAGGAGAACCCAGATTCTTAGAGAAAAGCTGTTGGTGTAATTGCTGTGCATAATTCCATCACTGAATACATCTGTTTTCTTTTCAGCTAGCTCCTGTCCCGCCAAAGGATTAGTTGTTAGTCTCTGGAATAAATGATTAATTTATCTTTATCGACAGGTAGAAGCATAGGGGATAGACCAGTTCTTGGATATGCAGCATATCTAAACTTTTGGAGGTTAATGCAGTAGGCACTTATGAGTGGAGAGGTTAAATGGCAGAAGAAGGAGGGAAAGAAACTTCAGGACAATTTTGGCAATTCCAGCTCTCTCCTATTTGCAGTACTGAATGGGAGGGAGCAGGAGATTAACTTCAGCAATCTCTAGTCACTGGTTTTCCTAACTTATTTGCAAAAGACTTTGGTTATTTTCTTCTCGTGCTTCTGTCTTTGACAAGACGAGACAGTCTCTTTACCAGGTTATTGAAACTATCTTAAATGTAGGAGAAACAACTCTAGTTTTGGCATCATGTCTTGAAAGGAGGGTTGGGAACTGGAGGCTGCTGGACTCTGTTTCTAGCTGTTCCAGTGACTCACTGCATAGCCTTAGGTAAGTAATGTAACCTCTCCCTGTCTCAGTTTCTCCATTTTAAAATGGAGATAATCCTTAGCCCAACTCTTAGGGGGTGTTGTGTAAATTAGTTCTTAAGAAAGACTTTTAAAATCTAAATTGCTACATTGATATCAAGTATTATTTACTATTCCTGTAATAATAAAGTGCTACTTATTATTCGTACTATGTTATGAAAAATGCATTTTGATGATCTTTCTTGTTATATGTAAACTAGAGGAGGCTCTCCCACCTCCTGTTCACTGGATAATTAAGTATTCTTTAAAATGTATTTTTCAATAGTGCTGTTTTGCAGGAATGTGTTGAAAGGTTTTAAGGCGAGAATTGCTGTTGCAGAAATTGTAGGAAAGGTTCATGCTCATTTGGCTAGGAGTATACTAACATTGAAGTACTTTGGTGCCTTAAAGAATTTTTGTGTTTAAAGACTTAAACACCAAAATAGATTCTCCTTTGGATCTGGTGGGATTGTCAATAGGCCTAGAAATACAAGTACTCCACAAGGTAATTTATGCTTTTCTGGTTTCCAGTGGTTCACTGGGAAAATAAATATCATGGTATAACTGCAGCAACAGTTAAAATCCATTTGAAATGTAATTTTGAGAGACTTGTGGGTATTAATGAATAGTTGAGCTGCTTATTCCTTCACATGGCAGTTATTTCATGTATGTAAAATATTTAGGTACAAGGACTGTTTGAAAACAGCTGCTGTAAAAAAACTTCCCCAGCTTCCCAGCTCATGTCCCAGTGTCTCTGCCATCTTCAACTTAGCTGCCATGCACTACTTAAGCAGAGAGGTTGATAGAAGCTGTATGAACCTGCCCTGCTGTGGCTGGTCTTTTTTCCTCTTTCTCCTTCTGTCAATGGTCACCAGTTCTGTTGCGCTATGTTGTTACAACCTCCATGTTTAGTTATGGGGAGGGGAGTCAATAGTTTGCTTTGTTAATGCATATTTGTGAGCAAAGCCACAGCTTCCTGTTTTGTTTTTTGGGTTGAATTTAAGAAGGACTGCACAACCTGGCTTTTGGATTAAGGCACTGGTTTTATATTCTATTCTTGGTTTTCCCCTTTGGATTGTAATGTAAACAGGGTGATAGGTTAATCCGCTTTCCTTGAAATTGTACCTGGAAAGGGTTGAGTCAGTATTGCCTACTAATCTTAACCATAGTTGGACTCCTAATGTACTGAGACCATTGCCCTGTCATGCTAATCGGTATTGTCTCATTGTTCCCTTGCATTCTCTCACTTGTCTGTTGTTCTCTCTTTTGTTTTTTGCTTATTGTAAACTTTTTGGAGCAGGGACTAGCAGTGCAGTTCACATAGGGTTGTAGGATACTCTCTGGGTGCATCTACACATTCATTAATGCACCTTAGATACTGAGCATTTAGTTCAGTACTTCCTTAATAAAGTACTAACTAAATGCACAGAACCTAGAGTAACAGCGCAGTAGTATTGGTACATGGTTATTCAGCGATGCTTACTATGCGTTATCCTAATAACACTGAGCAGTAGGCTATTAGCACAGTTTTTGCCATGACATGCTGCTATGCCGTGTTATTAGGCTAATGCGCAGTAAGCATCTCATGTCTACATGCTCTCTGAGTAGCTGTTAAAAGTGTGTGAAAGAAAAGACATGGCCAAAGATGGCAGTGATACTTACTGTTGTCTCTTAGTCCAATACACAAGTCACAGAAGCAGCCAGAAGTTCCTGATATCAGGGTGACCTACTTTAATGGATCTGGTCTCTTTGGCTATTTTGTATAGTATTATACACTACTTTGGGAAGAGGTGACATTAAAAGCACAATACAGCAGCTACTGAAGTCAGAAGACAGTGTCTTAAGTGACTCTGAGTACTGTCATAAATTCAAAGCAGGATAATGGAGGAAGCTCAAGAACAACATGGTATTAGAAAATTGTATTAAACCACTTAATTTCACTTGTCTTTAGGCTGCAAGCTATTTGCTTCTATAAGAAGTATAGAAATTATCAGAAATTATTTTTATAGAAAACTATCAGAAATTATTTTTATAGAAAAACTAGACAGAGATGAGTTTCTAGAGAAGTTTCTTTTTTGTTGCAGCTGTCAACCAAAAATAAGTATTATAGCTGCCAAATAATTTTACATCAAAACTTTTTTGACAAAAGACTGCTATTTTACAAAATTATTTTTTTTCACAAATAAATGGCTGATTCCCTATTATAATTATGATTTTTCAAAGCCTGCAACATGAAATGTTTTGATAGGATATGGTTCCATGGTATATTGAGAGAACGGTAATTCTGCTGCCTTTTTATCATGTTCTCCTCTCTCTGTTCGGTTGCCCAGCTACATTACAGCTACTGGATATCATACCCATGATGCATCACTTCTCACCACACTAGAGACCATGCTGCCTTGTGGGAGATGTAGTCTGAGCAATGATACCAGTCTTAAGAGGAAGGAGAGAGTATAAATACTACAGCAGTATTTTCAAATTAAACTAGTTTGGGTTTATGCTAAAATATTTTGTTTTTTGACTTTTTCTCAAGAAGGCCACAGGAGGGGGGTATTTATTTTTATCCCACCTCAATCATTACAAAGCCTTTTGCTTGGTTATGGATATGCAATACATTGAAAGGGTGTGAAAACCTGTAATTAGTGTCCATCTCCATCCCACTGATTTGTCATTATTACAAAAAAAAAAATAGAAGAGCAGGTTCTAATGTGGTATTGTCAGACTATGGAAAGGGTATTCATTATTATAGAGGTTCCTAGAGTGTGGTCTGCATGGAAATGGATAGTCTTATCATGCTGGCTTCTCCTTGTTTCCAGCTACTACCCAGTATTCAAAGAAGCTAAAAATTCGCTACACACTCTTCTGCAGTACTTTTCCCTGTAATTAATGGTTGTAGTTACCCCAGAAATGTTCCAGCAGATAGCTCACGTTGTCACGACAGAGAACGGTGGTCCACATCTTAACGTTGTTACTTCACGAAGTATAGGACCATATGTGTTTGTCATTTTAAGATAAGATGGAATGAAAATCAGACATTTACAATTTTAATCACATTAGAGTTAAATAAAACAGATCAGCATTATATTTTATTTTTTGTAATATGAACTGTAATATTAGACTACAGTTGTGGCCAATCTCAATGGTGGTAGATGACAGAACAAGGAGCAATGGTCTCAAGTTGCAGCAAGGGAAGTTGAGGTTAGATATTAGGAAAAACCTTCTCACTAGGAGGGTAGTAAAGCACTGGAACGGGTTCCCCAGAGCGGTTGTGGAATCTCCATCTTTGGAGGTTTTTAAGATAAAGCTTTGGCTTGCATAATCTAGTTGGACCTGGTTCTGCTCTGAGCAGGGGGTTGGACTAGATGAGCTGTTGAGGCCCCTCCCAACCCTAATTTTCTATGAATCTATGGTTAGATCTGTAAATTGACTGTAATAGAAATTAAATCCCAGATAGTATTATTGGAGGATACCTTCGATACAGTTTATTGAAGTGATAAAACATCTGGATGCAGAGGATTTCCCATTCCCATTAGACCTCAAAGATATAACAGAAGGTGCAAATCTGCTATTGTGCCTCTTGCCTTTAGTGCCCCGCTATACAGACTTTCCATCCCCTGCAAAATATTGGTTTAACTATGGGAACACAAAATCTGATTAACTATATTTTACATAATCATATCTAAAAAACTTCCACATAACTATATAGTCTTCAGTAATTCAGGCCTCATATAAGCCGTTTTCAGCAAAAGACTGAGTGGAGGATGGAGTCACAGACACTGGAGGCATGGCAGGATCAAGTAATTAGGTTCCAAGCAGTTGAGAAGCCTCAAAGTTCTGTTTACCTAAAGACAATGATAGGAGGCTCTAAAATGTTCATTGCTAGGAAACTGTAGCCGGTTTTCCTTTAAGAGAAATATTGGGGTCTAATACTGTGAGGTCTAATAGTAGTGCACATCTCAGTAGATGTAATCATATTTCATCCAAATACAGTCCAACTGATACAAGTTTGTAATGTAAACTAGAGGCAGATGCATGTCTGAATTTATCCATTTCACAACACTTCACATTATATGCTGCTCACTGACACTATTTCTGCATATTTTATCATCTCTAAAAAATATTCAATCACAGAGCTAGGCCAGAAAGGTGCTAGGCCAGAATATTAATGAAAGTGCAATAATGCAATTAGCATGATGACAGTCACTCAGTCATTTGACTATATGTAAATGAAAATATTGATCTAAAAATTCAGTTTAGTTTAGTGAATCAGCATATCTGGTAGTAATTTAGTTGAAAAATATTTCCAGAGTAACCACAAAAATGTATAAAGGGAACTGATGAAAAACTGGCAATTGATTTTCCAACAGAACTTGTTTGGTTTCCTAGACTGGTAGGCCAGGGTTTCTCCAAGTGCAGCCCATGAGCCACTTGTGAAACATTACTTGGGCTACAAAGCGATGTTACAATGGTGGCTGTCCTCAACATACCCAGCTGACTGGCAAACCTTAGCAGCACCCCTTTGATTCATTGTTAAGGATCACTTATGTCCTTTGTAATGAGCTTAGGAAGGCGGCAGGGAATGTACCAGATACTGACATGCCAAAAACCCTAAGAGATGCTCAGTTATGTGAGCTAGCCCAACATGTTATATCAGCAATAAAAGTCAGCTGTATAACTTCTACTCAAGCTTGTATTAAGCTGGATTCTCCTTACTAGAACACATTATGCCTTACATATACAAAGTTACATCTATTGAACATAAAGATATTGCACTACAGATTCATTTTGTTATGCACCCTCCAGATGATGTTTCACCTATTAAGCCCTCCTCCATTAACAAAATTCCTAATCTATGGAACCCTTAGGCTAGGAGAAGGCAACAGAGACCATTTGAAAGATACTAAGAGAGTCTACTGAATTCCCACAAAGGGTGGACTGAAGTAAGATTTTGAAGACATTTAGAAATAATTCTGTATACACTGTCTTGCTGTATTAGGAAAAAGCAGAACAAAAGTTGATGGCAGACAAAATTACTAGACCCCACACTGACATGAGCAGTCAGGGTTCTCAAAGTAACCATTACAATCAGCTGATACTGATCCTATCATGTATTAGACATATAGACCTTTGTAATAGTGACATGTTATGTAAGGCCAAAAATTAAAATCCCTCTTATTGGTACTCCTGTGACTCACTCCTTTAATACATGGTGATTCAAATATATATCTAATGTGGCTACCTTAGGTAAGTCTAGAAGGAAAAGCTAAGAGAAAGAGTAACTAGGACACTTGCAATTTATCCTGAAAATAAGCTATATTAAAAAAAAAAATCAAAATTAATTCCTATATGCTTCTAGTTTGTGAGCAATTCCTTACAGCCAGGGTTTGAACTAATTTCCTAGTCCCCTCCCCTTAGCCCAAGATGTTTTAGTAGACAAGACACATACCACATAAGTCACTTTCTAGCTATATCTCTTCCTAATAAAAAGTGACATTATCCCAAATAAAGTTTTCAGCTCTGTAAGTGAAGACAAGATAATCACATCCCAATTTACTCTCTAGCGAAGCCTGCATTAAGATACTTCCTATAACTTAGTTGATGAACTTACGAAAAACTTTTGACCAAACCAGTCTGAATATACTATAAACATGTTCAACTGAAGATGAACTAGCAAGAGTAAAGACTATTTTTTCAAAAAAAAAATCTTAACCTTTAATATGTTCCTTTCAGGAATGTTTCTTTGTATTCAGGTTTCAATCTATCACATTTGTAGGAAGTATCATTCATTCATCTCGACTATGTTACTGAAAAATCCCACAGGTTCTCTGCATAATTGTCCCCACCTAATCCCAGTTCTTTCTTGCTGAAAATATCAAACCCAATTTCTGTTGAGATTGCAACTGTAGGACCAACAGCCTGTAATCCATAAATTTCTCTAGAAAAATCCTTGTGATTTTTTAAATTTTACTTCCTTTCTGTGAAACTCGTTTTGTAAAATGCCTACTATAGAGTTTGATCTCAGTGCTCCTCATGCTCTGTGCAACCAGCAACCACCTTATGGAAGTTGGATGCAAACATAAAAAAACTTTTTCCAAGAAATCCATTGAGAATCCCTGAGAAGCTATGAAATCAATCCTGTTTTTTCTTTTTAGGAGGCCAGCACTCAAGATGTTCTTCATGGTTTTTCATTTCATTTTTATTACCTGAGCAAATGGCAAAGAACTCCTATTTTTTTCTGTAATACTGGGTCGTATCTTCAGGATCTCAGCTCCAGCATTCAACAACTGAAAATGAAGTTGCAGAATCAACAGCATTAAAAGGGAAAGCATTTCCCCTTCTATGGGTGATTGAAGCTATAACCAGCTGAGCTCTCACTTCTGATCAACTATTTTGCATAATGTTGGTGCTGAGCCTTTATTTTTCTGTTTTAATTTTCTTCTGTCTTCACTTGAAACATCTAGTAGTGAATCTTCAAAATACGAATTTGGAGGTATGTATTTACAGGGATCAGGCTCAACTTATTTCTTTAAATTGTTTATTAAGTGCAACAGTAAAAAGTAAAGTTATTAATATTAAAGAATGTCATAACTTTCTTAGTAAGTTCAAACGTGTGCCTCTCAGTTGTTTTTATAGCCTAATAATGATTTTGGGTTTTCTAAGATGAATGGGGTGGGCTCATGAATGAACTGGGATTTAAACTGTCATTAAACTACAATACAGTCATGATGGTACCAACTGTATCTTACCTGTGTAATCAGCGTAAACAATGTTCTGTTTTTCCACTTTGTGTTTCATTCAATAGTACATCTGATTTTTAGAGCCTAAATCAGTTTTCAAACCAGGTAAATTCTGCTCAGTGGCTGAATAAATTGGTACAAAAGGAATTGGTTTGACAGGAAGTGGTCACATACCAAAAGCCAATGGGATTCAAAAGTAAGCATATAGCTAAATAGGAGACAGAATCCTCTTCAGTTTACTCTCCACCATTGTGAATCCTGTATCAATTAAAATCCAGCACCATAAACTAATGTAGCAAATGAATATGACATAAAATAAAGACAAGCTTATGGTCTTTTGTTTATTTTTTAAAATGTTTTATTTGCATTCATTTTTCAAAAGAGAAAAATAAAACAGTAGCCACTTGCATCTGTATAGCCTGCTTCCTGTCATGTGACTGGTTTACATTATTTGTGACCTCAGTTTATGTCATGTAACTGAGTCTAGACAATAAAGATCATTAGAATGTTCTCTAAATAGTACCCCACTGTATCACAAGATTTATTACAATTGTGAAATACCATAAACTGAATTTGAGAGAGCTGGATAGTTTTATGATAAATAAGCTTTGTAATTATTTATACTAAGAACAAAAAAAGAGATCAAGGTGGCATTAGAGGTAGGCTGACCACATGGAAATCCCAGACATTTGGAACATTATCTAGGAAATCTGGGACACTGTCCCCCTGCTCTCACAAGTTGCGGGGGGGGGGGGGGGGGGGGGAGGGCCACGGTGTGCCCTGCCTACCCGGCTGCGAGGTACTCCATGCTGCTTCGACTCCCAGCCGGACTGCATTTCCAGATGCCCATTATAATTTTGAACAGCCAGTTGGGACCAGCCTCTGAAATCCAGGACTGTCCCGGCTAAAATGGGTGGGACAGTCACACAAATGGGAGATCAGGAAATATTTTGTTCTGCTGCACCAATCTGCAGGATTTGGCCAGGAGTATTATGAAAGTTTAAGCTTCTTTTGGAGGACTTGCATATTTGCCACTGGTTGAAGTTGAACATCAGTTTGAATCATTGATCCAAACTCACCTAGCCAGTTCAGTCTTCCAATGTGAATGTTACATAAGGTGGCATCCTCCTGTATTCTCAAAATTCTCAGCTTCAGCTTCTTAAAAATCCAGAAAGCCAATTACCATGAATATAGGACTCACTGCAAATACAATTTGTATAAGGAGAACCTCCATATCAGCAATGCAACATAGAATAAATAGAAAGCAGAATTGTTTCCAGTTGTATGTAGAATCATGGAGTGCAGCTAAATAAACGGACTTCATGGGTTTGAGTCTGAATTGAGTGTAACCTTGAGCCTTCATAGGTTGGCGTGAACTGGTTGAGCAGAGCTACATGGGAGTATGAGGTTTGCGGGAAGGTGCTGCCCAGGTGGCTGCAGTGCTGCCTATCCCAACTTCTTTTTTGTTACAGTGGTTAAGTAGAGAAAGGGAATACATGGGATAATTTCAGATTTTGTGCATCTATGGCTGAATGATGGGATCCTTATCCTGAATGAATTGGGTAAAATATATTTCCAGAAAAAGTTAAAATGTTTAATATTGTAGTATAGATGTTGTGTTCAGAAAACTTAATACTATGAACATTAAATTAAGTATTATGTGGCTTATACTGTAGAAAAAGCAATCTGCAAAATAAAAAACATAGAAACAGATTGCATTATTTATATTTTCCATCTTTAATAAAGGAGGGATGGATGATGACTGTACCTTGGGGGTGACACAATGTGGCCAGTTTCTGTACAAATTACCTTCAAAAGCAACATTTCTGATTTAAAACAACTCTTCCATTCCAGACCTGTCTCAGTCTGACCTACTGTTTTACCCAACATTTCTTTTGAGCAGAGATCAGAAATGTTGTTGAATTGTGGGTTGATGTGACCAAACAGAATCTAGGCTGAACCCAACACCATTTTCATGTCAGACCCAACTGAAAGTTTGAATCCAAGGCTTCAACAGTAAGAGAGAAGTGGCCTGGTTCCCTTCACCCATGTCTGCTGTATTTTCTCTTACTCTGAGAAAGAGTTAGCTTTCACAGTTTCTAAAACAATATTCTATTTCTTTCAAATCATCCACACTCATTACCCATGTTTCAATGATCAGTTGAGAACAGTGGTTCTCAAGTCTTTTCTAAACTGAGAGCCCATCTCATAAAATAAAATATGAGGACTTATCTTTCCCATAAAGAAAGGAAGAATAGACTTGCTTGCAACTCCAGTCTGAGAAGCCAGGACTTGGGTACAAAACATACCACTTGGGAGTTTCTCCAGGTCTTCTTGGACCTGGAAGTCTTCCAGGGCTGCCTATGGAATAGTGATGCTCCACTTCAGGATGTCCATGTCTTCTACCTATCCTTACCTCCAGTCAACTTTCCCATAAAGTTTTAACAGAGAAAGATTAAAGAACTTCATTAATTCAGTTTGAATCCATTCAGAATTAGGATGGACAATTCACTATTTTGAAACAATATATTTTCTTGTAATAGGTCTCTTAGCTGCAAAGAAATACCAGGATTCACAAAGTGAAAACTAGCTGTATAATACCATTAATTGGCAATATTTCAGCTATTAGCATTCTGCTCTATTCCAGCATTATAATAATTTGTTTTGGATAAGAAAGAGCAATAGCATGATGTAGATAAATTGGAAATGTTACATAGTAATCCTGTCAGAAATCTTAGAGAAACATATGTTTTGTGTCTTCATCAGAACCTCATTTCAAACAAACGGATTCATTAAAAAAATGCTTTAGGAAATTTTAAAGAACAGCATGAACTGAAAGACATTAGCCAAAATTTAGTTTTTCTACATTAAAAATCAGGACTGATAAGAGCCATCTTAAATCAAATAATTTATTAAGTAATTACATGTAAACACTTTAAATTTACTAGCAAATACAATGTTTGCTGTTCTTTTAAATAGATAATTCAAAAATAAGAATCTATTATTAATGACAACAGGTTGACTAGCAATATTCATTCTATTGTACAATAAGGAACTTGTTTTCTAACAAACTTAACATATTGATTTTTCTTGGTTGCTTTTCTTTTTTTTTCTTCTTTTTGTTTTGTTTTACTTAAAGCACAAAGGACAATTTTGACATCATATTAGAATGCTGTTCAAGCTGACTTTGGTCTGTCAGCAAAGGCTAGACAAGTGATCTCCCACCCTGGAATTTTAATAGCTGATTTGCAAAGCTGGATGGCAGGAGCTTCATGAATCTCTTTAAAAAAATAAATGCTTTTCTTGTCATAAAATGAAAAATATATTCAAACAGTGAAGAACTTCTTCTCTGAATGTGTAGAAGCAGTATGATTTCATTGTTTGCATTCTAGTTATCAATATACAATACAAATTCATATACACATCTCCACAGAGTTCCTTAAAATTGGCCTATCAACTAAAGAAAATAAGGGCTATGAAATTTAATGCACAAATACACTAAAAACAAAAGAATAATAGCTGCTTACATAGTCAAATGAAAAATAAACATCTTTATTTTCTGCCTAATTTATTTCAGATTTCAAATAAATTTAAATAATTCTGTACAAAGTATACTGTTACAGTATATATTTGCAAATTAACTGAAATGCCTAAATATAACAGCACTACAATAAGCAGTATAGATTGGCACATCTCTAATAAAGATTAACTTGTAAAACTCAAAAAATACCAACTCCCACAAAAAAAAAATTGAGATATTCTTGCTGTTTTCAGAAGAGTTGTGTTGTAAACCTACTACCGATTCATTCTCTCTGGCCGCTGAAAAAAATACCTTAACTTCTGATCAGTCTGCAGAGCAAACAAACATGTTAAAGGTAAACTGTTAAGCAGAATGAGTATGTTAAAGCTAAACTGTTAATGGGACACAATCAGATTAAAAGTAATTTTTAAAAAACAATAAATTTATTAGGAGAATCTTAGCTTTATCAAACAAAATTTTAGAAATCTCAATTACTTTTATTGTCAGCGCTGAGATGAATAAAATGAAAATTTGGGACCTGATCCTCTTAACAGAGAAGCCAATAGAAACTTTGCTGTGCATTTCAAAAAGAAGAGGACCAGGCCTTCAGCTTGGAGAACTTAAAAAAAATGTTACTCCCTGCATACGGTCAATTTCTAGCTTCTTTCTGGCTTTCATGCAGTACTATTGGGCTGCGAACTTTGAGATGCAAACTCCTACCGGAATCTTTAGAGACCAAACAAACAAACAAAAAATCCTGTTTTAATTACAACTGTAAAAGGCTTTAAAAAAGAAAAGTGTTTCTAATGATCTTGACTTTTTTCAAAAACCTCAAATTGATCTGACAGTGCCCCTTTATTCCAGATGAAAAAAAAATTATGATTTAGATACTGCAGAAATTCTTGTTCACGGCAATCAGGCTGATAAAAGCCTGTTATAGTTCAGTTTTTAAGTTTTCAAGTGACATGGGTCTAACTGCTGTTTAGCTACATATGTTTTTGAAGTTTTGTCATTTTAATATTCCATTAAATTATTTTTAAGATTGAAACTGGAATATACGCTTTAAAAAGGAAAATATTTTTTCTATTGTTTGATTTCTCACAGATATATTAAATCAATATTTATTTATTTATTTTTACTTAAGTTAATCTTACATTAGAACATAATACAATACTGACTGCAACAAAAACTATGGAAGTGCGGAGCACTTAATAAATCTGAACCCACATAGATTAAACTTTGTTAAATATCTGTAAGTTAATAAAATATTGACAGTATTATAAAATTACAATATTTACAGTAAGAAAAAATCTAGAGTAATATATACCCTTAACAGGAGCTTTTTCTCCAATTTGGGATTGCAAGGGAATTATGAATATATGAAAGGTCCATAATAAAGTTGCTTTGCAATATAAATTTTCCTTTAAAGCTAAAGAGGTTAATCTAACACTGACTTTTAAAAAAATAAGTGACTTCACAAGGTGGGGTGATGCTGTTGAGTACCAATCTGTTAACATGAGTCCTCCTCAAGCTGTCTGCAGGTAATGTACAGCGAGTCTCAATTGCTCAGATTAAAGTTGTTGCACTACAGAACTGCCAGCAATCAGAACCACACAGGCTGTAAAAGGGGAGGAAAGGTACTTTTCAGCTTAGAAAAAGTGTACAACTGGAAGACTCCAGTCACTGTGGACTTCAACTAAGACTGCAAAAGCTTTTAGTTATAGTAAAATCACAAAAATAAAGATTACAGTCTTATCTTTCATATTATTAAGATAATTTTACTAGATTGTGCTTCTTAAAGGGACATAAATTAACAATCATATAGAAAATAGTCTTCCTTAAATTGCTGGCAATGCTCTAAGGGATTAAAACCCAAATAAATGCTTAAAATCCTGATTTTCCCCTCTTCTTTTACTCTTTGCATTTCACTTGTTCTGGAAAGCAAAAATTTAGCTGGACCTGTTTATTCAGCTTCGTTTTCTTTTCCTAGTCAGCTTCTCTATTTCTTGCAAACACTCTAAAGGGCTGTTTAAATACTCCCAAGTTCTATTTTGAGTATGTAACAGAATTTCATAAAATATGTATCCATTCAAATCATTACAAAACTCACACAGAAAACTTGAATTTGACAGTTCTGAACTATCCAACAACGTCCTTTTAAATTTTGAACATTTTGCTTTTTGAGTTCTCTCTCAATTTCAAAGTAAATTTTTGTGATAAGTTTAAAACATGGTCAGGCTCAAATTCAGTTTTTTCTTCTACCCCATTCTTGCAAAATACAAAAATCATTTTCTGGTATATGCTTTCATATAAATAATTTCCATGCCATGGATGAAAATATTTTAACAGAATTATGTACAATACTGTAAAATATAAGTCTTCCATTTTTATATATTTTAGGATGAGTTCAATCAGCTCCTGCCACCTTGTAGATGTAAATGCCTCTAGTCTTAAAGCAGATTTTCAAAAAGAGTTTAACTTCTTAAGAATAATAGTTTGGAAACTCACATCTACATTACCAAATGATGTTTTCTAGGTCCCATAGATCCCCTTTCCAATAGTGCAGAGCAAGAAAACTAGGAAGAAAACGTTGTAGCTTTCATTTACCTGACAGATCACATAATTTGTATTAAATGGGGGAGGATAGAGAGGAAATGACGACTGACCTTATAAACAAAGGTATGTTTAGGGCTTCTGGTTTCAGGAATAAACCGATATTTACTGGTAAAAGTCTGCCAAAAAACAAAAACAGAAACATAGGATTACTGGTAAATATTGGTTTATATGGAGAAGAAGAAAAAATGTCAGTGTATTCCCAATTTCCACTGGATAAACTTCTGTGGTTCTAACAAATTTTAAATTAGGGAAAGATGGAAGAAATATGCCCATAAACAGGACAGATTGGGACTGAACTGCTCCACTACCCTCCTACCCCACATTCAACTGACTTTTTGGCAAATAAATGCCCCAAACCAGAAGCCTTATGTTAAAAGGAAAGAAAGATTTTTAAAACTTCTGTCTTTCTTCCTGAAATTCCCCCCAACCCCTCCTCCTTTCCATGGTAGTTAATTTAGCATTCCTGAAAGGCGTTTGAATGACAACTTGGAAACTGAAGTTCTCTGCAGGATTACTCAAAAAATTTGTTTGTACATAGTATGGTATCTCATCATCATCATAGCTGCTTGAACATCAGCCTCTAGAATACTGATTTTTATTTGACCAAATGAAATACCATAAAATATACAATACTGAGTTTTTCTTTTAAATAAAGTATTTTCTTGTAAGTGGCATAAACCCATTCATTTTATTTACATGCTTATTTATTTCCAAAAAATAGAGAGTTGGTCCACATTGGACAAGAGAAATCAAGAAGCCATACAGTAGAAGAGTTAAAAGTTTAACATCTAACCAAGGTACAATGAAGTTCCAGTATTCTGTAGCCAATTTGAAACCACAGAAACATATACATGAACCACACAAACATTTTTTACATTTAGCTTTATATTAGCAAGAATATTTGCAAACATGAGTCAAGATGGCTAGAAAATATAACAGAACTATATGTCATGGCTTAAAATAAGAAAAAAAAGACCAGCTTTTAATTAACCTACATACAAAACAGAAAACAAAACTTTACATAATTTTGGGGCCAAAAAATCTCAATGCATTTTTATTGGGAATCAATATTTAGGATAAAAGTTTGACATCTTGAATACCAAACACATTTAACTTCCTAAACACAAACTTAACAGCTACGGTAAACTAGCTCACTAAGTATGTGAATGGCATTACAAATAGAGAATTCTTTATTTATTGTACCTTTTAAGATACAAGAATGAATGTGGCTGAAATACAAAATACCACGGAACTGCAGAAGGGATTACACTCCTCCAATGCATCCACTTAGAAATTGGCCATTTTTATTACTGTAACTAGCTGATAGGGTCTTAATATTAACACATACATGGGAGAATAAAAGCCACACCTATGACTAGAGACTTTGGACCTTAACATTTCAAGACCAAAAATTTCTTACACCCTTACATATGTGACAGTTACAGGATTGCGTCTATTGCAAGGACCATTATATGCAGCAAAGTAAAGGCAAAAAGAGCTCTGTGCAGGAGAAGAGCAAGTCTGCAGGGAAGAATCTTCTTCCAAAATCATATTCAAGGGCACCTGCATTGCTAACACAACACTTTTATTTGGTTGGTGTGCAAGTGATCCTGGTAGCTTCCCAAATCTGCTCCCATACTCATTAAGCCCCTTACATTCACTGACTGGCCATGCTTCCAGCATGCCCTGTTTTCCTCCCCAGGCACAGCACTGAGCTACAGAGAGCTGCTGCATACAACTCTGCTGCAGCATGTGGTGGTTCCCCTGCACATATATTGTACTGTTTGGCCTTCTAGCCCAGCAGAGTACAGTTTGGGCTTAAAGATCACCTGGACAAGAAAAAAACAAACCCAAAACACGAATATACATGTATATACCCTTTTAATGTCTTTATGATGTCTGCAAACAGGTTTGGCGGGGGCAGGGGGAGGTATGCAACTTAACGTTTGGTTGGAGATTTTTTCAGCTGTTTTTCACATTAACAATTTAGGCCCTGTCTATCTTTCTTGGAAGATTATGTGGCAATATGGCCAGAACCTAAAGAGATTTATTGTATATAGATGCCTCGGAAGTGAAATCTGATTGAGAAATAGTTTGATTTTTATTCAGCCTACTTACAACTTTTATTTCAAATTGTTAACACTTATCTTAGGCACCTGATCAACATTACGGGGGACAAAAACAACCTTAAAGATGCAACATCCATGACCCTTAAATTTAGATTTCCAAATATTTGTATGTGCGTTAAGGTGGCACAGTGTCACCAAAGTATTTGAAAACAGATTAAAGAAACAACCCTCCCCCCCCACCAAACTTCTCATTACTTCATCTTAGCCTTCATTTTGTGGAGTGGGAGCTGAGTGACCTCCCACTCCACATACTGTATTTTCTTGCATACAACATGCCCCCTCAATAAAACAAGTAACTTGTTTTTGAAAGGCATAAAAGTCATGGCTGACTGTGACAGAGTGAGCTCTCCTGGAAATACAGTGTGGAGGACATTCTAGTTGCCCACTGCCTCACTTAGACTGTTTCCTGGGATGCCATACTTCCTAGAGGACTTGCCAGGGCGACTTATCTCATGTCATTCGAAGTTAAGCCCCAGACCCTTGCAAAGGCAGTGGCAAGACTGTTCATTCCTTTACTGTTAGCAGTCCTTTATATACGTTTCTGTAAATAAAGTGTTTCCACATCATAAGCCTCATCCCAATATTGCCAGTAGCTCACTTGCTGCCTCACCAGGCACTAGTTACAATACTCATCCAACAGCACAGCTGCGAGAGGGTTAACACAGGACTCTGCCCTCTTAAGTTTGCTGAACCAAATGCAAGCATAGCCATCTTGGCAGCTGCATAGCATGCAGAGTCTCCAGGCCTGCTACTTTTCCAGAAAAGAAAATAGCTTCCCCACTTAAGACACAGCCCGGTTTGGGGGAGCAGATACATGCTGTATGAGAGAAAATACAGTATCTGGGCCCTCCTAGGAACACCCATAGCAACTAAAACAGGGAAGACAAGACTGGACATTCCTGATATTTGTAGTGTGAAAACCAGGAAGAACACCCCCCCCCCCCCCATATATGCATATCATAAAGCAGCATAAAAGGGTATAAACTAATTTTTCCTTCTTCAAGTCACCTTTCAGCCAACCAGCCAGACAGGCACACACACGCCTAGTCCAAAGGAATTAGAAGTACAGCACTCGTTTGCAGAACCACAGCAACATCTATCTATATTCCGTAACTAGAATAATTTAAAGGAAGACAGACAACACATCTGAAAAAATTCTTATTATAAATTAATACAAGTTTTAGAACAACCCTTAAAAATAGCCTTGTATTTCTACAATTTGGTGTACTTCCTTTAAAATATAAATTAGTGTTATCCTGATCAATAGAAGAATGCTTTTTTTTCTGATTTGTCTGTAGAAACTTTCCATCTAACTTCAAATACAAGCTATTGCAAAAAGATGAAAAGTAAACTTTAAAAATAAATTTTCCCTGTGCAGTTTGTGTGCATGAAAATATAAATGGGCAAACGTATAGGATCAAATCCCAAATTACTGAACAGCAAACATGGTAGATTATTGCATTTTTCTGTAACAAATAGTTGTCATGCAAACATAATACATGGGGTCTACATGAAGCAACTTTACAGCCAGATTACATAATTTAACTAAAACGTTGAGTATTACACTGAATTTAATATTTTTGGAAAAATGTAAACCAAAAATTTGAGTCCTATAATGGCAACTGCAAACTCATGAAGAAAAAGCATTGGAATGTCCTGGAGACCTATTAAACTATACTATTTACAATCAATAAAAGCTTTACTCTAAACATTTAATGGACCTGAACCTTGTAACAGGGCTTGGGACTTTAGAATTTGGAATAACCTTTTAATAACCAAAAAACCCAGGACCCTGGGATAAAACTTTGGAAAGTTCCAAAACATGAGTTTTATATCAGAGGATCTATTATTAGAGAATGCCTCATAATAAGACTGGAGTGTACTTGGTGCCTAACAATGAAAAACTGAAGAACAAAGTGAATAGAAGAACTAATTATGAATATGGAAGTTATTGTGCCAGATCAGGCTAGTAGTCCACTCAGTCCAGTGTCCTATATTCCATCTGACCATGGGCCCTAGCAGATTCTGTAGAGGGAGGCAAAATAATTTTAATAGTAGCATATTGGCTATTTTTTTCTTTCCCATTCTTTTAGATACCTTCAGTTGTTTTTATTGACCACGGCTGGATATTGGAGAGAGGCTGATCTTCCTGAATGATTATTTAATTTAAAACTCATCAAGCTCTGGCATCAGCACGTGGCGGAAGCTGGCACTGTCACTACCATGTCAGAGCTGCCTCTGTCACCATGTGCTTTGGTCTGGAACCATGCCATGCCTGTGCTGGATCCAGCCCACAAAGAGTCCTGTAGTCTAGATCTCACTCAGGCGGTGAAGGGAGTTTGACATCCCTGATCTAACAGATTAGAGAAGCACAATTTTCCTTTACAGAAGCCAGGCTGATTTAAGGTCTATCATATTCAGCTAGGTGTTCTACCACTTCAGCTAATCTACCTGGTAATAAAGTAAGGGATCACCAGTATGTAATTCACAAAATAATCCTTAATTCTTTATTTTGTTAGATAAATACAGTATTTATTAGCCTCTAGTCCTCAAGATCACCACTTTTAATGAAAAGTTGTTTTTGTTCGTAACTCGGCTCCTTTGTTCTCATGTTCCTTCAGAATTCCTAGGTGTAAAAACCTCTGGTCTTGGCAGCTTTGACGTATTAAGTTTGTTCTACTACCTCCTCTTTAGATACTTCAGCCTGCCTTTAAAACTAGCCCAATCTTTATTACCCAAAAAGAATAGATCGAGCATAGGTATCTCTCAAACATCCTCTGTGCTGAATACTGAAGCTGAGAAATCACTTGAAGAAGAGGAGGACATTACAGAAAAATTACATACTCCTTTTAAATTCTGGTAGTCCAATGAACTCTGACTTTCCCCAGACTCTCTGACCTTATATGCTTAAAAAATTAATTTGCTCTGAGGTCTTTAACTGTTCAAAATCCATCTTAACCCTTTTAATTTCCACTTCCATGTTACCTGCCATATTTCATGCGTCTTTGTATCCACTTCACTGTGGTTGGACTTCCATTTTTTGAAAGATAGTCCCTTCCCCATAACTTCCCGTTTTACTGCACTGATCTATGGCCAGACTTCCTTTCATTGAAGAGCTCTCAATGTCTGATACTTACGAGCTTTTAGGATACTTATCTATGTATCACTTTGCTGATTAAGGATTTTGAAGTTTCTCATGTCACTCTTGACTTTAGGGTCACTTGACCAGTGCTCTTGTTTTCATTAAGTTTTTCCCAAAGTTTAACACCATTAGGCTGATTTGGGGTATGACTCTTCCCTCCCAAAGATGGTGAGCATGTAAATAGTCTGGTCACTACTTCTTACCAACTCAACCATCCATACTTCTTGAACCAATTCCTTTGTATTACTTAAGCTCTTAAATAAGCTGTTACAAGAAGCAAACATTTCAGGTGTCAAGAAACTACTTTTTCAAACCACTGAAATCTGGTCATTTTATATGTGAATTGCTGAAGTCACCTCTTCTTACAGTTTTATGAATGTTCAGCTGCCTCTTATCTCCTTCAACACTAGTACAAATCACTAGATCTTTTTATGATCTGGAAGACAGAAATATAACTCTACGAGCCTACCTGTGTTATGACTTGGGATTTATATCCATGCAGATTCTATTGTATGAGCCTCACCAGTCCAATTTCCTTTTATACTCTATGGAATTTTTTTTTTTTAGATGTAGTACTACTCCACTACCTCTACGACCTATTCTGTCCTTCTTGTATGGCTTATTATAAGGTAATACAGTATCCCATTGATTTTTATCATTCCATCGTGTTTCAATAATGCCTATTATGTCAAGGTCCTCTTACACGACTTGGCATTCTAGTTCATCTATTTTTGTTTTAAGCTTCTCACACTGGTATAAAGACATTTATAGTTTTTATATTGGCTGGGTGCCTATTTCTTATTTAACTCCTTGGTCTGAGATCCTGTTCCTTTTCTAGAATATACTGTTGCGATCACAACCCGCTGGTGCTCCACTTCCACTCCTTTTACTAGATGCTGAAATCCCTTTCTATTAGTGGTATCTCTAGTAATTGTTTTAGTCCAACCCAATTGCTTTGCATCACCTGTCAGTTTACCCCCAATCCTTCATTTAAATAATCCTCCCAAAACCTTATCAACATTCTGTGCCACCAGTCTGGTTCTAATTTGGTTGGAGCAGAACTCAGTCTATTCCTATATAAGCTGCTCCTATCTAAAAAGTTCCTTGGTGCTCAGTTTAATTAGTCCCCCTACTCTTTACATCACCTTCCCAACCACACACATTAAACACCCTAAAGCTCCTCTCTCCATCTCGCTTGCTCTGCATGTAGTTCAGTATATAGTTAAGAAAAAGGTACCATACATTCTGAAATAAAGCCCTCTTCTTAGTCATGTATTTAGGATCCTGGACATCTCTATATCTTTGGTACCAATATGTAGCAACCACAAGCTGCTTGCAGTCTTTCACTATAGGTCTATTTATATGTCTCATAAAATCTGTCTGTTACTTTTGCACCTATCAGCAATTTACCAAACGAGTCTTGTAGCAACCACATGCACAGTAGCAGTTAGGAACATAGTCACTCATTAAAGACATAGCTATCTCAGTCTCGTGACACTCACTACAATATCCCTATCTTCTGAAGTGGCTTTCTGAAAGCAAAAAGAATGATCATTCTTTTCTACCATAAGGTAAAATTCCCAGTTAAGGTTTGGTTGCTCCATTTCCTCGTTTTCCAATAATGAGACAAACTTTCTCAATTTGGAGGGCAGAGGGAGCCAGTCCTGTGGTGAGCCCAGTCTAGAGCCTCCATATAGCATATGATCTTTTTGTACATAATTCCATTTCTCTTTCCCAGTTCAGCAGCTTTGGCCTCAGGATTCTGTACTTGGGCTTTGAGGACTACTGGCTGCTTGCACTGTGTGTACAGACATGTACAAGTGTCAAGGTAAGCAATCATAGTTTAAAGTAAGCTGGGAAGCTTCCAGATTATCTGACGTTTGCCTTCTACTTCCATAACTGAACTATGTTTTTATTGTGTGACTAGACATGAAATTTTACCTCTTGAGTTACAGATCAAAGTTTGTTTTAAGTTATTTAGTTGGATTTGTTTTACTTCAGTGCGCTGACCAAGGAGTTCTATTCAACATATAAAAGTTGAGAGAAATTAATTTTCCAGGACTTTTTATTGGTTAATGCAGAATAGAAGCCCAATATTTTTTCTTGCCAAAAAAAATCCTGTTAATGTAGCCTGATTGAAACTGAAACTACATATGTGGACTACAAGAAAAATGACCATAACATGTGAATTTTAATTATTTAACTCAGAAATATTGTAGAAAACAGTTCCTAGGCAATGTAGCACACTACCATGCAACACTGTTAGACAGCATCAAAAGACTTCAGCAGATCCCGTATCTAGTTGTTCTTTACAGTTTTGCCTTAGTCCCAATGACACCATCATCTCTGGAGGCAAATTATTCCATAAAATATTCCTCTGAAGGGATATTATTTATGAATTATGAAATTGTACTGATAAGAATATTGGGTCATCTAGTCTACCTCTGGTGCTACCAATGCAGATTTTTAAACAAATTGTATCTACTCATTTAAAACAAGATATCTTGATAAACCAATGTTAAGTTATAAATTCTTCTCCCCAGCAATGTATTGGGAGTTATAAATGCTACCTTTCATAAATCCCCAATTCACACCTTAAATTCAATCTCTTAAAAGCTTTAGTGGGTATTTTTCAAATTGCACAGAAATCGGAAGCCTGGCTCTGTGGGACTAATACAGAAAGAAGATTCTATAGAGAACCACTAGTCTGAAAAAAATTCTCTCCTTGCTTTCAGTCCCCTTCCATGTCAATTTGAGCACTTTTTTATTTCAGATCCCATACATAATATAAGGAAGGCAGCCAAGGTTGATCAGGCCTGAAACTGTAGGAGACTATGGCATCATGCTTTAGTACTTCTTTCTGGAAAGTACTAAAGCACAGCGCAGTATGGCCGGTTACTGCGAATAATGGTTACTAGGAATAATGGCCATAACTAGGAATAATGGCCACAAGTTGACTGAGAGTAGGTTCAGGGTAGACATCAGGAGGTACTACTTCACAGTCAGGGCAGCGAGGATCTGGAACCAACTTCCAAGGGAAGTGGTGCTTGCTCCTACCCTGGGGGTCTTCAAAAGGAGGCTAGATAATCACCTAGCCGGGGCTGTTTGACCCCTGCCTTCTTTCCTGCCATGGCAGGGGGTCGGGCTTGATCTGCTCAGGTCCCTTCCAACCCTACCTACTATGAAACTGCACTATGTGCGCGGTGCATGTTTAGATTTTGCCACTACGTCACCATAGCAGCACACTATACTGGCGCCACTATGGCAACGTAGCTGCCAATCATGTACAGACCCATGTGATCACTATGTCGCCATAAGGTGACATGTATACATGCCCTATATATAATAAAAGGCCCCATCATCCATTGTGTTCAGAAACTAAATGGTAACCAAGGCAGATCGTTAAAAACAAGTAGGACATGCTCTTTGTGGAAGCGCTACAGGAATCCACTCTTGTAATATAAACACTGTGGTGTCGACACCTACACGGTCAAATGGGTCACTAGTTGAGTGGTGGACAGGTCTTATTCGACCTGGAGGGATGTTGGCAGTGGGGTTCCCCAGGGCTCAGTCCTCGGGCCCGCACTGTTCAACATCTTCATCAGTGACTTGATCGAGGGGGTAAAAAAGCACCCTGTTCAAATTCGCAGATGACACTAAGATGTGGGGGGAAGTGGGCATGCTAGAAGGGAGGAATAGGCTGCAATTGGACCTAGAGAGGTTACAGGGGTGGGAGGATGAGAACAGGATGGGTTTCAACACTGACAAGTGCAAGGTGCTGCACCTGGGGAGGAAGAACCAGCAGCATACCTACAGGCTGGGGAACTCCCTTCTCGTCAGTGCAGAGACAGAAAAGGATCTTGGAATCATTACTGATGCCAAAATGAACATGGGCCGACAGTGTGGGGACGCCGTCAGGAAGGCCAACCACACCATGTCATGCATCCACAGGTGCATCTCGAGCAGGTCTAAGGAGGTGATCCTCCCCCTCTATGCAGCGCTGGTCAGGCTGCAGTTGGAGTACTGCATCCTGTTCTGGGTGCTGCACTTCAGGAGGGATGTGGACAACATGGAGAAGGTCCAGAGGAGGACCACTTGCATGATCAGGGGGCAGCAGGGCAGGCCCTACAAGGAGAGGCTAAGGGACCTGAACCTGTTCAGCCTCCACAAGAGAAGGCTGAGGGGGGATCTAGTGGCCATTTACAAACTAGTCAGGGGGGACCAGCAGGCATTGGGGGAGTCCCTGTTCCCCTGAGTGCCACCAGGAGTGACAAAAAATAACGGTCACAAGCTGGCAGAGGGTAGATTTAGGCTAGATATCAGGAGGCGCTACTTCACAGTCAGGGTGGCTAGGATCTGGAACCAACTTCCAAGAGAAGTGGTGCTGGCTCCTACCCTGGGGGTCTTTAAGAGGAAGCCAGATGAACACCTTGCTGGGGTCGTTTGACCCCAGTACTCTTTCCTGCCATGGCAAGGGGTCAGACTTGATGATCTGCTCAGGTCCCTTCCAACCCTACCAACTACGAAACTATGAAGGTCTTGTAGCCCAAGAAGTTACCATTTATGCATAATTGTGATAAGACACTTTGTCCGCACGGAATCTAAAACAGATAAACTTGCACCTCTTGTACACCTGGAGTAGAGCCCCCATGAACAAGACATCTAGCAGAACCAGGATTTTTTACCTATGCATAATTTAAAAATTAGAATTCTTGTCTACTCTTGGTATCCTATCATCCACACTCTCATGAATGAGAGTGATCCTCTGGCAATTCTCTAAACTTTATTTCAGCCAATACAAGTTAGCCAGGTCTTAGATGAGGTACTACCCACATAACTGGTCTACCTACAAGCTAAAGTCTCAATTAAGCACTGGTAAATTACTACACTGTGCCATGTTCAACTCGATAAAAATATAAAACTAGGTTTCATTTCCATAGTTGAGACATCATAGCTCCAATTTCCTTACAAACCATATTGAATGGCTACAGGTGCATCAATTAAGACAGACAGCAGAACAGAATAATATGGAAACCTCAAGACATTTGAGCAATTAGCCAATACTATGATATAAGATCTCTCAGAAAGAGACATATTCAGGATAGCCTCTCATATGCTACTGCAAGGGTTTGCAAATGAAACAACATCACTTCATGGTTAAGCTAACTAACATCAAAATTAATCAGCAAAGACATGTGATTATCTATCATGCCAGAAGGACAGCAACCAGTGCAACCCAAAGTAATGCCTCACCACTGATTTCAGGACTAAACCTAAATTGATTTGTTCCAGGATGATCTAGGAAGTCCAGTTAGCCTGAGCAGTCTTGCCAGTCTTCTTAATAAAACAAAAAACTCTAAGAAAGACAATGCATTAAAGTTTGCCAGTGTCAAAAATGTCATTTTAGAGCAATGCTCCAAATCATTTACGTGAACCTGGCACCTTGACCTTCCTAAAGCAAACAATGACTATGAGTTCCTATAACCACCTTTATACTTTTCCAGAAGTTACCACTAGCCAAAAGGGAGATCTTTTTATTATATTGCCAGGTGTAGCCCAAAGCTCCCTCCTCGCCAAAAGCAAACACATCTCTCTCCACCTCCTGCCTGGCTTTAGAATATGATTAAAAAAGCAAAGCCCACTCAGTCGGATTCAGAATAAGATAGTGAAACCAGCTCTTTCATTAACTCCCCTCTCACTTCATCAGTTGCAAGTCTTCAGTATACTACTAGTGTCCTTTGAGGAAAAGGCCAAGAAAGAGGTTTAGGAGCCACTCTTACTCATAGTCCAGGGCAGATAATAAACCAATTGGCCTTTAAGAGAACAGTCAGCTGCACAACCAGTAATCTAAGCTTTGTTATTCCCCAACTAGGCTGTGCAAACTCCCCGTTTTTGTCCAAAAGGGTAACTCCTCCTCCCTGGTGAGAGACAGGCACCTCTACCTCTAACATAAGGGATAAAGTTTGGACATGCACAACAGACAATGGTAGGACACCCACACCTTAAGCTATTAACTTAAACTCCAAACAAAATGCATAACATGGTCTGCAATTTATACAGGTAGAAACTACCTACCACAGTCCAGAGGTGGTCATCATGAATTCTCAAGTCATCCAAAGACAGACATGTCTATATGGACATTGAAATCAACCCAATACAAGTAGAATACAAGTCATTAGTGCAGACTGTTCTCCACACTAAACTTCTTAGGACCAAATTCTCCTCTCAGTTATGCTGGTACCCCCTTATTGACCTTAGAAATACAAGCAAAAGAGAATATAAACATTATTGATCCAATTGACTCTTATTGCTGGTCAGACTTTGCCATGATGTTGGCAAATGATCTAGCTTAATCTTCTCTTGCAGTTACATTTCCCTGACATACAAGTTATATTTTCTAGTTAAAATCTCTCTCAATTTCTTGTTAAAACAACATTCACAACAACTTTAAACACCATATTTTATATTTTTGTTATTATACCTTAAGTATAATGCAGAGCAACTGTTAACTGTTTTTAAAGATACAGACTTGGTGTTCTCATTCTTTCAAGACTTAATGCTGCCTTTAGGTTCCATTTACTTATATGAATTTAAGGTTGCTGAGACTATACCTTTTTCCAAGGCACAGCATTGCTTTTTTTGAATGGCTCTCTGTATTCCATCTCACTTTCCTTACTACTGGGCATGTACTGGGTAACCATTGTCTAACACCCATTCAACTGAGTGGCCTCCATTGGAGCTTGGGATGCTCCTAAGGCCAGTTTCAGCACAAATGAAGTGGAGGTTGAAGGAACAACATTCATCTTTGATCCATGAGAAAATTCAGTTATCTGGGGAACCACTCACTGTCTGACAAGTATACCTAAGAACAGCCCTTAAGATGTCCACAGTTACAATTCTTCCTCCTTTCCCTCACCCAAAGGACTCCCCCTCACTCCATCTTGGGGTAACATTTGTGGGAAATGTTTGAGTAGAGCTTGGCTATATCCTTGATGAGAGAATTAATAGTGCCCTAACAGGATGTACGTGGGCTAATAAGGCAATTGATTAAATCAGGGGTTGGCAATGTTTTTGGCTAGAGTGCCAAAAACACCCTCAGCCTCAATTTGTAAGATGTTGGCGTGCCACAGGTGGATGGTGGTGGAGCCGTGAGGGGCCCAATCCCTGTTGTGGCAGCACAGCCCCTGCCTCTTCCCTGCCATCCACCCTGAGGTGTGTGCGCCAAGCAAAATGCCTTTGCATGCCGTGCTCTGGCACCTGTGCCAGCAGTTGCCTACCCCTGGATTAAATATTTAACTGATGGCAAATCTACTGCTTAATAATCTAATTATAAGGTGCTTGAACAGTCATATCATTCTTTTATCATATATAACCTGCAAAGGCATCTATTGTTGCTGAATTATTTTCTAACCACATTGATGTTTTATCCAAAGCGGACCAAGACTGTCATTTTGGGAGGTAGAAGTACGGATGTTCTTTCTAAGGAGATACAGTTTTCCTCTGGCTTTCTCCAAGACTAAATCCCAGAGTACAGCCTTTCCTAGTGGGAATAGTAAGTCTCTAACTGCCTTGCCCTTCCTTTTTCATGACCTTACCTTGCCTGGTCAAATTCTCTTTTCCTTGGCCAGTTTGTTTAGAGCAATTAATTTTCTTATTTTCATTCTTTATTTCTTTTATATTGTCCCAGAGAGCTGGAAATGAGTACTTCAGAAAACAAATTCCTGCTTTACTCTTTCCTTCTCATATATGTCTGGTTTAAAATGTTTTGAATATGCAGTAAAATATGGATAGATCAACTGATCCAATGACAAACCAAGTCCTGAGGTTTGAGAATTTGGTACCTACCACCTGTAGGTTAACTATAGTTATTACATTTCACATGATATACCAATTCAATGCATGGCCCTGATAACCATCACATGCTACCTTTCACAAAACTATGGAATACATTTCAAATCAATATATGTCAACTCTACTATGCACTTGTGCATGCCACTAAGCCTCAGCACTTCCAATAACTGAAATACTTCAGAAGGATAAAAAAAAGTAGACAAACAAACTGACAGAGTAAACGAAAAGCATGAACAAGTGAATTTAAGAAGAACATCACAGAACATTTTAGGTCCAAAGTTAAATATTGTCTAAAAATATTAACTATTGTTATGAAATGTTTACATTCTTCTAACTTAGCTTCTATGATTTTTTTCTTAATTATGCCATTTCCCTGCAACTCACAGAAAGCATTTTGCCCAGTACCAGAGAACCAGTTAACATGAAACTTATAAACCAAGATGAGGCTAGCCAGAATAAAAGGACCAACAAGTGGGGCAGATTTTTTTTCTGTCTCAAAGTATCTTTCAGTGTTACAAGCAACATACAAGTTTGCCAGAACTAACAGATCAAAGAGGGAAAAAAATTCTTACTAGCTTGCTTACTTGATCTTATCAAAACGCTGGTTTGACAGCACTGTGAGCATTGTTTCACTGCAGTGCTCCCTAAACTTGACAAAAAGTCTGTTACCTAATCATCAGTATAATTCATAGCTAAATAAGCGGAAAGTAATTAAATAATTAGAAAATTGTAAAAAAACAAAAACAAACAGGTAACTCAGAAGAAAAAGGTAGGACCTGGAACTACTTTTAAGTCCTTTTCAAATAGTCTATAAGGCAACATTGACAGCCACTCTTCAAACATCCAAGCATAGCTAAAGACAGCCAGTAATTTAAAAGTAAAGTTAAAATAAATGTAAATATTTTAAAATTCGAAAGTGTTCATAATATGGAATTTTAAAACAATGATTAAAAAAAAATCTTGACAGTGTCCTTTCAAACAAACTTTCCAGAATTAACTTTAGCACAACCCTATCTTTCCAAACTCTACCATGATTTAGGAGCAGTAGGTTTTTGCAGAAGTCAGTTATAAAGTGGTATAAGCATTCTTTCACTGTCTTATTTCTAGCTAGGCTCTCATAAAGGTCATTTTCTATTAACTGAGTTGGTCAGAGAATGAAAGTCTATTGCTGCTAGTTATACTCTTTTGAATTTGTTTCACTTACATTTCTCAATATATAAACCTGTTTTAGCATTCTTGTACATTAATGTCAGGATTTCCACCTCTAGCTCCCACAACTTTAGAAATAATAGGAATAAGTCAATCAGATTTGGTATATGCCCTGAAATGGGAAATGAACAGTCTGGACAGAGTGGGGATCCAAGTTTTCTGGATCCACAGAGGCCTTAATCCAAAATGGTAGGAATTTTTTGCTTAAAAAGCTTAAGTTGTTCAGTTTAGGGAAAAAATGGGAAAGACCTTTGAAGAAGAGACAGAATAACATGGAGAGGTACAAAAATATAACATGGTTCACTACCTTGTAAAGCTTTAGAGAACCCTAAATGGGTTGAGGGTTTTTTTTTGCCCACCCCTTAAATTCCAAGGTTGGGAGGGATCCAAAAGGTCAGTTTAAGAGTATAGGAGGTAATAAACCATCATGTAGGTAGAAGCCTAAAGCAAAGATGTGTTTGTCAAGGACTTCAGGTTTTCATGAAGCATTATTGAAAAAGTGTGTGTGTTACATTGAGTAAAACGCATATCTACCAAATCGTCAATGACTAACAATAAAAGTTACTTGGATATGAAAAAAAATCACTTCAGTTGGTAATATCATTGCTCATCCTTTTCCTCCCTCTTTCCATCCCCCCTTTTCCCAAATTCAGTTTGCTTTTTTTTCCTTGGGAGACATATAGCACCACTGCATTAGAACGTACAAGAAATGAAAACAGTGAGTACAACTGATATAGATCCATTGACATTTTATTACAAATGTACTTGATCACTTGGCTTCAATAAAGTTTAAATCAATACCCTATTTTCTGTATGCCAGTACAAAGCAAAATCTATTTTACAAATTAAATACCTAAAAATTTGACAAAAATATTAAAGTTTGATGGAAAAACAGTTATAAAAGTTTAAATCCCCTTTTAAGAAGGTAAGAGGTAACATCCCCTCCCAATCCCACAGTCCTGTTATACAATATTAATAAGTCATTTTTAGAATAGGTAGGTAGTTATATTTTGCTGTTAGCATACACGGCAAACTAATAGCTTTATCTGTATATACTCCAGTTAGTGCATGAATGCCATCTGATTGTAATATAATCCACTATCTTTAACTGAACCCTAATTTACATTTAAGAACTTGCATAGTTTGAAAGGGTTAAAGGTTACACTACAGCTAATCATAAAAAGGTGGTTACAGTGCTATTTTAAAGGCAACAAAGTAATTGCTCCCAAACAAAGTTATCAGTCTGCTGTAAGCAGGGGTTAAAATTACCAGCAGCTTTCTGCCTTGCCTGATATGATTATTATCTGTTTTGCCACCTGAAGTGGACAGCCCTTCTACTCTTTACAGTTGTAAAGTTCTATTTTGTACTACTTCTCAAAGAATGCTACACTGAGTAAATTTCAACCCCTGCAGAGAATACACAAAAAAGTGACACTGTCAAGTATTTTTTTTTTTTTAAATAAATGGTCAATTTTAAAAAGTCTCCATCATGTACAATGCCCTCTTCCATCACTCCTATACTGGATTTTCCTATTTGGCAAATAGCTAAATTCCACCCCCACCCCCCCATACATATACTTTCTATAATGTAAAAGTCATCTTAGCTTTAATTGTAAACTTCCTCATAATCATAGGCATTCACATTGATTTCGGCACAGTTCTGGTTTGTCAGTTAACTTTTGCTCCCCCTGTGGCTGGATGGCTGCCTCTTGCAGCATCCTCATAAGCAGAACAATAAATAAGAGGCATGAATCAACAGTGGCTAATTTTTACTTTTTATTTTAATTTCTCAAAGACAGAGCAATTTTATTTTAAACAAAAAGTGGATTTAGAGTTTAGTGGACATTCTCTGTTAGAATATAACCACTTTAAAGGGAGGTCATATTTTAATTGTAAATTACTTGACAGTGTCCCTTTAAATTCAAAATAAAAGAATGTCAGTATTGCAATGAATTTCAAGTTTTCTTGCACTTAGTCATATAAAGTAGTTATCATGCTCTTGGACCTATTCTACAAGACATTTAAAAGCATATCGTCAAGGAAAAATATAAGGCATACTTCTCAGAAATTAGATTTCTTGGCACATTTGAGCATACTGTCTTTTTAGAACAACACATATGGTCAAATATACCTTTATTCTTCTAACATTAAACAGGGTATTCCCAACCATGGTTTGCTTTAAATACTGAGACATACAGCCTTGGTAAAGTACCGAGCACCTGGGGGGGGGGGGGGGGGGGCGGAGCAAAATGCCAAAAAACCCAAAAAACAAACCCAAAACACTTTACAGTTATTGAATCTTTCATCATTAGAATATATAGAATGTGGATTAAAAAAAAACACCTGACCACAAGTTCTCAGACACTGTTCACAAAATTCTGCTAAAACAGTTAAGCTGCAATGGTATGAATGGAACTGCACAACCCATGCACATATTGACCCAATCAGACCCAAAGAGGATCTGATTTGTACAGGTAAAGATTTCCCTTTAGGCCTGTCCCCAGGGCCAAAACTGACTATATATTTAACAATTCTTGCAATAACTCAAAGGTTAGGAAGGACACTTTGCTGTGTTTTCATTGACTCACACTATGTATTGCTGATAACGTAAAACATTTTAAAATATGAGCAGTGTGTGTCAATCTGCAGAA